>NC_090933.1:1290718116-1291343116 GCF_040938575.1 Ambystoma mexicanum | reverse complement strand
TTGGGGTTCAATTGGTAGAGGTTTCTTTACTCTTTGATCGTGTGACCATGGGGTGGGCGGTATGGTAATTACCCCTTTCTATTTCAGTAGTTGTCTCTGGGGAATCAGGGGGGTGGCAGGGTATGGGGACACTTTGGCCGTTAGTTGCGGTAGAAGTCCCTTCCTCCGTTGGCGACGCTGTTGCTGTTCTTCCAATGGCCCTGTCGGTGGCGCTGGGGCGGGTCTGGAGTTTGCAGATCTTTACGTTGTGTAGGTGATTCCAGGCACATTTGTCCTGTAGCTTTACTGCTCTCGTTGATACTTCCTCTACCAGGTGGGGGCCGGTGAAGCGTGGGCTGTTCCACTTTCTGTTGAAATTGCGGAGTAGTACGTGGTCCCCCTTGGCAATTTTGCACAGTTTTCCCTTTTCCAATTCTTCATCCGCGTTTTCTTGTTGATCACTCTTAGACCCGACCGGGGGGGCTCGAGCTGTTGAGACACAAACACTACACTAGTAATCAAAGAAGACACATATTGGTACATTTCATCACCAAGGACATTTGCAGTACTCTCATGGTCGGTGAATGCTCTTGATGTTGCCGTTAGAGGAAGGCGCATTTGGCGTCCGGTCACCACCTCATGAGGGGTGAGGTGGTGGTCGGAGCCTGGTCTATTCCTTAGCTCAAATAGGGCTAGCGGAAGGCAATACAGCCAACTCTTCTTTGTTGTTTGCTGTATTTTTGCAATTGCCTCTTTTAATAGGCCGTTCAGGCGTTCGCATATACCGTTGGCCTGCGGGTGATATGCACATGCAAATTTATGCTTGATGTTCAGTAAGGATGTGATATGCTGGAACATTTCATTGGCGAAATGCGGCCCATTGTCTGACCGCAGTATTTCGCACACCCCCCACCTGGGGAAGACCTCCCTCACTAGGAATTTAGCTGCTCGGAATGCATCTGGGTCTGAGCATGGCCCTGCCTCAATCCACCTCGAGAATGGGCACACAACTACAATCATATACCTATTTCCTTGACATACATTGATCATATCAACATAGTCAATATGGATGTGTCGGAAAGATCCCTCTGGCCGGGGTATAGTACCTTTTATCACCTTCAGCGTGTGACCGGCCGTGAACTGCTGACATGTGAGACAATTGCTGATAAAATTTGACACGTGGGAATTTAACTCGGGGCAGAACCAATCTTCCCTAATTCGTGCTGCGATGACTTCCTTGCCTGTGTGGGCTGGGTGGTGTAGCTGGCCCAGGGCGGTGTTCAATAGTGCCAGTGGCATTACCATCTTTCCAGTGCTACCCTGGCGCCATAGTGCGTCAGTTGGCGACATTGTACATCCTCTTTTTACCCATATTTCTTTTTCTGCCATTGGTGCAGCCGCTTGTAGCTCCATTATCTGTGTGGCTGGGAGATGGGTGTACCCTTCTCTTATTAACATCTCCTTAGCTATTCCCCTCCCTCTCCCTCTCCCTCTCTCTGACTCTGGGGGGTTATATATCTCGCCAAAATATGCAGCATACTTCGCGTGTGCGTCTGCTGCTGCATTCCCTTTTGAAATATGGTCTTCACATTAGTGTGTGCGGTGCATTTGACCAAGGCTAATTCTTGGGGGTCATTTATTACTTCAATTAGTTCAGCCAATAGGAGGGCATGTTGTACTGGGGTGCCGTCAGCTCTCCTAAACCCTCTTCTCCTCCACTTGGACAACCCTGAGTGGACAGTAGATGTGACATATGCACTGTCGGAATAAATGGTCACTCGTTTGTCAAAGCTTTCCTTCAACGCCAAGATCAGTGCAACTAATTCCGCTGCTTGGGCGGAGTAATGCTGTGGTAATTGTACGCATTTCATCGCCACACACACAGGTACCTCCGTCATTTTTACCACTGCTGCCCCAGTTCTCCTAATCCCGTCACTTTGGTCAATTGTTGATGACCCATCAATGAACAAGAGTTCACCTCCGTCCAGTGCATTCTCTTCAACCCTTCTACTGCATGAATATATTTCAGTAATCTTTGTACAATCGTGTGCATAGTCTCCTTCCTCAATTGCTTCTGCTATAAACCTTGCAGGGTTGACCGTGCTGCATCTAACAATTGATAGTTCAGCCCTAGATAATATTATTTCATAACCTGACGCCCTCTGCGTTGTTAGCGTGGACTTAGGCTTGTTCAATATTGCAAATAGTGCATGTTCCACAAATAGTGTGGTCGGGCACCCCATGGTGATGGCTGATGCTTTCTCTACCGCAAAGGCAGCTGCGGCGAGACCTTGTTCGCAAGGGAAATCACCTAGCATCACAGGATCCAAGTGGCCGCTGTAAAACGCTACTGGTTTGTAGCCCATGCTTGTTTTTTGAGCCAACACTGCTTTCATTACTGTTGAGTCGCAGTGTGAAAATATAAAAAAATGGTCGTTCATAATCTGGGGTGGCCAGTACTGGAGCTGTTGATATTGCATCTTTCAGTTCATCAAAAGCCTCTTTCATTTCCATTGTCCACCCCAACTTTTTCCCCCCTTTGTTAGCTTCCTTTAACCCCCTCAAGTAGGGGTCCTATGTATGAGCTGTAATCAAATACCCATGCCCTGCAGTAGTTGCACAGGCCCAGGAACTGCTGTAATTCTCTCACTGTCTGTGGTAATGGCATTTTCGAAATGGCCTGTGCTCTTTGTGGTGCAATCTGTCTTCCATATTGGGATATGAGCTGTCCAATATAAAGCACTTGTTCCTGACAGTATTGTAACTTCTCCTTGTCTACCTTGTAACCTTTTCCAGCCAATATTGTCAGCATCTTTAATGAATCCTCTCTGCATCTTTTTTCGTTTGTGCTGCAAATGATTATGTCGTCAACATACTGTAACACTGTGCTTTCTACTTCAATGTTACCCAAATCCATCTGGATTACTCTGTTAAATATTGAGGGTGACTCGCAGTACCCTTGTGGCAGTCTGGTGAGGTTTCACTTTGTGTTTCTGTAAGTGAAGCTTGTTAGATCTTGTGAGTCTGGGTGCAGTGGTATTGAGAAAAAGGCATTTTTAAGGTCGATCACAGTAAACCGTGATGCTTCTGCTGGAATGCCGCACAATATTGTAGCCGGGTTTGCTGCTATGGGGTATTCTGCTTCCACTATGTTGTTCAAAGGCCTGAGGTCCTGTATGAAGCGCCAAGATCCCCCTTTAGCCTTGCGCACTGGGTATACAGCTGTGTTGCATGGAGATTCTGATGGGACCAATATGCCATTATTTATAAGGGCCGTTATTGTTTCATATATGCCCTCATCTACCTCTTTTGATAGTGGGTACTGTTTCACTCTGGGGAGTATTGCACCCTTTTTCAACTTTATTCTTACTCCCCCTATGCTTTTTATGCACCCCACGTCATAGGGGCTAGTAGTCCATAATGATGCAGGTACTTTTGCCATATCCTCCTCAAAAAAGAGAACTGGGGTGGACGTGGGTTCCTCAAGTGCCATTGCAATCTTCTGTGCCACTTGTTTGTACGTCACCCTTAGCCATATTTCCACACTCATCATAAATACCATTTCACCTTCTTCCTTTTCTCCTGAGAAGAGCTCCTCATCTGACACCTGGGTGAGTCTACATCCCTCTGCCAGTGCTATTACTGCCCTCCATGGTCTTCCTTCTCTGTCTTGCGCATGCACTGCAATGTAATCAGTGGTCGCTATAATGCTCTCTATGTCCACTGAAATCACCTTTCCTTCTGGTTCGTTGGCTGGTGTTACTGGTCTAAACAAGTAGGCTGCTGGCCTCCTCCAGATCTTTCCCTCTATCCCTGGTATCCATGCAAATGCCATGTCCGTCCCGTACTGGAACAGTTCACCATCTACTGGCTCAGCCCTAATCACTGTCTGTCCACAGTATGCCTGCATAATCTGTCGGGCAGTGAGCATGTTAATTCCTGGAGTGGAGCAAATTATGCCGTCCTCCGTAAAGGAGATCGTCATATTCAACCTGCTCATTATGTCTCTCCCCATTATATTTACTGGTGAGGCCCTAGAATATAAAAGTGGGACTGACATGTCATAATCCCCTATTGATAAGGGAATGTTATCAGTAAAGGGAACCAACCCCCTAGCTCCAGAGAATCCTTAGGTGTTCATGGCTTCACCTGACATCTTAAATTTACCTTCCCTTATGCAAGACCGGGTCGCCCCGGTGTCAACAAGGAATGATAATTTTTTGTCACCTATTGTTACCTCTATGCGTGGTTCCTCCGCACTATTAGGCGTTACCGACAGGATGGGACACACCAAGGTCGTCTGTGGGCTGTCCTATTGGGGGTATAATGATTGACCACTTCCCGTGTAAGGGTTGTGTCCCAGCACTGTCACCCTACCCAGTTGTGTTTGCTGTAGTTGGGTATTGGTTGAGGTTATGTTATGGTCTTGGACTTGTGCAAGTGGCTGTACTTGCTGTGCTTGGGGTTGTTGTGTAATCGCTACCTGTTGTTGAGGCGGTGGATATGTCCGTAGATGTTGTGGTATTACTATTTGTTGCTGTCCATTTCCCTGTTGCAATGTCTGCTGTTGCTGGAGGCCCTGCTGTTCCTGTGTGAGCTCTTGTTGTCCCTGTTCACTCCACAGCGGTGTGCCTGGTCTCACTCTACACGTACGTGACATGTGTCCTACCAATCCACAAATCCAACACACCAGTGGTTCCCTGTTCTGCCATGGAAAGCTTCCTGTGTTGTCCTGTTATACTGGGTGCCCGGTGGGGTAGGAATTTCTAAGTCCCCCCACCTGTTGTTGTGTGTTATATCCGTATCCTCTCCCTCTCATTATTCCTCCCCTTCCCCGGTTGTAATTATAATACCCAGCTCCTGGCGTTGAGTATCCTCCTCCCATGTTAGTCGTGTATGGTTGGAGTGGCGGCATCTGTTGTGTTACAGTCTGCGATGACTGTATTTGGGAGGGGTCTTGTGCAGCCACTACTTGTGTGGGGCTTTGATTTATTGTGGCAGGTGTAGTTATTAGTGCGCCTTCCATCGTGTATTTAGTGAGTTTCTTCTGTACTAGTTTAGCCTCTTCTGTTTTCCTATCCTCTTCCTTTTTTTTCATTTTTTCTTGCCATGTCCTGCAATGATGTACTATAGTCAGTTGTATTTCTGGCCATGCTTTTGCTTCCATCCCCACTACTTTCTTTAGTTGTTTCTGGACTGGTTCTGGGAGCCCCTGTACTAGTATATGATAGAATATTGCTGGTGTTTTGTCCCATTGTTCTCTAGTTTCCATACGCCACTTCTCTTGTATTTCCTGGATATAATCAACAGGATCTTCGTTCTCACGCATCTTGCGCGAGGTAATTGCTCCTATGTCTGATGTGTCTGGATACTGTACCCTCAGTGCCTGCCATAACGCATGTCTGCAGTTTGCGAATGGTGCCCCATCGTGCGATGTGTTTGTTATTGTCACCCCGGGGAAGCCCGCTCTCTTCCAGATGTCATCTGCAGCATCCCCTAATATTGATATTAGAAGGCCCTTTACATCTCCCACTGCCAACTTCTGTCCTGCGGTATGTTTTTCCATTTCATATATCCATTTACCCGCACCTCCGCTTAATGATGGGAGTCTGCACTTTATATTTTCCTTGTCTGTATGCTTCCAAGGCACGTATTGTGGTCTAACCCCTCCCCTCTCTAGAAGAGGCATTAAGTTGTGTCCCGTTTTACCCCCTGGGTTCCACAAAATCGAGTCCTCACACCCCTCCTCTTCTTCCGTCTCTTCTACATCGTCAGTTTCGTCCATATTTCTCCTGCTCTTCACCCTTTCACCTCCACCACTTCCCCTTCTTTCATCGTTTCCTTTATTTATGGTGGGCGTGTGTATTAGTTGTCCCTGCCTGCGTCCAGGGAGGTCTCTAAGCCTTCCTGCATAGGGTGTCAGTTCGCTTGTGAAGGGCGCTAGTTTAGAGGGGCATGTTGCACGTAATGAGCGTGAGGTGGTGGAGCATGTAGGACGGGACGGTGACGGCGTAGCTTCACGTGTCTGCCTTTCCGCTATTCCATGCTCCTCCTCCTCACTTCTCTGCAGTTCTTCCTTTCTCCTGCAGATCCATGGTGAGTCTCTATTTGTCCGGGTGGTGTATAGTTTATCTAGGCTTTCCCTTTCACTATTTCTTCCTTCCTTCTCCATTCCTTCTTCTTCTTCACTACAAAAGTCGTTCATAAATGGTAACCCCCAAACTGTCCTTTTCCCCCCAATCGTTACTGTTCTTAAGTCTATTAGGTCTGTTCCTCCCTTTTCTTCTTTACTACTCGCTCCCCTTTGTGCCGATGTTGTTGCTACTTCTGTATCTCTATATACATGCCTCCTTACTTCACTCTCCCCCCTCCTATCTTCTCTTCCCCCTTCATTTCTCTCCGCTATTTCTCTACCAATTTCCTCTCTTTTCTTTTTTAATTCTTCCATTACTTCACAACTCATTTTTTCCAATATCTTTTCATCTTCTTTCTTCCTTTCCCATCTCTCCCTCTCCCTTTCTAATATACTCTCTATCACCCTCCCTTCTTCGTATTTCCTTGTCGTTTCTGACAGCAATCTCTTCTTCCATATTGCCATTTCTTTTTCTTTCTCCTCTTCCTCTTTTTTCCTGTCGCGCAGTGCTGCTCTTGATACCCTTTCTGCTGCTGCCTTTAACCTTTTGGCTTCCCTCCTTTGCTCCTCCGTTCGTTCTCTCATTTTTTCCAACCCATTCTTACCTTCTTTCCTTTCCCGTGCTCTCTCTCTTTCCCCCTTCTCGAGCTGCTTTATCAGTGCATTCTGCTCATCCCTCAATTCTGCTAATCGTTCCTCCAAAGTCTCTTCCTTTTGTCTTAACAGCTCATCCCCTTTTCCTTCCCCCTCTATTTCACTCCCCCGGGTATTATCCTCGTCCATTTTCCTTGCCACCTCTTTCTCTTCTCCTGTTAATGAACCTCGTAATTTTAATAGTATCTGCGCAGCTACCCACTCATCATTTCCTACGTCCGTAGTCTGCTCTTCTTCAGCCCTCCCCACCTCTGCTAGCATCTTCCTATGAGCTTGTCCCGTTGTACTAGTCCGCTCCCCTCCCGTGTGGCCACCTGTAGCTGTATATGGAGGCGGGCTATATGCCGGGTTCGAGTACCCCTCAGCCGCTGTTAATTGTTCTCTTGCTATTTCTCCTAGTTCTCTTAAAGGATACAACCCCGCTCCCTCTGTTTTCACTACCTTCGCTAGAGGTATATCGTCGCTCTGTTCCTTTTTTATTTCATTTTCGGTTGAGTTGTCACTCTTTTCTCCTCCCTCTTGTCCTTTCCCCGTGTTCTGTGTGCCTTCACTCTCCTTTTCCCCATTCTCTCCCTCCTCCTTAATCTCCTTATCTCCCGTTTTTTCTCCTACAATGAACATTCCGTTTGGTCCTGGTTGGGACCCTTTGAACATCCTCCATAAGTTGAACAGTGTGCCAACTTCTTCCCCTTGTATGTATTATGCAGATGGTTTAATAGTGAGTGTTGGGTATATGGATCAAAGCTACCATTAGGCGGCCATGGTGTCGTCTTTTTGTTGTCCGTCCCCTGTGTCCATTCTATGCTGTACTTGATCAATTTCTCCCTATGGGGTGATAGTGTTTTACATATGTGTTGTAGCGGGGTAGTGAGGGTGTTCCTCCACCCCCCCGATCCAGTCTCGTATGACATGGTAGCGCTCCACTTATTACCCTTCCCCTATTTGGTAGCAGTTATCTCACCAGCAGTTTACAATATACAGCCTTATATCTTTACCTGGCCCCGTAAGTTTGGGGACTTGCGATAGTCCGCTAAGGAAAAATTAGTAAAATATAGTATTTACATCTGTATATTCTTTTCTTTCGTTTTTCTTCCTTTATACAACACCCTTACGGCCCCCTGCGGCCGGGGCGCACGTAGCCCCCTGCGGCTGCGTGCCCCTTGTGATGTTCTTATACTGCCGTCCTACTTTCACTTGCCCCTCCTCCCTCTTCTGCACTTGCCGTGGCCGGCGTTCTCCGTGCGCAGCCACGTCCCCCTTTTCGCCTTCCCCGATCAACTCATTACCGTGTACCTCCGTTTCCACGCCCTTAACACAGCTCTCCTCCCCGCCACTCAAAAAATAAAGATGCCTGGTTCTCGAGATGTCCTATGAAAGCCCTACTGGTGACGTCACCGGTCTCTTCGAACTACTGGTAAATTCTTCATATATTCTTTAAGTCCAAAATACACTTGCAATCTACCCCCGTTAACCCCACAGCTGTCTTCCTGTTACTCCTGGAACAAGGTAGTCAATAATATAAACGGACTGCGCACGCTGCGTCGCCTCGCGTGTGATACGCCCCTCGACAGGAGGGCTTAACCAGCCAATTATCTTCCGTATTGGGCAACTAGCTAGCTACCGCCTACAGGGAAACGTCATCTATCTATCGAGTTTCCTGCTCGAACAATAGGGATCCTCATCTACTCATTGATCAATAAATGCCAAATCGTAGGAAACCACGCACACACACACCCCTACACATGGTCGCGACCTAGGCCAATCAGTGTCTACGAGCGGCCGCACGTGATGTTTTCGTGCTCCGCCCTCTTCTCTCCCGTAACGTAGCGGACTGCTCTCGCACTCGTCCGGCTACCATTCATTTCATTGCCAACACTAAATTATCAAACCTTCGCCGCGCACCTGTGCAATACCTCCCGCATTCAATTCCTCCCCCCTCACAATTTCACATTGCGTGTTGGGCGTGGCATACTCACCAAGTTCTCTTGACGCGGGGTCGCTCGACTGCGTGCACCCCTCCAAGTGGCTCGCCACCTCCCCTCGTCTGGACTACGTCTGGACACTCGCCAACCGCGGGCGGGATACTTCTCAACCGGCTCCCGAGGGCCAATATCTGGATTGCGCTGTCCGGTCTTCTCGCAGTTCCGCGATGGTCCTGTAGTCCTCAAAAGGGGGCAGCGGCAGAGGGGGCCGCGCCGCCGGGCCTCCTCGCAACGGGAATACTTGGAAAAATAAAAATAAAAGCAGACCTTAAACAGATCTCAGCAGTGCCTCCAACTTGTCGGGGGGGAATTCTCCCGGGGTCGGCTGGGCCGTCCGCGGACCTCCGGGCAGGGAGGCCCCAACTCCTCCCGTATATCCCAAAAGAGATAGAGTATGAGACACACGCAAGAAGCAAGGTGATTCTGCTGTTTATTAAACAAAACGGCAGGGATGGGTCAAGGATCGTACGCGTCCTTCCTGACACTCTCTCAACATCGTGGGGCTCGCGGGCCCTTTTTACCTTAGTATGACGCGCTACTTGCATCACCTGAGAAAGTTAGCAAAAAAACCTATCGCCACTCTGGATTGGTTCCCTGAGTGGTAGGGTTAGTATAGCATACGTATAGAGAACGTCGTTATTGGTTAAGGGTCAGTCAGGTGGTATACTTGGGTTGTCCCTTCAGTTTGATACATAAAAATTGTTACATGAAGACCCCTGAGGATTGGTTAATGTTAATGGCGTCAGTGATAAGGGCCCCATGTTCTGATTGGTTCTCCCGCGAGCCCCCCAGTCTGGGACCATCGCTGTTCCCAGCTCGCGGTGCACCTGTCATTTGCAACAATATTTCACTATGGGTATGTGCAGACAATGTGAGGATTTATTCATAAGCAGGAAGGCCGACTACTCCCACCGCCGCAGATGTCCATTGAGTCGCTTAATTGTATCTGCCTGTGTCTTGAGACGGGGGATCCAGGCGCCTTCTTCCTCCTGGGCTTGGCATCCTGTCAGGTTTGGCTTGGTCACGTGAGGTGGGACCGTGTTTGAGGCAGAAATCTGCACAATTAATATTGCATTTCTCACTGTGTGCCTGGCTTATCTTGCAGGTGCGACCTTGGTGTCGGCTTGCGGTATGAGAGTTTGCAACGTTGTGCCCTTGACTGTCTGCTTTTCGCCGGGCTTATTCTGCAGGGTCAGCAACCGAGCTCTTGCTCATTCAATGTTCATGGAAGCTTTTGCTTGCGGCCTATTTGGGCCTGGTGCATAGGTGGAACCGTTTGATACAGAGCGCTTTAGGTTATGGTATCATATTGCTCTATCCCCAGTATCGTGTCTTGGTTATATTTCTCATTATGGTACAAGGGTTTAGAAGAAGCGTGAGCAAGCCTTTTTAGATGAGTTAATTATGCGTCTTGCGTTTCTGCATTTTGAGAAGCCTATGTGGAAAATAATAAAGATGCACGTCCGTGGGTGTGTCCGTCGCCTACGTCATAGCACTGAGTATGTTCTTCGTGTGGATTGGTGTGGGAGTGTCCGGTGTGTATGTTTGCACGGGTGTGCTGACCGTTGGCTAGGTCGTCATGGCATCTCTAACGATGTGTTGATTTGGTGCTGGATGGTTTAGTCGAGTTCATCCATGCCGCAGGTGTCGGCATGTGCAGGGCAGGCTGGTGGGCAGGCGGGTGGGCACGCGAGTGGGCACATCCGTATGTTCTTGTACCAGGGTATTTGGTCGTCTGGGAGATGGGCGAACTCCTCTCGTGACGGGTGTCTGGGCCGTGATCCTCTAGGCCAGGGTTGAGAGGGGATTGGTGGGAGCCTTTTGTTCACTTTTCCCACTTCACGTTGGTCTCTCTGGAGTTGATGGTTACGTGTTGGCAATGGTAACTACTTATTCTCTCAAGATGGCGCCTCGATACTCTGGCTGCATTCCAGTCCATACGATCATCCCGGCCATGGCTCCGCCCAACCTGTACAGTGGAGGAAGTTATCAGGGAGCCTGGACACAGAAGCGTCACGTCGCTACTCCTCTCAGCAAGCTCTCTGTAAATTCTATTGCTAGTAGAAACACCTTTCTTGTACTCTGTCTTGACTATCTGTATCTACCGGCTCTCTGTTTATGTTTATGTTTATGTGTATGCTTCTTACGTGCCGAAAGCCAGCGGGCATCAGGGCGTGGAGGATCAGAAAGAAAAATTCAACAAATTAATCTCAGTCAAACTAGGGACAGGATTTAATTATTGCCTTATTGGACTAGGTTAATGAAACAAGGTGGTTTTCAACTGCTTTATAAAGCTCTGATAATTCTCCTCTAGCCGTAAGGTCATTGGTAATGTATTTCAATATTGGGCTGCCTTGACCGGGAAAGGCCTGCCTCTGCCTTGTACTCGATTTACATGCAGTATATTCAGAGAGCCCCTATCTGCTGATCTTAGACACCTCAGAGGTATGTAAAATGAGAATTGCCCTTTGAAATAGCTCAGGACTTCTCTGTATAGACACCTGTGAATTATTGTCATGGCCATGAAGATGATTCTGTCTTCCACTCTGAGCCAGTGTAACGCTCTTCTCCCTGTTGAGATCTCTTCTTTTGATCCCCTTAACTATGCGGACAGCGTCATTCTCCATTACTTGACATTTTTCCACCTCTCTCTTGGTGGCTTCAAGTAAGAGAGCATTTCCATAGTCTAGGCGTGACAGTATGGTTGCTCTTGCAATAGTCGCTGTATTTGCTTCGTTAATGTAGGGTCTTATGGCTCTCAGCAAGTGCAGATAGTAATCATTATTTTTCTGCAGGTAATTAACCTGTACTTCAGAAAACACAGAGGCTTCATCCATCATGCCAAGTGTTTTAACAGACGGCATTACTGGAATGATTGCCTCTTTGATGGTGAAATCCTTATATTCTGCGCCCAACTTATCTCTGACATGGCGTGTTCCGAAGATCATCAATTCGGTCTTCGTATTGTTTAAACATATCCAGTGATGTTGCACCATTTCTCTATTATGAGATAGACCTCTGTTATTTTTGCGTTATCGATGGTATAGTCGCCCTTCAGTTCAAAAATAAGCTGAGTGTCATCAGCGTAATTCGTAAACAAACTTGCTCCCTGGGGAACTCCAAAAAGCATCTGACCCGCCTCAGAAAACTTGTCGCCCCAATGTATTCTGGCACTCCTGTCCTTCAAAAATGATGACAGCCAGGGCAAGGCCTTTGACGAGCATCCTGCTATTTTTTCCAACGCCTTTTGGAGGAGCAGGTGATGCACCAGATCGAAAGCGGCGCTGAGATCTAGCAGCATGAGAATCCCTGTCTTTCCCTTGTCCATCAATTCCAGCATGTGGGTCTGGAGGTCCCACATGGCCGATTCAGGGCATCCTAAAACCTGACTGTTGTTTGTGTAATAAGTTCTGGGTCTCTACATGTTTTTGTAGTTGGTTAGTGGCGATTTTATCGAGGATTTTCAAAATGAAATTTGAGTTGGTAATGGGGCGTAGGTTACTGGTATCTTTCGGGTCCAGCCCTGCCTTTTTGATTAATGGGGTAGTTGTTACTTCCTTAATCTCTTTGGGCACCACGCCTTCCAGAAAGGAAGCATTGACTATCCTGGTTAGGACTGGGGAGAAAAGTTCTTTGTGCTCCAATATGATTTTAGTGGGCAGAATATTTTCTGCACAGGAGGTTGGTTTAATTTTCGACATTACCTTGCATAACTGTCATGACCACAGGTTAGTTTATTTTCCCATACTTGTCCTAAGAGTTGCAGGTTCATAGGGAATTTATTTGCCCTAGCTAGTTATTGATTCTAACGCCCCATAATAATGGTTGCTAGAGTTTCTTTAATGGCCGCTAGGTGGCTCCTCTGGTCAGTTAGTTAGCGGGTCTAGTTGTTTTCTTGTGCCAGCTATTTAAGCCCCGCCCCTCAGGAGGCTCACGCTTCGCGTCGTTTGTCTGAGTTCAGACTGAACGCTCGCCGCGTACCTCCGATCCCTGTCACCGCTCAATATACCTTGTCCACAGAAAATTCCATTAATTCCTTGAGTAACTTTAATTAGTTATCAGCTCCCTTCCTGTGTTTTCCAGTTGCTGCCGTTCCCAGCTCAGTCACAGTCCATAGTTGAAGTCCTGTCATAGCGTTCTCCTCAGCTCTCAGTTCGTAGCAGTCTTCTCTCACGCAAGTACACCTATTATATGCAAATGCATTTGCTTCGTTTTTGTTGCCTTGTTGCCTTATCAGATACATTGAAATTGTGGATGAATGTTATTTGAATTCCTCACGCATCTTCAGGATATTACGTTGTTTTTGGCGGGAAGCTGATATTCTAGTCAGAAGGTGTTTTCCTGTTTCCGTCTCGTAGTGTAGTGAGGTAGTTTTTTCTGTAATTCTACACTTGCATTACACCTCAGCTTATTGCCCCCTTTTAGGTTCAATTAGTATAGGGTTTATGTCATTGTTTTAGTGCCATTTAGTCCCTTTCAAAAGAAACTGTTATCCAGTGTCCCCTCTTCAGAACTTGCGCCCCTGTATAAAACAGGATGGAGAGCTCAACTAATTAAATACCAAGGTGAGATATTTGCTGGCTCCCATATTACCAGTTTTGACCTTCTGTTTTACAAGAGAAAACTAAGGAAGGGAAATTGTTATTTTCTTCACAGAAATTCAGTGTCTAGTTCCCAGGAAGGTAGAAGTCAGTTGGAGTTCCAGAAGGTTTCCCCAGAGTTTTCAGGTGAGCGTTACAATAACTCTTCCTCTAAGATAGGTGAGAAACTAAAACTCTCTCTTTCTACGCATTCAGGCATTTCTACTGGGAGGGCTGGAGTATCTCCATCTATTTTGGTCAAGATGATGTTGTTTCTGGCTTTCTGGGTCTTATCCGCGAAAGCGTTTTGCACTTTATTGTAGTCTTCTCTAGTCGGCATATGGGGGGGGTGAGAGTGTCTTAGGTTTTTCCATTCCTTTGAGTATATCGAAGATTTTACTAGAGGCATTAGATGCTGTCTCTATTTCTTTGTTGTAGTAATTTCTTTTTGCTTCTCTTACTCCTTTTCTGTAACTATAGTTGGAGTGTTTCCAGTTATCTTTATTTTCCTGGATTGGAATTTGACGTACCTTTTAGCAATCAGGTTTCTCCTTGCATGCCGTCCCTGCTCGCTCAACGGTAGTCTCTTCCTGGATTCCCCTCACGTGATCCGTGGGGGGAATCGTTATCTACTCTTTGTTGTATGTAACTGCTATCCCCTTCCAATATCAGTACTAACCTGTCTGAGCCTTTAGGTTTCCTTGCTAATCATAGCACCGCCAACACACAACTGTAGCAGCTCTTTCCAAAACTCCTGCTCCGTCTGTATAGAGGTAGTTCTTTCCTTCTTCCAAATCCCTCAGCCATCATTTTGCTACCATCTCTTTACTTACATCATCCCTGAAACCTCAGATCTGCGGCCTCAGGCCTCATTAAATTCCAGACGGTAACACCCAGCTTCTAAGACGCAGCCCCACGATAAATGCACGGTAATCCCATTTCTTACACCACACTACAGGCTTGCCAGAGTCAGTGCACCTACTTACTTGTCCCTTCTATTTCACTGTGAACCTCAGGGCAGCCTGGGCAACTGAAGCAGACAACCCTGCCACCTCCACCTTACGAGAACGAAAACCTCAACCCGACAGCAATTGAGAAGACATACCAGCCTCAGGGTTTTTTCCCCAGAGGGTTTCCCCAGGGGTTCTGTTCATCCCACTCTGTGGTGCATAGTGGGTGGCGCAGGACCACTGGGGAAATCCATCAGTGTAGAATTTCGCATCATCTGGTTCAGGTCAGTGCACAAGTATTTTCTGGGTTTGGTAAGTTAAGAGAACAATTGTGACAATGGCCCTCATTACGACCCTGGCGGAAATCGAAAAACGATGGCGGAAATGCAATACCGCCATCGAATAGCGCTCGGTGCGATCATGACCCGTCACCGCAAAGTACGATGCCATCAGCGCCACCGTAGTGAACGCCAACGCTAACTGCACCAAGTACGCGCACGCGCGCCATGCCAAACCGCAAATACCACCATGGCGCAGCGGTACGCGAATTCTGACCCTAGCGGACATGCACCTAACGCCATCAAGCACGGCGGAAAGTACCATTCCGCCATGGTGAGAAGTACGGCATCGCGAACCAACCGTAAACGGCCCTACTGAGTGCCTGTACACCACTCCCTGGCCACATTGCACAACTCCTCGTAGGTGCAATGAAGTCACACAATGCAACCAGTGAAATGTACAAGTCACCCATGCCTGCCAACGAACAAATGAACCTCAAGAGGGGCCAATGGGAGCTGCAGGGCACAGATGGCACGAATACAGAAGCTACACAAATGGACATGACCTCAGTCTCCCTCCAAGAAACGCACGCAAACACAGGCACCTGTGACCAGCCATATTCTGATAATCACATCATTCCACCAATCCACCTGGCTGACCGGCATCTGTTACACAAAAGCCAATCCCCCGCCCCTGAGCATGACACCATTAAAACAGTCATATTGGCAGCCCTAATCCCTGACCTCACTGGGCTCCGTAGGCAAACGCGCCCAGCACAGTACCACGCAACTATACTCCGAAGCTGGAACCCAATGCAGATCTCCTCACAATACATCGCTCCCCAAATAGGAATATGCCACATCACTTGCAAAGAAGAACGCTACACGGTTCATATCAGAATAGAAATTTAATGCACAACAAATTCACCAAGCCCATACAGCCATTAGGCCATGAACCCCAAAATATAATTCACCATTGTGGGCTGCATCCGCAATAAATGACCAGCTACTACTTGTGTGACGCCCTGTTCCCTCATGGTACACAGGGCCTACATTCTCGTACGAAAAGGCAATATGGAAGCGCCTCGAACCATAGGGCCGTCCCATTAGGGAGGCACTAGTCCAGCTGAAAGGCCGAAATGTTGCTCCTAGCCACAAGTACTGCGTAAGGGCATGTGGCCCATTGGCGATCGTCCCATAAGATCGTAATGCTGCTCCACTGATTAACACGAAGCAGCAGGTGTCGGGAGTAAAATCCATCTGCAGGAGTGGCATACAGATGGCAGTGGCAAAAGGGGAGGAGATACCTGTCACCCAAATGAAATGAAAAAGAATAGTATGGGCATCAGAACTGCATTTGAATTACTCACTTCAATGATCACACCAAATCCACAGCCATATGCATGCTAGCCCACTCCAAGGGATCATCACCACCCAAAAACCACTTGCGAATCATAACTATCTATATCGAGGTGAAAACACTATTACAAACGAGTGTTTCTGTGCATGCGTCTGTTAAAACAGAATCCATCAGATGGGATTAGTAACGTGCATAGACACAAGTGTCCGAAGGCGCGTCGAGACAGGGAGGGTTCAACAAGGCCAGATAGACGATGGTCCCACTATGGCAGCCCTGCATCACATCGCGCAGGGGAGGTGGATATATTCCAAGAAGCCCCGTACATGGCGAACTCTGTATTAAATCATCTGTCCATGCATCCATACATCATTCCCTCATCCCGTAATGAAAACGCCTGATTTCATACTCACATAACATGTGAAATTTCCATTGAGTCTGTGCGTTATGCAGCCTGCTAAATCCACTGTGCTCCAGGCCGTAATTCCAGTGTTGTGAAGTAACATGTATTTGGGAACGTCCGGCCTCATCGCCCACTTCGCTATTGCGCATCCCATACTATTCATATCAATCATTGCATTCTCGCCATGGCCCCTGTCCCAAGGACATTGAACAATAGAACGTTATATTTGCAGTCAGACCTGTGGGCATCTCCTCGCCGCTAGCTGAAAACCGAAAGCGCTGTCCTTCGAATTCCTCATTTGCAACATCACGTCGAAAAGGCATCTGTGGCCGCTTGAAATCACAAATTAATCCATCTAGTGCGGCTGTGTGTGAAAATGGCAACTGCCTTCACTCACAAATGGAACGCCCCGCCCGTCGGTGAACCTCGGTACAGTGTTGCATGAGGGTCCACCGTAACTCGAGTACTACGTTCCACTGACCCTTCACAAGTCTGTTCGCGACTGCAAAGATAGTATGTGAACCAATGGGACCATAGCAGAATGAACATATCAACCAATATTACACTGCCAACGGGAACAAATACATGATTGCAATAGCAAGATGCCATTCGTCGAATTGCAGCGTTGTGTGCGGGACGTGCTCGCCCAAAGGGGATTGCAGCTTGCACAGGTGGAATGAATCACCACAGGTGGAGGCTATACAGCCTGAGAACACATAAATCGCACACCCAACCCCCTCCCACAACCACACCCACTCCGAAATGCTACCGGCAGGACTAGCGATGTTGGCCCTGGGGGACCTGATAGCACTGCAAGTACTCCAACTTCAAGAAGAAGACGAACACCAACTACTACAACAACCGGCCGCACGGAGGAGACGCAGGAGGAGGAGGAGGGCAAGGCAGGGCCAGCAAGGGCCACCAGCACAGCCACTACCACCACGCAGGCAGCCCGCAATCCCACGCCTCCGAGCACATCCGTTCGACCTCACTGCTGAGCAGATCCACACCCTCTACCGTTTGGACCGGGACACCATAACCGCCATTGTGGACATGACACAGGCTGACCTTGTCAGCATGATAGATAGCCCAACCGCCATCCCACCCCTACTGAAGGTGGTGTCTGTACTACACTTCCTGGCCACAGGCACCTACCAGCACACAGTCGGACAGTTGCATGGCATTTCACAGCCACTGTTCTCACGGACACTATTGCAAGTGCTCGATGCCCTCCTGAAGCACGCAGACGACTACATCTCTCTACCACGCTCGGAGCAGGAGATTACGAACGCAAAAGTGGGATTCCATGCACTTGGCGGCATACCGGGTTGCATTGGTGCCATCGACTGCACCCATGTGGAATTGGTCGTCCCACATGCCATGGAGGCCCAGTACCGCAACCGAAAACAATTTCATTCTCTGAATGTACAAATGGTGTGTGACTCCAACAGGATCATTACACATTGTTGTGCCCGATTCCCTGGATCAACCCATGATTCTATGGTCTTGAGGAACTCTACAATACCACGCTACATGGAGCGACACGCAGGGAACAGATCCTGGCTACTCGGTGAGTCTCATTTCAAGCATGATGATGTGGGGTATGTGATGCGGCAATGACCTGGCAGGAAGGGGGGGGATGCGTACGTAGCAATGGCATTCCTCAAACATCCTTTATTGTACACATACAGGTGATGCCGGGTATCCACTGAAGAGATGGCTCCTTACACCACTCCGGAACCCACGGGACCAGCATGAGGAGGACTACAACCATGCCCACTGACGTACCCGTGTAGTCATAGAACAGGCATTCGGCCTACTGAAGACTCGTTTCCGCTGCCTCAGCAGGTCTGGCGGGGCACTCCTGTACCGCCATGAGAAGGTTGCAAAGATGATCATTGCATGTGTCATGCTACACAACATGTGCGTACGTAGAAATGTGCCCATGCCCCCTGACGCAGAACTGCAAGCACCTGAAGATGGTCATGATGAGGGTGGGGATGTGGCAGCACCTCAAGGAGTCCACGAGGCACAGGAGGGCCGTGACATTCGTCAGCATATCATAGATGCATGCTTCTAGCACTCACGCCTGGTGGCTGATACATGGACACGGGACTTGTGGCACTGTGTGTGTCTGGAACATGCACAATATGGACTGTACGCCTATAATGGCCTCGTACACAAAGATCAATGTCCACACATCTCATTGTATGATCGTGCATTGTTTATGGCATATGTGAAATCATGTTACACACCCCATCGACCCGCCACCCAAGTGAGCCCAACACACCCCCTCCACCCTCCTACCTCCCCCCCGAACACCAGTGTCCAAAGATGCTCATTGTCGGTGAGCAGTCGCTATTGCAAGCCCCCTCTCCGGGTATCAGGGGCACCCCTGGCTGTGGAGCGCAGGTTCCTCCCTGATCTACGTTGGGGGCTGCCCTGGACGGAACTTGCAACGGATGATGTCTCTGCCTGCTCACGTCCATGCATGTCCCTAAGGGTTTGTGAGAGCTCAGTGAGCACACGGCGCACAGCGGCAAGTTCGGCACATACGTCTTTGGACGTCGCATGCAGTTCCCCCCTCAGGCTCTCGGTGCTTCTCTCCATTTGTACTCTCAGGCTCTCGGTGCTTCTCTCCATTTCTACTCTCAGGCTCTCGGTGCTACACTCCATTTGTGCCCTTAGTGTTTCTGTACTTCTCTCCATTTCTGCCCTAAGTGTCTCAGTTGATGTTTCTATGTCTGCCTTAGTGCCCCCACATTCATCGGCATGGTCCTTGAGGAGCGTGGCCAGTTGCTGCTGTTGCACGATTACCTGGTCGAGGGACTGTTGCCTCTGCTGGGCCATGGCCACTTGCGGTGGTGTCACAGAGGGGCTGGTCACCTCATGTTGCCTTGCCACAGGGCTTGTGGGGGATGGCCAGTCGTCGTCTTGTGGGTGCCCCTGCGTGGTATCCTCATGGTGTACGGGATGGAACAGACAGGGGGATTGAGACAGGTCATGGATGGATCTGACTTCGACATCCCCGTTTTCTGTGTCTGAGCATGCTGCCATTAATGCAGTGTCACCTATGGTGCTGCTGCCACCAGAAGCAGTGCCTACTGTGGCATCCATTGGGGAGACCTGTGGTGGTGCTGTTGTGGGCATGCTGGCTGCTGGGGTGCCTGTTGAAGTTCCCTCCTGTGTGCTGCCACTTGATTTGTGCTGCTGCCGTGTCTTGATGCGTGCAGCTGAGGTGGAGGGTGTTTGGCCATCGGTCTTGGCCCTCTTTGCAGGTGTGCTGGTAGGGGTGTCCTGGAGCTCGTCGTTTGAATCGGACCCTGTGGTGGAGTAAAGGAGGGCGAGCGTTATTTATGGGTCTGTGGAAATTGGAATGGCAATGTATCACATGCATTGGGGTGGTACCTGAGGGTGATTTGGGTTGGGGCCTTGGAGGTGGTTTCTTTTTTGTGTGGAGTGAGGGTGCAGTTGTTTTGCAGCCTGCAGTTAGGGTGTGCCTGCTGCACGTGTAGAGGGTGTTTTTAGGATTTTTAATTATTTATGTATTTAATGTGAGTTTTAACGTGTGCTATCGGGCCTATGTATGTGGACGTTCTCCTGGACATGTGTTACTGTTGCACTATGTGGACACGTGGTACTTCACATGGTTGGACATTGTGGTTTTAGCATTGTTTTATTTGGGACTCCTACCTGATTCTTCGGATGTCTGCACTCCTTTCTCCATCCCCCTGACTCCCTCTATACTCTCCATTCCAATGGTGGAGGCACAGATTTCTTCCCAGGGGGTCAACTTGATGGGTGATTCCGATCCTCACCCGGTAGCTGTGGCAATGTTGCGGTTGGCAGAAAGTATGCTACGGACGCGGATCCGCAGGTCGTCCCATCGCTTTCTGCATTGCTGTGGGTTGTGGGGTGCGGTCCCCACCGCACTTACCCGCTGTGCCACCAGGGCCCATATGGCCTTCTTGTTCGCAAGTGCCGTCCTGGTCATTTGCGTGGAGAAGACGATGGCAGCATTCTCCTGGAGGGTCTCTGTGAGCACGGTGAGTTCCTCACGGGAGAAGTGGACCTGCCGCTTGCGGTAGCACGCTTTCTTCGCTACTTTTCCCATTTTTCTTGGTTTCACTAGGGTGGATGACGGGTTGGGATGAGTCTCAGGGTAGTATTTTTAATGGTTGTGTGGAAATTGTGTTTTTATAGGTGTACGGCGTGATGTTTCCCGTTCCGGGACCATGTTTTTACTTCCGTTTCCGTATATTTACGGTCACCGTACTTTCCGATTACCGCTCATTGCGGTGACCGCTAAGATGGGTGGCGGAATTGCACCTAGGGCGCCGTACGGCGGCGGTGTGGGCCGTTTTGGGGTCATTTCCGCCATCGCGGACTTTGCACTTCCGCCATGGCGTGGTGCTCGTGCCCGATGGGTCGGAATGAGCCGCACTTTGCTCCGTCGTGCAATGGCGGAAACGCTATTTACGCTATGGCGGTCCGGTCGGTTGCTTTCCGCCAGGGTCGTAATGAGGGCCAATGTGCGTGAGTATGCATGCGAGTGTGTGTGTGTGTGTGGCTGTCCATGTTAGTTGCGATAAAGCATCAGCAAGCAGTTCATATGTATTCTTGTGCGACTTACGGTTTCCACATAGCAAGAGTGTGTCAGTCCTCTATCAAAGTGAGTCATAAGCATGTTCTTTGTGTCTACCAGCAGTTAATCTACGTGTATGTGTAACTTTGTGCAGGGATGCCTATGTGCATCATGTCTAACGCATCTGTGTCATGATGTCAGTCATGTCGTCATCATCTTTCTTCAAGGTTACAGTCAGTAGACTTGATCCATCGATTGCAGGCTCGTCTATTCAACAACGTCATCAGTATAGGGTCTGAATGGCTGTCTGAGTGAATAGCGTTCCTCATACCTGCGATATATCTATGAATGGGAGGAGGGGCCCAGGAACGATGTATACCTTTCATTTCTCTGCCGCCATGATGAGAGTGGGTTAGGTGCAACAAGGTCCATGATTAGGTCTCCTTCTTCACTCCCTCTTAGTTCGAGAGATCAACCACACTTCCTTGACCGTTCTCCCTGTTCAAGTGAGGCTTTGGGATCCATACTTTCACCACTCCTCCCAAGTGACCATGATACTTAACTTGTTCATCTAAACTCCAGGTCATATAGCAGCAGTCTCCGTCGGGCTTGCACTACACCCATCTTCCCATATAGTTGCGTAGATCTGTGGGAGATGAGAACTTAGTGCCTGGAGGTAACAGAGGACATTGCTTCAGGTGTGACTGCAATACGCTGAAAGTCTGCGTCTCTCTGTCTGATTTCATCTCTATGTCCAGTAATATTGTCCAGTAGTATTTTCATCCCTATTGTCTTCTCTGTGGTCTTCTTGCACTGTGCTATAGCTACTCTAATAACACAGAAAGCTAGTAGTACTAGTACTAAGGCGGCTACGGGTACCTTCAGTCCACTGTCCATCCATGATGGTATCAATTAAAATATATATGTCAGCCAGTCTTCATCTTCTGCAATGGGGTTTGTTACCAACTCCCTCTTGGCATGCAGGTCTGACAATTGCATTATTGCCTCTGTGAGTGTTCCATTTTCTCCATCGTGCAAGGGTACATATGTGCAGCAAGACAGCCCAATCTTGGTACACACGCCTATTTCCATGGACGTGAGGAGATCCAGAACATATCTATTCTGCAGGGTCATCAGTCGAACAGCTCTCAGTTCATCTTTAATAGCATTGAACCCTTTCACTGTTCAATTCATCATCTGCAACAGTTTCCATATGGTAATCTGACGCCATTTGGCGTTTGAGTTGGCCTGGACCCCTGGAACAACTGATGCAAAGAACATTTCAGTTCTGCTGAACAGTCTGTGCTCTGCTGGTATTCCAGTGAGTGCTTCTTCCATCTTGGATGAGATGTAGTTTCCTGTTTTCGCTCTTGTGAGCTCTTCTTCTTCCTTTGGTGTGCCTTCATCTTGGGGAACCCATCTACTTGTGTGTCCTTTCAAGGCACCACTAATGCTGATGTGTCTCATTGTACTAGAGAGCATATTCATCCCCAGTTTGGCGGTAGTTGCATGTACACCTTGGACCCACATGCCCAATAGTGATCCATTATCACTGCGGTACAGACCTTCATACCGGTATCTTCGATGTTCATTTGCATCATTTGTTCACTCCAACTTTCACTGGACCATCATTCTGGAAACACAGGGATGCTGTCACGCCCCGATCCACATCCACAAGCCCTCCTATTGCATCCCGTAATTCAATCAATATACGGCAGAATCATAGTACACAACAAGACACCACACGCACCATTGCACATTCTCGCCTTCAGGTTTGCCGACAAGGGGCTGGCCGAACTCTGCGACGCTGGTTTATGCCTCGCTCTCCATTCCTGCATTGGCGGTTGCCGTGGAGACGCGCCATGAGCATTCCGCGTCTCCGCTGCCGATGCTTGGACGTTCTTCCTCCACGCGTCCAATCGCGTGTACGCCAATCACGTGTGTGAGTCACGTGATCACTGGAGCGAGCGTTCAAAAGTGACGCGCGAACTCCCATCCACGCTTCACAGCTGATCTTGGTTGGACTACGGACGCTGCTGTCCTTGATCTTGGATTTTGCCTTTGGATTCCGAACCGCTTCCTCTGTTGTACCTCGCCTGGACCTGCTTCTTCCTGGTTTTGACCTCGGCTACTCCCACGGACTGCTTCTTGGATTTCCCTTGTTTGGTACCTTGTCTTGAACTGCTCCCCCTGGACACGACCTTGGCTTTTCTCCTGGACTGCAATTGGATTATCCTTTGGTTGAACTCAGCTCTCTGCATCACGTGCCATCTAGTTTGGCTCACAGTACCAGGTTCCGTATCAGGTGGTGATTTCATCCTTCAAGTGCTTTGCCAGGCTGCAACCTTGTCGTCAACCCTGCCGGCCCCTCAGACAGACACCCTACATCACATTCCAGACAACCACTCAGGGTAAGCTCCTTATAGGTAAACATTTAGGATTGTGCACAGGGTGTAATTGTTATCTAACCCGCGTGTTTGCCTTACAGTGGTCAGGGGAAACATCTTCCGGCATTCCTGGTTCCGGCTGACGACATTCACCACCTGTGGCCTCAAGGGCTGCTCGGACAGTATATTGACTGTTTGCTCGAGTGGAACTTGGGGACAGAGGTATCATCGCCTACACGACCATCAAGACCTGACAGACTGTGAAGCCACTTCTGGTCGTTCAGGCGATGGTATCCGCTGCCGGGGATCCCATGGCCGCTCTAATGCAAGCGGTTGCATCTCTTAGAACGGAAGTGGCGGCTGCCACAACCGCAATTCATCATCGCTTAGACACCATCCAGAGCAACCGCAACCCTTTACCGCCAGATGCTGAATTTGGGGATCCGGCACCGCCTACCCGGGGCCCTCTGCACCACTCACACCACCTACTCCTGTGGTATTGCCCTCTCAGTTTCCATTGGCATCCCCTGAGAAGTTCCAGGGGGACCCCAGAAAATACTGTACCTTTATCAATCAATGTAAGCTTCATTTCCTTTGTCGGCCCTTAGTCTTTCATGATTCCACCACAAAAGCCGCTTTTCTGCTTTCCCATCTGTCCGGGGTTGCCGCTACTTGGGCTAATCCTTTCCTTGAAAACAATCACCCGGCCCTTTATGATTTCGACCTCGTGGTGAGTGAGTTGGCAAAAATATTTGACACCAGGTATAAAGCCCAGTCCCGGGACCTGGAGCTGCTAGAGCTATCCCAAGGCAGACAGTCTTTGATAGAATACATCACACATTTCAACCAGTTGTCAGCTGAAACCTCATGGCCAGAAAACAAGAAAGCTGTGGTGTTCTACAAAGGTTTATGTAACGCTATGAAGGACGCTCTTTCTGTTGTACCTTCCCTTCCTGACACCTATTCTGATCTGGTAGACCTAGCCCTACAGGTAGACGCTCGGAAGTCTGAACGCCGGATGGAGTCAGGCCTTTCTGTAAAATCCTTGCCCTCTACCCCAGATGGTGCTGGGGAACCCATGCAAATAGGAGGTCTACGAAGCCCTATTACCCAAACCGAAAGAGAGCGTCGAAGAACCGACAATGCATGCTTCTATTGGGGTCTCAGTGGACATTTTGTCAAGGAGTGCCCTCGACGTCCAAAGAACAAGGCTTCGGGTTTTCAGAAAGCTCGCCCTTGAATACGGGGGACAAGGCGAGCTCGGTTTATAACCCCGGGGTTCCTTCATTCGGTCCAATAAGGCCAGTAGTCGTTCAAGCGGTTCTTCAACCGGCCAAAGAGTGTTCACATGAAGTCCACATCGTCATTGATTCAGGAGCTACTGGTTGCTTCATCGACATATCATTGGCCAAGTCACTGAACCTTCCTCTAGTGACCAAGATACATCCCGAACCGGTCCAGACAGTGGATGGGTCCTCCCTCGTATCCGGTCCGATCAAGCAACAAACTGCCCAAATGGACGTGACCATCCAGGGCAACCATAAGGAACAACTGTCCTTTGACCTGATATCCACACCTCAGTTCGGGATAATCTTGGGTCTTCCCTGGTTGAAAAAACATAACCCTCTCATCGATTGGGGTACTGGTCAGGTTTCATTTGAATCTGAGGTATGCCAACATTTTTGTCTACTGGACGACGATGTTCTCATCAGTCCCGCAAGGGCACTTGGGGGGCTACGCATAGTGGTTGAGAGTCCTCCTGAAGGGGCACACACAGTGGGAGCCACTATGTCAGGGGTACCCCCGGAATACCACGATTTCCATTCGGTTTTTGACAAAGCCTCTGCCGAAGTACTACCACCCGACAGACCGTATGATTGTCCCATTGATCTGATCGATGGGGCAACGCTTCCCAAGGGGCGCATATATTCGCTATCACCATCAGAAGAAATGGCCCTGAAGGAATACATAGGTCATGCTCTGCAATTAGGTCACATCAGGCCTTCTTCATCCCCTGTGGCTAGTCCCATATTCTTCGTTCCGAAGAAGGAGGGAGACCTCCGTCCATGTGTAGATTACAGACGCCTGAATGCGGTCACCATAAAAAACCGCTACCCTCTCCCACTCATATCGACCTTGCTAGACAAGTTGACCAATGCTTCTGTATATACCAAGTTGGATCTACGGGGAGCATACAATCTGGTCCGTATGCGCTCTGGTGACGAGTGGAAAACGGCATTCTGCTCCCGTCAGGGGTTGTATGTGTATATGGTGATGCCTTTTGGCCTTTGCAATGCCCCTGCCACTTTTCAACGGTTCGTAAACGACATATTCAATGATATTCTGGACATATATGTCGTAGTATATCTAGATGACATACTAATCTTTTCCCAAACTATGGCCGAGCATGTCCTTCATGTTAGGGAAGTACTCACACGACTTAGAAAACATTCCTTATATGCCAAACCTGAGAAATGCCTATTTCACACAGCCGAAGTCGAATTCCTGGGGTTTCATATATCCCCTGGGGGGCTGACTATGAACCAGTCCAAGGTCCAAGCTATCATAGACTGGCCAATCCCTGTCACTGTGAAACAACTGCAATCTTTTTTGGGGTTCGCTAACTTTTATCAGAGATTCATCGCGAATTTCTCTTCCATTGTGGCACCCCTAACCGCATTGACCAGTCCCGCGGTGTTGTTTGACTGGACCTCTACACATCAGGTAGCCTTTGATACCCTCAGAACCTCGTTCACCACGGCTCCTGTCTTGCAACACCCGGACCCAGAACTCCCGTATGTTGTGGAAGCAGATGCCTCTTCATTCGCTTTGGGGGCCATCCTGTCCCAACCATGTCCCTCCACCGGAGCACTACACCCGGTGGCCTACCATTCCAGGAAATTCACACCGACCGAGACACACTATACGGTCACCGAAAAAGAGCTCCTAGCTATCAGGGATGCTTTGCTGGTCTGGAGACATCATCTCCTGGGAGCAAAGCACCAGACCATAGTCTACACTGACCACAAAAACCTACAGGACCTAGCGTCATTGAAATGTGTTAACAGTAGACAAGTTCGTTGGCATCTTTTCTTTTCTGCCTATGATTTCATTGTCAAGCATAGACCTGGGACGATCCATGGAAAAGCTGACGCCCTGTCTCGTTCACCAGGAGGGGTACCCCTTCCTTCGTATCCTGAAATGCTTCTAGGCGAAGGCCATGTAGTTTGTGCTTGCACACCACCCCCACCTATGTTGACTGCTATTCGACAATGGGTTGCACAACGTCCCCAGATACTAGCCGACTGGGATCCTGACATACAAGACGGCTTGCCTTTTGTTCAAGGGAAACTATTCCTACCCACCAATGATACACGTAACCAGGCTTTGGAGTGGTCCCATAATGCTCTCATCAATGGTCACCCAGGTCAACGACGAACCCTGGAATTATTGAAACGCTGGTGCTGGTGGCCATCGATGCGACGAGATTTGGAGACTTATGTCAACACCTGCTCTATATGCGCACAGTGCAAAACACAGAGAGGCCGTCCATTGGGATTACTACAGCCCCTGCCCATACCCCCAAAACCTTGGCATACGGTGTCCATGGATTTGATAACAGAATTACCACGTATTCGGGGTTATGACACAGTTTGGGTAGTAGTGGACTCATACACCAAAATGGCCCGCTTTATACCATGTAAAGGCATCCCCACCGCTCCTTCCTTGGCTCAAATGTTCTTCAGGTCTGTTTTCTGTATGTTCGGTCTGCCATGTGTCATTGTGTCGGATCGTGGAACACAGTTCACGTCACGTTTCTGGGTGGCCCTTTCCAAACTACTGGGTATTGACGCACGCTTCTCGTCGGCCTACCATCCCGAAAGCGATGGTCAAACCGAAAGAGTAAATCAGGCCCTGGAACAGTACCTACGTTGTTTAGCCTTGCAATTTCAATACACCTGGCTTGATTCTCTACATTACGCAGAATTTGCCTACAACAACACCATGCATTCATCCACTGGGTTCTCCCCTTTTTACTCACTCTATGGCCAGCATCCACGTACTCTCCCTTTTTCTGATTCTGACTTTTCCAATACCCCCGCACTACAGACCGGGAATCCGGCGGCAAATGACTGTGCCCGGGATCTCGCTTCCATACATGCTCAAACCCTTGTCCATCTCCGGGAAGCACAAGAGTCGATGCGGACAGCCGCTAACAAAAGGAGAAAGGAGGCCCCTTCATACTCACCGGGCGATCAGGTGTGGTTGTCTACGCGTCACCTGCGCATCCCGGGTTCACGTAAGCTACTACCCCGTTTCGTCGGCCCATATAGGGTCTCCAAGGTCCTGAATCCGGTTGCTTACCGTCTTGCTGTCCCCACTTCGTGGAGACTGCACCCTGTTTTTCACACGTCCCTTCTCAAACCCTGCCCTGATACCACTAGCATAACGTCCACTTCCGGTCCTGTTCCACTGGCCTCCCAGGAGGATTATGAGGTTAGCGCTGTTTTGGGGTCCCGGGTTGTTAGAGGGCAGTTGCAGTACCTGGTTGATTGGTTGGGCTATGGTCCTGAGGAACGGTCCTGGGTTCCGTCTCCTGACGTCCATGCTCCGTTGTTGGTGGCTCGGTTACACAGGGAGTACCCTTCAAGCCCACGGGGTCGTGGGCCTTTGAGGGGGGGCTCTGTCACGCCCCCATCCACATCCACAAGCCCTCCTATTGCATCCCGTAATTCAATCAATATACGGCAGAATCATAGTACACAACAAGACACCACACGCACCATTGCACATTCTCGCCTTCAGGTTTGCCGACAAGGGGCTGGCCGAACTCTGCGACGCTGGTTTATGCCTCGCTCTCCATTCCTGCATTGGCGGTTGCCGTGGAGACGCGCCATGAGCATTCCGCGTCTCCGCTGCCGACGCTTGGACGTTCTTCCTCCACGCGTCCAATCGCGTGTACGCCAATCACGTGTGTGAGTCACGTGATCACTGGAGCGAGCGTTCAAAAGTGACGCGCGAACTCCCATCCACTCTTCACAGCTGATCTTGGTTGGACTACGGACGCTGCTGTCCTTGATCTTGGATTTTGCCTTTGGATTCCGAACCGCTTCCTCTGTTGTACCTCGCCTGGACCTGCTTCTTCCTGGTTTTGACCTCAGCTACTCCCACGGACTGCTTCTTGGATTTCCCTTGTTTGGTACCTTGTCTTGAATCGCTCCCCCTGGACACGACCTTGGCTTTTCTCCTGGACTGCAATTGGATTATCCTTTGGTTGAACTCAGCTCTCTGCATCACGTGCCATCTAGTTTGGCTCACAGTACCAGGTTCCGTATCAGGTGGTGATTTCATCCTTCAAGTGCTTTGCCAGGCTGCAACCTTGTCGTCAACCCTGCCGGCCCCTCAGACAGACACCCTACATCACATTCCAGACAACCACTCAGGTTAAGCTCCTTATAGGTAAACATTTAGGATTGTGCACAGGGTGTAATTGTTATCTAACCCGCGTGTTTGCCTTACAGTGGTCAGGGGAAACATCTTCCGGCATTCCTGGTTCCGGCTGACGACATTCACCACCTGTGGCCTCAAGGGCTGCTCGGACAGTATATTGACTGTTTGCTCGAGTGGAACTTGGGGACAGAGGTATCATCGCCTAGACGACCATCAAGACCTGACAGATGCATTCTTGAATGGCATGATTGGCATAGGGCCTGCTTCCTTCTCTACCCATGTGAGCATCTTGGCGCTTGCTGCCCACTCCTTGAGACAAACATTATTTTCTTTCTGTACCACTTCTAGTGGAACTGTCAAGAGTGCATGTGCTTTGCACCCCACCATCCCTTCCATCCACCCTTCTCCTGTGAATACTTGTCCATATACCAGCAGATGAGGTCTCTCCCAGCATCCTGCCAGTACTCCTATCTCCTTTTGTCTTGTCTTTGGACATTGCAACTCTTTTTGTGTCACTATTCTGGATTTTCCTTTGTCTGGGCTATCCAGAATATATTCTATGGTTTTGTCTGCACTCCAAAAGTCATCTATCACCGCTTGAGTCTTGATGTAGCGGTCTTCATACGTAAACGCTTTCTGTGACATCCATCGCAGCGTGACCGATCATTCTTGGAATTGGCCTCTTGTGGTGCATAGCGCCAGGTACATAAGGCATTGTGCTCTGGCTGTTGGAATCTCTTCAGCTATGAATGTTCTGGAAGCACTCATGGCATAGGCGATGAGAGAGCACAAATAGCAGCTCTTCCTCGTGGCTTCTCCCGCCACCTTCATCATATGTTGATACCACACGTTGTTAGACACGTGGGCTGAATCAGCTAGATATGCATTTACATGTTCAAACTCCATGTCTGCGCTTCGCCTGAGTCTTTTCATCCCTTGGGTTGTGCTGGTGACCTGTTCAGATATTGCGCCAGTGATGGCAGGAATGGGGGTTGTATTAACATATACTTCCGTGTGTGCGTGAGACAATTCAACCTCTTGTAATGCAAAGAGGTAAATAGGTAGAGAAAACAGAATGCCGACAATGTTGTGGCAATTGCCTTGTCTGCAGATTCCATGTCGTGTAGGGCTGCACGGTTCTGGCTTGTGCAAATATTCGACATAGCAACTTGCTAGAACTCTTAATGTTGAACATTGTTATTTACTAGAGTAATTAAACCCTTCTGTGATAATGTTGTGCTAATGCAGCAATAAAAAGTTGCTCGAAAACAAATTGGAGCTTTGGGTTCACAAGCAAAGTAATAATGGGCACGCTGCACCTTGTCAATATTGGATACGTGTGTGCAACATAGACAAGAGAAGCATAGAAAAAGATCTTTGCTGGTATCATCTGCTCCGAAGATGCTATGAGTTCATGAAGTGCTTTTTAATGTTCGTGCACGTGTGAAATTTCTCGTCGAAAGTCAGTTCAAGTGTTTGCAGCCGTCGCCTAGTGTTAAGAAAAGACAGTGGTCCTCATCACGAGTTGGACAGTATCCTGACTGGGATACCGCCTCATTTTATTTGCGTTAGCAGCCACTCGTCCTGAGGTATTACCGGTGGATCAGGGGTTGGTTGCTAAGTGCTACTCCCCATTCCCCATTGGGTCCATTGGATCCAATGGGGAATTTGTGGTGGGGAATTTTTGGTGCAATTACCATGCAGTAATATCGCTGGTGGTAATTGTGCCAAAAATGTGCATTTTCCAACGTGTTTACCCCCAACTTTCAGCTGTGAGTAAACACGCTGAACTCAAGATTGGGGGAGTGGTAAATGTGGCAGTAACACCATTACCGCCGCATTTAAGGGCAAGCGCCCAACATTCACAGTCATGCACTGTTTCACACAAACACACACTTGTATACATGAAGAACAAAAGTGCACAGTTCTGTAGCTAGAGGACAGATACATACACATATTGTCAATGCTTTTATTATTTTTGCACTAGCCAAATGCAGCAACGCAGAACTGCAAAGCACAAGAGATCGTGAGCAAGCTTGCTGATGCTTAAAGCCAATAGTCGTGTGGATATACAGGAGTATATATGGAGCTTGATCGAACCAAGTACAACTAACCTATAGGGATCTTAGCATAACATGGACAATGTCGAAACAGCACGATAAGGTTTGGGAAAATTACAGCAGGCCTCAAGGCTTTGAGTATGAGACGAGCAGAGCTGACTCAGGCTGCACAGAAAGCAAGACATGCAAGACAGGCCAACAGCCAAGGTCAAAGATATGAGGACACATTCCAATCCCTGGATGACAAAGGGACCAGCTGTAGAGAAACAGAATAAATCCTCATAATTGTGAGTTGCAGAGCTCAATTTTGTGGTCTCTAAACACGTGGTATAGCCAGACGAGACAGTGGAAAGAGGAGCCGATCCCAGCAAACCAGATGCAGACTGCAACAAGTGTTGCAATGTAAGGAGCATATTACCATATGCAAAGGTGGTACACACAAGTTACAATATAAACAAATAATCGGTCACAACACCCTCAAGAGGTGCACAAAGAGCTAAGAACTCGATCGAGTTCTAGGCCTGGGGGCATCAGCTCTAATCAATCACGGCTTAGATTCCCAGGGGTGGGTTGCAAGGGGCAAGAACCAATGGTAAACCCACTACTCTGCAACAATGTCATAGATAGTTCCTCGGGGATGGGACAGACCAGCCACCTAACATGCAAGAGCCAGTAGAATAACATCTATAGGTGACTGTATAGGTTATTGAACTCTCGATACCCAATCCCTCACGCTGATAGACTGAGTCCTCTGTTTGTTCTGGGGAGGGTGTTGGGCCCTCTGAGTCCACGGAACCCCAGCATCGCTCTGGTATAGCTGGAAGTCCCATCCAACACCATATTTTTCAGCCAAACATTTTTGGTAAAAAACTCAGCGAAAAAAAACATGATGAATGAACGTTGTACCGAATATTTCTGCCACTATAGAATGGACTTGGTTGATCATGAGCTGTTTGATGGGCAGGAGGCAAGCGGGCAAGGTGCTCATCACCCTAGCCGAGAACTGGCAGTTGACACATATCTAGTATGACACTCAAGCATTGGAATGCTATGTGTCGCATTCCAGCAAACCAAGAAAAATGACAGACATGGAAGTGTTGTCAGAGCATGGGTGTGATTCTATGACACGCCAGGAGGCTTCATATTATGCAAAACAATCTTTACTACTGACCCATAGCAGCAAAGAAAAAACATTTTGTAAAACAAAATCTTTTACAAGAAAAAACCAAGGAAATCACAGTATTCCATTAGAACCACAGGGAAGTAATCCCAATCCAAGATGGGGCGCAGGTCAAGCCCCCCCAGGAACCAATCAGCAGGGACCCACCCCCATAAAAGTCCCTTTCTCTAACAGCAACTCCTCTTTCTTTGCTGCTGGCGCATGAGCTAAGTACACTTCTTGTCACGCTTGTACTTTGCTGTATTATGTGATATTTTTCGTTTCTATGAAGATATTTATTGTTATGGCTTTTATTGTGTTATGCGACCGATGAGCTGCTTTCTTTTCCACTCAGGGGTCACATGTGTTGTTGCAATACGTCAGCGTTCAAATGCAGAGGCCTTCCTTGCCTCCCCACGCTGCTCTTAAGTGTGGGAAGGCAGAACCCTCTACTCTGCCGGAGCTTTCCCTCTCGTCCGCCTCCCCCTCCCTCCCTCTCACCTTCCCTTGTCAGCGCTTGTGTTCACACGGCGCAGGACGCCACCTCCCTCGCACTGTAGCGCTCACCTGGTATCCACGGGGACGTCACTCAGCCTGTTCTGACCTCCTACGACCTCAAACCCTTCCCTGGATCTACTCGACTGGAGACTGGGCTTGAAACACAGGATTGGTAGAGTTTAACTCCCTATTGTCTCTGTGTGCTTGAACCCCTTCTTCCCCGGGGTCAAACCCTTCCCTTTGATCCACAGCTCACCTTGTTTTCTTGGAAAGTGTGCTCTCCGTCCTGCTTTCAGTGCAGGGGCGCGTTGATTAATGCGGGCTCGTTGCTGCCTAGTTACTTCACTGGCAAGAGTCCGACAGGTAAATATAATGAGTCTTTTGACCACTTCTCTAACTTCGTTCCTTTCCTTCCTTAGACGATGGCCGGCGTCCAGGGATGGCGACGTGCTGCTGAGATGAGTAGCGCTGAAGGTGAGTGAGAGCGCGATGCGCGATGCGACCCTTTGGTATTTGTATTGAACTGAGTTCTTTTTCTGTGTCTTTTAGGTGCCGCAAAGTTTTCAGCGTGGATGCCGGTTATGAAGAAGAAATGCGGTGAGTAAGCGCGGTATGCGGCGCCTCTAGATGTTCCCTTTTCCTTAGGAAGCGGCGTGCCGGGATGGGAATGACACCGCCGAAGATGCCCGCAGAACAGAAGAAGCGATGAATGATGGGCAGAAGCACTGCAAGGTAAGGCTGTTCCTAACGGTGTTCTTGTTCTTGCAGGATCTGAGCGCAGAAGAAAGATGCAGGCCTACTGGAGACCGATCCGAACATGGCGAGTGTCACGCTGCAGGTGCAGAAAACACAAAGCATGTTTCTCAGCCTGGGCATGGCTTAAATAGTCTCTGAGTATCCCAGGTGTATCTGGGCTGAACCACACCCAAAAGACTAGACTGCACATGCAGTTCTGGGAACCGAAATATGTGGGGGCATCCATCTTGTCCCCATCAATGCACTACAAGTCCAATCCCCAATGTTAACCTATGGGAGTGAGTGAGTCTGGTGCCACAAGCGCCAAGTCTGACTCCAAGTGGGTCTTTGGAGGGATGGAGAGGCCCTTGAGGGCCATGTAGGTGATCGTGGCCTGGATCCAGCCTGACATCTTGGAGGGCTAGGGACATGAGGGGCAGGAATCATGACACCCACCTTCCCTTGTCAGCGCTCGTTTTCACAAGGCGCAGGACGCCGAATCGGCATCCAGTCAGTATGCTATCCTGCTTCTTTCATCTTATGTCAGTAGAGCGTCGTTATGTTGGATTGAATTCTCGCCTGCTCGGTGAATGTAATTTATTTTAAATTTAAATATTTGCCTGCTCGGCGAATGTAAAGTGTATCTGCCTAAGGGGGAGAGATAACGGGCTCTCTCTTTTCCTTGGCCCAGCTTGGTACAGTAATTAATTTTGTGAAGAGTTTCACTGCCAGCTTGGTTTGCTATTTAGCCCACAGCAGCCCACGTGTCTTATTAAAGGGCAGTTTTGTACGTGCACATTATTTCATTTTGTTTATTTTGACTGTTCAACCTCTCCACTTCCAGGTGCTGCCTGGTTGTGTTTTTCACATCATTTTTTGTGTGTAGTGATATTTCCCTTTTGATTGGTGGGTTCTTGCATTATGTTTTCATCCAAGGGTTCCCAGGGGTTCCCTTCGGCTGATGTTTCTTTCCAAGTCAGGTCTTCTAATAAAACTGGAAGGTCTGGGGAGGTTTCTGGTTTGGGGGGTTCAGGTGAGGTTTCCCTAGCAGCCCTCCCGGCGTTAACTGGGGCGGGTCAGGATTGTGTGGACTCTGCCCTAATTAATTTGGACTTAACGCTAGCCTTGGCTTTTGATAGGCTGATTGCAAGGGTGGCTGATTTCCCTCCCACCTCTAATCCAGGTCCCCCCTCGGTCAATAGGAAGTGTTCAAGGAAGTCTAGGTATTCACAAGGACAACTCAGTCCTAGGTATAGGTCTCCCTCTCCTGCTAATTCCCCCGTTAGGGTCCAGGAACGTAAACTGTGGGATACGGGGATCTCTGTGGGTTTATCCCAGAATTCTAAGGGACTGTTGTTGGATGGTAGCGGGGTTCCATTTTTTTACCCATCTCTCGCCCAACATCCAAAGTTTGCGGATTGGCATCCTTCAGAAGCGGTTCCTTCTTTTATTCATCAAATGTACCCCTGATATTCATCACTCCATACTGTCCTGTTTGTTTCATAAGGGGAAAGACCTTAATAGAGGGGTTGACAGGGTCCTTCGCAATTGTCAGGATAAGTTATTAGACGTGTTGGAGCCCTTCGCTCTAATATTTGAATTGGTGGAAGACGCTGCTCTCACCAATTCCCCAGTGTATGTCCAGGCACTCAGAGGTTGGGTGCAGAGATCAATATGCCTGCTCGGCAACGCCAATGCTGGAATTTCCAGGGAAAGGCGCAAATGCATTCTTTTGCGCATTGACTGTAATCTGCTGCACATAGCAGAGTATGAGGATGGGCCTAAGGCCCTGGGGTACCTGTTTAGAGACAGGTTCATTAAAGATCTCTCTATATATGGGCATACCTTAACAGCACTTGATAAGGGCCGATCAAATTTCAACAAAGTTGTTTGACCCCAGTATGTTAGATGAGTCGTGGCAGAGGTACAGCCTGCCCTTCCAGCCCTTCCTTCCAGGTTCCTTCTCACCCGCAGCGCTATGTTTCCCGAGGGGCTTATCATTCTCCCTCTTCTGGAGGATCCCAGGTAGCCTTTTACCCCCAGACAGATTTTCAATAGTAAGGACGTGCTGACAGGAGTGTGGGCAGAGCGGGGTACGCTCCAGGTACTACCACATATGTGTATTTATAGATTTTTTACATGTTTCTTCCCTTAGTGATGTTTTCTCCTCAGACCGTGGGTGGTTACAAATGTTTCAGAAGTTTCAATGGCAATTCATTGCTCTTTGTCAATTGTCTCCTCCTCCTCCCCTCTTGTTCGACATGATCCCAGCCACCTTTACAGTTTTCCCTATTTCTCAACACCGAGATTCCTGGTTCTGAATCCCAGGAGGGTTTCATCCCGTCATTGAGTTTTACAATTCAATTATTTGATGGTGGGCAGTGTTGTCATGATAAATGGCATTAGCCTTCTCAGGGGTTGTGAGTATCTGTTTAGACCTCAGGGACCTTTTTTCCGGATAGTTCCAGTTTTTCCTTTTCATCAGGGATTCTTTTCTCCCCAGTTCCTGGACGGGAGTTCACTTCGGCAGTGTTTCTGCCTCTATCCTGGTAGGTCTCTTGACAGCCTGTGGTGCTTCCCCTAGGTAGCTTACCTGTTTCTGGGAAAGGATTTTTGTTTTATCTTTCCAGGACTCCATGCTCTTTTTGAGCTCAGGATTTCCAGATTCTCCTAACTCTCCTGATTTGATAGGGTCCCTGTGGTTAGCCCTAGTTTTTTCTTATTAATGTGGAATGACCCAGCCTTCACATTGTAAAGACTGGTAGGGGTGTCTGTACTTCCGCTCTCTATATGGTAGAGGAGAGGCACAGCGGACCCCAGCCAAGATTCTCTATTATTGGTACGTGGTCGAGCAATCAAGGCCTAGCTTCTCAGGAGGTGATGCAGGCTGGTTCCTAAGTACAGTGTAGTCCCTGAACCCCCACAAAGGAATGTCCACACACTGTATTACTGAAAACACAGTCTTTATATCATTAATATTCAAGGGAATGTACACGATCACAATAACGCACTTTGTACTCGGAAGTCAATAATGATAAATATATACAATTCTAAAGCGGTACCACCAATGTTATCAAATCTCATTAAAGTGCATCAACTGTACGGTTAAAATGTCACACAGATTAATAACGAGGAAACCAGCAAAAGAGATAGGCAGGAACGTAAGATGGTTGAAACAATAGGCAGAATGCTGACCCCTACCAATAGGCACAGTTCTGTGTGGAGATCCCCCCACCTGAGCAACCTGTAAATAAAAGATATCTAGCAGAAGCCCAGTCCATGTAATGTTCAGTGGTCTTACTTCATCCTATTAAGGTTTTACCCCCCCCAATGTAGATGGTGGAGTAGAGTTCTCTGATGATGTGTCGACTGATCCTTCTTGAGTGACTCCCTTTCAGGCAGCAGCCACGGATCGTCGAGAGGTGTCGAGGACCTCGGCGTTCGGTGTCGGGGAATCGACGGCCCTTCTTGAGTGCCCTCCCTTTAAGGCAGGAGTCACGGGTCGTCAAACGTCTGACGGGGAACAGGGTGAACTACGGCAGGGAAGTGACAGCTTCGTTCCTAGCGGTGCTCGTCGACAACAGAGCGTTGGCGTCCTGCAAGGAAGAGGCGTGCGGGGTGCCTCGGTGACGATAGTTCTGGACCTCAAAGTGATGATGAAGAACTGTGGCCCAGCAAGGGCGTTGAGTCGTCGGCGTCTCTGCAGTCTTTGGGTGGCGGGAAACCCACCGGTGGATGCTTCTCGGCGCGTCGACGGTCGGGCCTTCTCCAGCGGGAGACAAGCGGGTGACGATGCAGACGAGAGCGTCCGATGATCAATGGAAGTTCTTAGGCAAACGGGAGCACGGTGGCTCCGGTCGGCGACGGCGGTCGTCGACAGTGGCGGACAACAGTCCGAGTGCTTCTCTTTGAGATTCCGCGGCAGTCCCCGTCTCGGGTCGGCAGCCTGTCGAAGGTCTGTCTACCAGGGAGCTTTGGCAAAGATCAGCTGTGCACGATGGTCCCTCGTAGCTCGGGAAGAGGGCGCTTTCCCAGGTCCTCTCTGGGTCAGTCCTTGGAAACACAGCAGTCTTCAGATTGCGAAGGAGAGCAACAGCACTCCTTCTTGTCCAGCGGGGCTTCAAGGTCAAGCGTCAATTACTCCAGTTACTCGTCGTAGTGGACTTCAGCTTCTGAACACGATTCCTAGCAGTGAGAGGTCCCCAGATATACTGTTGATCTCCCATTCATTCCGCTGGGTCACACTCAAGCATCCAATCACGACTAAGGGCATTCATGCAGGCAGGCAGCCAATCAGGCACACAAGGTATTCAGGCCATTCACTTCTCTCCAGACACTCACAACAAGTTATGTGTATTGGGACAAGTACCGAGCCATTCAACACTCCAAGCTGCATTCATACCGGTTTCGGGCAGGGTTGTCTCAGTCATTGTGTCAACCACCAGATACTAGACACCCACAACACAGAATGTATATTCGTCACACACTCTATTCACCCAGGTCCCACCCACAGGAGCTACCCACAACATACATCACTGGGAAGGCTCCAGCTAGTCTGGCCCGGGCCTTCACAACAACACCATATGTGGCATTTCCACCCAACAGTCAGTCAGGGGGAAGGGACAGAGTCAGGGCTTCCCAGGACTTTGGGAAAACAAGGTAATGGGTAATAGAAAGCAAAAGGCTACAGGGGCCATCTTGTTTTCCATCCGGAATCAACTGATCCTAATGGCAGGGCCGGGGTATCCAAAAATGGAGGATACTCTGCGCACCTGTCAACTTCAGCATGGAGCTGCCACCAGCCCATACCCTGCTCTGCGAGCCACCCACAGGTGCCCAAAAACATACACTAGGGGCACAGGGTTGTACCCCCACCCATGGGTGCCATAAGGGTATCCCACGGGTCCGTTCACCAAACCAAAAGAGAGAGAGCTGCACCGCCAGGAGTCTCATCTGAACTCCTGTGCGGAAAACACGACAGAACACATGATAAAAAGCAGTAAAGGACAAGGATACGGAGGCCCTGTCCCTCCGATGCATTTCCAGCATCACACGCATTGGGTACACTAGCAAAGTCCAGAAGGGGACTTCCTCTCTTTTAAAGTTGGAATGATGTCCCTCAAGTTTTCAGAGTAGGGAGGGGAGAGGGTTGCGCCTCCGTGCAGACCCTCTTTTCAGCTCCCTTTCGTTCAGCGTATTGCAGCGCCTGGGGTGGGACAAACGCTTTCACCAGAAGGTGTCATACTCTCAAGTAGGGATATTGTTCCCTGGGCTAGGTTGTAACTCGTATGGTACCTCAGGCATATGTCCGCCCAGAGGGTCTTGGAGAGGGGTTTTGGTCTGTTACAAATTAGAGCTTGGAATAGGGGATCTAGCATGGAACGGAGTGGGAACCGCTTGGAGGTCCTGGTGGATATAGCAAAGAGCTTTGAAATTGTGGCTTGTAAGAAGCTTCCTCTTGTAGGCAGCCCTTTTGACCTAGCGTCTCATCTGTCTAGTTCACTCTCTCTCTCCTCACTCTTGGCAGTTCCAGGTCAGGTTTTATAATTTGACATCCGTTGTTTCTCCCCAGATTGGGCAGGGTCTCTGTCCTTGGGTTTCCGTGGTTCTCTGTGTGGTCAGAGTTCTGAGGAAAGTGTGTAGGAAGTTGATAACATTTTTTATTAGATGTTGCTTGTGGCTAATCTCGTGTGTGGTTTGTCGCTTGCTACGAGCTGGCAGGAGGTATCCCATGCCCTCTCCCTATCCGTTTGGGGATCGTCACGGACCCGGTGGGTCTTCCTCACGTCCTGGGCCTGCCGGGGTGTTTCTTCGCTCGTAGGCCTTGGACGCTTGTGTGCTCTTTAGCTGCTTTCGAGGGATCTCGCAGGTCTAGGTTGTCATCAGGAGTTCCTAGGCGGCTTCCGCTTACTAGGTACGTTATCTGTATAGGTCTGCTTTCTGAGCTGGTGTTTGGCCTGACACCTCAATCCTTTTTTCTGCTCCTCCTATACAGGTTGTTAGGCGTTGGATTTATTGAGCAACTGTTTTGTTTGGTTGAGAGGTTCGAGGGAGGCATAGTTTACAGGACTGCTACTAGTTTAGAAGCAGCCATTTCAGCTGGTCATGTGCTAGTCTAAAGGGAGTAAGTGGGCAAGGCCCTTTTGGGTATGATAGACCCATAGGTCCATCCGCATTAAGTTTACCCCTTACACACAAGTTTTTAAGCTCTTAGGAGGTTAGGGTCCTAGGTTTGTTCTCTCGGGACCCGTAACGATAGTATGTCCTCTGTTTCGGAAGAGTAGCTCGGGGGCCTCTGGGTGGTTGGCAGGTTGTAAAGAACAAGTCATATTGCATCATACTATAGTTTTTCTTAAGGTTAACAATGTTTGTTTGTCTCTCTTTTCAATTTAAAGAGTGTCCGTTTTAGATCTTTGGATTTGGCATAAGGTGTTTTTCTCCTCATTGGGGTAGTTTTCTTTGTGTCTAGAACAAATAGATACTTGTTTTTCTTATTTGGTATCCAACATTTCCAAAATGCAGTAATTAGTGTGTTTTTCAAGGTTTTAAGATGTCTTGAAGTACGAAGGTATTATGATCTCCAGGTACCTTTCAGCTGCTTTCCTAAGGGTAACCATATATAATTTCCGTGCTTAGAAACCTCTGGGTATTAAGCGCGTTATAAATAACATATCATATCATATCAATAATGTTTCTCCCGCCGCCTCCCTGGCTATGCGGGTTTGGGGGGGTTTATTAACTTCCTGGGATTGATATTGCTTCCTTCAAGGTTTTCTCAGCCGAAGAGAGGCCTTGAGTTGTCATAGCATCCTCTGGAGCAGGGATCCCCAACGTGTAGCTCGGGAGCAACATGTTGCTCACGGCACCATAAATTGTTGCTCGCCAGTTGCTCTGGGCCATGGTGTGGAGCCCTAGAAGGAGGTGCTGAATGGATGAGACCTCAGTAGCACTGTAGTCAGGACAGAGTCCTGGACAGTGCAAGAATGTTGGCCAATGAGCTGCTGTGTTTCCAGCTGGCTTATTTTTATACTTTTTTTCAGTAAATGTCTTTACTTGTTATGGTAGTGTCATTGTTAAAACCCTGTCATCTCCAGTTACTTTGCCCAGCTGACAAATGTATTAATGAGTAAAATATTTGAACCATGTTTGTGTCATGGAGAAAATTGGCATATTCTGTTCCTTGGTACAGCTATTATGAGCATAATGAGGTGATATGCATACCCAACTTTCCTTAATTAAATAATGTGCATGCACACTTTCTGTATAAGTGAGGTATGTGTTTGATGCTACCATGCATATTTATCGACACTATTCATTTTGGTGTCACCTATATTTATTATTACATAGTATCCTAGTGGAAAAATGGTAATTGTTTGATACTCTGCCCATCTGGCTCATGGTTAATGGGCAGATACAGTAAATTCAAGCCACATTTTCCACAATTACTTTGCGCTGTAATCCAATCTGATTAAGTTATTGTTAATAGTTTAAACTAACAAGCCAATTAATTGATTCAAATACTTAGTTAACACCACCACACCCCTCTATGAAGTGGTCATCAAATGCTCAAAGGTTTGACCAATGTTTGCCACTAACTTTTGTGTAAAATCTCTTTTGGCCAGAGAAAATAGGCTCCACATAATTGAGAAAGGTATTATTTTTATTCCTAACCACTTTTTCACCAATGCAACAGCCTTCAGGAGTTTTAAAACAAAACATTTGCCATAACATTCCCAAATAATTCAAAGGAGGTAACCTGCAAAGGCCCAATGAAGTGATCTTTAAAGCCTACCATGTAATGACCTGAAGTACTAATTAATATTTAATCATTCTTCTCCATTAAGTCAGCAACGTTTATAAACATGTTTCATATTTTTCATACAATTCACACAGAACAAGCCCAAAATAAAAAAACAACTTTAACATATTCAAACTTGCTATATATAAAAGCCTGATCATTACACTTAATTATATATACCATAGCTCCCATGCATTCCACGCTTATGCAAAACAGAGAAACAACGGCAAATTAACAGAAAAAGAACTCTTTGACTCCTATTTTGCAAGTGCACTTTGTGCTTCCTCCTGCACACTCACTTAATTTATTGAGGAGTAGGTACATTTAAATTTACCATTACCACCAGCCTCCTGCACTCTGGGGATCTTATTTCACAGATTTCTCCTTGCCATCTTATCTGTGTACGCAAGTCTGTATATAAGGCTAAAGTGGGCAGCCTATGTATATTTTGGACATCTGACTCTTTTTCCATTGGACAAGCTCTTGCTTTTGGAGTTATTTTGAGTTGACTTAATGCACCAAATTTAGTTATATCCCATCCCTATCCAAATGGATAGTGCCTTACAACCGCCCATAACCAGAAGTATTTTTCTTCACCAGGGGAGGCTATAATCACACTTGCACTGAAATTCACTTTATGATTAGCAGAAAATCCCAGACATGCTTTTAAAAAATAAGGAACTTTCTTAACTGGCCTGACACTTTAAAATTGAACACCTCCATTTCAGCTCAGAAGGCGCTACCAGGTGTATCTGCAGGGAGACCCATTTGGCACAGGAATTTATTTTGCAATCCCTCCAGGAAATAACAGTTCTAACCACCCTAGATTTTGCGGCCTTAAAATCATGGAACAGACCTTTGTTTTATATACCTCCAGATACTTCTCCAATCAGAATGCCGCAAACTTGAAATAACAAATTAAAAAGCCATTTAATCATTAATGATGCCTTTTCAGCAATCTTCTTAAAATGGCTGACACAAGCACTGCTCTTTCAGAAGAGTAGGCTCAAATAAAAATGAGACTGCCTCCTCATCTCTACATTCATTTAAAAACTAGCTACAAGGTTTCACCCTTTGCCTGAACACCATTATTTTTGTTTTTACTATATTTAATTTCAAACTTTAATTCCCAAAATAGTAACTTGTGTTTAGCAGGCCCTGTTGGAGACCTGCTGGGGGCAAGTCCAAAATAGCTGTGTCTTCTGCAGGTGGAGGGTGGATTAACTTTCCTAACAGAAGTACTCGAATCAACATCCAAAAGGAATACATTGGGACCAACTGACATCCCTGCTTGTCACCTTTATTGGTGTTAGAAAACAATGTATAATTCCACAATCTTGTATATTGGACAGATGCTGAGATGTCTGTGTATCACCGTTGGATAAGACTTAAAAAAACATTAGTGACCTTTAAGAGTGTAGAAGTAGAACTCGGACACAGTAGGCTCATGTTGATTGACATATACTTTTATTGAATGTAAAAGGGTGGGGGACTGGGGAAACTCCTGCCTTTCCCTAAAGATAAGAGGGGTTTCCCTACCTCAACCAAAACTAAGGAAACTGTTAAGATGTCTTTTCTAAAGCAAATAGTCCACTGTCACAAGTTCGAAGACTATTTCCATCCCTCACACTATTGACTAAACTATAAAAAACAAAAAGGTCTTGTTAATTCATGAGAATATGTTGTAGATCCAATCAGAGGGTTCCAAGTAACAAAGGTTCCAAAACCAAAGTTCTCAAATGTAAAACAAAGTTTTTAAAATTCTTAGATATTTCTCTGTTGCACAAACTTCGCAACAACCAGGGGCAACAACTCCCTTGTCCTGGTTCCTTCTCTTGGCAATTCTCCATTTCTTGAACCACAACCAGGAGCAATGACTCCTTTGCCCTGGTGCCTTCTCTTGTAGGTCCCAGATCTCTGCTTCTCTCTTTCCGTTTGGGCCAACTTGGTTCACTTCCCTTCCAAGTACGCTCCTTAGTAAATTACTCTGTGGGTTCGCTTCTTCTCATGGGATTGGGTGCCAGACCACGCTTTATGTTCGGGGAACTGGGAGCCCTCTACTCCCAAGTACCACCACGAAGAAGAGGACTTATGTGTTTCTCATGTAGTGGGTCCCAGACCCCCCTTCTTTGTGTGAGGGTACTTGGAGCCCTCTTCTCCCATGTACCACCACGAGGAAGATGACTCATGTGGTTCTCGTGTAGTGGGTTCCAGACACCTCTTCTTTGTGTGTGGGTACTTGGAGCACTTTCCTCCCAAGTACTGCCACAAGGAAGAGGACTCATGTTGCTTTTGTTTGGTGGGTCCCAGACACTTAAGTTTCTCTTGTTGGGGGACAGACTTGGTTCTCGTGCCTGCCAGGTACTGTGACTATTTAGATGCAGACTGCGCCGTCTTAGTTTCCCACCAGCCAGCCTGAGTGATCACCCTTTGTAGTGGGCTCTGGTCTGCCCGGGAACACTGCAGTGTCAATCCTTCCCAGGCAGTGTGGTCTTCCTTTCACACACTTCCCAGTCTGCAGGAACACCGGGAGCTTCTCTCTGCCAGCTCGCCTTCTGGTCATTCCACTGTGGATTGGCCCTTGTCCTCCCAGCTCCTCTCTTGGCATCCTGATGTGCTTCCTTGCACCTTCCTGCACCTTGCTGGCTCCTGCAGCTCCTCCATGGAGGACTAGACAACTTCTTCCTGAGTCTCTCTTCCTTTTCTATGAGCAGCCAGCAATAACTAGACTGCTCATTGTGGTTTTTAGGAGAACTCTTCATGCCTCCGCTCCTCCTCTTCATCCCAGTACTTATTCCAAGTTGTCTAGAATGCTCAAGTTGGTTATGCGAAACACTCTACATTCCTCCAGTCATCTTCTTTGTCTCAGTGGTTGTCAATAGCATATCTAGCTTTGAAGTTTTGACGAATGTAAAATCAACCCAAAACATTGTCCCAACAAATCTATGTCGCATGAGGGACTCACTGACTGATTCTGTCCTTTTGTGGGTGCTCTAGTTTGTTGGTTTTTTCTAGTCTTCTCCTATGTATTTCTTTTCTTATTTTTTAAAGGTTTGTAACAAACCAATAAAAATAAAAAAATAGCATATCTTTCAACTCTTCTCCATTCTTCCTCGTCTTAGTATTTCTACCCTTGATCTCCCTTGGGTCAGTTGTGCTGATCATAGTCCCAGTACTTATTTAGGGAAATGGCAGGGCGACTATAGCTCATGAGCCTATTTGGGAAGGGGTTGTTCTTTGGTTATAGGAAGGGGTACCTAGGGCCTGGTGATTGGTGGGGATATCGCGTTCTCAGGGGAGGGCCGTTCCTAGTCCCATGAGGGGTTTCCTCTCCCATGTGACCCTCTCCCTGTGCATCACCCTCAGGAGAACTATTGTACCAAGGACATCCCGCCCTGGCCCCATGGGAATGGTCTCCCCACCCCCCCCCCCAGGGGAGAAGGGACAGCATCCACAGATTTGTCACAGACTCCAATAAAATGTAACTTACACCACATTACTATCAATCAAATACCGACAAAATCCACCCTGGAGTGCTACGGACTCCATAATTGGGGACTAACACCGCCAAACCACCATTTGGAATCTGGCAGTGATACCGCTGGATCAAGTGGCAGTAGCGGTACCATTGAGATGCCACCAAACTCCTAATGAGCCCCAATGTCCAGTAAGGGAATTGGCGAATAACCGTCAGGGGCTGGTGATCCAAGAAATACTTGTCTAACGGGATGGCATAATGCCTGTCTTGACAACAGCAATAAACATAAAACGATTGTGTCTTTCAAAAAGCTCCCATTGTTTCTTTTTTTTTTCAAAACTTTATTAAACTTCAAACCTAGTATGGCCCATTGTTTCTCAAATTCTTTTGTCCTAAGACAATTTTTTATGCCATTTTGAAACTATGAATCTGACCAGCAGTGTACACACCACTCATTAAATCATGGTTCAGTTTTCTTTTCTTTTCGAGATTCTACATTCTGCATCGAACCATGGTGCATCCCTTTGTATAACCTGGACCTCCTGAACTTGGGGGCATGGTTTGCCAATAGCTCTGTCCTGGATAGTTTCTACTAAAGACTCAAAAAACGGGACACTTTTCCTTTGTGGCCTCTGAACTGTTCAACAGTTTTAAGGATATATCTTAATTTCTTGTGAATTAGTCATTCTTTCCAATGCCTCCTTTTGGAGCGTAGGCATCACCAACCAGCTTCTTTGTGGTGCCTACCCTGACCATTGGGAAATGAACACAAGAGGATTGTGTTTACTCTTTGATCAACAAGAAATGTAAAATTTCATAACATGAATGACGAAAAAAACAATCCACAATACAGTCATCAATGACTGTGGAACAGTATTGGTGATCTTGTATGCACCATTTCCCATTAAAGATCTCATAAAATCCTAGCCAGAATCCCAGTAGACCTGAAAAATCAGTGCTCCGTTTATGGCCATTTTTACTGTCATATATTTGCACTAATATTTTGCTAAGGAGCCTGAAACCCCTGCTAATGTTTATTTACTCCCATTCAATTTTTGAACAGCTGGACTGGTCTTGTATGTCTCAAAATGTACAACTCATCACTTAATTTCCTCAAAATTGCTTGTAAACAACCACTTAACGTCAAATGAAGTTAAAGACCTTGCACATTTCCTTGACTAGAATAACATGTGGTCTAGATAACTATTAAGTACTGCAAATTAAATGTTCTATACGCAGTTTTATCTTTGTTACATTTCTAATTTGTGTTGCAATCATTTGTCCGCCAACTGTGCGCCGATATGTTCCGTCTAAAAATTGATGTTGCTCACCATTTAATTTGATATGCCAATTTTGCTCATTGCGCACAAAAGGTTGGGGACCCCTGCTCTGGAGGGAGGTTGAACAAAATTGTTGAAAGCAGCTGACTGGTTGAGGAGGTTCACATTGAAGTCATTTATCCTAAGTGTATTATTAAGGTTGCAATGGGTGTAATGCAAGGGCTTTGAACTTGCATAATATGATGCCTCCTGTTGTGTCATAGAATGACTAATCCCCCTCACTAGCTTGAGAGGGGGTTTAGATTCTATTAAAGACAGGAGGCGAGTATTAGAACACCCACCCTATTCTGTTTTCTTTTATCTGCACTTTCGGGTTGAGGATGTCCAGGTAAAGGAGTCTTGCCTGGTCCCGGATGGTTGGGCGTGTAAGGATCCTGAAGCTGGTCATCCGTTCGACTGTGCTGCTTAATGTTTCTTAAGGATGGTGTCAGAGTGCAGCTTCAGAAGAGGAGTTGCTGTTAGAGAAAGGGACTTTTATGGGGGTGGGTCCCTGCTGATTGGTTCCTGGGGGGGCTTCAGCTGCGCCCAGTGCTTAAAGTGGGCCGGGGCCTGCCGGTGCCGGGCCCTGGCAGTCTCCAAAAGGTGGGACTGAGCCGGGCCCTGCGGGGCCCCATCCTACCGCAACATTGGCGGGATGCATTATCCCGTTGCGGCTGCATTCGCGATGGGAGATGCGCCTGCCATGAAGTCAGGCGAGCTGACAGAAGTGGCAGCCAGCCACAGCGACGCTGTGACTGGCTGCCACTTCCGTCAGTCATAGTAACTGCCTTTGGTGACCGAGGTCACCAGAGGCAGTTACTGTCCCTTTGTTTCCCCAGGTCGCCGAGGCGTCTTTAACCCTCGGCGAACCTGGGGATTCCTCGACGGAGTCGAAGCTTTATAAAAGATGGCTTTAAAAGTACACAATTCAAACCATCTTTTATAAACCCGAAATGGTTAAAAAAGATGGCCTGAAAACTAAGCAAACCGTAGGGTATGCACACAAATATATATAAATGTTATATATTTGTGTGCGTACCTTACTATGGTTTGAGTACTTTGCAAGCCATCTTTAATAAACATAGAAATCTGTTATATATCTCTATGTTTAGAAAAGATGGCTTGCATAGTACACAAACCATAGTAAGGTACGCACACAAATATATAACATTTATATATATTTGTGTGTATACCCTACGATTTGCGCACTTTTTAGGCCACGCCCCTCCCACAAGCCACGCCGCCAAATGAGGGCCTCCCCCCTCGATTTCTTACCCCACTTAAAGCCCTGGCTGCGCCCCATCTTGGATTGGGATTGCTTCCCTGTGGTTCTGATGGAATACTGTGGTTTCCTTGTTTTTTTTCTTTGCTGCTATGTGCCCAGTAGTAAAGATTGTTTTGCATAATACTCGCCTCCTGTGTTTAATAGAATCTAAACCCCCTCTGATGCTATTGAGGGGTATTAGTCATTGTTTGCCATAGTGCTCATGCTCCAGACACCTGCTGTTCATCAGTAAATTTCACTTCTTCAAGATGTCCACTTCTCATGCCTACTGTCACAAGCCCAGCAAACCAGCACCTCTCTGCCACATTCTGTTCGGATTGCTCACATTAGGTTGCTACTGTCCAAGGCCATTTAGGTACCACTCAAAATGTCACTGCAAACATATTTAAATGTTAGTCTAGTCCCAGATTATAAATGTCACACATACGCAAATTGATTGTGGAAGCTTTTTTTTTTTACTTTAAACGTTGTATTCTGGTAGTTGCAGTTTTGCATGTTCCCCATTCCAAGCAAAGGCAGACACGTTTCAGCATACATACTTAAAAATCGGTACTTGCTCAAGATATCACGCATGATGGCAACCAGCCAGGGCATTGGAAGCTATGCTGAAGCGGGTGCTGCCAAGTTTCCCAGTTCCATGCAAAATCTTTGAGCCAGTCCTGTTTTTTTCCAACAAAGCATGCTGGGACTTGTAGGCCCGCCCTTGCAATGGGGAAACACGAAACTACAAGCTCCAGCATGAAATTGTAAGCCAAAAGCAGGACTGGCTCAATGGGTTACGTGTGAAACTGGGAACACTAGCAGGGAGGGTGCTGCTGTGCCCAGCATCGTCTTAGATGGCTCCTGTGGGTTGCCTACAACGCACGTGGCAGCTGTACACTGCAGTGCCACAGCAGGAAGGCCCTCACTTGAGATACTACTGGCTGGCACACACCAACGCACGCGTTCCCTGTTTGTTCACTACACTGTAGTGCTCGGGAACCGGATGCGGGTGACAAGGCCTGGGAATGCCCGCCCACGCCTGCCCTGCTCCCTGGTAGAACTTGGCTCAGCTCCCGCCCCATTAGCTCTGAAGGGGCCGGGATGTACAGGGAACACCCAGGTAGGGCGTGCACACTTTCACAAGGTGCGACACAGAAGCGTATTGCGTGCTCGCCGCTAGGGGTCGCTTGTGCTAAACTAGTCATCAGAATACCTGCTTGGTGTGTGTCACCGCATAAACTCGCCGGTCAGCAGCAGGACTTCTGACTCAGAGTTCCTGGGAACTCTCACAATGCGCTGGGGTGTAATTAATATTTATTAACCAAGCCCTACTCTCCTTTCTCACAGTCATATCACGTGAGGCCCGCGCCTCTAGAGACACCCATTAAAAAAACAAGCTTAAACACAGTGCTGGGAATGGAAACATTAATGTACTGGGGGAACCCTGGCCTCCTTGGGAAGGGGGCGGGGCCGTGGGGAAAAAGGGGCTGAAGTCCCAGGTCAGGTCACAGAACACAGTAGACTTTCTTAGAACCTTAGCCTGAATATTTTCATAAAAGCAAAGAGCATTATGGGAACATAAGAAAGCCCACAGTTTCAAATTTTAGACATGTTTAATAGTGGCTCAGCAAGAAGTCCTTTTGAGCAAGTAATAGAAGTTGGACTCTGCTCTTTTCATTATTCACAATACACACCCTAACATAAACAAGTGTCGGTAAATTGCAAGACATATATACCAATTTGCTCAGCGACTCAATAGTAAGTGAGACTTTGCCTGCGTCTGCATTTTGTCTTTATGGGACTCTTCTGAAGTATGGGCTTCTGGAGCTGCTCTCTCCCATTTCCTATCCTGCTTATATAGAACATTAAAAACAAGAAGCCCACAAGACCCCCTACATCTTTAAAATAAGCTAGTTGAATATAAAACTTCTAAGAGTGCAAATAAGTAACTTGTGAATAATAAGCCAAGTTCAGCTTTTGAATACAATGCTGTTGAATTAGAAATTGGCTCCATCTTTGAAACTCCAGAGACACTTTAAAGTCTCCCAAATGGGAGGGAGGGTGTGACAAGGACAGTGACGAGGAGCAGTAGGCCTCTGTGTAAGGAAAATTGCCAGTTAGTAATCTGGGCATTGCCCCAGGTCCCTCTTCATTGTTCCAGTCCTAACACTTGAAGATATACCAAGCATCAGACTTTGCACAAAGAAAGAGGTAAAGCAGATAGAGCAACAACGCTAATACAATGAAGAAGAAAACCACTCAATAGGTACAACATAATTCAAAACCTGGAGTCTATAATGATGTATAAGGGTGTGCACATTGTAGCCTTACAGGAGCTCCCCATAGCGTAGCCCAGGGAGCAGCCAAACCCTTGTTGGGTGACTTAGGGTATGGGAATTAATTGTTGCTCGTAGGCCAAGGAAATCTAGCCCATCGACTCAATCTAGAGTGTAAGGGTTTCTTTCCTCTCAGGCAATTTCCAAAGGCTGCATCTAAAGGCTCAGTGGAGAGAAATGCAGCGGTCCTATCCAGATACATGTGACTGCCCTAGCCACATTGTTAGGGAGAATTCTCATTCTATGGCTAATTTCCCTTACCTATAGAGTCCCCCAGCAGCTTTGCTGGATTTGAAAGGTTGGTTTCTTTTGTTCCTGCTAAGAGTAAGACTCTGTTTCCCACTCTTAGGCATTTTTGCTATGTGTGTTGTAGTGTTTTTGTGTTTAAGGTCTATGGGATTTTCTCAACCCCATAGGAGCCATCTTTATTCACATGTGTTACACAGCACCCTCCGTGCAGTGACACAGGGGTGTCGTAGCGACCCCCAAACATAGACTCCATACCCTGGGACTGACTACTGTCTCCCAGTGCATGTAAAGTCCCCATTGACTTTACTAGTCAATTTTTGTGAACTAAACCAGTACAACCCACCTTACTATGGAGGTACTGGGAAGGGTTCATAGTTTTTCCCTTATGTTCATTTCCGAGAGGGTACCGTACAGTCCCTCTCTCAAAAGTTTCTGGCTGGTGGCAGTGGTTACTACCGTAAATATTCAACCGCAAATATTTTCCTATGGGATTTTCCCATTGTTCGAGGCTACCACATTTTCTGACAGCCTCTAACATACCGCTGGTGTATTTAATATTAACTTTACTCCGGTAGGTTTTATTTGCCAGAACTTTAATATAACTTCTTTCTCGTGTCTTTCTCTAAACTCCTAACCCAGGTCGGGGATCCTTTGTTCGTCCTTTTGGCGGGCTTCTACCAAGAAGCCCTCCTTTCGGTGCCACTGAGTCTGGGATGGGTCTGTTGTGTGGGAGGGGGAGTAGGACCCCTGGACAGGGTTGCCTCAGCAACCCATGTCGCACTCTATCCTGATAGGCTGGAGGGTCTCCCGCCAAGATGACCACTCCACTGCGTGAGTGACAGCTAGGCTGTATGAATGGGGCTCCTTTTGCATAAAAGCAGGGTCCTGAGGACTGGAAGAGCAAGACTTCGCCACTGGAACTAAGAAGCCGAAGAGGAGAGAAGCCAAAGACATCTGCAACGACTGAACCACCGGTGAAGCCCTGCTGCAGCTTCTCACCACTTTTCTCCACACGACGAGAGAAGATCTTCATCTGCAAGAGCCTTCTTCCTTTGAGCTGGTGGGGCCAACCAGTTTGCCGATCGCCTTCCTGGAACTGCCTTGGTCGAATCGCCAGTAGCCTGTACTTGGAGGCCGGATAGCCAGGCACCAGTCTACCCGGACCGCGATTTAAAGCAGCGTACCTTTAATTCGTTGGGCAGCACCGCGGCTGGTTTCATCCCTGGGTAGTGCAGTAACTCGAACCTTCCTCCACGACGAGAGCCTCTCTTCCTCTGCTGGATCCCCCAAACTGCAGGAACTACCAGGAACAACCACCACCGCAGGAGCCACTTCTTCATTTTAAAGGTAGATTGTTCCCCCAGGCCATCCTTTCTTCGCGGTAGAACTAAAGGTGTTTTAAATCCTTTACCCACTTGTTGGGTTGGCTGCCCCTCTCTCTTAACATTGTCTTTCACCTTCTGCATCCACCTTTTCAAAATCGTTAACCAAAGACTTGACTGCAGCCACAAGAACATTTTGCTCCTGGGCCCTTGCCTTGTACCACTGACACTGGCACAGGCCTACTGACTCTGGCTACATTTGTTAGAACTGCCTTCTATATATTGCTTCTCAACTAGAACTGCATTGATGCACCTACTTCTTATAACTACCCTTTTCTTCCCCTTTCTAAACCTTGTGAAATGCCATTTTGCTCAGATTTCATTCAAGTATATTCTATACTGATGCACCGTCTTGCTTAAACTGGTTCACAAACTTATGGGAAGTGTTGCTAGGGTGTGTAAGAAGCTATTTCTGTATAACTTGTGCTTTCGCTCCCTTGTGAGAAATTGCTAGAGGATCCCTTGTGTGTGGTTTCTACTGTGCCGTTTTGCTCAGTTTTCACTCTGGTTCACTTAGTCTACAATTTAAATAGGGAGTGTGTATATTTTTCGTAGACTTATTTTAACTTGCTTGAGAACTGTGATAAAGGTGTTTTACTAGAAGTATATAAAATAAATATATATCTACTTTTTAATACAAAGCTTTGGTCAGTGTTTCCTTGTGCCATAAGTACTGTAGACCTATTGTGTAAACCCTGAATACTGTTCATCTCCCTCTTGAGATAGGTCTGACTGCTCAGCCACAGCTGCCAACTAAATCTTTGTGGTACAGACTGATACCAAAGGGGATTTATTGCTCTCACCTGTAGTCCTAATCTTCTGTAGTGCTCCCTAAGGGAACTGCACAGGATTCTGCCTAACACACATCAATTGCCAAACCCGTCTCAAAAAGAAGAACCTGGATGAAAAGTGGGGAGCATCAGCTCCTGGCACAGATGAAAGATGAGACCATTTAGACAAGAAAGATGAGGAAGGATGCACAAAAATCTCATCAGGAAGGTATAGAAGATAACACTTTGGGTCAAAAAGGGCCCATGATCACCCCAAGGAACATTCAAAAGGGATCATCACAAAAAACAGGTTTTACAAGACAGGAATAGGAGAGCGACCCCGAAAAGGGGATCAAAACGAAGGCGATTGAAGGTCCCTGAGACCTGAGGGAGATTTAGGACAGAAACACAGGGTGAACAGAAGAAATCTGTATGTGTATTTGGGTCTTATATAGCCACCTATCTAGGAAGCAATAGAGTGCTGTACATTTTGTCATGGGTAACATATGAGGTAAGGATGTGGGTTACAAAATATGAGATGGGATCTTGCGGTCATGTGGATAGGAATGTCAAGAGGCTAGGTGGCACCTAGGTGTTGACTGGAGAGCAAGGTTTTGAGTTCCTTCCTGAACTGCAAGAGCATTAGCACAGTCCAGACTGCCACCAGGATAAGGTTCCAGTTGGCAGGGGCCTCTTTTTTTTCCTTGTATGCCAATTTCATCTCGAGCCTAAGGATAACAGAAAACTGTGAAACAGATGGGAGACGTACAGTGTAGTACCAATAATAGAAACCCACGTGTCCTGAAATACTCCAGTGGCAACCAACTAGACTTTAAGAGAAGAAACAAGCAAACTCAGACTCAAGACGTCCTGGGAAATAGCCAAAATCTTGAGGTACTTATAGGACAAAACCCAAGAACGGCACCATGCAGAGAATGTGGCCCTATTTCTGCTATACAGCTTTAAAGTAAGAGGGCACCTGGACTGCTGGACAGTGTCATATCATGGGCATTGACCAGCAGACTAGACCCCGCCTGGAGTAAAGGTTGAAGGAGCTTTATGTTTATGCTGAATGATTGCTGTACCGGAAACCAAATAATTCAGTGATTTAGACAGAACAAAAATCTGAACTCCCCTCTCTTAAGGTCTTCTTAGGCTGGGCCTATCTGCCTTCTATTTCTTCCAGTTCATCAAACAGCTTCTTTCAAATTATTAACAGTTCACAACATCCTTCCCTACTTTGTCTCCTCTCTCGCTCTTTCTCTCTCTCGTACCTCTTGGGAACCATTAAGTTCTTGTTCGACAAAAGGAAAACCTTTAACGCTCGGCAAGGTCTCCTTATAAAAGTCACAAAACCTAAGGGCACTTGGTCTGCCAATTAAGACTAAGTGCTGTGGTAGGTCAGAAGGAGGCGACAGACCAATAGGTGCCATTTTCAAAGCTTTTATTTCCAAGTAATAGAGAAAATGCCTAACTTCTCCTATTCTAAGGGGTTCCCTACTTAACACAACTAAACTAGGGTGCTGGTCGTCAAGATTAAAGTCCAAATGAAAAGTCTGTCCTCCATCTGAAACTAGTCTAACTGACCCTAACCCTATTACTACAACAAAGGTACCAGAAGAATGACTCCCTTCTCCTGGATTGCTTCTCAGCAAAGTTCTCCTCAATATGAGATTCTTAAATAGTCTTTTGCTATTTTTAGCAACAAACGCCTCAGTTCTTTCAAGGGGCTTTTCCGGGCCCTTGTGTCCTGTCTCCTTGGATTCTTCAGACTCCTTTCTAGGCTTTCTCTCATAAATGCCTGAAACTATGAGTATCCATTCCACTTCACAGTCTTTCTTTCTCCTTTATTAATCACACACAGGTTTTTGGGCCAACCCTCCTTCCTTTGGCTGGCTTTCTCACTGAAATTTACAGGTAAAGTCTCTGTTTGACTCTTGTTTTTCAAAGAGGTTAAGGCTCTTTGAATACCTAAAGATTACCACAGCTGTTTCCAGAAATAGGATATAAATGGAGGACCCCTGTCCGAGACAATAGTAGATTAGAGACTATGCAGTCGGAATATAGTTGTCAGAAATACCTTAGCCATGGCTGCTGCAGATGGTTCTTGTGGGAGAGAAACAAAATGAGCTATTTTGGTGAAGTTATCTGTGGTTACCATAATGGTGGTACATCTATTGGAAGGAGGCAATTCCACAATAAAGTCAGTTGATATTTGCTGCCATGGTCCTTTGGGGACATTGGTTTGAGTGAGTAGGCCAAAAGATCTCTGATGTGAAGGTTTGGACTGAAGACAAATTCCACAAGCCTTGACGTAATCCGTGACATCTTTGGTTATGTCAGGCCACCAAAAATGACGTTTTGATTGTTCTAGAGTAGCCTTGACTCCTTTATGAACCGCAAAGGTGCCATCATGTCACATAATGAGTACTTCTTCTCTGTGTCTTGCTGAGGGAATGTATAGACTTTTGTTGTGAAAATACAATCCCTTTTTGTGAAGTCAACACTTCAATCCCATTAGTGTCTGCAGATGCAGAGGCCGTTCTTACTTTCTGTAGAAAGTCCGTTATAACAGAAACTAAAACGGACGTAGGAAAACGTTTTTATGGTTTAAACTTAGTTGTTGTGGTGTTTTTGCATGAAAGAAAATCAGCAACTATATTTTTGGAACCAGGGATGTACCTGAACAGTATATCATATTGTGAAAAACAATAGGCCCATCTAGCTTGTCTGCAGTTACAGCACTCAAAATTTTGGAGGACTTGAAGATTTCTGTGGTCGGTCCGGATTTCAACTGATTTCTCGGGAGGACAGCTCAGGGGCAACACGCTCGTCTTGGAAGCAAAACAACGCGGAGCAACACAGGTTTGAATCCCGGGTCCACGCATTGAAACCTCTGGGTATTAAGCGCATTATAAACAACCAATTATAAACTGTATGACGTGATCCTAGAAGCAAATGTCTCCACTCTGTGCAGGCTTGTTTTATGGCAAGAAGTTCCTTTTCTAGGACTGTGTAATTCTGCTCTGAAGCAGTTAGTGTCTGGGACAAATAGCCCACAGGATGTTTGAACGTGTCTTTTTGGGAATGTTTAAGAACAGACCTATGGCGTCGTTGGATGCATCTGTGTCAACTATAAACGTTTAGCTAGTATCGGGTTGTTGCAGAATAGGAGCAGTACTAAACGCAGATTTCAATGTGATAAAGGCACTGTTGGCACATGGGTCCCATAGAAAAAATGTTCCTTTCTTGAGTAAACGTGTCATGGCTGTTATTTTGTGTGGATAGTTGGAAATTAATTTCCGATAAAAATTGGCTTCTCCCAAAATACGCTGTATTTCACAAGTTGTTGTAGGTGCTGCCCAGTCAAGGGTTGCCTTGACTTTGTTTTGATCCATTGCAATACCATTGGATGAGAGAACCTAGCCCAAGTAAGAAACAGATGTCTGATGAAACATGCATTTTTCGGGTTTGGCCATCAAGTGGTGAAGACGTAGGCATTGCAATACCATTTTAACACGTGAAAAATGTTACTGATGGTTTCTTGAATAGACTAATATATCGTCCAAGTAGACAATAACCATGTGCTGTAGTAAGTCTATAAAGATCCTGTCCATGAACCTTAGGAAAACTGATGGAGTGTTAGACAGCCTAAAGGGAATTACCCTATATTCAAAGTGACTGAATGGTGTCCTAAACGCTGTTTTCCATTCATCTCCAGCTCGGTTTTCAAATAAGGTGATAGATCCACATAGGTCTAATTTTGTAAATATGGTTGCACCACAAACTGCTTCCAATATGTCAGAGATTAGTGGAAGAGGATACTTATCCTTAACTGTGATCTGGTTCAGTCCTTGATAATCCAGACAAGGTCTTCATTCTAAGCAATCATCTTTAGGCACAAAGAAGAGTGATGTGCCTGCAGGTGACTCAGATGTTCTTATGAGACCGTTTTGGAGATTGGTGTCTAGGTACTCACATAAAGCCTTTTTCTCTGGCTCTGATAAGGTGTACATACATCCAACGGGAATGTGAACATCAGGAAGTAGTTCAATGGTACAGTCCCCAGGACAGTGTGGTGGAAGTGCTCTTATTGTCTCCTCAGAAAAGACATCTTGGAATTCCTGGTATTCCTTGGGTATTAGGAACATTTGGGATGTGTGGCTAGAGGGCACACTATGTGGGATACTGTGAATAAGCGCACCATGAGTAAGGGCTGAGGAAAAACAATTGTGAACACCAAAGTCTGAACCCAGAAACAGTGTTCCAGAAGACCAATTGATAAACAGATTATGTGAACCCAGCCATGGCAGCCCAAGGATCACAGGAAAGTGAGCTGCTCTGATTAAGTCGGAGGTAGGTTTTTCGTGGTGATGTAATGAAACGGATTCTTGAGTTATAGGGCCCGAAAGGAGCAGTCGTCCATCGACAACTTCCACAGACAAACTGCAATCCTTTTTCTAAAATCGGTATCCTATTTTGAGTTGCCCATGTTTGGTCCATAAATGTGCCTGCTGCACCTCAGTCGACACGAGCAATTGTTTCAATGGATACATTAGATGAAACACATACAGTGATATTTAGGACTACCAGCTGTTGTTCGACAGCCTTAGTTTTGGAATGAATAGTGGGTGAGGGACATGTAAGCATAGATTGTTCCTGGTCGTTTGTCTCTCCTACGACCGGGAGTTGGCGTTTCCCGAGCGCTGTGGCGGTGCAATTGGTCTTCTTCATCTTTCTGTGTCAGAGAGTGTTCTTCTTGCTGTTCCAATCTGAATGGCTTCTACTTCATAGCTTTTCTTTGTTGTTGAAGGGGATTGGAACTGTTTGTGAATGGAGTCTCTGATCTTACGTCTCTCATGTGTACGTTCTTGAAGTCTATAATCCAATTGAAGGACTAGGGTCACCAAGTCAATGAACCTCCTAGGTCTGGGTACTTGGCCAAGCTTGTCCTTCAAAGTTTCGTTAAGGGCCCTACGGAAAAGGGTTATTTGAGCATCATCAGGCCAGGCTGCCTCTGATGCTAACTGTCTGAATTTTGTCACGTAGGAGAGGAGATCCTGGTTCTCTTGACGGAAGTCCAATACGTTTTCTTGGGCAGAATACATTAAGTCAGCTTGGCTAAACATGTCTCGCAAGCCGACAAGGAATCCTTGGAAGTCATCCAACAATTGGTTTTGTGTTGTAACAAGAGGAGTAGCCCAGGATAAGGCACTACCAGTCATATTTGAAATCATGCATCCAACTCTTGCACGATCAGTGGAGAAGGAGGCTGCCTTAAAGGTATACTGAATGGTGCATGCATCGATGAATTCCTGCAAATTCTTGGGATTCCCATCGAATTTGCATGGTAACTCACTGACAGGAACGACAGGGGCAGCATAGTGTGTTACCATTTGTCTTTAAGTGGTATTGTCTGTTTAAGTGCCTGCACTTCCGTAGTAAGTGCTTGTACTTTAGACACTAGAAAACAAGAATAAGGAGTGCCAGGTAAGGGCGCGCTCAGGCAAAACAATCAGCGTTCAAACAGATATGAGAGAAAAGACTGCCGCAAACCAATAGAACTAATAGGTTACCCAAACCTAATCTAGAAATACAAAACAAGCTGTTGTTCCATGGAAGATGCGCTGTCACATATGTTTTTGTTAAGGGAAAGTACAGATAACACAATTTGCAGTCTCGTGTTTAATCGCAATTGTCTGTTTCGATTGGTGCAGTCTTTGCCAATCTTAGCCTTTGCTGCCTTTGCCAATACGTGGTTTAAGCTCTTTGGGTCTTTCTCAAGGCAGGGCTTGTCCTAGAACCACTAAATTAATGTCCATACATGAACACATTTCAAAATAAAAATGGAAAGGAGCGTCTAAGGTTCGACTTACGAGTCGTTGCGACGCGCTGCTCCGAAATTCTCATCTGTATTTACTTCCTTCTTTGAATCTACGTGCAGGCACATTGGTGGCAACGTGATGACATGTTTGACCTGTTGCGTGCAAAGAGATCGGCCATCTTGGGATAGGATAGTGTGTATGTGTATTGGAGTATGCATTTTCCAACGTTGCCATAAAGACCAAGGATGTTGTCGGCGCATGACAGAAACCATATGACCTATTGAAACTGTAACAAGAAGCCAGGTCTGAGAAAGACAAGAGGAACATTTCTATTTGGTTTACATAAGAACCTTTGTAAGCCATTGGAACTGTGAAAGCAACAGAGAACATGGAGAACCGAGAAGGGCAATTTCCAGAGACATTTCGTTACGATAGGGTCATATACCAGCCAACAACAAACAGACCTATATTTAAATTTGTTTTTCTTAAATAGTGGTAAGGTGAGGTAGATAGCATAGGTTTTGGACAGAGGACAGAGCCAGTTTATGTAAGACCTCCTGACAAGCACATTTTATTTTGAGTAACTAGACAGGGAATCACTCTCATATTAATAGGGCTAGGTGAGGGATTTTCTTTTTCTTTCATAAAACCTAACGTGTTTTGCAAACATGTCCAGTTGTTTGCGTCCTATCAGAGGTGGTATTTCAACAATATATTTATTTAACCAGTAAAGTAAAAACATACCTTTCCCTAGCACTATGGGGATTTTCCCTACCTAACCAAAGTAATAAAGGGATGCTCGTTGTCAAGATGGAAGTCCAAATCAACATCTGTCCTCGGTCCAATCTCCTACCTTTCTCTACCACTAACAAGAGAATATAAACATGAGAGATACTAGAAGGATGACTCCCTTCTCCTGGTAATAGGGGTGGGGGTGTCAGCCCAAAGGGTGTGTTCACAAAATAGTTAAAATTTCAGTCAGAGAAGAAAACAGGAGAATTACTCGCTTCTCCTGGTTCAACAATTCTTATCAGTTCATGCAGTTCCCTCCAAGCTTTTCTCAGAGCTTTCACCAATTTAACACAATCCTTCTATCTCTGAGGGAGATTACTCCTGAGGCTTCTTTCAGCTACCCTACTTTGTTCATGCTTAGACCAATGACTGAGACGAGGGAGATTACTCCTGAGGCTTCTTTCCTCTGTCACACTTAGTTCACACTTGTGCCAAGTACTGAGACAAGGGAGCTTTCTCCCGAGGCTTACTTCATCTGACACACTTAGTTCAGACTTGTGTCAAGTACTGAGATGATGGAGATATTTCCCGAGGCTTCTTTCATTTGAAACACTTAGTTCACACTTGTGCCAAGTATTGAGACAAGAGAGAGTACTCCCGATGACTTGACCAATCGTCTCATTCTTGGGACAAGTGCTGAGATGAGGGAGAGTACTGCTGAGAGCGTCTTCTCTTTGACTTCTCTTAGTATTATCACTGTGACGAGGGAGATTACTGCTGAGTTTTCCTTCTTTTTTACTTCTATTTGTGTTATTACTATGATGAGGGAGATTACTCCAGAGTGTTTCTTCTTTATGACTTCTCTTAGTGTTATTACATTGATGAGGGAGATTACTCCAGAATGTTTCTTCTTTACATGTTTTAACAAAGTCACCACTGTGACGAGGGAGATTACTCCCGTACTTCTCTTGAGTTTCAAAGGTGTGACCAATGTGATAAGGGAGATTACTCCCGTAATTCTCTTGAATTTCATAAGTGTCACCGCTGTGACGAGGGTGTGCAACCTTGATGCAGTTATATCCTGGCCTCTACCTGGTTCTCCCGCTGTGCCCGTTATCTTCTGTCTTGTGGCCGCTTCTCTCATCCATGTGACTTCTGTGGACTTGTCTTCTTGTTCTTCCTGGTGATGGGCCTCTTTCCTGAAGGCCTTGGAAGTATCGGTGCTGTTTATGGACCAGCCGGTCCACCCTCCTTGGGTCGCAACACTACCTGGAGTTCTTCTCATTCTTTTGGGGTCGGCAGTGTGCCTCCCCTTTTCTTTTGTGGTCTGGGTGGGCCACTCTCTGCCCCAACTGTGGTTCTCATGGTTCTCCCGTCTGGCCTCACTTTTGCTCCGTGTTCGAATCTCCTGGGCTAGCTGAACCCTGAAGGTTAGTCCTTTCTCTTTTATTCTCATACAGTCTGCCCCTCCCCAGCATGTACACATAGTATTTCTTTTGTCTTTGTGAACTGATCTCCATTCCTCTTTCCCTCTTCTTTGTCTCAGCATGGTTGGCTGCCAACCAACAAGCACTATTTAGGGATTTTCCATTCTTCCTCTTCTCAGTACTTTTAATGCGTGTCTGAGTGAATATGGCAACATTACAGTAATAAACAGGGACTTGAGGGGCTGATACCATAGAAGAGTAAGAAGGTGTAGGAATGTCCTTTAGGGGATTATCAGGGAGTTCCCTAAATGAAAGGGAATCCTTTTCTCACAGAGGGGAATCTCTCCCTATGAGGTGCTCCTGCTTGTTACCACCCTTAGGGAAGGGCTCCCCTATGGGGAGAAGTGGCGAGAACCTGCGAATCGTCACAATGGGAACAGATGAAAGTATTTAGTTAATGGGACCTTCAGACATGCTTTGCTTGGTTGCTGACCCCTCCTTAAAGAAGCACAGGACCAAGGGGATGGTCTCCCTCAAATTTGAATGGGATATAAAGGAAACAGACCTTACCTGGAGAGAGGGAGGAGCTGATGTGAAGATCACCAGACTGAAGGAAGCCTCCTAGAGTAGATCTTGCTTCCACAGTGCAGAGATGACGCCACTTGGAGGCAGGCCCACAACAGTCACGTAGTGATTGGAGAGCCCGAGCAATGCTGCTGATCCTAGGTGCGCCTGGGAACCAGAGACCCAGGGTCTCTTCTGGCAAAAGACTGAATCATGACCAATGCGGGAGACTGGACAACCAGAAAGGAGGCTGTTAGCGAGAAGGCAACTGTAGAGAAAACAGCGGCTGAAAAGACACACACGAAAGAGAGTCTGGCAGCAGTCATGCAGCACCAGATGGTTCTTCCTCATACAGAGCGACTGCCTCCCCCTTTCAAAGGGGATGGTGGGACAGAGGTATGCAGAAGGCAATAAGGAGAGGGGGGAGGGCACTTGCAAACCGTGGGAATATGCCAGAAACTCAGAGTAACGAAGCCATTCAAGTAACTCATGGGCCCCGTTGGCTTAACAAAGAAGACAAAAGAAACTCCAATAAAGGGGTACGAGAATCCCGAACTACTAAAGGGGTATTAGAAACCAGGAGATAGAGGAATCCCTACAAAGAGTGGAATGAGAAGCTTATACCCTAGAGCTATGTAGAACTAGGAAGAGGACCATTCCTGAGAGGGTACTACATGCAGGACTTAGTCTTTCTGGCATGGTCACCCACTGAGAGGCAGAGACCCGGACCGGACAGACAACCAAAAGACATAAACAAGCGCTAGAAACAAATCACAGTCAATTCAATCTGAATCTAATGGTCCACATGGAACCACAGAAAGTTATTTCAATGAGATTGTGGGACAGGCCCGAAGGGGGGAGCCAATCCGAATCTTTGTTCAATTAAAGTATGTTCCAAGTCAAATCTTACATCCCAGAAAGAAGCTTATAAGGATTGTACAGACTTGGATGGAGGGGCACCGAGGTGTGTCCCTTTTGCTATGAGGAAATCTTGGGAAACCTTATGACTTATTGAAACTGCACCAAGAAGCCAGGTCTGAGAAAGACAAGAGGAACATTTTACTTGGTTTATAAAAGAGCTTTTGTAACCCATTGGAACTGTGAAAGCAGCAGAGAACCTGGAGAACCAAGAGGGTCAGTTTCCAGAGACATTTTGTTAGGAGAGGGTCATGCGCCAGTCAACAACAAGCAGACCTATTGTTTGAATTTATTTTCCTTTAATAGTGGTAGGGTCAAGTAGATAGCATAGGTTTGGGACAGAGGACGGAACCAGTTTAAGCAGGGCGTCCTGACGAGCACCTTTTATTTTCAATTATTAGATAGGGAATCCCTCTCTCTAGCAATAGCTAGGTGAGGGATTTTATTTTTCTTCAATAAAACCTGAAGTGTTTTTTTGTAAACATGTCCAGTTGGCAGCGTCCTATCTCTGGTCCACTACACCATGCTCTGCCTCTACTCAATCTTGCCTCTTGCTCTCTCACCGGATCTGATGCCTGTCACACATCTTTCCCTATCGGCCGCCTCACAGTCTCTGTGTCCTCCCAGTGTTTGGCACCTCACACATGCCTCTTGTCTTTGGGCCATGTTATATCACTGCGTCTGATGCCTGGTACTGGCGTCCTCACTGATGTTGCGTCCTCATAGCCTCTGGCCCCTGGGAAGGCATCATGAAGAAGGACACAGACAACAGATTCAAATTTCAGAATAAGCACTTTTATTAACTTAAATGTCAGGGTGGAAAAAAGCCTAACTTGCCCTAATCTAAGGTGGTATTTCCCGACCTAAAGAAAACTAAGAAATATCTGAGTAAAACAGTTGAACTGAAGAATCTGTCTGTGTCCAAAACCTATACTTGCCCTCACAACCACTTCTATACAATGTTAGGGGATATCAGCAACCAAAAGAAAACAGTGTTTAACCCAAAGTTCTGAGCTTTTTCCAGCTCACGGCTTCTTTTCAGCTCCCTTCCCCAAGTGTGAAATAGTTCTATAACAAAGTCTGAAAATGATCCACCATAAACCAAAAGGGTAATAGTCTGAATCAGGACCCGGGGTTCCCTTCCCCAAGTTTAAAGCAGTTCACAAAAGAAGCACTGGGGTTTCCTTCCCCAAGTTCAAATAGTTCACAATAGAAGCACTGGGGTTCCCTTCCCCAAGTTCAAAATAGTTCACAATAGAAGATCTGGGTCCCCTCCCCCAGGTTCAAATAGTTCACAATACAAGCACTTTCTTTCTTTGGTAATTACTATTTCACTTTTGTTAAGTTTCAGTTTTAGTAGGTTCAAAGATTCAACAGTTTGATTTTACCTTCCTTTTTGTTGATTTGCGTTCAATGCAGTATTTATAAAAAAACATCTGCTTTATTTTGACTCAGTTCAATGTTTTTTTTTATATAAATGTGTTTATTGGTGAAATTGTGATAGCTTCATTCCACAGTTACATTCTTGATAAGTATACATAATTCAGCAAATCGACATGGCATGAAACATCTTAAACCATTTTGCAGAAACGTAAACGAAATGTATAGCTTGAGTGTACAAGTCTAGGGTGAAGGGTTACTAGTTTTTGCAGATAATTACTGATCAGGTGTGGGCAATCAGGTCAGTAGCAATATTACAAATTATCGTCTCTGTACTTGATTCAGTTTCTAATGTAGGCTAACATAGGATTCTCATTAGGTCGCTCTTCTCTTTATACCTTCCAATCATGGTGGGTGCAAATCTGGAGTATTCATTAATTCATTCAACATTTGTCCCTAATCCATCCCCCTGTCCTCATATACCACAGTTGTGATCTGACTTTTTAGTATCTCCATCTCTGTCATTCCCCAGCAGTGTGCATCCATTATCCATATTTGTATGGGTGGGCCTCTTGGGTTCTTCCATGAGATTGCTATCCTGCGTTTGGCCAGTATAAATAGAAAGGCTATTGTCTTTCCTTTGGTCTTGGACTGCTTGGCTCCTGGTAGTATCCCCCATAAGCATGTCTCTGGTGTGCGGGTTTACCCACTGTGTGCCCAGGAATTGGCTTTCGTTACTACTTCCTCCCAGAATGCCCCTAATCTTTGGACAATCCCAGACCATATGCCAAAATCCTACTGAGGCCTCTGTACATTGTGGGCAAGCGTGTGGATGTTGAGACTTAATCATATGGAGTCTAGATGGTGTCATATATACTATGGTTATAAAGCTGTGCTGTATGAGCCTGAATCCCATATTTTGGGCCATTGTTCTTCTGGGATCTCCTTCCCTACTTCTCTTTGCCATTTAGCCTCAGCTCCTAGTTCAGGATTATGCGTTTGTTCCCCAATTTGACGACATAAGGTCGAGATCAGTCTCTTACTATTTCCTGTATCTAATATCTGTTGCATTAGGGAGTTATATTCTGGTTCCTTTGGGGTCTCATCCCAAAGAGTGGCCAATCATTTCACTATTCGGGCATAGTTCAAAAAAGCTCCTTCGAACATTCCGTAGCTGTCACGTTTACCTGAGTCTCTGCAGGAGCAATGGAGTCCCCCAGTTCCGTTTCTTGTTCTATACCACCCGTCCGTTAGTGGGAGTCTGACCTGCCAGAAGAATGAATTGTTAGGGTTGAATTAAAGGGACTGTCTACCCTCCTTCTTTCTCCAAACCCACCTAGATGCCTAATACTCTATAGTGCATGTCTCAGCTGCGTGTTTAATTTGGTGCGCACTCCATCCTGCTCATGCAGGGGCGCTATATCTTGGGACCTGCTCCAGAGTTGCTGAGTTTGCTGCTTTAATTGCACGAGTTCGAGTTACCCAGTTACTGCACTGGGATTTCAGTTCAGGTAAGTTCAGGTAAGTAGAATCACAACGTTTAAAACTGCCCAGTTACCTCACTGGAATTATTCAAATATGCTGTCTCCGATCTGCCCTGGTGCTTGCTAATTTGAGTGCCAGTTCGCAGCACTGAACTGCAGCAATAGCGGTGAGCGGAGATGGATGAAGAGTTCTAATGTGTTTTCTCTTCCCTGGCAGGTTAACCGAGTCGGGTGGAAGATGCGCGTGATATGATGGACCATTGTAGCCGGTTCGCGAGGAAAGTTTTGCCGTTCTGCCTCAAAGCATGCCGTGCGGAGATATGTAGGCGCATGTAACTCACTGTCCGCTAACTGCTTTCTCTCTCTTTCTTCTCGTTGCAGGGTTGATGAAGCCAGCGCTGACTCCGGTCGTCAGAAGGAATCGAATTGGGTAAAGACTGGAGACTGAAGATATGGCGGCGGTAAGCATGTGCTCTCGAGCTTACAGGAAGCACACGAAGCACGGGCTGATCTCCGGGCATGGCTTTTATAGAGCACCACGCCCAAACACTAGAGCGCACTGTAGCTTCCAGGATGCTCGATGTTCCACAATGTCCATATTGGAGTGACAGGAAGTGATGTAAAAACCAGGAAGGTGTGTGTGATGGGAGTGTTTGTTTTAAGTGGCTGCTGTGAGTGTTTTGAATGCCAGGCTTTTACCCACTTGGCTCCTACCTGATTTCCCCACCTGCTTCAACTTGCGAGAGTTAAAGGGGTTACTAGTTTATATGAGACCCCGAGTTTAGTAATCATGACAGTAGCATTGGTGCCAATCCTGGAACAATAACAATTTCCCTTCTTCGCAAAGATCCCCCAGTCTTGTGCACCCCTTATGTCGTAATTTAGAATAATCAAGGTTTGTCAGTATTTCACTTAATACTGGGTCAAAGCTCAGTGGTAGGTCCGGACTATACATATAGGGGCAGCGTAGTTTCCCTGGTGTTTGTTTCCAAATCTCTCTTGGTACTCCATATATCTCGTTCTTCCCTATGCTTGCCATCGGGTCCCACAACAATTTGATTCCCTTCCTATGTGATGGGAAGTCTCCCAACAATCGTCTCAGATCCCCTACTGGTTTATCCACCCAGTTGGAAACTGTTTGCAACTGGGCCGCTGCGTAATAAGTCTCAAAGTTAGGTAGGGTGAGTCCCCCTTCTGTGTATGGCCTACAAAGAGTGGTAGTGTCACTCCTCTACGATTCAATCCCCATAGTAGCTCCCCTATTTTGGCATCCAGCATTTTAAAGAACACTTTCTTCATCTTATATGGTATGTTAACGAAATAGTAAAGCAGTCTGGGTAACACCATTATCTTACATAGGGCAATTTTTCCCATCAAGGAGAGCGACAGGGATTTCCAGCATTCTATTGAGTCTCTTACGTTGGACAGTGCCCTCCCAGTGTTGAACATGAAAGTCTCCACCATTTTGTGAAAAATGGTGACTCGTAAATAGCGGAAAGTTCAGGTTCCCAATGAATCCCCCATTGCGGGAGTAGATCTACGGGTTGCGTGCGCATGGATCCTAATTGGAATACTAGGGATTTTTCTTTTTTCACATGGTAGCCTGACAGCTTTCTAAAATTGGCTAGTATCTCAAGTATCACCAGAAAATATACTCTAGGGTTAACAAAGTATATCAGTGCATCATCTGTATATAAAGATATATTGTGCATAATGCCTCAGACCCTAATCCCCATCTCCGGTATGAATTGCCTGAAGAACCTTGCCAAGGATTCCAGTGCCAGGGCGAACAGCATTGGTGATGCTGGGCACCCTTGCCTGGTGCCTCTCTCTAGTATCAATTTTTCGGATAGCTAATTGCCTGTTTGGACTCTTGCTTTGGGACTTGAGTATAATAACTGGATCCACCTCAATATTTGAGATCCCATCCCAATCTCCCTTAACACTCTGAAGAGCCACAGCCATTCCACTAAATCAAAGGACTTAGTGGCATCTAATGCCATCAAGACGGTTATAGGTCAAAAGGGTCGAATGACAAAAGGGTCGAGTCAATTCGACTGAAAAAAGGATCAAATTTATTTATTTATTTTTATTTTTTTTCCCCTCCCCCCCCAAACCCCTGTTTTTGGTGTAAAAACACCTTTTTTTTACCTATACTAAAGCAACAAAAAAAAACATTAAAAAAAATGTGATCCTTTTGTTTTCGGTCAAATGCACTCTCACCTTTGGCATTTGCTCCTTTTGATTTCGTAGCTTTAACTGGACACCCATCAAGACTAGTTCTTCCACTGAGTGTTGGACTTGTTCCATCACAAAATGCAATTTCCTGATGTTCATGGAGGTATTTCGCTCTCCAACAAAACCACATTGATCTGGGTGTACTAAATTGGGGACCCCCTCCTCCACTCTAGATGCAATGACTTTCCCTAATATTTTCATGTCGACGTTTAATAGCGATATAGGTCTATATGAGCTGCAGTATTTGGGGTCTTTTCAGGGTTTTAGCAGAACCGTGATTAGGGCTTCTCTCATTGATTCAGGGAGGATACCCTGAGTGAATGCCTCCTCATATACTCTCTTTAGCACTGGAAGTAAGATATCTGGATATTCTAAATAATATTCCACCGGTAGACCGTCACTGCCAGGGCATTTACCATTTTGCATTGATCGTAATGCTCGCTCAATCTCCTCAACCCCTATCAGTGCTTCCAGTGTCTCTCTTTGGGATTCCGTCAGCATAGGCATATGTTCTATTTCTAACAAGTCTGATGCTTCCTCTTCCGAGTACATGCCTTTCTTTGGAGTATAGTTTCTCATTATTATTATTATTATTATTATTATTATTATTATTATTATTATTATTATTATTATAATATTCTTGGAAGACCTTGTTAATCTGTTGTTGTGTGGCTACTCTAGATCCCTCTTCATCATTGATTTGTGTGATATTCTCCCTCGGGTGTTCTTTTCGGATCAGCCATGCTAGTAGCCAACCTGCTTTGTCGCCTTCCCCATGTATTTTCTTGTTATATTGGTTCCTGTCGAACTTGGACAGTGATTCTTGGTGTGTGTTTTGGGCAGTGATTGCTCTTGCCAGATCTGAGCCCACCGCTTTCCCTATGCCTAGGTCGGTTTCCAGATGCCTGATCAATGCTTCTGAGTCCTTTAGTTTCTTGGATAGGGGTTTTCTCATACCCACTATCTTGGATATACATACCCCCCTCACAGGTCATTAAGTCTGGTCAGTCTGCGCCACTATTGGCCATGGATGTGACTAATTTAATTTCAAAGGTTTTTCATTTTACCATATATATAAACAATGTCATCTTCCTCAGAAGCCAGACACAAAACTCCCTGGTGAAAGCCGTGGGCAAGGCTTGGAAAATGGGTGTCCCCCGCATTGGGAGAGGCCAGGGAAAGGGACACTTGGAGGTAATTATATTGCCACACAGCACCAAAGCTAAACTCGGGGAACCAGACTTCGGTGAAATCGGCCTGCGGGGAAACATCATAGATCCAGGCGCAGTGTTTGGAAAACGTATGCTATCTTAGCCGTGCATTCAGCTTAAGTAGGATGATTTGTCCAAAAACAATTGATTCGAGGAGTGATGTATAATGAAATCTATATAAGTCCCCAAACTTAGGGGTAATGTTGACCCCCAGATATCATATATGTTTGTCAGACCACTGGTATTAATAATTTGTGTTCTTATATAGTGCTTTATGCCGGATTCCTCTCACTTTTATGTGCTGTAATAACCGGCATCATTTTACCATTTAATAGAACCCAATTTGATTTTGTGATGTTAGACCGCTGGAATTGCCAGAGTATCACGAGTCCTTGTGCGTGCACACCCCCGTGCCCGAAACTGTAATACCGGCAAGCCGGTATAACTAGCGTCAGCAATCATCTGCCACTATTACTGGCCGATTTGTTCCGGTAACACTGATACCAGTACCAAGACCATCGGAATTACCAGCATCGGAAATACTGGCACTGGAAATAGCGTCACTGCCAGCACGGGAAGTACACCAGCGGCCATATTTAAAACACAATCCACCCCAAATCTCCCATTAGCTGCTGCCATCCACTTCCACAAAAGGTGCCATTGTGATGTCAGAGGCCAAGAAGAACCGGGTTCCTGACCTCTGCCTCAGAAAGCCAAAATGTACTGATGCAGAGCTGACGGCATTGCCGGATGCAGTGGTCTAACACTCTGAGGACCGAGGCACTGTTTGGGCTCATGCCGAGGAAAACCAGCATGTGCAAGGAAGTCTGCAATATGGCAAGAGGCCATGTCAATGGTGGCGGCTGTGGGGACTGTCTCCTGCACTGTAAGGGATTGTCACAAGCAGTGTGGCGATCTCAAGTTGAGGGTACGCAGCCTCCTTTCGCACCACAGGAGGAGGAGCGCTGCAACAAGAGGAATGGCAGTGGCACCCCTCCACCTCATGCCCTGGGAGGGGACATGCATTTCCATACTGTACATGGAGGGCATCGAGGGAGTCGGGACCACAGAGGCAGGAGCAGGGACCCAATGCGATGGTGGTATGTTCAAGAGTCCCCATATACAAGCAAATGTTGTTTCCAAATACATGCATCCCGCAGCAGAGAAGCACCAAATGGGAAAGGGAAGTGGTCCAGCACACGTCAGTCACAGCAAATGGCCAAATAATACACATGTGCCAGAGGATGTGGGTTGATGTAGCCATGCACAAGCACCATAGCAGAAACATGCAGCCCAACACATGAACACACGAGAAGCACCCATGTGTGCCAAAGGAGTCCTATCACGAAATTATGGCTCACTGCACACACAGCAACAATCCACTTTAGCAGGCCAACAGGCAATGTCCACTCCCGCCACCCACATGTAGGAGCACATATCAGAGCCAACACTCTCAAGCAATCCTCATGAAATAAGCATGACACAAAGAATGTTGCAAGATTGTAATGCAAGGCTGCAGACATGACTCTGAGATGACTAACAGCATGCCTATTTATTCCCAACAGGCACACAGTCCACCGACAGTGACGGAGCTGGACCATCTACACCTCGGACACCAGCTGCATCCAGACCTACAAAGGCCACACCCCCTGCCAGCAGACACAGGAAGCAGGGCAGGCCTACCGGGCCACCTCCGGCACCATCTCCATCACCCCCTCTGCCATCACCACCATCACCACCTCTGCCACCGCCACCCACCACTGCAAGTGACACACCAGCGTTGCTTGTGACTTTCACCATCCGTAAACCAGTGTTTAGTGACCCCTCCTCCGGCCAGTGGTGAGACACCTCAGTTGGCAAAGCCACCTCCACAAGGCCCGATCAAACCCCTGCTACGGGACACAGTGCTGCCGTACCTCCCATCTCCAGTAGTGGCCTGGCCTAAAGCACACCCACATCTCTTTCACGGGCAGTGCAGCTCCCAGGCCATTGTGGCAGGGCAAATGTGTCCACGACCGATGAGGAGGATGATGACGAAACATCATATCCATCGGCCTGCTATAGCCCTAGGTCACTGCAAAGCCCTCCACCCCTCCCTGTGCCCACTATCTCATCCATGGATGCACGCCTGTGTGCCACTGAGCAGCGCTAATCAAACATGGCCTGCAGCTACAGTGACTGCAGGCAATGCACGAGTGCGTGCAGCCGCAGGATGGCCCGCTCTCTTGGCCATGCCACCGCTGCCATGGCCACTCTTCACAGAGAGTGCGGGACAACAGATTCCTCCTTGGCCACTACGGAGTCGATTAACCAGTCGATCCAGCTGTCCGTGCAGCACATGCAGGCCCAGGGGTCAGACCCCTCCATCTCTGTACCCCCACACAGGACTCCCTGCCTAGACCCCCATTGCTCTGATCTCAGTACTTCCTGACTCGGAAGGAGCCATTCAAATGCCCCATGCAAAAGAGGCACCATAAGTGACACTTAAACACTGCCAGGGTGCATCACTGGGTTTTTGGGGAGGGTGTGTTGGGGGTGGGTGTTGTGAAGCTGTTGTGGTGTAGGGCATGTCACAAGTCATTTTAAAACATAAACACATTTTCACTTGAAGCAATGACAGGAAATTCCTTTTTTCCAAGCATGTGTTTATTGTGATGGTGCAGGAGGTGCAAGGTGGAGGGGAAACTCCGAAAAAGTTATCAAGCAGTTCTTGCCGGGCAATGCGCCCATCCCTGTCCTCCATGCGCTTGGTGCGCACGTGCATGGACCCAGCAGGTGCAGCAGCATCATCCTCTGGGGGAGTAATGTCCAGATCTGGAGGCAGGGGTATGTTGTGCCTGACACAGATGTTATGCAACATTGCACAGGCCAGGACAATCCGTCCCACCTTGTCTGGCCTGTGTATCAACGGTGCAGGCACCTGAATCGGGCCTTTCACATCACCCTGGTCCTCACATTGGCCCTGTTATATGTGTGGCAATTGGGGATTCCGCGGAGGAGTCATCAGCCACAGAAGCTATGGGTATCCAGAGTCACCTACAAGGGGGTGAGACAGATGTGACTCATGATGATCGGCAGATGTGTTGCCTGTGACAGCGGCATCTCAATGGTCATCTCAATGGTCAGTCTGTGCATGCATGTCCCATTGCACCTCACTGTTTCACTTTCTAGTCCTTGCATGTGGGTTACACTGCTTAGGGAATTGGGGGGGTCCAGTCTGACATGGTACTACTTGCACACAGCTCATGGCTAACACACATGGCTTGTGGTATCTGAAAGACAGGGCAGCATGCCATGGGGGGGGGGTGGTCTGGGCCGGTGCATTGCTCCCATGCATGGTACCTGATGGGAGTCTGGGTTACATGTGTAGGTCATTTGTGTGGCATCCATGATGGTGTGTATTATGTCTGGGGAACAGAGTGCATGCCATGTCTGATGGCAGGATATTGGCCCTCATTACAACTCAGGCGGTGGACCATGGTGCTATTTCGCCGGATTCCGCCATGGTGGATGGCGGAATTACCGCCCCATTCCAAGGTGAGTGGGGCGGTAATTCCCCATTCACCATTTGCCCTTCCCCATTCCCATTTTTGCCCCATAGGGCATAGTGGGGATGAGGAAGGCGCTAATTACGGCACCGTAAATTACAGTGCCGTAATTAGCACCAAGGTCGCTTAGCGCCTTGGACTTTAATGCCTGCAAAAAGCAGGCGTTAAAGTGTGAATCAGGCGTTAAGGGTTAACGGCGCCGACGGCGCCGTTAAACCCTTAACGCCTGACTTGTAATGAGGGCCATTGTCTCTCAGCAGTTGCTTGGCAGTGTGTCATTCAATGTATGGGGGTGCCATTGGATGCCTCATCTAATGACAGTGCCATAGGCAACATTGTGGCAGGTGGGCCCTGCATCAAGTCTTTGCCAAACCCCAGGGGCATAGGAGACACATAAAATCTGGATGGTGGGCGGCAGGTGACACCTTGGGGACTTCGCTACAGACACAAACCAGCCCATGTTCAAAAATACCATAAGGCAAGGCCAGCTGAGTGCCGACGCCTTAAAGCTCTGATAAACACATATGTTTAATACATTTTCAAATAAAACTGCATGTTTTCATCAAAACAGTGTTAGACAAAGTATTTTTGCACTGCTAGAACAAACTTGCAAAGGTTTGCGATCTTACAGCAGAGGCATTTGAGAAAACTAAGTTTTCTTAATATCTTTCATGATATCGATGTAGTTGTAGTGAGGGGCTTTTAAAGTGATCAGTGGACATGGTTTAGTCTCGAAGAATGTTTTGAATTGTACATTAAAGAGTGGTTGCCTTATGTAAAAAAAGCTAAAATCAGTATTTGAAGGAGGTTTCTTCGAATAAGGAAATGCAACTCAGGGATGCATCTGTTCTTTTGGATACCTCTGTAAAGCGCTCCGTTGCTTCTCGAAGCTAGGTCGGCGCTCAATAAATACCATAATAATAGTAATCAAAACATGTAATATTAAGCGCAGTTCTCCTCTTCAACGCATCACATGCTAAGACGAAGCACAGCAATTTAAGGATTAATGATAAATGGCAGGCAGATCAGTCTGAAAACATTTGGAGCTCAAAGATGGCCACTCCTGTGGCTTTCTCACAGATAAGCTGACGCCCAGTGGATGAGGGAGTTTAAAAGGTACAGTGAAAGTTGATATAGAAAACATTCACTCGCCAATAACCAATGAGGGTTTGATCCATTTCTTTTAGGGCCATAGTATAAGTCAGAGTGTGTTATGTGTGACTGGCTTGCCAGAAAATAATTATTTCTGTGTCTTTGCCTACAGGGCCATTCCTAGGATTTGTGGGGCCATGTGCAGCAATTCAAGTGTGGGACTCCTCTAATGTGTATATGGTGATACCACAGGAAATGACATCATGGGAAATTACATCACTAGAAAAATAAGTTACTTATCTCTGTAAGCCCGGTTTTTCTACAACATATGTATAATATTGCTATTCCTTAATCTGAAAACATGTAGAAACTAAACATGCACAGAAGTAAAACAGCAATGTACAAATAACTAAAGTGTCTAGAAGTGATTTAATTAGTAGTCTGAGCTATACCAGAAAATGCATGTGTGAAACAAAGCAATGTGGTAGCTAATGGAAGATCCTTCCACTGGCACAGAAGGTGAAGCAGCAAAAAACCTCAATGGGAGGTTCCCCCTCCCCTCCAAGGACCTTGGCTGTCTGAGCACTTGCTGGGGGTAAGCAAGAATACAATCTAATTAAATTAACAAAACGAAGCTCCAAGATGTGGCCTAATGTTCTAACTAACAAAAGCTACAACCTCTAATGCAATCCAAGATGGCGGAACTCTTGCTAGCACAGCCAACAGCTCTGATGTCACTAAACATCCACTTCTATCCTGCTAAATATCACACTACGTAACATCTCAGCCACCCATTGAACAACATACTCCAAATTCTCCTGAATACAAACAACACACAGCATAATTCACTAACACTAGCTACAAAGCCCTTAAAGTATCTCAGGCCTAAACTCTAAACATAATAAACACTATTGTTGCTGCCCCTCCTTCCACCATATAATGTTCTCTAATGTGTGTTGAATCTAACTACAAATAGCATGTGTGCAAAAATGCTGAATCAAATGACACAAATACTGACACTAAATAACCAGCTCTCTACGGTAATAAAATGTATGCAGCCTGAACCTCCTCCCCCGGTTGGGACGTTGTACTTGCATCACAACAGACCAAAATGTATGTATTCAGGTACCCATTGCGTGAAGACCCACCCAACAGAATCGAACCTTCTCAGGGTCTAAGTAGACGGCAGTGTTCTTCTCCTTTGAGAATTCAGTTTCACAAGTGACATGCACCTCTGTTTCCTTTTATAGTGCCTTAAAGCAAAGTGCCACAAAGCCATTGGGGCCTGAGGTTTTTTCTGGTTGCGAGTCCAAATGGTTGCCATAACCTCCTCTTTTGCAGTAGAAGTATCTAATACAGACATTTCTTCTGTGATTGGGTGAGGGTTTTGGAAAACTCTACACAGTCTGCATTGTCCACTTTGAGTTGATCAGACATTTTTCTCTCGTGATCAATAAAATGTATTCTGTTTTTGGAAAGGAATGTAGTTTTAACCAAAGTGCCTCTAGGCTGGTCTTTGTTTGAGGTTTGCTTGGGACTGGCCTATGCGCCCCGTTGATTTCTAGCTGGTTCTAGTCTGTATCAGGTAGGATGGGTTCAACGGGAATATGTATGCAGCCTTTCATACGTGGGCCTTCCCTTGCTTCTTGACTGAATTCTTTGCACTAATTACCTCTCCAAGAGTTGTCCTCCCATTTGCTCGAACGCGGTGTCGCAAGGCTTTTGAGATGTGTTGGATCTGCTTGCAATAGATGGATGGTTTTAGTAAAGTCTGAGATTGCTTATTTATTCATATGAACACTTCTCACCCAGGGATGTAGTTCCTCTTGGATGTCCTCCATGAAGGTCGCCATCGCAATTGCTTCCATGCAAATCTCCAAGACTACTAGTCATTTCTTCTTTTGGAAAAGGCTACATAGAATCATGAACATGGCCCTGGGTACTGGCCCCATCGTCCGGGCATGTTCTGGCATCTTGGCAGCTGATCCACCCAACACTGTCCTCCTAGTCGTATACTTGCAGCTCTGAGCATCCACGGGTTTGTGTATTCAGGTCTCTTTGGGGTATTTGGCCATGCGGTAAAAGGTACGTCTGTCAACACTAACTGTTCCTGAAAAAGGTTGATTCCCTCCTACTCTATCCTCCTAACCAGTTGCCCCTCATGGAGAAGGGGCACCTTTATCAACCACTTGGCGGTTTCCTCTGATAATCACCTACCCAGCACGTCCTGCTGACATGGTGAAAGCAGCGTGGTCCTGTGTATATTCTTTTCTGAGCTGGGGGGCATGCAGCACTTCACGAGGGCGCCATCTCACTCAATCCCAGACTTGCCCTCCGTATCGAGAACAATGTCCGGAGGCCCCTGCTTTGGCCAGTATGGGACCACTCCCCCTTCACTGTGCTATAGGCGAGCCCCTTATGATATAAGCCAAGCGGAGGAAGCAGGCCAGCGACAAACCCTCCATCTCCTCGTGCCATTACTGCCAGGATAATCAATTCTATGGTGGCCCTTCCCATGAAGTGTATCCCGATGTTATGCTCACCTGGTCTCTGCGGAGGCGTTGGGGCACGGTTGCAGCCCTGCCTGGGGTGAGGTCGCTCAGGTCCGACTTCGCCCTCTGCACTTATGTGGTGACTGGTGGTAATAGGTGATGCTGCTCGGGACTGCTCCTGCGTGGAGAATAGGGGGCGTGAGTATGCCAGCTTGTGTGCATGATCCCCTTCCAGACCCCTTCTCCCAAACCGTGGTACCCGTGGGATGCGATGTCCCTGGAAAGCTCACCTGTTGATTAGTTTTGGCGAGCACACCGTCCTGCTGCTTCTGGCAGGGACGCTTGTATGATGTGAACCAAGTTCCTTCACTGGTCCCTTGCACGTGGTAGCCCAGTCCTGCTGCGACTAAGCCACTATACTTCAGGTAAGTGTTCCTGTTTGCCTTTGTCTTTCCTCATCTGTTTTTGTTGTATTGTGAAGTTAGTTGTCTTGTATTGCTGTGCGTTCCAATTTTGATGTTTGCTCTTTTCCTTTCTTCCCTTGCAGGTGATGTTGCCGGCCCGGCAGAAGCTGCGGAGCTCGAGGCGGCAGCCGGAGGGAATGAGGAACGAAGCTGCAGCTTCACAGCAGCTGGTAAGTTGTTAACTAGGGGGCGCGCAGGGTTCAAATGTGGCACGGCCCTAGGAAGGATGTTCTAACCTTGTCTTTCTTCTTCTTCACAGGGTCCAAGTTTGTGGATGCGGAGTGCGGTGCTGCGACGTCGGGATCAAGATCACTGGATGTCAGGAGATGAGTCTGCAGATGAAGCGATGAAGCACCGGTTTCCTGGAGGTGAGTATGCAGGAGAACGCCTGGTTTCAAAGGTAAGTAAACTGGTCCAAGTGCAGTGAGCGTCACGTTGCACGTGAGTGCACAGTAACGTGAAGCACCAGCCTTAAGGATGGAGCAGCATATATAGCTGAGCTTCTGAAGCCACGCCCACCAGGTTCATCCTGCCTGCCACACCCAATGAGTCAGCACATGAAGACCAGGCCTAGGGAGCCACACCCGATGAGTCAGCACATGAGGATGTTCTCTGGAATTAAGGCTTTCAGTACCTGGAAAGTTCTAGTAAAATAAAAGCACTCCTGCACTGAAATAAAGTGTTCCTGCTCACATCTCTATATGAGCCTGGCCCCAGAGGTGCCAGGATTGAGTCCAGCCAGGGCCCCTGTGTTTATGGGTCCCAAAGGGACATAAGTGAGCCCAGTGACCCATTTCCCCTATCACTAGATGGTGTGATTTTTGTTTTCTGGGGCCTGTGGCCATGACACCCTAAAGGGCTGACTCGCCCACGCCTGTTCACTCATGGAGGTCTCCATCAAGGCTTATCAGTATCCAGTCAGTGCCCTGAGAAATTGCTATTTACAGCAATGCAGAAGCGTACTCCGGGGCACTGCGGATTTACATAAAGAATGGGAGATGGCCAGGCCAACTTCAGGGTCCTTCATACCGAGTGCTGTAGAAGGATCTCCCTCCCAAGTGCGGGATCAGAACCAACATTTGATTTTCACTATAGGGGCAGACATTTCCATACCAACCGAAGCGAGGGAACCATACCCATCGCCATGTCCAAACAAAACATTTGTCAGCAATTTAGCTTTCTGTTTTAGAATTCCCTATTTCACCCATGGCTGCAAACAACTTTTTCCTGTCCGCTGTCCACCCCCCAATTTGAGGCTCAGGATGTTGATTGATGAGCCGACCTTCCCACTTTGAAATGAGGAGCACTTTCTAATTTTGCAGTATGCCTGCTACCACTTCACCAGGCCTGAGCCCAGCAGAAGAGGAGCCAGAAGACTTGCCATGGCCAGGGATTTAGAAGAGCATCGCACTCAATCCAGATTTATTTTTGTTTTCATGTTTGGTTGCAGAATCTCCTAAATGACACTTCTGCCCCCGTTGTTCAAGGAGAACGGCCCGGAGAACTGGGGCAACCGCCCCCTCTCCCCCCATGCACTCGGCTCTACCGCCATGCACTTGGCGACTATGTGAGAAGGTTAGTTTACTAGGGAGTATTGGCTTTTTGCAAAGCTATCAATTGATGGGACGTCTGGTGCGTTGATGCTCCTGCCGTTATTTGCAGGTAGACTTTTGCACAGTCCATGTTTATTGTTCTTTGGTCCGGAGCAGATGCAATTCTTCCCAGTTCGTTCTAGGCTCCTTCTGATTCATTCGGTGTCGGCCTGAGTCCATAGTCCCCTGAACAGGAGTTGTAGCATTGGCGTAGTGGCCTGGAAGGGATTCATTGGGGTGTGGCTATTTCACTAACCACGGCCAGTTGGTCATAACATGTCCATGTGATGTCAGACCTTCTAGGGTCTTCGATCAGCCAGGTCATGGCTTCTTTCTGGAAGGGATGGTGATCCCTCAGCTCAGAGTCAATTTGGAGGTCTTGATTGCGGATGACCAGCCCCCTGGAGGTTTTCTGCTAGATCTTAGTGGTCTCTTTGGTAGTAGGGTGTGGTCTTCCCGTCAAAGAATTCTCTACCCACCCAAGCAGTGTATGAGAAATTATTTAAATGGTGTTCTTTGACTGATGGACAGCCAGTGAAGTGTTACTCGTGCTCGGCGATGTGATCTCCTTTGGCAACAGATGTTCGGAGATGGAGAAGTCGATGCGGCTCATATGGTCCAGCATTGGACCGAAAGATTGTTGTAAGGGTTTGGTGGAGGAAGGTGAGAAGAGTAAGGGCGTATCTAATGACCGATCTCCCAGGAAAAAAAGAATTTCCTAATCAATGCCTACATTTGAAGCTCCTGTGTTAGCATGTATATGGCAAAATCAATGCAATACCGACACACTGTAACATAGCACGGCAAACAGTGATTGTGGTTACAGCGCGTAAAGATTCCACAGCTCAGACTGCTTTGCACTATACCATCACAATAATGTGACACACACTACATTTAAGCATTCAGAAATAACGTTGTAAGGACTTAAAGGTAATTGCAGGGTTTCAAAACGAGGCTCTGTTAAGCATTACATTATAGGTATTCAGACTAATTATAGAAAAGGGAGCTGGAGACTGAAATAAAAGTGTTGGGGTGAGTCGGAAAGTAACTTTAGGAATGGAACTGTAAATAGAAATTAAAAAGGAAGACGCTTGTAGAAAGTTTTGAGGTCTGAAGGGAGCCAGGACACAAAACCACATCCCATTATCGCGGGAAATCTGCCCACAGGACTCTCTGATGTTTTCTTTTCAGACGTTGCTGCTGCGTGAACAATGAAGCCTTGCCATAGCAGTGAGTGGCACAGCACAGAGTGCCCCTGGTGAGGACTTTACAATGAATAGATGAGGTCAGCAGGCTCTAGTCAATTCAATGCAAGTACAGCGCCAGCTTAAAAGAATGTCTAAAATGTTATTACTATGAATCCACAACTTAGTCAGGGGGAAAGCCTTGCCCTTTAAATACCTATCTCACACCGTGCCATCAAAATCATCACCAGTGGAGACAAGGCCGCAATAAAGAACAGCCAAGTTACTTGGGTTTTGTCGGCTTTCACATGACATCAACAAATGTTTGGCCGTCTCCAGTACCGAGTTCCCAGAGTCTACAGAACGGTTACATGTCATTCCACCGAATTTCTTCACCTAAAGATTTTTTCATCGAATATTTTTCACAACATTTTTTTCAGCTAATGTAGATTAATAACACTATTCGCCGAAAACATGCATATAGAATGTTCTTTTTAAAAACAATAAAAAATTGGCCACTCTCCAAACCCCCGTTTTCTGCCATTAAAAACACCACAAGAAAATAATATATATATTTTTTTATCTGGGGCTGTCCCCAACAAACCCTCATTTTCAAAATGTAACCCTTTACCCCACCTAAACATACAGGCATATATTTTATTTAGTGAGAGTTTTTTTCGATGAAAAAATGTTTGAATGAACATTTTTCAGTGAAAGAGCACTCAATGAAAAATCTTTAGGTGAAAAGACTATACCCTACTGAACCTAATGTGGAATTCCTTCCCTAGCTCCCCTGACTTCGATTGTGTTCACCATGTTGCATTTTATTCTCAGATATTCTTTAGTAATGTAGTTCACTGGAAATTCCTTGATAAATAGTGGAATGTCGTTGGAATAAGGGTAATGAATTATAAATTGAGAACTCATGGAGTTGTAAACAATACCATGCCAATAACATACCCCAGATAAATTCTTCTCTGACCCCGGTCCAGATCACACATTTTATATTTGAGAGCCGATTTAAAACTCAAGCAATATGATATGATAGGTTATTTATAATGTGCTTAATACCCAGAGGTTTCTAAGCACGGATGTTGCTCCATGTCGTCTTGCTTCCAAGGCGAGGACGTGACCACTGAGCTATCCTCCCGAGACTGGTGGGAGGTGTCCCTAATGTTTGCCTCGATGTGGTGATTCCAGGTGCATGTTTTCTTATCCAGGAGTCCCAGGGTAGTGTTTTTCAGACACCCGAGAGGCTCTTTATTTGATAAAGCTTCGTTATATAGTAGGGAGGGAGGTACAGCATTAGTGAGTTGCCAGTATAGTGTGAAGGGTCAGACATTCCGCAGGCTAAGTATACTGATAAGACCAAATCCCGTGTGTAAAAACCCTACAGAAAGGCTGGAGCAGTAACCCATAAGACCTCTTAGACAAAAAGCTTCTATCTTCTCAATGCCTGAGAGATGTTTCTATCCCAATACTTCTGCTCCAAATAAGATGGTCGGGGGAATGTTAGCCTTATTCACGTCGACGACAGCTTTCAAGGAGTAACCAGAATTTTACTTAGCAAAGATGTCTCCAACCTGTTGGCGGGCCTTGACCTTATTCATTTGCACTTCCAAGTAGGTTTGTCATCGAGAGGGATGCCTAGGTAGTCATATTGTGCAAATATATCCAGGGGCCAAGAGCCTATGTGCCAGTGAAATTCATTTACCATCTTTTTACGATCTGGTTGGAATTTCATGATTTTTGTTTTCCTCGTATTAATGATTATGCCGTCTTTAATTGAGTATTCATGCAGCTTAAGGGGTTCGAAATTGAGGCGAGCAGGGAGCTATTTATCTCCTGCTTGTAGCCTATAAGAGTCTGTTTAGTTTAACACCAGCAGCTTCTAGGAGCTCGTTTTGGCACCCCAGGTCAACTGGTGCAGAACAAACACACCTATTGTGTGCGTTTGGGGACAATCTATACATACACCTTAGGGCACATCTATATGACATTTAAAGCATAGTAGGTCATAATTAAGGAGAACATTATAAATGTGCATCTTATGTGGAAGTTAGATTTGAGGAACACTATATACAAGCTCCTTGTTCCCCAATGGTAGCTCCTCTTAATGCTGGATACCCAGGAGCTGCTTTTAGCTCCTGCTTATCCAATCTTAATTTCGATCCCTGGGTTATCAAGATGTAACTGGAGGCCAGCCGGAGTGCAGTGCAACAGCATCTGCATACCCTAACCATGGCATGTGATGCATACCAAGTCTAGGAGGAAATGCTTCATGAGTGGCTAATGAGTCAACAAGGTCTGATAGATGCAAATTGAACAGAGCTGGGGCCAGTATGCAGCCCTGCTTAGTCCAATATGAGTATTCAATCGGTCACTAAGATCTCTTGCGTGGGACAACCTAACCCTGGCACTGGTCTTAGTATACACATTATCATCCTAAGTAAACCTCTTGGGATGCCCACGGAAGCCAGCTTGTACCAGAGCACTTCACGAATGACCGTGTCAAATGCTGAGCTATGGTTCACAAACGCTACATACAGGGACTGATTGAATACACTTCAAGAACATTCTATCGTGGAGACCAAAGCTAACGTATTTACGCATGTTCCGTGCCCCTTTTAGAAACCTGTCTGGTTCATGGATATTATATTATGCTAGGTTGTCCATTCTGTCAGCTCCCACAAGAGGACTCTCTGGCAAATATTTTGCACGGGACATCGAGCATGGCTAATACGTTCTCAGGTCCGAGTGCTGTCCCTTCTTATATACTGGTACTATTATATTCTCCCTCCAAGATTTAGGCATACTGCGAAACTGACCTACTGTAGCAAGCTTTCCCCACCAGTGTACATTCAGCTTGATGAGCTCATTGCACAGCCCATCAGGCCCTGTCGCGCGAGATTTCTATAAAGTGGAAATAAATCCCATGAGTTCCTCAAGTTTTAATGCATAGATCCATCTTTCGGAGGGCAATGTAAAGTAGACGAAAACAGTCGACTGCCTATCGTTTCTCCAACATACTTAACCCAGGCTTCTCTAGAGACACATGTGACCGGCACAAGGAAGACCTCGGATGGTCCACTAGCCTCCAGAAGGCCTGTATGTTATTACTCCTAGTTAACAAAATGAGCTCTCGCCACGGTTTCTTTTTGTTCTTTTTACAATAGGATCTAAGCCACTGAGTATAACGAACCCGTTTGGTTCTAACGGCCTGATTGCGATCTACACTGGACATGTTCGACCGGCCAATCATCTTAAGATCGTGACGTAATTTCCATTTTTCTCCTCGTATTGCTTTGTCATAATAATGCTTATGTTTAGTTTTGCAGAGATGTTGTAAAGATTGCGAATTAGTGTGTACCACTCGGTCTGAAGAGTTTATTATAGAAGTTCTATCCTTTATGGTCTCAATGTACTTTTCCATGAATACCAAGAGATGCTCAATTAGTGAATTATCCTCAGTTCTATTAAATAGGAACCCCAAGGATGCCAACAAAGAATACGGATTCCCTTTCGAAATATCGGGATTGAATTTCCATGAGCCCCCTGTTCGCCAATTTCAAGTTATGAGTAGACCACTTGAGCCAATTCCTACCTTGGCTTAATCCCAGTAATCCTACATTATCAACTGGGGGAATATTGATTACTAGGCCGAAGTAGGCTGCCATGGGATAGTGGACACTCTCTTCTCTAATTACAACTTTCATATCTATTTCGTAATTTAACAGTGTCTGGGAGACAAATAAATAGTCAACAGTATTAGAGCTGCGTAGAGAGGTTCTAGGAAACATTCCTGGCGTGTCACTTGGAGAGCAACCATTTAGCATGCACAAGCCAAAGAAACACAGTAACTTCTGAAAGGATGGCAGCCCAAAACCCAGGGTATAAAAACAATCCAAACGACAAAATAATCACTGTACCTCTTTGCAAGGGAAAAGAAGGTTTATTACACGCAAAAGGTCTCACACGGTCCCGTAGAACCGAACTGACACAGAGCTCGTCTTATCTCAAGATGTTACATCTTTTATAGCAGAGAGACTGCAAATTAACAATACTATGCATAATAATGAGTACATCATAATGCCACCACCCTCAGTAGAACATGCTATTCCCCCCATAGTCCCTTGACCGATTGCCACATCTACACTACCCCCATTCTCCTAGACACATAGGCCCCTACATCGTCACTGTCAAATCTAGGTATATGATTGGTGGGTTCTTATCCATAAATTTGTAAATTTGGTACTATCACGCTATGTCCAGCCTCCTGTGCCAGATGCAATCAAAGTAACTTGGCGAGGCCAACCCTGCTTTTAATGAGACATTAAGCTTCCTCATTAACCCAGACGCCATGGCGTACACAAGCTGCACCCCCGACCTTGTACTAAATTTACTGGCATCACCACCCCTCCTTCTGTCCCAAATCGAAGACATTCCAGACACGGCTCCCCCCCTTATCCTCTTCCAACTCCAGGTGCCCAGAGATGACGTGACCAGAGCACCGCTCTCGAGTCTGAATTTTGAGGATTTGTTTACTTAAGTTGTGTGTCTAGGTGTAATTGATTGATTGATTTGGTATTTACAATGTGCCTATACACAAGTGTTTCAAGGCGCAGCAAGACAAGGCAGGGGAACAAGGGACAAGACAAACGATCCTGCTAGGCCTTGCGTCATTCGGATCGTGCAAGTGCATCAACGTGAAGTGCAGGGGAAAGTGTGTAGGGGGAAGTGCATCAGGGCAGCAGGGCTCTGGGTAAGTGCAAGGGGGGAAGGGACTACAATGTGTGGTCCCAGCCAGATGGTGCACGGTAGGCCAGATAGCAGTGCAGGATTACTGGGCATGGAGGGGCCTGGTGCCCTGTAGGACTCTGAGGGCACCAAACAGCCAGTCAGGCAGAGCAGAGCAAGGGGGAAGATTATCAGGGTAGAGAGAGGGAGTGAGAAAGAAGAAGAGAAAAGGAACGTCTTGAGAAGCTTCTGGAACTTAAGGAGGTCCGGATCATGTCTGAGAGGGGCAGGGAGGCCATTCCAGAAGGAGGCACCTGCAGAGGAGAGAGATCTACCCCCCATTCTCTGCTTGGAGAAGCATCTGACCCGCAGAGAGTTAGACGTAAACAAGCGAAGGGCTCTAGAAGGAAGGTATTTAGGAAGAGAGAGTTGGATGTAGTGAGGACCATAGCCCCAGAAAGCCTTGTGGACGATGCAGAGGGCCTTGAACTTGATCCGTGCAGCCACTGGGAGCCAGTGGAGAGATTTCAGGGCTAGAGAGATGCAGTCCCTGGGCTTGAGGCCAAGGATACGTCTTGCAGTCCTGTTCTGTATTAGCTGAAGGGGGCGAAGAGCAGAAGTAGGAAGGATGAGAAAGAAGCTGTTGCAGTAGTCCAGCCTGGAGAGAACCAGAGCTCTTGAGACAGCAAGCTTCTGGGGGAAGGTGAGGAAAGGGAGAATACCTCTGAGGAGGTGCAGCTGGCAATGGAATGCCAATTCATATGGTTTGTCCGCCCCAGGGTGAGGGCAGTAGTGTTCTAAATCCTTGCCTGGCTCTTTGGCATCTGTAAGGAAGGCATGGTATCAACAGTAAGACAGACACAAGTGACCACAGTTCAAGGGTGTTTATTGAAATTTCACAAGGGTGTGATAAACGTCTATCTAAACCTAAATCTACAGATGGGAGCAAGCTACGACCATCAAATAATAATAATAATGCAGTCGAGTGGAGTCTTGTCAAAATAAAAGAGCCTATACTAAAACACCTTTTGCCAATCCTTACCGCCAATTTACAAATAATGTAGGGTAATGTTCATGGAAAAGTAAGAAGTGTTCACAAAATAATATGTCAGGATGCTCGGGGCGTTGGCCTCCATTGCCCATGTTTTCAGCACGGGGCAAGGCGGGTCACTGGAGCAAAGCATACACTCTGGCTTCTGTGGCACGAGGATACAGTTCTATTTTCCCAGTAGTTCAGGACCTTCTGTGTCCAAGTCTCTTTAGTTCTTGCAAGTCTCTTGATGCAGAGGGCCTGCTGTACCAAAAACAACACGCATACGTTCTTTTCCTTTCACCAGTATTCAACTTGGGTATTCACCCTGGATCCCTCTCTGCCGGGCTCAGATCCTTTTCAAAACAAAAGTTCAGCATTGGATCCCCCTCTTCCGGGCTCAGATGCTTTTCAAAACAAGGTTTAGAGAATTATTTTTCGGGTGACTCACAGTTCACCCCGGACACCCCTCTACCGGGCTCAGATCCCTTTCTTTCGTTCAATTAGTCTCCCTCAGCCAGATTCGGACCAATTGTTATGTACATCAAACTATCAAAGACATTCGAATGTGCACAGGGTTTAGCCTGACCCGTTGCATGACCACTTCGATCTCAATATTCCTTTCTCTCACACTCAGCATCAGTTGGATAACTAACAGAGACTTTCGAATGAGCACCCATGTGGCGCCGGATCACTCTGTGTATGGTATCTTTTCTTGGCCTCGCAAAGTTCAATTATAAAGTACAACAACTTCCTTTGGCTTCCAATTGTATTCGAGTTGCTCATCACAAACTACTCACAGACTGTTCTCTTTATACATTGTTGCCGCTTGCAACCTTGGTCCAAAACACAAGCCGGTATGGCATCAGACTATCTGACTCACTGGCTGTGTTCTCTTTTCTGACATTGCTTTGTTCTAGGAGCCAAGGACAGTACCACAGCGGCAATCGCTCCTCCCCGCCTTGGTTATCGATGCGGGAGTGCCCCGGGTACCTCCGACACACTGTGCTGGTTTGATCAGCTTTAGTTCCTGGTTTTCGGTTTCTTACTTTCCAAGGCTCATGAAAATAATGGTCTTTACAGGTCAAGGGCACTTCCCTCCTTGCAAACCTCTCTGGTCTCGCCGTCTTTCTCCTTGTATTAAACTGCCACCTTGCAACTGCTGTTTCTTTTGCCTCGCTCAGAGTGTGCTTTCATGCTCCGCCTTTTATCTGTGTGGAGAAGTGTGATGGAAGTCAGGTGTGTGTAATGATCAGTAATTGCCAGACCTTGCTTGACAATGGTGTTGGGACATGTCAGGTATACGGCTCTGGTGTTAGTCCGTTGTCGCTCATGGTGAAATGTCTATGAGAAAGTGTTTGTGTTGGGAATGAGGGGGAGGGGTTGAGTTCCTAGGTATCCTGGTAGCATGGGGAAAAGGTGTTAGAAGGAAGGGGATACCACGTCCCACCCTCCGTTGTCCCACTTCCACTCCCCAAAGACCCCTCATCCAGGTGAGCCTCCCACTCTGGTCCACCCCCAGGAACTGGATCCAAAAGCAATGGCTGTGTCCTGGCCACCTGGGTGATAGATCCGTGGGGACTAGCGGGTGAGACACCTTCAGGTTTCTCACACATCACAGAGCCTCGTACCCTATTCTCATGGATTTGTCCTTCAAAGTGCACCTCCCTTTCTGCTCTTCTGCCATCTAAGATTCCGGGCCCACTACGTTCAAGTACCGCAGCTGGATACAGTTAGTGCTTACCTGCGCACCATGGGTAGCTCTGACCTCGGCTTCTCTACTGGGGAACAGGAAAGGGGATTTATTTTTGGAGCTGAACTACCAGAGCCGCCGCTCCTCACCAAGGCCTGTGTTCTCTTCTGTTCATTCTGTATTAGGCCTTAACATCAAAAAGGGCGACACTTCTGCCAACTTGATACACTGACCTTGCTTCTACCACACTACCTTGCTGACTCCATCTTCTTCTTATTTCAACCCTTCCTGCAAATCACGCTGTCCTACTTTGCTACAATACATCAACTAAACACTGGGCCTATAATACTGCCCTTTCTATGAACTCTGCAACCACAACAATAATACATTTGTTGATCTTTCTGTGTTGCTATATGTGAGTATCTAATACATTTCGGACCTAACTAAGACAATGGGCCTCATTACGAGGTTGGTGCTAAGAACCTGACTTTAACAGCATGCCAGTAATAACATGTCCGTCTTGGCTCGATTCCGCAAACAGCGGGTGATTACGAGTGTGCGAGCACGCGCACCCCTGCATGCCATTAACGGCCGTACCGGCATGCCGGTAACGACCCTCAAACCCCCAGATAGCGGCATCAACGAATGCGCACATAACACCTCCGCCCTTGGCAACCCCTAAATAGCGGTACCGGTATTAACATAGTGGTAAGAACAGGCCCGTTATTACCGGACCCGGAAGTAACGTCATCGCGCCGGAATGGGAAATGCTTCGGTGGCCATCTTCCAAAACACAATCCATTGCCATCCTCGACATACTGGACCTTCACCACCAAAACTCCAAGCACACCACAGACAAAATGTCAAAGGCTACCCAAAAGGCACTGCCCGCCTGTGGAAACCACGATTTATAGATGAGGAGCTGAACTTGTTAGCCGATACCCTAGTAGAGAATGCAGATGTGGTATACTGCAGCGACCTCAGGCGTCCAGCCCAGCTGAGGAAGAAGGCCATCTGGGAGGAAGTTGCTAGGAAAGTAAGTGCAGTCGGCACACAGTGTGCGATTGTAAAAAGCGCTGGGATGACCTCAGGCTGAGAGTGCGGAACATCTTGTCGGCCAATCGGAGCCAGCGGCTGGCAACAGGTGGCGGACCTCACTCACCCATCAAATTGGCCAGATGGGAGGAGACTTGCAGCTCAGTGATAGATGTGGAGTCCATTGAAGGAGTCGGTGGCGCTGAGTTCGGCGTGCCAACATCGGCAGATGAAGGTGAGTGTCCCTACAAACACACGACAACCAATCATCACAGTTGACCTCCAAATGTGATAGCAATGACAGCCAATACATGCCGCATCATACACACCTACACATATCCATATACACATGCTGGGCCCACCACTTTCACATCCCAATGCATATGTGCCCATACACGAATACACACCCGACACACAGATGGCCTGCACATGTCACACAGCACGCAAGTCACAACACACATCAAGGCCCCACAGCAGACACCATGGTGTACATGTGAACACCTGCATGATTGCAAGACAGCGCCCCCCAACCTTGCACGTACCCAGTCCGCTGCAAAGCCACGCATGCAACTGATCACATGACGCCAACTGTACAAAGACAAACGCATGCATGATGCAAGCACCACCATCACTGATGCCCTGCCACTCTCTGTCCCCCACAGGTACGGATGCAGACACCGAAGAAGCACAGGGAAGTGCACAATCCACAACACCAGCCAAAAGGGCCAGGGGCCAAGCTGATGGCACCGGGCCATCTACTTCGAGGGGACCAAGGATGGGCCAAGCGGCATGCAAGACAACAACCAGTGCCCAACCAGCCATGCTGCCACCCACACAGGACCAGCAGACACCTGCCCCTGCACCCCTGGACACACAACCTACACAGGCCGAGGACACATATTCTGGCATGGACAATGATGGCACACAGTCCGCTGCCGCAAGCACAATTGGGGAGATGGCTGCATCGGCACAGCATAGTGGCGACGAGGAAGCTGGCCCTGACGATTACACCAATGCAGGAGTCCTCCACTCAGAGCCTGTAGGTCAAACCCCAAGCCCACAGGTCACCCCACAGGACACCCCTCGCCAGGATTCATCAGAACAGGGCAGCAATGGAGAGTGGTCTCCAACATTGCACAGCCTCATATTGCCTGCAGTATCACCACCTAATCCACCAACCACCACCCACACTGCTATACGGGACCTTGAGGGACGTCTGTCCAGGATGGAGGGCCGGCAGGAGGAGATGCAAGACTATGTCAAACAGTACCTTGCTGAAGGCGAGGCAACACGCCGTGTCATCCGTGATAGCAGGACAGACCATCAACTCAAACGCTCAGCAAGTGCGGGATGGATTCAATGCCTTGGGCCAGATCCTCACCAGGATTGCAGACAGCATGGAGCAGTGGCAAACTGCGGCTTTGGGGACACAACCATCTACCTCATTTGCATCGACCACGCCAGCAAGTTCCAGGCAGACCAGCCCCGTGCGCATGTCCCTGCGAAGTGGGGGCTCCACAGTGGCAGGGCCACCCTGCGCAATCTGTTTAGCACCGCATCCAGACACATGTTGTGCCATTGTTGACTTTGGGTGTTAGGGGGAGGGTGGAGGGTGGTGGTGGGTGTAGTACTGGGAGTGTTTTGGGGAGGGCGGAGGGTGGTGGTGGGTGTAGTACTGGGGACATTAGGGGGAGGGCGGAGGGTGGTGGTGGGTGTAGTACTGGGGAGTTAGGGAGAGGGCAGAGGGTGGTGGTGGGTGTAGTACTGGAGGATGTTAGGGGGAGGGCAGAGGGTGCTGGTAGGTTTAGTACTGGGGGTATTTGGGGGCGTTGAGTGTTTAATCATGTTGTACAAACTATCACTCGAATACACCTGTTGTGTACGAAACATCACATGAGTGGACATTGCTTCTTTGGTGTATGTCAATTTATTGCTTCATAGTGCACTGTGCCCATATATTCCCACACCCAGTGCCTACAGTTCCCAATACATGGTACCCTCTGCATCCCACTACATCAGAATGATTGGTCTATGACCAATTGGCGCACTGCACGACCCTCAAGTGTATCGCTCCTGGCCTATGTCCATGATCTACTCCTTCCTCTCCTTCTACTTCAACAGGTGGTGGCAGCTCCATGTCAGGTGGCAGGAGTACATTCCGCCGGATGCACATGCTATGCAGCATTGCACATGCCATGATGATCTTGCCCACCTTCTCAGGCCTGTAAATGAGGGCGCCACCTGACCTGCTGAGACAGCGAAACCTTGCCTTCAACAGGACAAAGATTTGCTCAATGACCACACGCGTGCGTGTATGTGCACGATTGAAGTCTTCTTCATGTCTGTTCCGTGGATTCCTGACAGGGGTGAGGAGCCACGCCATCAGGGGATAGGCGGCATCACCTGCATGGGAGCAGAAGGAGGTATGTGTAAGGATACTGCTAAGTTGCCATGTGTGCTCAGCCTGTACATCTTTCTTGTTAACATGCACTATCCCTTCTATGGCAGACACTTCTACATAACTATCTGCCCTGTACATTAATTGCCAATCCATGGTGCTAGCCTTGGGTGCGTACATGAATTAGGGGCCTAGACAGTAGAACCACCAGGCACCCTGATGCATTGTCAAGGTCCTTTATGTACGCACATGTGTAGCCCCCCACCCTCTCCTCCCATGGCCCAGTGGGCATTCCCCTTGCATATGCTTGTAGCCCACCCACCCTCTCCTCCCATGGCCCTGTGGGCATTCCCCTTGCATATGTATGTAGCCCCTCCCACCCTCTCCTCCCATGGCCCAGTGGGCAGACTCACCCAACAGCCAGCCACTACGTCCGACGTCTCCTTCCATGTAGCGGGGTAGTGAGGAGTTCCGCAGCACCATGGCATCATGCGTGGATCCTGGGTATCTGGCACAGCAATGTGTTATTATCTGGCTGGCATCACACACCCTCTGCACGTTGATGGAGTGGTATAGCTTCCGATTGTGGTACACCGCCTCCACGGTATGTGGGACTACCAACTCTACCTGGGTGCAGTCGATGACACCAATTATATTGGGCATGCCTGCCAGTGCATGGAATGCTATTTTGGTGACATTCGCCTCCTGTGGTAGGGAAATGTAGGTCCTTGCGTGCTTTAGTGGTGCATCCAGCACTTGGTTTAGCACGACAGAGAAGCATGATTGTGACATGCCATGCATTTGGCCCACTGTGTGTTGGTAGGTGCCTGTGGCCAGGAAGTGGAGCACAGATGCCACCTTCAGCAGAGGGGGGATGGCTGTGCAGATGTTCATCAGGCTGACCAGGTCTTCCTGGATTAATTCCACTATGGTGGTGATGGTGTCCCTGTCCAGGCGGTACAGGGTGTGGATCTGTGCTGGGGTAAAGTCAAATGGATTTTTCCCTTATATGTGGAATTGGTGGCTGTCTGCGGGGAACAAGTGCCTGCACTGGTGGGATTTGCTGGGCCGGTCTCACCCTCCTTCTCCTCCTGCGTCTCCTCTGTGTTGCCTGTACTGCCTGCTCAAGGAGTAGCAGTGCAGGAATGTCCTCCAGCCCAGTATGGCAAGTGGTATCATATTGGTGTGGGAAGGGGTGTGGTGTGTGGGTGTGCTCTTTTTGTGCTGGGCCTGACTCCATTGCCTCCACCTGTGCTGATTGTGTGCACCTGTGGCTGCTGGTTACACAGCAGATTGCTGTTAACGGGTGATCCGCAATGCCGATATTGCCGGCATCAAGGTGGCCCTTCTTACCAGCATCTGGATGCCGGTATGTACATGTCCGTTTGACTCGTGATATCGACTTCCTTGCAGCATGCCGGTATTACGCGGCCACATCGGGTCCTTGTCGATGCCGGTAGGACCGGCATCTAGGGTCGTAATACTGCGGACCGGTAATGGATGCCGGTAAATGCTATCGCCTTACCGGCTCCGTTATTACCGGACCGCCAACCTCATAATGAGGCCCAATGTATGTGCTGTCCGCTGCACAACCTTCACTCTGCTCCCACGATGTTGCACTCTAATCGGTTTTCCTCAACCTGAACATTTCGCCTGGCTGGGACGTGTGACGAATCTGAGGGCGTCCTCATTTGTTTCCCCGATATATCCTCCCACCAGGCGGCCAGGCAAAGGCTGTCGCTATCAGATGCTGACCCTGGGGGTGGATATTCGAGGGAGGATCACCTTGGTGGAGGAGACTTGGGGAGTGTGGATGAGTCACCCCTGGGTGACATGCGGTATTCCCCATTTTCCTTTTGTAATGAACCTAATGTCCCCCCGGAATGTGGAGGCTAATGCCAGTCCCTTCACCTAAAGCCTCTCCCAGCAAACATCAGTCAGGTACTGGGATGAGAAAGAGACATACTAGAGTCATACCTTCTATCTTTACTGACTCTTACACACTCATAACTTTAGTACTGGGATGAGGAGGAGCCATCAAACATGGAAGAAAGACTGTTACTTTGACATGAAGTGGTCTAGTCTTTCTAAAACTTCAATTGAGGCCGGGAACTTTAAAGGGAGGAACCGATGGCAAGAGAGAGACTTTGTTTCCGCTGATGAACACAGTGAGACACGGGACGAGAGGCAGAGACCCGGGGAAGATGCAGCAGTGGAACAGAAACCAGAGAGAAGTAAGGTCGAGACTTGCGGGTGAGCCAGGAGCAGCAGAACTGGCGTTGTGTAATGCTGGGAAGACACCGGGAGCAGAGAGAAGCTTCCTGGGCGTTCGCCGGTGCCGGACTGTACAGACAGTGCTCACCGGGGCTCCAGGTAAGGCAAAAGGGTGAAGTGGAGTCCTTTAAAAGGAACCTGAGGCTGTGGTTGGTGGCGCAAACCAGCGAGAACCAAAGGAGGTTTTCCAGTGTCGCACCGAAGCCGACAGACAAGCGACTGGAAGATGGTGAGTCTACCCGAAGGCAAAGGGACCCCGGGGCATGTCACTGGTATGAAAAAAAGCTAATAAACATTGAGCAGATGAAAGGTCAGAGAAAAGGCAAACAAGCATTGCCAAGAGTCAAGGTTGTGATAAACACTGTTAAGAGACAAATAAGCATTACTAAGAGTCAAGTTTGCAATGAATATTGTCAAGAGGCAAACAAGCCTTGCCAAGAGTTAAACAAGTGCTGGAAGATATAAATAAGGATTACTGAAAGACATGCATTGTTGAGAAACGGAAAACTATACACAAAAGTAAGATATAAAGAAACCCTGGAAAAAGGCACCATATGCTTTGGTCAAGTGAATTTTGACATCGACTAAGTTTCCTAGCAGGAGAATGCATTGGGAAGCTTATGATGGCTTGTGCAAAAGAACTGTGACTGAAACTAAGTTTCCTAGCAGGAGAGTATACGGGAAGCCTAGGTTGATTTCTTCAAGCAAATGAACGATGGCCAAGCAAGCCATAACAAGCACCAAGGGCATGTGTTGAAACTTTGACATGGAGCAAACCCAAGTAAGGTGTGTCAGTTGCGTGATCTGTAATGGGTGGACTGTGCGGTCCAACAACTGCGCTTAGAATGAGTTCACCCACTTAAGGAAAGCCACTGTGTGAGAGAACCAAGGAAAGGGCATATGAACCGAAATAGAGGAACTGAAATTTGTTGAATGATAACCAAACCTAAAGAGCTAGGAAGTGTGCCATGGAGCTGAGATATTTTGGAACATTTAAAGACTTGAAGACTTGGGGAGTGGAACCCCTCTTCATTAAAGTGAACTATTTGAACCTAGAGGAAGGGAAATCCCTTTTCCACCGAGAACTGGAAGGAGCTCTGAACATTTACTTTGAACACTTATCATTTGGTGCTGACATCCTTACACATTATATGTAGTTCCATGTGAGGGTAAGTATAGGGTTTGGACTCAGACAGACATTTTTGCTTCAGTCTTCCTGACACAGACTATCATTACTTTTATTTTGGTAGGGAAATCCCACATGAGCATAGGGCAAGGTAGGTCCTTTCCAAATCCCTTCTTAATTGTAACCCAAACACTATTCAGTTGTCTGTGTCTGCTTCCTGATGCCTTCACAGACACTGCACATGCATCCCAACATTTCGCCCATCCTCATCTATTCTTTGGCCTTCTTGCTGCAGTCGCGTTTTTCATGATAACAAGGTTGGCTCTCGGTTCTTCTAGAGAGGCCATGCTCTCTGGAGCAGACTTAGACTTACTACGCCACACCTGGGTATGAGACAATGTATGAGTCATTTGTGAGGTCTGTGCAATGTTGTCACTTATAGCGTCTATGTGTCTGTTGTTATGTATGCATTCAATAAAGCAATCATAGCCCAAGCACCCAAAATCAGCATCATGCATCACAATGAAGTCAATTATGTGTTCAGAGAGAAAATGAATGCGTGAGCTAGCAAATCTCCTTTGTTCCAAAATCTCAACGAAATCTATATCGGAAGAGGTTATTGAACGCAGAGGCACAATTCGATGAAATATCGTATAACTGCTGTTCTTTTTTTAAACTTATTTTTTATTAATTTTCTTAAAGGAATTACATACGACCATCACTTTATGCAAACAAACCCCAAAATACACCTCCGCCCCTCCCTTGACACACTATATCTGGACCCCAATCGCCAATTCTGTAAGTACGGTCTGCGTTGACAATTATATCATTATTACCACTGATCAGTCTTCCCAAACCTCCAGCGCCACTCGTCCTGTGAACAGCGTCAAGGGGCTGGCCCCAGGACTGTCCACCTAAGTCTTTCATCCAGTGCCGTTTGCCAAGGACCCAGCATCTTCAATAGCAGGTAGTTGGAGTAAATAATGTGTATACGCGTCCCACATACCCGTATCATAACACCGTTGCCTGTTCATCGATCCCCATCCATTCTCCATGTCATTACAATGCATAATGTCATCTTTCCATTGTGAAATTTTTGGGGCATTTCCTTTCCCCCATAGCATGGCCACTCTCCGCTTAGCCAATATGAGGAGCAGGGTCACCAATTTTCGCATTCCTCCAGGAACCTCTTTAGTATAGCCCAACAATCCCATCATTAGGTCCGGGTTTACTGTTTGGCCTATAATCCCACCAATCGTTTCAAACACCCCTTCCCAAAACTGTCGTATGATCTGACAGCTCCAAGCAACGTGAAGGAAATCCGCCATTTCCAGGTGGCACCTATTACATCTCCCTGTGGCACCTGGAAAGAATTCCTTAATCCTGGCAGGCGTATAATAAAATTGTTGGCTATATTTGAAATGGATCAGTTTGTACCCAGCATTGATAGCAGCCTTCTTTATTCCTTCACAGCAGTACTTCCATGCATCCACCGAGATCTCCCTCCCCAATGACCTCTCCCATTTTCCCCGAGGATGCAACACTCCCATACCCCTGGACTGAATGAACATTGAGTACAACCCTGTGGTTATGCGTCTTCCCATCAGGCCCTTATCCAAAATGGGGGATATCGGCGGTTGGTCGGGGAAGGTGCTAAACAACAATCAGAGACTCGCCCTGAGACCTAAAGTAAAGAAATACATCCAGGGCTGAAAGCATCCCCCACCCCCTCAATTCCTCCAGAGACACGAACCTTCCCCCCAGGGAACAGTTCTCCAAAGCACGTAATGCCCAGTTTTTTTGTCATGTCTACAAAGCTTTTTTCACTAGTAAGGGGTATCCCTGGCGTGTATATAACCGGGAGCTGGTGTGAGTATAGGATTCCATCCTTCCTTTTCTGTTCTAGTTTAGTCCAGGCCCTACATGTTACTTCCACCAAATTCCTCAGGGATTCTACTCGACCCGGGGCCAACAAGATAACCGACCTTAGCAGATTAGGCGTGGCTACCGCTCTCTCCACCTCAATATGGCTCCTGTCATGCTGTAACATGTGCCAGTACACCAAAAACCCAGCTTGCGCTACCTCATAGTACGCCCCAAACTCCGGCAGCGCCAAACCACCCTCTAACACTGGGGCCACCAACTTGTCCCACGAGACTCAGGCCGGTTTATCTGCCCATATAAATTGCAGTATAGCAGCTTTCAAGCTGCGGAAGTAATCTCCGGGGACCGCCACAGGGTCATTCAGAAAGATATAAAGGAATCTCGGGAGAAGCGTCATCTTTACCACGGATATCCGCCCATATAAATTCAGTGGGAGCTGTTTCCATCTACCCAAGGCTTCCCTGGCCCTGTCCAGAACTTTAAGGTAGTTATTATGGTACACCATCAGCGGCTCCCTCACAATAGAGATGCCCAGGTAGTTTGTGGAAGTCATGTGCCATTGAAATCCTCATTTGTCCTGAAACTGGGATGTGGCTTCAGTTAGTGGGAACAAGACTGATTTAGATGTGTTCACCTGTAGCCCCGACACCTCTCCAAATCTCTGAACCTCCCACATCACCGGATCTAGATTCACCCCAGGGACCTTAATGAACAGTACCATGTCATCGGCATACAGTGAAATTATTAATTTATGGTTATACAATTTAATCCCCCTAACCCTTTCCGTCAATGCCTCGATCACCAAAGCAAAAAGTAGGGGTGACAAGGGGCATCCCTGTCTTGTTCCCCTCTCTAGAGGGATGGTAGACGTTAGTTGGCCATTTACTCTTACTCTCGCTGTAGTTGTGTATACAATAATTTCACCATATTTATATAGTGGGCCCCCATTCCCATACGACGAAGGACAGAGAACATAAACAGCCATTCAACAGAATCAAACGCCTTGTTGGCGTCCAATAGGGCAGCCACCACCGAGTCCCCTGGAGGCACCGCCGCCATTAACCCGAACATTCTCCTAAGACCATATGAGGTAGAGCGGCCTGGGATAAATCCTGCCTGGTCCGCTAATACCATCTCCGGCATAAAGGGTGATAGCCTCGAGGCCAAACTTTTCGCCAGAATCTTATTTTCAATGTTAATTAACGAGATTGGGCATATGAAGAGCACTCATTACCTGGTTTATCGGGTTTAAACAAAACCACTACCAAAGCTTCCTGCAATGAGTCCGGCAGAAGTCCTGTTTCTAAACTGTGCCGATACATCTCTAGCAGATAAGGTGCCAGAGAGTCCGCAAAGTATTTATAAAATTCCGCCGTGAACCTGTCAGGCCCCGGCAATTTCCCGGACGGTAGAGACTTTATCACATCTAGTACCTCCTCTAGCGATAATGGACGGTTCAGATGTTCCCTCTGGGCCTCCGTGCACCAGTGCAGCGCAATCATATCTAAATAATCCTCAATATCTCCACAGGATGCCTGTAGACTCGAAGAGTACAAGCGACTATAAAACCGGAAAAACTGCTGGACTATCTCCATGTCCTCAAATGTATTATTCCCCTGCTCATCTACAATCACATAAAACTGTCCATTCTTGTCGCCCTTGCGAGTGTACGGCTGGGCTTATTGCCTTCCCCATATTGCTGCAAAGTGGACACGTTTCCCAAAAACTTAACTTCCTTTAGCGCTAGCTTTTGGAACTCCTGTCGGTGCTTGAGGATCTCAGCTCGAATTTGGTCTGAGGGAGCCGGATTGGCCACCTGCAGCTCTTGTAGGATTGCTTCCTTAGCCGCCAGTTCCCTTCTAATTAATTTGAGAATACCAGCCTTCCTGGATATACATTTGCCCCTTATCAGACACTTCAGGCACTCCCAGAGTATCCCTGGAGATTGCACCACGCCCACATTTACTCGAGGAAGGTATTGATCGCTGTTTGTAAACCATCCTTAAATACCGTATCTGAAAGGCCGTCACTCTTGAACCGCCACACGTCCGCCCTCCTACTCCCAGGTCAAGAAGCACAGATACATGGTCCGAAAGGGCGCGAGCAAGAATCCCGACCTCTTTAACCCTACCCAGCAATGATTGCGAGATAAGAAAAAAGTCCAACCTCGAGGCCGACACATGTGTATCGGAGTGACAAATGTATTGCTGTGCCCCTGGGTGTCTCACTCTCCACACGTCGGCGACATCCCACAGGAATGCCACCTCCCGCAGACGACACATCCCTCTGTTCCCGCTACTCTGCACGTCTCTAGATCTATCTAGTTCGGGTTGCATCACAGTATTGAAATCCCCCGCCCAGATCACCTCCCCGACCGACAGACCTCCAAGCTGCCGATCTACCCAATCGAGAGGCTCCACCGTGTCGTGTCGTTGTTGGGTCCGTAATAGTTTATTAATGTGTATAGATTCCCTTGTATAGTGCCCTGCACTATGAGCCCCCTACCTCCTTCATCCTTTATCACCTTGGTCTGATGGAACCCGACCCCATGATGAATCAATGTGCAAACCCCCCAGGCATATGTGGAATAGGACGAGAAATACCTGTGACAGCCCCATATTTTCCCAAAGGCCCCTTCATTGTCCTTCGTTAAGTGTGTCTGCTGGAGAAATGCTATTTCAACCTTATGCCTCTGCATATACAGCAATATCTTACGGCGCTTTATGGGGTACTTCAATCCCCTGACGTTCCACGTACAAAATTTAAGTGACGCCATACATTAGGCTAGTAGTTATACAGTCCGCCAGTTGACCAGCCTTCCCAAATCGGTGCGGTAGAGCGTCTTCAAGAGTACCCAATACAAGTGTGTCAAGTCCACTCACCCCCCAACCAACAACCCCAACTTGTCAGTGAACATATGTTCCCTCCCCCCACCTTCCTGCAGAACCTCCCAACCGCCATACTGAAAACCGAATATCAAGCCATCATGTAGCTTCCGCCCCACCCACACCAACCAACCCCTTCATGTTGATGTGGATTCCCCCCGACCAACCAACCCCTTCCCGCCCCCGCAGAGTACCCCAACCTCTCGGCCCCCACATTCCCTAGGCATACTTGCAACCGGCTTTCGCTTCGGGAGCGGCTGCGAACCCGACCCTCCAGCATACCGCTCCAAGTATAACAACTCCTGCTCAGACGAGCGAAACCCAATGAGGCAGTGAACCTTTACATTCAAGCAACTGAGCACACTCAGACACCCATTCAAGCATTATTCCCCCATTGCTCGGGGGCCCCTGGCAACATGTCCAGAAAGGATGCCGGAGACTGAAAAAACAGTCCGTTATGTTCAACTCGGAGCTTGGCCGGAAATAACATGGCATATTTCATATTCCTATCATGCATCTGTTTTTTCACCTCCAAAAATGTTCTCCTGGCCGCCTGCACCTTATCGGACAAGTCAGGAAAGAATTTGATGGTGTCCCGCTTGTAGGTGACAATGCGTTTTTCTCGTGCCTTCCTGAGCGCCGTGTCCCTGTCTCTATAGTTCAAGAGACACCCAATCAGCGGTCTAGGTGGCGCTCCTGGGACCGGCTTCCTCCCGCTAGGAATTCTATGTGCTCTCTCCACGACACACACCGGGGAGAACCCTTCAGACCGCAGCGTCTCAAACATTATGTTTTCAACCAAAGATTCCATGTCCCTCTGGTCAGCCGATTCAGCCAGGCCCACTATCCGTATGTTATTTCTTCTTGACCTCGATTCGAGATCCTCCTGCTTCTCCTTAAGTTCTTTCAGGGCTTTCCTCACCCCGGACATTACTCCAGAGACCAAGGCCGCAACATCTTCGACTCCGGACAACCGACCCTCCGCCTCATCCAGTCTCTCCCCATGCTTGTCCAGACGGACCTGCATATGATCCACCTTGCAGGTCACGGTATCAAGCTTTCCATCTAGAGACTGTATCCCCGACTGAAGCTGCATGAGCATAGCTTTGATGTCTTGAAAGGCGGTGGCAGGATCCGGGTCCGCCCCCGAGACCTGTGCCGCAGGGAGATCTTCCATCACTGCGCAGTTCTTAGTCTGGGCTGACACCTCAAAGTGCAACTTCGATGGCTGCTTATGCCCCTTACCGGATTTTGACATGCTGCAAAAGAGAGGCAGGCCCCAGGGCAATGCCAGTACAGCACACACTGTTGATACATCCCAATACCTGTGATTTTATGAGGGCTCTCCCCGTGCTTCTCCGATCCAGGATTCTTTCCCCGATCCTCACGCCAGAACCGACACCTCTCCGCAGGGCAATCCAAGTTGGAGCCTTCACCGGGGGGCCGGGCACGTCACCAAACCGAAGCACAGCCATCGCCACACCAGCTTCCCCAGGGCAGGACCTCAGGATCATTGCCTTAGGTTCCCTACACCTGTGCCACCTCGAACAGGTAACTCCACCTGAGGGCTCCAGGGGATTTCTACTGAATTACTGCCTCTTGGATTAAGCCCATTGCGGCTTTTCGCAGGCATGTAGAAAAACTCCCCACTGGGCCAGCACCCAGTAACTGATGGGGCCTTAGCAAACTCTGAAGCACGTGATTCTCAACTGTCGCCCTGCTGGCATAGCCGTGCCCAGGGCGTTCGCCCTCATCAAAGTCTCTTTTTTAGGCGACAGCCGTCCGCTGGAGATCCCGGCCGCTCTTCACCACGTCCTCAGCCCCACAAAGGTGCGCGCGAGCCAGCCGTCCCCCAGAGAGCCACCACTCCTCCACCCTGGCCGGGCGTCCTGGGGGAAGCGAGGACTCACCCCACTCCACTGCTGTCGGCGGCGGCTCCATCCTCCCCGCACGTTGCTTGCTTGCACTGTCACACCGGACCACGGACCATGGATCACAGGCGTCCAACAGGAGCCGCCAGACCAGAAGTCTCACACCACGTACCAATCTGGGTCACACTGTCCCTCCGCTCCTCCGTCTTTGTGTGAGGGACAAGCACAGACAGCCCTCCGCTCCTGTTCTCTGCAGGGCTGCCCCTCCTCCACACCACGCTGCCGACTCGGCCCGCAGACACAGCGCGATCTCTGTGAATATTCTCCGTGAATATGGCACCGTTACACTCCGAGTTTTCAAAGTTGGGGGCCCAACGCTCTCAGTCTTAGATCACCGCCGCCAGTGCACAGGTTCAGAGCAGGAGCTTACCTGATAACCTGCCGGATAGTGTCGGGTGCTGGAGAGCTTCATGGACCTATGGTCATCTTGGCCGGGCTCTCTAGCGCCCCCGTATAACTGCTGTTCAATTTAAAAAATAGTCATCACTGTGGGCGAAGATATTTTTGAATTCATAAGGTCTTTTTGCAATCTTCTCTTCTTTTGTGATTTTCAGCTTTGTTCGTTTTTTATGCGATTGTTGGATTCCAATGTTTTTAAGTGGATCGAGAGATTCAGTATGGCCCAAGGATCCTCTACTCGGGGTGGGCATATCACTGCAAAGAACAATTCGGCCAGATGGTTGAGGCTGAATCGATTTGAAGTTCCCATCAGGATTACGGTGGTGAGTAATCTGACTTCATGTCATTCTTGTGGTACTTTCCTCATCCATAAAGAGCAAATCTGTGCCCTCTAGATAGATGGATTTTATCAAACAACTCGGGTGAAGGTGGAGAGCTAGTTTCCACTGCTTCCATCTGCTTGGTTTTATCAGCTGCCTTAGTTGGTCCATATAGCCTAATGTTGGGTGTGTTTTATCTTATTTCCTGTTATCTATATTGTGACAAAGCACCAGAAGCAGGAGTTGGACACAAAGGTGGCATTGTTCAAAGTGAGATTTATTTATAAGAAAAAAAAAACCTAACTATCCCTAACTCTAGAGGGATTCCCCTGCCTAACAAACAATAATCTCGGGTCAGTCTAGTCAGAATGTCAGTTCAACTAATACATCCGGCCTCTGTCCAAACTCCTGATCTAGCCCTATCACTGCTAACAGAAAATCACTAAATACTATTCAGGAGGATGACTCTTTCCTCCTGATTAACAAAGGGTCTTAACCTTCCAACAATAAACAGTTAGAATTCAAATCGGGACGCTAGGAGAATGACTCCCTTCTCCTGATTCAGTTCCAACAATGATTTCCAAAGTGTTGGTTTGTCGGTTAGTCTAGGGTCCGATTTGCAAACTAGGAGAATGGGTCTCATTACGAGGTGGGCGGAATGGGTTTAACGGCATCGGTAATGGTGCCGGTGCTGTTAAACCTACTCCGCCCTATTACGAGTCTCCCTCGCGGTACCCGGAAAAGACATCTGGTAAAACCAGACGTCCTTTCCGGGTCCCGCGAGGGGACCATGGAGCTAACAATGGGCTTGTTATTAACGGGCCCGTTGTTAGCTCCCTCCCCATTACCATTGAGCCCTATGGGGCTCAATGGGAATGGGGATTCATTTTTACCGGGCCCATAGAACGGGCAATTACCGGGTCCGGCAAGGTCGGCATGACCCGGTAATTGCCCATTCCCTGGGCCCAGTAAAAAATCATTACCGGCGGCAGCCATGCCCTTAATAAGGGCACAGCTACCACCGGCCTCGTAATGAGGCCCAATGTCTCAGTTCTCCTAGTATAAATGGTATGATCAACAAATACTTATCAGACGTTGGAATTCCTGCCACAGTTTCCCCAATGGGAGGAACTTGTCTATTCCTTCCCTTCTCTTCACTGAACTTGCAAGACCGAATTTCACATGGCCTAGTAGGACCACGATTGCAGAATTACTGTTATGTTATAGTCTCCTCTCTTGTTCCCTCTCACTTTGCCTTGTTGAGCTTGGAAACACTATTCTGTTGTATAAGCGCCTAACAAATGCTCAGGGTGCACTTCCCGCCTTTCCACCCTTGGTAATGGTCCAAAGATCCTCTCTCTTTGGTTCACAGATGATTTACCAATAATTCAAAACTTGAAACAGTATCACTTTTGATGAGATTGGTGTGAGGGAGTTAACTATTGGCCCATACACACAGTTATTTCCTTCAGTAGCTTCTTCACTGCTTCTGTAATGAGGGAGGCCACCTCTTACGTCGAGATTAAAGCACTTTCCACCAGTGGGTTTAACTCCACCATTGGGCAAAGGGAGATCACTTTCAATGCACAGATTACAGTCTTTTCCACTAGTAGCATGGTCTCTAACACTGGGCAAAGGGAGATCACTTTCAAAGCACAGATTACAGTCTTTTCCACTAGTAACATGGTCTCTAACACTGGGCAAAGGGAGATCACTTTCAATGCACAGATTACAGTCTTTTCCACTAGTAGCATGGTCTCTAACACTGGGCAAAGGGAGATCACTTTCAATGCACGGATTACAGTCTTTTCCACTAGTAACATGGTCTCTAACACTGGGCAGAGGGAGATCACTTTCAATGCACAGATTACAGTATTTTCCACTAGTAGCATGGTCTCTAACACTGGGCAGAGGGAGATCACTTTCAATGCACAGATTACAGTCTTTTCCACTAGTAGCATGGTCTCTAACACTGGGCAGAGGGAGATCACTTGTGATGCACAGATTGCAGTTTCTTTCACCAGTAGCCTTGTCTCTGCAATTGGGTCGATGGAGATCACTCCTGATGAGCAGGTCACAGTCTTTTGCCCCAGTAGCCGTATATCTGCCACTGGGCCGAGGGAGATTTCCTCCAATGCACAGGTCACATTCTCCTTTGCTAGACACCTTTCGCTTTGCCTTCCCCGTATTCCCACTCGGTCTACTGTGCCTCTCTTTCCTTCCTTCTGGGCTACGGCATGTCACTGGTTCTTTTTGGGACTGGGGTTCGTTTTCACAGCTGCTCTGGTTTCTCTGTTCTGTTTCTGCTGTTCTGCGATGGCTCCACGGTCCTCATCTCTGCACGGTGTCATCAAGGTCATGCCACCGTTTCTTCATTCTTGGATTATCGTCGGGTCTGCTCCTGCTGGACCCTCGCAGGACTCTCATAGCTTTCCATTGATGCCATTGATGCCGGCGTCCTCCGTTCTGTAGTCTGCCTTCATAGTTTGTAACTCCTGCCTGCGGTCTGCTCCACTCCTACTGCTGTTGCCAGCTGAACTTGCCACTTTGTTAAGTCCATTGTCTCTTTTTATACAATATTGCCAGTTTCTTCCCGGCGGATTGTCAGAGTCCTTTATCACTTTCAAGGGATTGATCTTCATGCCTCCGAAGGACCTCCTCATCTCAGTAGTTGAGGAATTTACTGTGTCACAAAATAACATATTTGTTATGTTATATTACGTGTATTTATAAAGCGAGTGTCCACCTGAGGCATCTTGGTGCTAAGAACATAACAGATATTGGCAAAAACCAAAGAGAATATCTAAAACAGGGAGGTCTTCAAAGAGCGCCTGAACTGGAGATGATCTTCAGTAGCTCTAAGAGTAATAGGCAAAGAGTTCCAGAGTTTGCCCACTGCAACGGAAAAAGACTGACAGCCAGTCCTGGTTACCCAGAAATGGGGAAAAGAAATAAACTGCGCGTTCTGGGATCATAAAGAACGCCCTGGAAGGTACAGTAAAAACATAAATTGTACGTATTCGACACCCTGACCATAGAGCGCCCAATGAACTATTCTTAATGATTTGCATTTAAACCGCTCAGAGGCGGCAAGGCGGTGGAGGGAGCGAAGCACCGGAGAAATGTGGGAGCCATAGGGAGGGTCGGTAGCGAAATGAGCAGGCACATTTTGCAAAAGCTGGAGCCGATGAGTGAGATAATGAGGTTGGGTAAGAAAAAGTGAGTTACAATAGTCAATGCGACGAAGAACTAAAGAAGCCTCCATTGGGGCACGGAGAGAGAGAGGCAGACATCGTAAAACCTTCTAGAGAATCTTCAATTAAAGGTTACCGACTTGGCAGATAGCACTAACCTGAGCCTCAGTAGAAAGAGACGAAGACGTTTTGAAGCCCAGTTTTTTCAAAGTGTTAACAGGTAAAGGAAGGGGACCCAGCAAAAGATCCCGAACAAGGACATCCAAAGAGATGGAGAAACAAAAGAAGAAGGAGAACCGACCACCAGTACCTCTGACTTGTCCCATTCAATTTGAGCCAATTGTCATCTATCCAATATCCCACCGCCGCCAAGCAACCCCCTGAGCTGAAACGCTATGGCATGTTGGGTGAAACTGAGGCGCACAATGATCTGGGTGTCATCAGCATAAGAGTAGAACTGAGTGGATGAGTTGGATAGGAGGCTGAATACAGATATTAAATAAAGTTGAGGAAAAGGTGGAGCCCTTGGTAACCCCACAGGTGAGTGCACAAGGCCAAGAGCAGAAAGATGAGACATATTCTTTCTTTCTTTATTTATTTATTGTACATTTGTAAGGCGCTTATACAACAAGTAAATTGTGTGTCAATGCACCCAAAGAGCTGCAGGGAGGGAACATGGGATTGAAAAACAATGAATGCACTAGAGGATAAAGACAGACCTACTAGGCCTTCTGAGCATTCAGAACGTGCAAGTGCAGGGAGAAGAGAGGGATAGAGGGAGTGGGGGATAGGTGCTGGAGTGTCCGTGCTCGAGGGTGATCAGCAGATGTAAGTGCCCAGTGTAGGAAGTGTGAGGTGAGCGATCAGCTACAATAAATAGGTAAGTGTAGGCCTAAAGTGACATAGGCCAGTGGGTGCCAAGGCAAGAGCTGTGGGTGGGCAGAGGCTGTAGGCGATTGGGTGTGGGAGGCCAGGGCCCGAAGGACACATAAGGGCCGTGGTCACCAATCTCAGCAACTTTGTGGTTGTATTTATTGAGCATTTGTTAGGCGATTATACAACAGAATAGTCTTTCCAAGTACCACAAGGCAAAGTGGGACGGAACAAGGGGAGAATATAACATAACAGTAATTATACAAGTGTGGTCCTACTAGGCCTTGTGGCATTCATATTTGCAAGTGCAGTGAAGTGAAGGGAAGTAATAGACAAGTACTGGTGGGGCTTGGCAGAGGAAGTGCCAAGGGGAGCCAGGGAGGATGAACTAGGGTGGCAAGTGCTAGGGTGGATGAACCCTAAATGTGGGATACAAAGCCGCCAGTCAGGGGGCCCACAGGGGGCACTGCTGTGGGGTGCTAATGTCGACTGGGTAGAAGGACCTGGTATCCTTGAGAACCAGGCCACCAGTCTCAGCAGCAGTGGGGTGATTAGCAAGGAAGGAGGTAGAGAAGAGCAGAGTTTTGAGAAGTTTCGGAATTTAAGGAGGTCTGGTTCAAGTCTGAGAACACTATGAAGTGTGTTATAAGGGTGTGATGGGCAGCTTGGGGTTTTAGATGGAAGAGTATCAGGGAAGGGAACCACAGAATAAATGTCTCCATCCCCAGGAAGGGAATCCTCCCCTGGAAGGTCCTCCCACATCTTACCATCCCTAGGGGGACTATTGGTTAACTGATGCACCACCCTAGCCTTACAGGGAAGGTCTCTCCCCCAGGGAGGAGTGACGTCATCCAATGATTCGTCACACTATTCCTGCGTTTCGATTTTCAGGTGTTGTTAGTTATATTCTTTCCCTATCGTCCTGTGCTTCGCCTGGGCCAAGGCTACTCTGTTATTAGTTATGGTGACTCTATTTTGGTTTTCTTAGATTTAACGGCATGATCATCGCTGACAGAGGCTGTCAGATCCACCACAGCAGAAAGTGCTGCTGATGATTTGGACTAATTTGCTTTTGCACTGGAAGTCTTTTTCTTGTGTTTGGAAGGCTTCTTGTGTCCCTTATGAGTGTTTTGGTCATTCTTAATAGTACAGCGGTTACCAGGTTCTCTTGTGCAATATTCATCCACAAAAGTTACACCTTTCTCATTAGAAATTAGCGAATTCTTCCCATCTTCTCCTTTTCCTATGCGATCAGGATTGTTAGTGGCTGTCATCGGACTACTGACTTTTCGCTCATTTAAAGCAGAGCCTGGTAAATCCACAAAGTCAGTGACTAACTCTGATAGTATTTATGTGACATTGGTGATAGGATGCACTGGAGAAATCCGTTCAAGAATAGAATTTAATAATAGTTTGTGGCCTGGGGTGGTCCTATGTAAGTCCTCGGAGAGGTGCACCAAAGAGGTAAGGAGATAGTCGAGGGCTTGTAATTGCGACTTGGAAATGGCGCCATTTTCGATTGTTGTCGAATTATATGTCAGTACTTCTGAGTATTCAGTGCCAATACATACCTGCCTACATTTAAAATTAAAAAACCCTGAGATGTATGCCCCGCCCATAGCCACACAAGACTCTGCCCAATTGTACAAGGCCCTGCCCTCATGCCCCGCCCACATGTTAACAAAGTAAAACAAAATATTGAATATATGTGCTAATTACATAAAACAAATCAACTACATTATATACAACCAGTATTCGAATACTAAAATAATCTAACATTAAGTGCGCGGCTAGTGGACAAATCGCTCTGCTAATAACATGCAGCAGTTTCCTTGAACGGGTAGCAAACTGGACATATACATTTGCACATATTAGCAACATTAATGCCTTCCCACGACCTGTGCCCTCGTGCAAATGCGGTTGGAAGTGGTTAGTGAAAAAACAACCATGATTTTAATAGGTTCTGAAAGTCTATAAAGGGGGACTGTATATTAGTGAATCTATGTGATTTGCCCGCGGCTGAAACTACAGCAGGCGAAACGTTTGCATGAGAAAGGTAAAAACTACTGAAGGTTTGCACCTTGCTCATGCGAACACACATACATGCTCAAACCCACACACACACACAACACACCCATAACACCCCCCACCCACACCCTCAGCACACCCCCACCCACACCCCCAACATAAACAAACCCCACTTACCTTCATCTTCATGCTGGGTTCCTGCAGCGCCAGTTCCCTTTCACTTCCATGATCGAGAACCGGCGCCACATGGTCCTTTTCTTTTCTTTTTTTCTTTTTAACAGAAGGCTGCAGGGGTGTCCCCCGCAGCCCACGCTCACTATACCATAAAGTATAGTGAGCGGGGCGATGCGGGGGACACTAAAACGAAGGCTGCGGCAAACCCCGCACACTATTTGCATTTGTATTTATTTTATTTGTATAGTGCAAACCAGGCCCGGGGGCTACCGTGCGCATATCTTGAAAGCAATGGTTACATAAATTGCATACAGTGATTATATATCAATCAATAAATATAGCATAGAAATAGGCATAGGTAAGTAGTACAACTATACATGGTTTCTCGAATAGTACATCCATACATAGGTTATTGCATCACGTTTTCAGAATGTAGCTTGGGCATTGGTAGTGACTAGCCAACATTTGGCTCTATGTTTGAATAGGTTGAGCGAGGGGAGGTTTCTGATAGTCAAGGGGACAGCGTTCCACAATTTGGCTGCCAGGACTGGGAAGCTGGATCCACCAGCTGTTTGGAGCTTGTATCTCGGTATCAGTAGGCTCTGGTTCAGGGTAGATCTAAGTGAGCGAACTGGGGTGTATAGCGTGAAACGTGAGGAGAGATAAGTGGGGGCCAAGTTATTCATGCATTTGTAGGTTAGGGCAAGCGATTTTAGTGAGATCCTTTGGGTGACTGACAACCAATGAAGGTTCTTCCTGGTATCTGAAATGTGTGCCGATCTGGGAATGTTGAGGGCTGCCCTGATGGCGTTATTTTGTATGATCTGGAGCTTGTCTAGGTTACCCTGATTAGTGCCCTGGTACAATGCATTGCAGTAGTCCAGTTTGGACATGACCAGGGTCCTAGCAAGGGTAGTACAGTGATACCATGAAATGTAGTGAGCGGGGCGATGTGGAGGACAGCCCCCGCAGCCCCCGCTTCTTTTTACAATGCTACCACCAAAGGTTCGAACTTTTGATGTTCAAACCTTTGGTGGTAGCATTTTTAGAACTTTTGGTCATTGCGACCATTTTTTTTTTCCGGTAAAATCGTCCTATACCATATTAGTTACAACATGCTATGCTTCATGAATTGTATTTGTCATCTGATGTGCAGACATATATACACTCTTATCTTATTGCTATTAAATCAGAACAGCTTTATAAATTCAGCATCTGGGGGGAAAAAGTCCTCATCCTCCCCCAAGTAATAAAAATTACTGATAGGAAGGGACCCACATTGCAGGACTAACTCCAGCCATGACGAGATGAGTTGGATTCAAGGCAAGAACTCAGAGTGACTGCTAGGTTGTTGCTAGTCCAGATGCACGTGTTCCTATCCTCAAAGATAGAATCCACAGCAGTGCTCCTCAGTTGGTGTGACCATGATGGATACACAATCTGGGCAAACGAGGCAGTGAGCCAAACTGAAGAGTTCAGAAGGATTGTTACGGATATTGTTATTACACCCGATTGAAATAACAAAGGTTTCAATAATCTCACCTTGACAGATCGAATGATCCAATGTGAAACAATCAAATGCCGCAGTGAAAGCTCCCCTGTCACTGCCCTGTCCTCTCCGGGCCGGAATGGAAGTACCCGGTGGAAAAGACAGGACGGCTAGGGAAACCCTTGAGAGGGAAAAAACCCTGGTGGATTCCGGGAGCCTTGTGAATCAGGAAGGATGCCGAAGTGTCCTCAAATCTTGGCAGAAGTTGGCTGGCGGGAAGGCTTCTTCTAGGTGCACAAACGGACAAGGTAAGAATATACCAGAGACAGATAGAATTCGTATAGTATAGCGGTAGGTAGAATATCGAGTTCTCTAACCAGAGACGGCGGGGCTCGATCAATAGATGATTGGTCTTTGGTCTTGGGAGTGTGATAACTGGAAGGCGGGTACCCTAGAAATAATAGCAGGTAAGTGCCGAATGGCGAAAATAAGGGAGAGACCCAGAGAGGAAAGCACTTACTCGAACCAGGTATTCAAGCAATGACAGAGTCGAAGCTAATAAATTAGCGTAGCCGAAGGAGACGCCGAATCGGCGTGTAATTCACAACACGGTGGTAACTAGAGTCGAAGGGGAGAGCTGGTAACAGGATCTGAGAAATAGGACAGTACAGAGTTAGTACAGTAGAGAAGTTCAAAGGAATCCAAGGTAGAAGATAGTATAGAAATGAACTCACGGTGCGTCTGTGGAAACAGAAGCGACACAGGTTGCTGTCGGCTCAGGTTCCGGCTAAAGGATCATGTGAGCGGTTACGAGCGTCTCAGGAAAACGTGGAACAACTAGACTGCTACCCTCTGCCTGGAGATCACAATAAGCAGTCCTCCTGGAAGAAGTACGGTGAAGCAAACCGCACAAGCGATTACGGGCCCACAGAGACCACCTCCCGCAATGTGTAACAGTATGCCCCCTCCTCCTGGGGGGAGACCCAGGCTTCCCTGGATGAAGTTGAAAAAACCTCTGAATTAATTTGGGAGCATGAACCCCAGAGGCGGGTTTCCAAGTTCTTTCCGCAGGAGAATAGCCCTTCCAATCAATCAAAAACTGCAATCTTCCCCTCCTATACCGGGAGTCACAAATATTTGCTACCTCAAATTCAGAACCAGTATCAGTAAGGATAGGAGGTGGTTGGGACGTCCTCATCCGTTGGAAACGATCCGGTATTACCATCTTGATTTGAGATATATGAAATACTGGGTGTATTCATGACCAGGAAGTTGGTAGGGCAAGTTTGACTGCGGCCGACCCCACCAAAGATAAGTCTCGAAAGGGTCCAAAATATTTGGGATACAGTTTTGACGGGACAAGATGACGAGGAAGGAATCGAGATGCCAACCAAACAGAGTCTCCCACCATAGGATTAGGGGCATCTCGTCGGCGTCAATCTGCATTCTTCTTGGCTCGATCTTGAGCCCCTTGCAGAGATAGCTTGACTAGCTTCTGACCTTCCTGAATGTCTGTGATGAGACTGTCAACCCCCGGGCATCTGGAAGTAGGAACAGTCACGGCAGGTACGAATGAGGGGTGATAACCGTAAGAACAATGAAAAGGACTGGTGTTAATGGCAGAATGTCTAGCATTATTGTAGGCGAATTCTGCAAAAGGGAGCAATTCAACTCAGTTGTCTTGGGCTGCCGATACAAAACATCTCAAATAGCCCTCCAAAGTCTTATTTAGGCGTTTGGTTTGCCCATTGGTTTGGGGATGATATCCCGAACTAAGGGCCCGTTTGATACCCAAAATGTGACAAACCTTTTGCCAAAACAGTGACGTATATTGGGGACCTCGGTCTGACACAATAGTGTCCGGGAGTCCATGTCGAGAAAAGATTTCGTAGAGAAAAACTTTGGCCATTAAAGCTGCTCCTCGTATTTTGCACAATGGAGTGAAATGCGCCAATTTGGTAAAATAATCAATAGTGACCATGATGGTGGTTCTATTTTCGGAAGGAGGTAAATCCGAGACAAAATCGGTGGAAATGATCTGCCATGGTCGGTCAGGAATAGACATTTTAGAGAGCAATCCTAATGGGGGCTTACGTGGAGTCTTGGCTTGAGAACAGATATTGCATGCTTCGAAGTAGTCGCGGACATCAGCTACTAACCCGGCCACCAGAAATAGCGTTGTATTAACTCCAAAGTGGATTGAGAACCCCGGTGACCAGCTGCACGAGAGTCATGACACATCTGTAACACCTCCTGTTGTAAAGAAGGAACGGGAATTAGGACTTGGGTTCCATAATCCATAAAAAAAATAGTCATCTTCAGCAGTGAGATGATGTTTGGAGGCAATATTCTCACATAACGATTTGTTCTGAAGAGTGGCTGTTCGTACTTCTTGGAGGAAATCGGTCAAGACCGCTATGAATCTAGCTTTAGGAAACATCTTTTCTGAACTGAAGCAGGGTGTATTGGGATCCTTACGGGAAAGAGCATCTGCCCTCAGATTGTGTTTGCCAAGAAGGAAGGTGAAGTCAATCCGGAAGGGAAGGAAAAAATATGCCCAACGAGCCTGTCTACTGTTTGTGGTTTGCACATTCTGGAGTATTCTAAGATTCTGATGATCGGTGCGAACCTTGATCGGAAAGGAAGAACCCAACAGCAGATGTTGCCACTCTTCGAAGGCCCTTTTAATGGCTAAAAGTTCCTTCTCGAGTACAGAATAGTTCTGTTCTGCAGTGTTAAATGTTTTAGACAAATAAGCCACTGGTCTTTCTTCCCCCTGATCTGAGAGTTGTAAAAGGACGGCTCCTAATGCGTATTGGGAGGCATCAGTTTCTACGATGAATGGCTTGGTCTGAACAGGGGTGATCAGAACTGAAGCAGAAGTAAACAACTCTTTCAGTGTTTGAAAGGCGCTTTGGGCAGCTTGGTTCCAGGAAAAAGAGGCGCTCTTTTTTAATAGTCGGGTGATGGGTAAAATGGTTTCTGAAAAACAGGGTATAAATTTCCTGTAAAAGTTCGAAAATCCTAAAAATCGCTGAATGTCTTTCGTACAGGAAGGTGTTGGGCAATCCAAAACTGCTGACACTTTCTTTGGATCCATGGAGATGCCTTGCGATGATAGTACAAATCCTAAGTACGTCACTTGTTCCTGATGGAATTCACATTTTGTGGCTTTACAATAGAGGTGGTTAGACTGGAGGCGGTCAAGAACAGTGTTAACATGCCGAATGTGATCTTCTGGGTTGATGGAATACACCAGGATATCGTCCAGGTATATGATGACAAAGTGGAACAATATATCCGCGAACAAATGATCCATAAATTGCTGGAAAACTGCCGGTGCATTAACCAGTCCAAAGGGCATTACGTGATATTCATAGTGTCCGAAAGGTGTACGGAAAGCCGTTTTCCACTCGTCCCCGGGAGCTATTCGAATGAGGTGGTAAGCTCCTCTAAGATCGAATTTTGTGTAAAGGGAAGCCCCTCGGACTGCTTTGAGGATGTCAGTAATCAAAGGCATCGGGTACTTGTCGGTTATGGTAATTTTGTTAAGACCCCGGTAGTCAATACAGGGACGGAATTCGTCGGAATCCTTTTTAGGTATAAAAAAGAGAGAAGCGCCTGCTGGAGACACTGATGCAGAGATCAGACCGTTGTGTAGATTAGTTTGGAGGTATTTCTTTAATACTGTTTTTTCTTTTTGGGAAAGAACATACATTCGACCAAAAGGAATAGGTTGATCGGGAAGTAGGTCGATGTGACAGTCATGCCTCCTATGTGGAGGTAAAGTAGGAAATTCGGGATTCTCAAAGACGGACTGAAACTTCCTATGACATTGAGGAATAATCTCTAGTTGATTTATTGTGGACACTGCTGGGAGATGTGTTGTTTCTGTAGGGATCTGGATGCCTACTGACTCTAGCGATAGGCAATGATGAACACAATGTTCGGACCCCAGGAATAGAGTCCCAGCCGACCAGTTAATGAAAGGGTTGTGAAGTCGCAACCACGGGAGACCCAAGATGACAGGGAAATGTACCGCTTTAATAAGGTCGAACACCAGAATCTCTTTATGATTGGCAATCATGCAGGTAATCAATCCGGTTTGTTCCTTAATAGGACCTGAACTCAGAGGACTTCCATCCACTCCTTGGATGGGAGTTACAATGGTTTTGGATACATGTGTTATCCCATGTTTTGTAGCCCAATCATTGTCCAGAAAATTTCCTGCGGCTCCACAATCAATTAAACCGGGAATGCCTGATAAGATTTTTTCAGAAAGTACCATGGATAAAGACACTACCACCACTGTCTGGCTAGTTGCAGTATCAAGAGACATTCCCATTCGAAATGGGGAAATAGGATTGTGAGCTCCTACCGTTCTTCCCCTTGCGGTAGGGCTTTGAAGTTTCCTGATTTCGGATTAGGTGTACGCCGAGGAGGAACAAGGTTACAATCTTTCAATACATGAAAGGAGGACCCACAATACATGCATAAACCAAGAGTCTTTCTTCTCTCTCTTTCAGTAGCGGATAGCGGTCCCCTTATGGCCCCTACCTGCATAGGCTCTTTGGTAGGGATGTGGGACTTTCCCACTACCGGACAGTAATCCGGATGTGATCGAGTTCCCTTCTTCTTCTTCTTTTCATAGGACCATTCTTGTAAACGGTATTCAATCTGCATAGTAAGAGTTATCATGTCGGCCAGGTTGGCGTGGGACTTTAGAGATCTCATCTTTGAGTTTGTGGTTTAACCCTCTGCGAAAAAGTTTGAGAAGACCCTCATCTGGCCACCCTAGTTCAGAAGACGACTGTTTAAATTGCGTGATGTACCCTAATAAATCCTTACTACCCTGTTTCAGATCGAGGAGTCTTTCTTGGGTGGCAACAGAAATTTCCTTTCTACCGAACATAGTCTTGAGACTGTTTGTAAAAGCTGGGTAGGAATCAAGGATAGCATTACTAGAAGTCACTAAAGGCGTGGCCCATGCTAATACAGGGCCCGAAAGATGGGAAATTACAAACCCCACCTTGTCTTTGTCAGTAGGGAAAAAACGAGGTTTGAATGTAAATTGGATAGTACAGCTGTCAAGGAATTCCTTGAGCTTATGGGGATCGCCATCATACATGATCGTGTGTAAGGTAGATGGGGGAGTGTCTGAAAATGCTCTAGCGACTTGCTGTCGCAGTTGTACATTATCTTGTTTTAAGTACTGAACCTCTAAGGACATGGTCTGCATTGCGGCCATCAGTTGCTGCATTTGTTGTTCCATAAGGATTTCGTCTGTCCGTACGGGCGTCGCTTACTGTTACGGATATTGTTATTACACCCTATTGAAATAACAAATGTTTCAATAATCTCACCTTGACAGATCGAATGATCCAATGTGAAACAATCAAATGCCGCAGTGAAAGCTCCCCTGTGACTGCCCTGTCCTCTCCGGGCCGGAATGGAAGTACCCGGTGGAAAGGACAGGACGGCCAGGGAAACCCTCGAGAGGGAAAAAACCCTGGTGGAGTCCGGGAGCCTTGTGGATCAGGAAGGATGCCGAAGTGTCCTCAAATCATGGCAGTAGTTGGCTAGCGGGAAGGCTTCTTCTAGGTGCACAAACGGACAAGGTAAGAATATACCAGAGACAGACAGAATTCGTATAGTAAAGCGGTAGGTAGAATATCGAGTTCTCTAACCAGAGACGGCGGGGCTCGATCAATAGATGATTGGTCTTTGGTCTTGGGAGTGTGATAACTGGAAGGCGGGTACCCTAGAAATAATAGCAGGTAAGTGCCGAATGGCGAAAATAAGGGAGAGACTCTGAGAGGAAAGCACTTACTCCAAGCGGGTATTCAAGCAATGACAGAGTCGAAGCTAATAAATTAGCGTAGCCGAAGGAGACGCCGAATCGGCATGTAATTCCCAACACGGTAGTAGCTAGACTCGAAGGGGAGAGCTGGTAACAGGATCTGAGAAATAGGACAGTACAGAGTTAGTACAGTCGAGAAGTTCAAAGGAATCCAAGGTATAAGATAGTATAGAAACAAACTCACGCAGCGTCTGTGGAAACAGAAGCGACGCAAGTTGCTGTCGGCTCAGGTTCCGGATAAAGGATCACGTGAGCGGTTACGAGCGTCTCAGGAAAACGTGGAACAACTAGACTGCTACCCTCTGCCTGGAGATCACAATAAGCAGTCCTCCTGGAAGAAGTACGGTGAAGCAAACCGCACAAGCGATTACGGGCCCACAGAGACCACCTCCTGCAATGTGTAACAAGGATGGTTCCTTGACCACCAAATACTCATGTCAATATACGGCTTCCCTGCCCTGTAGTTTGCGCTTGCGTACCTTCATCAAGAACAGATGTTAACCAGGTCCCCCTGAGGTCCAATCAGCTAGGATTTGATACCTGAACACAAAGATGTTACCTCCAGATGGAAATGGGGTGTGAAACCCAAATCAAATTAGTTGAGTAAGCAATACACTTGGCTTCACTCGACGCATCACCAACCCCACATACAACAAAGACCGCATATTGGACTAGATCGCAGACCACAATTGCCAAATTGCCACTAGCACCAACACACGCGGTCCTTGGTCGGACCACAATACTATGCATTTCTCCATCACACAGCCAAACAAGCCTAAGCCTATAGCTCACCCCAACCCGCTTCCTCAAGCCATCTTAAGGAGCTCACGGAAGGTCACCAGAGACAACATCCTACCCTTAACCAACATTCCCTGCATTCATGCTCCCTTTGCTTCAAACCCCACCGCATTAGTGGATACCTACATCTCAATCCCCCTAAGGCAGTGAACACCCTATTCCCCTTAATACCACACAAAGCTAAGATGGTCAGACATTCCAACTCATGGTTTACCCCTGACCTACTAGATTTACGCACCCTGAAAAGACAAGCCCAGTTAACCTGAATAAACGATCCCACCATCACTGCAAAACAGGACTTCACCAAGGCCTCCACACATTATAAATAAGCCATAACCACAGATATGCCCAACTCCTTCAACACTAGAATCAGCAATGCCAATTCAGATGCAAAGGAAATATTCACCATTTACAGAGAACTTAAAAAAGCCTCTGCTGCTCCCTCACAACCATCATTAAAGACATGATTTGGTGCTCGAGCATCCAAGAGGCATTCCTGGGGAAAATTGACACCTTGAATAGGAAGATCCTCTTTCAACAAGCGACTTTCAACATAGTACCCATGACCTCCTGCGTCATGGGTAACATCTGCTCACCTCCTACCCCTACTTCCTCCAACACCCAGTTCTTCTTCAGGGACCTCTTGGAAACTGATGTCACCAAACTGATTAATAGTCTGAAACCCTGAAAGTGTAAAGGTAATATGTGCCCTGCGACCCTCGTAAAGACAGTGCCGACATACTAACTACCATCATCACAGCTATCATAAACACCTCCTTCGCTCAAAGTACTGTTCCAGCCAGCTTCAAAGAAGCATGGGTACTACCTCTCCTGAAAAAAAACATCCCTTGACCTAGCCATCCCCACAAACTACAGGCCAATCACCACTGTCCCCTTCCTCCTAATAATTATGGACCAAGCTGCCTATCTACAGGTTCAGCAGTTCCTGGAGGACAATCACATCCTAGGGATGCGTCAACATGGATTCCGCCCAAGGCACGTCACAGAATCTGCCCTGCTTGATCTAAAAAATCAATTAGATGAAATCAGGGATGAAGGAAAGACGGCACTACTCCCACTCCTAGACTTATCCGTGGCTTTTGACCTGGTTAATCACCACCAGATACTCTACCACCACCTCACCACTCACACTCACTTCTCACCCTCAGCCACTGCCTGGATAGTACCCTTCCTCAATGGAAGAGTGATAAGAGTATTCTCAGAGACCGACAATGCCTCTCCTTCTCCTATCACCTGGGGCGTGCCACAAGGATCCTGCATTGCCCCTGCAATGTACAATATTTTCACCAGGCCTCTATACCACATTCTAGATTCGCTCGGCATAGCTTACACTAACTATTCCGACGACACAGGCATCTTGATCCCCTTCTAAGGCAACTACACAGAAGACTCTACACCCTTAACACAAGCTATTCCACAATTCAGACCTGGATGGCAGCCAATCACCTCTGTCTCAAAAGCGACAAGACCGAAATCTTTATTGTTGGCCTGCCTAGCACCCTAAAGTCCCTCAATAATCAATATTCTGCTTTCACAATCGAAAAATGTCATGCAGCCTCATGTTGCCTGGATACTGCCGGTATCCAACCTGCCATTACACTCTATTTAGCAGGTTTGTGACTGTTCTCCCTGGCGTTGACTTGGACTTCCAGCTGCAATGCACTCTCTATGACCATTCAGCCTCACGCTGCTCTTGCACTGCATTATGCCCTCTACCTATTTCACTCTTACTGATCAGCCGCCTCGCGCTGCCCCTGCAACTGCATTATCTCTAGAACCCACCTGCACTCACTTAGCTTCCCGCTGTACCTGCATATTATCAAGTCAGCAGTCCACCTGCTATACCGATTGTACACTTTAACGTACCTTGATGTTAGCTTGTTGTTAGGCCTACCTACCTTGGCACCAGTACCATGCTATTGTTACCTTAACTGTACCACCAACACTGCACACAACTGAGCTAGCCCTTGTTGCTCCAGGTGTGGCTTCACTAGTTTGTGTAGTCTCTACCTCTCACTGTCCAACATAGTGTAGCTCATTTGCCTGTTTGCGTGCATGAAGCAGCCCCTGCACCATGAGGGGAGGCTGTGCCAGTATGTATGCATACACGCTGTAACTTATACCTGTCTTCTTGCATTCTACAGTTTGTTCTACCTACCTGTAACTGCACACCTGATGTTGCATTTTACTTACCAGTAACTGCAAAATTGATGCTGTATTTTATCTGCCTGTAACTGCAAATACGATGTTGCCCCCCAGCACAATGAGGTGAGGCTTGTGCACCAATACCAATGCTGCTTTTTACCTATGTAGAACGTCTGATATAGCCCCCCGTACCATCATGAGCCAAGGCTTTAGAAGTCTGTGTACTCATTTCTATTTGGTCTCGTAAGCTTCTCTAAATGCCTGATGTAGCCCCACCATACCATTAGGTGAGGCGTTACCAGTCTGTGTACTCGCACCTATTTTGTCTCATTTGCTTGTCTGCATGCCTCATGTAGCCCCCTGCACCATGAGGTGAGGCTTTGCGGGTCTGTAAACACACACCAATTCTGTCTGTAAACCATGTGCACATTCCTGCACCTAACTAATGTACTGTGCACTTTCTGGAACTAGCGCCTAGATGCCTCAGGGCTTTGAGGTCTGAAATAAATACATAAATAAATAACACCGTAAAGACCCTAGGGGTCTATGTAGATGCTTCACTTACAATGACCAGACAAGTTAGTGCCATTGCCTCATCAGCAGCCTGTGCTACCAAAGAACTTAATGCAGCAAGACCAATTCTCTCTAGAAACAACTGCCTAACCATTGCATATGCAATCATTGGCTCCAAGATTAATTATTGCAACATCCTTTTCAATGGCACCTCTTCCAGAAACACACTCAAACTTCAAGTGATCCAGAATAACGCACTTAGTACCAAAGGAGTGCGGTAGTCTGGTAGTGGAAACTCACTAGGAACTCACTAGGAATCCTCCTCATCTCAGTACTCTCTACATTAACTGCTTTTGCAAAGTACATAGGGTATAAAGGTAGGCGAGAAGAAGAGGTGACTGAGAAGTGGGGTAACTGTTAGAAAGGGGTCTACAGTCATGGGATTAGTGGAAATACTGCATTCTCCCGATGTGGTTGTCACTGGTCCTAAAGGGGGTTTTCCCATCCCCTGAGATTCACCCACTGAGTACCACCCCCAGCGGGACTATCGGGTAGCGGGCTCACCACCCTGGCCTCATGGGAAGGGGCTCCCCCTTCGGAAGCAGTGATGACATTGTGGGATTTGTCACACTGGTCTTCTACAAACTGCTTATTTACATACCCTAACAGGGCCCTGCATGGAAGACCTTCTAAAGGCCTTGGTAGATGCTGAATTGACTCTCAGTTGCTAGTATCAAGAAACCCTCACTGCATTAAGGGGAGCGAAAGCTGCAAGACAAGGCCATCCAGCTGTACCACCTATGTTACTTGAGAAATTGAGTAATGGAGTAGACCCCCCGCCTTTTTTGCATATTTTGCAGAGGTAGCTGAGACCGTTAGTTGGCCCAGGGAATGCTGGGCTTCGTTCATCACACCTCTTTCACTGGTTAGGCCCAGCAGTCATTTGAAGCTTTGAATCCCCCTTTTTGAAGAACTGTAGAGGGGGATTCTGGAGGAACTGGGCCAAGACTGGGAGCATTACATGCTAAGAAAGAGCTACCTACGATTACGGCCAGGAGAAACTCCCAGACAGATGTTATATCGGGTGAAGACCTTTCTTAATAAATGGATAGGATAAGAGACTTATGAAGAAGCTAAAGAAATGCTCATCCTCAAGCAGTTTGTAAACTATTTCCCATCATACATACAAAAAACTGCTTAAATTGCATCAGCCCACCCTGGAAGAAGTGATCAAAATAGCCAACGCCCACCAGAGGGCCATGTACTCCAGAGAGTCAGTCATGTGGATTAAGAAACTGAATGAAGCAAAATCTGGTGCTCAGGCAAGAGGACAGAGCCCTGCCCTGAGAGATCATAGCCCTGCCCAGACTAATTGAGAGACAAAGACCACAGGTCCCCACCAAGAAGACCGTAGCAGACTTATAGCCACTCCATCTCTGGAAACGGAAGCCTGGTGCTCTGCCTGTGGGAAGCTATGACATATAGGTGGATTCTTCCTAGATCAGAGGAAGGACGAGCTCCTGGAGATTGGACTCCTGAACACCGGATGTTAGGAGTAGTCAGCACAGACTCCAGAACAAGACCAGGAGACAGAACCAATTAGCACTGAATACCGTCCAGATAATTTTGAAGATTGAAAAGGAGACCCTAGGCCACCAATCCTGGCTGCCATACACCACTGGGGAAGTGGACACCAAAATTCAATCTCCCAATAGCCACTGAGGAAGACCAGCAAAAGCACTGCTTGACTCAGGGAGCAAAGGAAAAGCCATTCGGGTCAATCTGGTGGACCTTGAAGAACTCAATACTGGCCCCTGGTCTCAGATTACCTGCTGCTATGGAGACTTGGACCTATATCCCCAGGTACAAGTCATGACCTGGGTACTGGGCGAAAGCCTGACAATATTTATGGTAGTGAGGCCTGTGTCACAAGTCTCTCCCCTTCTCACCTGTTTCTCCTTGCTTGCGACTTTCTTGGATGCTTTCTTTCGCATGGTCAGGATGTAATCCGACGCCAAGCAGCGTTCAGATTTCCAGGACAGGGAACCAGGAAGCAATTGTATCTGAACTCGGGGACACGGAACGCCGTGACCCCAGCACATAAGAAGATAAAGGAAATAGGCACGGTAGGGTAAGTTCAAGGAAGGGAATTAGAAAAGGAAAAGGATTCAAGGATTCAGGAAACAGGACTCGGAAGAAAACCCTGAGCGAACTCTGGCAACACACGTCTGAGTACGCTGAGCGGTAGCGTTGAGACGCGCAGAGCCGCGGGGGCATGACTGTTTTGTAGGAAGTTGAACGTAGCGCGTAAAGACTGGTAAGCTGCGTTCCGCACCAGACGGCCATGTTGGAAGGATCACGGGATTCAGTCCTCTACGAGTCAGGGACCACAATGTCCAGAATGGACGCAATTGGCGGGTCATGACAGCCTGGGCTGCATGAAGAGGTACTACTCAGAACAGGATTCACCCTATTCGACCGCTGTCTGGAATTCTTACAGATTCAAAATGGGAAGAAAGGCCAAACACTCAAATACACACATTCAGATAGAGAACCCAGGAATTACGGGGCTCAGAGGAAGTGGTGGAGGTATGTGATGGGATCAGGGGTTTGGCCCTATTGGGGTGAATATGGAGGAGGCCTACAAGGGCCATTACCAGAGCCAATCCTGCTCCGAGGTAGGGTTAGGGAGGTGGGAGGAAAACCAGTCTCGACCCACCCTCTATGTGCTGTGTTGATGGCATATGGCGCCACGTTCAATCACACAATACCTTTCCACCCCATTGCTGGCCCAAGTTCTTTTTTCTCATTTCAGAAAAACAAATGCAGACCTATCTAAAGCTATGCCCCTCAAGCAGACTCAACCTAAAATGTTACAGTAAACTTGTGTATGACATTGTATTCATACGGGAATCGATATTTTGGGAACGCCTTATCAACACTCAAAGTTTGCAGATGCAAATTGCTACCTTTAATGTATGGTTGGAAGTAGAAAGACTTTTGAACATTTGCATCTGAAGACTTTTGAACATTTCTCACCTGAATCTACCTGGATTATGATTGACTATATGATGATGATGGTGATTTGTGTTAGTAGAAAGTTATATTAATTTGCTGTGAATATTATGTTTAAATGATAATTTAATTAGGATAGTATGTAGAATCATGAATTTGACTTTTCAGTTTATTTTATATTTTTTTATACTTAGTATTGTGGTTTTCTTTTTTTATTTTGTAACTTATCAACATGTGTAAAGTTTAAACATAAACTGTAACACATTATTAATAAATTAATACATTAAATTATATTATAGAAATAAAAAGACCAACAGACCTAGCCGCTTCCAGAGACTGCTGGAACCTGGAGAGTGAGTAGGCGTCCACTCAACTTTTCAGAAGCACTCGCACTGACAGAGATGCTTGCCACGCGGAATCAAGGACATTTACCGCGACATGAAGAGCGCAGTAGTAATTCCAACCCAAACAGGAATGCCAATGTCACTCGGAAAAAGGGGGTCCAGCCAACAAGGGTTTATCAAGACTCCACCTTTGAAAGCCCTTCCCAGGTGAGAAGAGCATCCAGAGACTGGCCTGTAGTGGGGAGCAGAGCAAGGAGAGGAGGCAGACCGCGGCATAAAGTGGAGGGAAGACGGGGGAGTGTTGAGGAGAATAGGACAGAGATTATGGAAACGTAGGTGTCGTGTTGAGCGGGAGCGTTATCAGTCTGTAAGAGAGTGAGTGAGTGAATGAGAGATTGAGTGAGTGAGTGAGTGAATGAGTGCTTGGTGGTTGGATGAAATGGGTTACATGTAGAGAAAGAAAAAGTGGTGAGAGAGGAGGGAGTGGAAGAAGGAGAGAGATAGGGGAGCAGGGAAATACAGGGGATAGGAGAAAGTGGAGAGTAGAATGGCAAGAGAGAGTAAAGTAGAGCGAGAGGGTGGAGTGGATAGAGAGGAGAGCAGAGAGGGGAGGGGAGAGATAGGAGAGTAGAGAGAGATCTGAGTGTAGAGAAGGGAGTGTAGAAGACAGGAGAGAGGGTAGACAAGATGGGGGAAGAAAGTAGAGAGAGAGATCAGAGAGTGCGAACATCCATCGGAGGGACAGATTAGGAAGGTCTGGTGGTCATAGGAAGGGGAAAAAAGGGAGTGGGGAGGAAGAGGGCAACTAGTAGAATAGAGGAGACAGAAGGGAAATCAGGGAATGGAGAAGAGAGAGAGTACATGGAAGGAAACAGGTGCTAGGTGTCTGTGGCGGCAGAACATTGACCACCTGCAGTGGGATAGGGAGCCCCCTAAAAGAACCCCAGAGGGAGTCAGATAGAGATGAGATAGAGATGGATACAGCCATTAGACCTTGGGGACAGTCAGCTCTTGGATAGCAGGTGTTACCTGTTTCTATTCGCCATCATAGAGGTTAGGGATGCAGGAGCCCACGGAAAGAGCAAGCAGTGATCTCACTCATATACTCCCAACTCTTGGGCACTACATTGAGAAAGTTGAACATCTTATGTTCAAAAATCCAAACCCTTAAATCGCACCTTGGAGTCTGAGAGTTTGTCTGGCCATCCTGTTTGTCCACTGGACACTATAGGACTATTGTGCGCAGAACATATTGCAGCTATATCTGTGATGTGATTTACTAACATTCCTCATCTCTTGTGTTCTTGTTACATCTAGTGAACGGGCCTGTATTGCTCACATAGGAAACTAACTTGCTGGTGAAGATGGCGCTTCTTACGTGTTTATGTTTGAGTGTCTTCAGAATTCCTATGCCCAAGAGGTTGCCAGGCATTTTCCAGTCAAGTGGCACAGCGAGTAGAGCGCTCACTTTGACATCCGTGCCGAGCCTGATAATGCAGGTTCGAATCCCGGCAGGGCCAAGCTCAGCCTTTCATCCTTCCAAGGTCGATAAATGAGCACCACACACCGTGGGTAATAATAAGCTATAAATGCCGAATTATTATTATCTTGGGTAAAGAGGGGGAGGGAATAACTTGCCAAATACACTGCATGAGGCTTTTGTTTCAGCAAGGGGTGTGGCTAGGTCTGGAAAGGATCCAGGGCTACGCTAATGTCAGGACTCAGGACTAGCTATAGCCTTTTGGTTGTAGCCCCTGGCTACACCCAAAAGACCCTGAGCTAAAGCCCCCCACAAACCCCTTAGCGACGCCCCTGGTTTCATCCTTTGGGTAAAAATATTCCAGGGGTCTGTCGCCTCGGCTTCCTGGACAAAAAGACACCCTCGACCACGAAACCCGGAATCAACGCTGCAACACACCTGACTCACAGAGAGGTCCTGGAAGGCATCCCTGCATGCCAGGCCAATGGGGGACGGAGGAAGAAGCGCCACGGGGGGCTTCACTCCTGGAACTGTGAGTTCAGATACTCGCCTTCATGGCCCCATATCCGGGAGCTTGGGCTCAATATGGACTCCCTTAGGAATAGAGCCACTTTTGACAAGTCCACAGCCAGAAGGTCATGTTTTTTCCTAAAGTTTCCTTTCGCAAGGTTGTTGGGCCCAATGTTGGCAATGGATGAAGATGTGAAATTAAATGTATTGCTTTATTTGATCTGTTGCATGTTATTTTATTGTCGGAAAACCTTAGGAGTGTGATGCACCCTTGCTACTGGATGGGGCTTGGGGGGTGTCGGCATATGTTTGTTGTGTGGGCATGTGCTTTGTGGCCATTCACTTAGTAGGGTTGTTATGCATGTGCCGTCCAAAGGAGGAATGTAAAAAATGATGGTTACGTTTTAATAAAAGGTGCAAGGTACTCATTGGGTTGGCACGTATCATTTAGAGCTTTGCTAAATTTGCCAAGCACGATTTACTGACCAGAGTCACTGTGTTGGGCATATTCCGAATGTAGTGGCATAGTCCTGATGTTGTGAGAATGAAGCACATTTTTTGTTGTGCACTTTGGACGTGATTATGGGTTTGGAGGTATGACCCCCGCTAATAACCCAAACACATTTATTTTCCGTTACTACATGCAGTAATTACTGGACAGGGGTGGACTGGCCTATAGGGAACTCTGGAGATTTCCCACCATGTCTCTGCACCCTGGACAGGGGTGGACTGGCCTATAGGGAACTCTGGGGATTTCCCACCAGGTCTCTGCACCCTGGACAGGGGTGGACTGGCCTATAGGGAACTCTGGAGATTTCCCGCCAGGTCTCTGCACCCTGGACAGGGGTGGACTGGCCTATAGGAAACTCTGGAGATTTCCCGCCATGTCTCTGCACCCTGGACAGGGGTGGACTGGCCTATAGGGAACTCTGGAGATTTCCCCGCAGTCCTCTGCACCCTGGGCAGGGGTGGACTGGCCTATATTGAACTCTGGAGATTTCCCGGTAGTCCTCTGCACCCTGGACAGGAGTGGACTGGTCTATAGGGAACTCTGGAGATTTCCCCGTAGGTCTCTGCACCCTGGGCAGGGGTGGACTGGCCTATATTGAACTCTGGAGATTTCCCGGTAGTCCTCTGCACCCTGGACAGGAGTGGACCGGCCTATTGGGAACTCTGGAGATTTCCCTGTAGGCCTCTGCACCCTGGACAGGGGTGGACTGGCCTATAGGAAACTCTGGAGATTTCCTGCCATGTCTCTGCACCCTAAGCCTCTGATGTGTGGTTACCCATTTTATTTTAAAATGTTCTCATAGGGAAAGGGTTGGCCTGAAAATGCGTAATATGGGGCCACTTTGAAAATTATTTCCAGGGCCTCTTTTGGTTCCCAGTCCATCCCTGTTACTGGGTGGCCCGGTAGGTCTGCCTGATTACAAGTTAAGTGGACCTTGCCCTTATTCCCCATTTTGCAGTCCCATAGGAGTCATTGGGGGTCCAGTAATAACCACGTGCGGTAATTCGTAACATATGTTACACAGATGCTGATGTTATGCTTCTTACACACGTTGGAGCTCATTTTGACCGAAGTGTAATTTGACGGCGTGGAGTTGTTACGTTGGCACTGCAACGGAAATGGCGAGCACGCGGGCAGGTTTTAATTTTGATCGTACATGCTGCATGCCAATGTGTACAATGGATCCCTATGAGGTTGCCTAATTTATATCCTGGTGCATAAAGCTGGAAGATCCCATATGGACCTCCAGCATTTACGACGGCATGAAAATCCAAGCCGGTGCAAATGCTGGAGAATTTGTACGGTGGAGAGGAAGGGAGGCGCGGATATGCAAGTTGTGCTCTGCCTTTACTCTCGCCTTACGCAAGGCTTTTACTCCTTTCATTAACGTTATGGCTCTGATGAACATGAGCCCCCTTGTGCTTGAGCAAGTCATCCACACATTGGTATGCCACACATGTGTGCATGCAGCACTGTTTGTTATTTGTGTAGTAAAATAGTGAAGGAGCCTGCAGATTGCATGTGGTGATGTTATGGGGATTGCACTTTTATAGCGCCATGGGTCCATAGACCTGAAATGGCTATGATCCTCAGCTTTCCTAATCATTCACAGCTTAGCGTTATGAGTGCGAGTGTAGTATGTTACGCTCCTAGTGAACTTTATGTTGCACTGTCTTTGTCTTTCACTTAACCATATCTGTCTTCACATGTTCCTCCCAGTCTCCTGCTTGTGTCTGCAATTTCTGTAGGTATAGAGGACTGTAAGTATATATTTTGATACTGATTGTGTTAGTGTGTGAGTGATATGGGGATTAGAATGTGTTGCCCTGGTTACATCGGAGTGGCCTCAGGGTTTAGATCCCTCTGATCCCAGTAGTAGGCCGAGCAATAATACATGAGACACCAATATGCTATTTCAAACCTGAGTGATCTGTGTTGCGGGTTTTGTCTTATATAGGGGCTGAACAAACAGCTGCAGGTTCTATCAGAAAAAGCTTTAAGTAATAGGGATCACTCTATAGCAAAATGTGCGCAGGCTGGGTCAGAGTCCACTACCTAGTCTTAATGAGTCTTTGGCCTCCAGGCTACACTACTCCAATCAACAGAAAAGTTCCAAGAATTAGCCCAACATAAGGAGTCTGAACCTACGCTTTATACGTCTATCCCTACCCTAATACAACCAGCCAACTGCTCTTCACGATAGGCTCTTGAAGCAGTCATGTACAGTCTGGTCTTCTCTCATCTGGCCTCGCAGCTTTCACCATGCTCTTTCAAGGCTTCGCCCTGAGTCTTGACATCATTTCTGTCTCTTCCACTGGCTCTCCCTCTAGTTGGTCAGGACTTCCTACCGACTTTTTCTGTCCTTGAATGTTCTCAGTGTTACCTCATGACTTTCTTGCCCTTGGGTTTCGACTAGTGTTCTTCTCACACGATGCATTCATTTAGGGTTCTTCCAAGGTCTCTCCTTGGAACTCGAGTCAGCACAGGATTCTTCACGGGTCCTAAGGTATGACTAGTATTGTACAGGTGACAAGTACTACAGTTTGCCACAAAACTGTCTATTTGTTCTTGGAAGGTGGGGATGTAAACAGTTCTCCTGTATATCGGCACTCAACCCGCAAGCCCCCGGCATCTGCGTCAGCACGACAGGCATTCCACGGCAACGGAGGCAGGCTGCCCCGCTGCTGGCCCAACCGATCACACAGATGCCCCTCATCCACCGCCCACCCTTCATGTGACGGAAAAGAAGGATGAAGGCATCAGGCGGTCGGGTGGGAACACTAGAGTCTTCAAACCGCAGCCGGCCTCATGGGGCTGAGCTCTAGGTGCCTGGAGACAAGGGAGGTTCACCCGCTGCACCGGAAAATCTTGTCATCGCTCGCTATGTTTGTTTTAAAAAGAATGTGCCCTGCAAGGCCACGAGACAGTACTGGGCTCCTTGGTGTATGTGTTATCATAAACAGGCCGAAGCAGGCCTCTGGCCCGCACACAGCCAATTACGAGCTATAGCCCTTACAACTGCCCTAGTCCAGAGACCTCTGAATTCCAGGATACCAATCGACCCCAGACCACCGACCATAAACCAATCAACCATAAAGATCTGAGAGTATGGCTGTTCCACCTTTATTTCATATTGACATGGTTTGTAGTGCGAGGGACAGGGAGGGTTACATTATAGTTCAAAAGCGAGGGACGAAGCCTTGGGAGCTGAAGACGCAATCGTGAATGAGTGAAGTATGTGTGGGTCAGTGTGACCTCGAGACTGCCCCTGTGCAGTCCTTGAGCCTGCCAGTTGCACTGTATAATGATAGAGTAGCATTGTTCACAAATGTAGCTACTTGCTTCTTCGGCCTTGGTTCCCTGGAGACAATGAGCCCAGCAGAACCAACGTGATGAAAGACGGGCAGACTGGGCTGGGACCAATGACCTAGCATCCCCTATGGAGCAGGCCGACCATGTTTAGGGTCGCACCAACCAGTCAGGCGGGTTTTCATTATATACGATAACGTCACCTATGACACTGTGTCTCCTTATAAGAGTCTGCTTGTACACTTTTTGGCAGAACGTACCATGGCAGCAGAGTTCTTTGCTGATGCGCCCATTTTTGTAGAAATAAATACTTGTTATCCGTGCAAGAGCTTCTTGGGCCTTTTTCCCTAGCGGATTGCATTTTGTCTCGTGGGAGCGTTTAGGGGCGTGCCTTCAGGAGTCCGGTAACCAACGATTTAGGGAAAGCAAAAAAAGCCCAGGAAGCGAAAGACAGGGTCTACCAATCCTAGTGCTGCTAACATCACTGACAGGGACATCTGGGTTAGGGAGGTGGGGGCAAGGCCATGGTAGACCAGAGAGAGAGAGCCGGCCCTAGCGCCAACTAGCCCAAGCCACACTAGGCCCAGATATCGTCATCAAGGCTATCCCATCTATAAAGAATTCTAATAAATGCCCTTGAATTCGCGATCAGAGTCGGTGTGGTTACTTGGGGCGGGCCACCCTGTGACAGACTGTGACAGACTGCTCTCTACTGGAAATATTGAAGTACAGCTTTTTAGGTTTAAAAGGTGTGCACCGTTTATACTTTGCTTATAACAATATAGCAAACTGGAATAGGATATTTACCAGGTGTTTTTGATTACTCTTTTGAGAGGCTGAGGGGCAAATGTTTATGGGGTGAGGGTGAGAAAAATACCTCTGCCCCACCACCCTCCTCCCTATCCTGTCGCACACCCTAGCAAATAAAATCCATTTCGAGCACTGCGTTTAGTGTGAGTTAAGGCTTTACTTGCATTTGGCAAGCGGGCATACCCGATGCCAGCCTCACTTCGTTTACTGACCCTGTTTATTATTGAAAATTGTACATTGGCAGCATGATCTGGTGCTTTAACCAGTCCACGGCCATCCGGAAATAAATAATAAATACATTAGAACAATTTAAAATTTGGATTATAAGAAATATGGCACATGGCATTTCCGTAAATCTGCATCCCACAAGCGGTATATCTATAATGAGGTGTACTGCTACAATCACTGCAAGTGTTAATGTAATTACTGCATAAATAAAAAAGGCACTATATTTATAATTGGTTATTTATATCGCGCTTAATACCCAGAGGTTTCTAAGTGCGGACCCGGGGATCGAACCTGTGTTGCTCTGCGCGTGGTCTTGCTTCCAAAACGACCGAAGTGGAATATACGTGCAAATCAATGTGCTATTATAACTTGCATGCAATAACCTCGGAAGTTCTTCTGAATAGTATAAAATCTCAGTTGGAATTTGCCAAAAAATCGTTTGTCCCACTAGTTGTTCAAAGGGTAAAACTAAACCAATCAGCAGTGATCGATACAGTGGGAAAGTGACCTTAATTCGGGACCCTTGGGAAGGTTCTCATTCTCGCCTGGCCGCCGCTAGCAGATGCTTCACGTGCCTTTGAGGGCAGAGGTCAGAGGAGATTCGCCCAGTTTAGCTCCACCACCTGCATGGAAAAATGGCTGCGCGTGACCTGGGTGTGAGAGTGCGGGAGGCATGGGAAAAGGGGCGTGGCTCCTGCAAGCAAGGTCCTACTCTATACAGATAACCAGGTAGCAGGCACAGGCTCCCATCATTGGCTTTGGCTCTCTAGATGCTTTTGACTACAACTCCCATCAGCCCTAGTGAGTGATCAAAGGAGTCACAGTTCAAAACTTCTGGAGAGCCAGAGTTAGCAGACTGTTAACTTGGGGAAGTGTTTCATATAGGCAATGCCATACGGGTGATGGAGGGCAGGCGGCACCCTTAGTGCTAAAAATGGACACAATTTACTGGGATAACTCTTACCCCTCTGTGCACACTGGGGGGAAAGGACAGGGCTGTTTGTCAATGGTGTGGGCAGGACTGTGGGGCGGAGCTAAGTGTCAATATGCGTAACTGGCTGCCTTGCATAAAAACAAAGTGCATTTTAGCAACATAAGAATGACAACCAATGTATCAAACATGTCTCTGCTAGTAAGTTAAACGTACATTCCTTTTGACCATGCAATGCACACTTGGTATGGTACTCATTTCCTGTGTCAGAATATGTTATGATGATTTATACTGTGCACTGCTGCCATTTGCATGATCTTCAGGCGTTCACGTGGCTCTGTAAGAAAAGTGAGTGGGGTTGGTTAGTGAGGGAGGAGGGATAAAATAGAAGTTGTGCTCTTCTGTTGATGCTTGCAGATCCAGGAGAATTGACATCTATGCTTGTCAGCTTTCTGGGTGTGCTGTGTTGTGTGCTCTGGGCTTGTGGTGTCCAGAGGGGTAGCATCCAGTGTCTTGAGTTGTTTGTTGTTTGCAACTATTTGGTTTTGTGGCATGGTTAGCAGGTTGTGTGCAGTTTCTGTGTAGTTCTGCTGGCCCTTTTGGACGTGTGTAGTACGGACGTGTGTAGTACGTGAGAGGCATGCAGGTGTGGAAAGAGGAGAGGGTGGATAGTTGGTTTCTGTTTGGCTCTGGGTGTGTGGTTGTTTTATTGTTGGTTCTTCAATCCATATGGCCCCATGTTTGATTTGATTCCAGAGTATGGTTTGTGGGGGTGCATGTTTTTATGCTTGTCTCAGTGAGTTGAATAGCCAGATTTTCAGTCATTTTCTGAAAGTTGGGTGGTCTTCCATCGTTCTCATTTCCTTCGGTAACGAGTTCCATAATTTGGCATTCAAGTAGGAGAATGCAGTTCTTTCAAATTTCCTTTTCTCGTACTGTTTTGTTTCTATTTGCACGTCGTTGCTCGATCTTAGGTTTCTTCTTGGTTGATAGCGGTTGATTTTAACTTGGAGAAACCTGGCTCCTTGTCCGTGTAGTGATTTGTGGGCGATGCAAAGGGCTTTAAAGTTAATGTGTTTTTTTTTACTCCTAACCAGTGTAGAGTTCTCAGGGCTGGTGTGATGTGGTCTCTTCCAGTTAGTCTCAGGAGTAGTCTTGCTGTGGTATTTTGAATGTATCATTTTTTTTGTGAGGCGATCCGGCATTCCAAGGTAGAGTTTGTTTGCGTAGTCTAGTCTCGATAGTACCGAGGAGATGATTGTGAGGGTTCTGTGTGGGAAGTTGAGGTAGGGGAGTATCCCTCTTATTAGTCACAGGATGTAAAAGCATTTTATTGTTCCCGCCAATTCCTTCCCTGCCCTTACTGAACTGTATGTACACTGAAGAGAGGGTACCAGGAATGCCCCTCTTCACCCCCATGAACATGACGGGCCGAAGAGTCATGTGCACTTGAAGTCACTCATCGTTTTTCGGACAAACACCAAGTGCACCACTGGCTGACACGTATGCAGGGAGGTATCCACTCCTCACACAGCCTTTCCAATATTGCACAGAGCATATCCTTCCAGATCCAGAGAACCAGACGAAGATTGTGGATCCAAACTCTATAATTGACTGTATCAATTAAGTGCAGAGAAGCCACTGTCCTGACGTCACTAGTGACACCACGACGTAGCAGCGTTAGCCACGAAGAACACTCACAGCTCACAGCCATGCACAGCTCACACAAACACCTGCATCCAGGAAGAACATGCTTACACAGTTCTGTAGATAGAGGACTGATACATATACATACTGTCAAAGCTTTTATTATTTTTCTCATTAGCCAAATGCAGTAACGCAGAAATGCAAGGCAATAAGAGATCCTGAGCAAGCTTGCAGCCGCTTATGGCAATTAACCCTATGAGACTACAGGAGCCTATATGGAGCCTGGTAGGACCACGTACGACTAATCTATAGGGAACATAGCACAGCACTGGCATGTAGAAATCATATTATAAGTCTAAGGAAAATTACAGAAGGCCTCAAGCCACAGAACACCAGACACTAAGAGCAGGCTCAAGCTGCACGAAGCGCAGACCGAGCTCACAGCCAAAGTCAGAGATAAACAGTCACATTCCAAGCTCCTTACGACAAAGGGTCCAGCTGCAAAAAAATTGGATAAATCCTCATAAATGCAGACCCAAAGGGCTCAATTTCGTGGTCCACAACCACGTGATTCAGCTGAACTAGACAATGGGCATTAACCCGTGGTGAGAAGACGAGCCATTCCCAACAACCCAGATGAGAAGTGAAACAAGTGGTGCAACAGGGAGCGCACTGTCATAGGCAAAGGTGTTCTACTAGATACAATTCAGACACATAGAGCCTGATTCACAGAATGTTTTCTAATGGCATTGCGCCATTGTAAAACACTTCCATGAATCAGGCCCTCAGTCATTTCACATCACCTTGAAGAGGTGCACAGAGGGCTGAGAACCGAACTGGGTCCCAGGCCTGGGGAGACCAGATCCAGCCAATCACGAGACAGAAATCCAGGGGGGGATGGCAAGGGGCAAGCGCCAATGGTAAGTCTCTGACACTGCAACAATGAAATAGATTGTTTTTTTGGGGACTGGCAGGTCGGCCACCTGACATGCGAGGGCCAGTAGAATAACCTGTGTATAGGCTAGTTATAGGTGTTACTACTCTCAGCACCCTATTAGTAACAGGGATAGGTTTTTGGGGGAGGGCCTAGGCGATGACGACATGTGGCATCAAAACTGGGAAACGCACCTTGGAAAATTGAGATGTACTGGAGAATCGTGATGTCTTGTATGATCCCTGTTGGTTTTTTGTAATAAACCACAGTTCTAACCCGCCGATGGCCGAGTTCTCTGTTCATTGTGGGGAAAGGGATGTTGGGCCCTTAGGTTGTCGGACGAATCCCCAGACGACCTCTGGCATACCTGGTATCCGCACCAACAAGCCCATCACCACATCTGTCATTGCCATTACCTCCACATCCCTCTTCCTCATCCCAGTCCTTGCTTTAGCAGGGGTTCACCCTTCGATACAGGAAGCTTTTCTTTAAATGTATTTATTCACGAAAAGCCCCACTTATCTGGCCATGGGAGGTATAACAATTCTGCTTTACACACAATTCTCCTGTTCTTGTTACCGTCTTCCTGAAAGGGACCCCTAGAGTTGCCACCCATCTGGATTTAGACCGGACTGACCATATTTTCAGAGAGTTGCCCGCATGTCTGGGTTATATTTATTTACTTTGTTTAGAGCGTGCGTAGACATGGCCCGTAGGCATAAGAGCGCAGGGACAAACGATTAGAACACAGACAATTCTGTACAACAAAAAATCATGAACAGGAGTCGGCAGAAGGAAAGTTTAGCAGAAAAGGAGTGTCTTTAGTACTTGTTTGAATTTCTGTAGGCTGCTACAGGCTCTCAAATCTGATGGGAGCTCATTCCAGAGCCTGGGAGCTTTGTGGGAAAAAGTTCTGTGCGACAATGGCCAGTTTTGCCTTAGGAATGAGCAAAAGATTTGAGTTGTTGGATCGCAGGACCCTTCTTTCCGGCAGCCGGACCAATGTTTCTGCCAGATATCTGGGGACATCTCTGTGCAGGCATTGGTGTGTGATGCAGAGTGTCTGGAAGATCACTCTCTTTTCCACCGGAAGCCAGTGGAGATTTTGTTTCGCAGTAGAGATGTGGTTGGATTTTTAAGGCCCTCAACCACTCCTACCGCGTTATTTTGAATGACCTATAGTCTGGCCATTTCCCCCTTTCCCAGGCCCTGCAGGAGACTCGAGCAGTAATCTATACGTGCCCTGATAATCGCTCTAGCGATCAAGGCACAGTTGGATCTGCTCAGCAAGGGCCTGATTTGAGACAACAGTTTCAGATAGTATCCTGTGCTGGAAACTGGGCTACTGAAGTGTGCTTTCACTGAGAGCTCCAGATCCAGCACCACCCCTAAGGTCTTCACTTTGTTGAGTATCTTAATTTCGTAGCCTGCAATGTGAAAAGCTTGGTATTCAGCCCCAGGTTTCATTATCTGTCCTACAGGGCCCGCAATCATCAACTCTGTCTTCTTGGCGTTCAGTGCAAGCCCTTTATCCTTCATCCAGGATTCAATGTTGCCGAACACCTGGTTGACGGGGATGATATACTTGGAGTAGTTGCCAGTGAGGCGTATCAGACACTCAGTGTCTACAGCATAGTTTGGCATAGGGCCTTCCCTATCGAACATGTTAAAAAGAGGGTTCATGAAGATGTTAAACAGGGTGGGTGAATTGCATGCCCCCAGTGGCACCCCGCATGTCATCAAATAGCTTTCTGCCATGGCCTCACTGCAGAAATCGGGATTTATGTCTCCCATGGGATGGCAGGCCATGTTTCAAGACTCAGAAGCCAGGGGTGCTTGGCCTGTGGGGTTTCAAGGTGTGTCAGTCAGAGCTGAATGGGCTTCCTACTATGTTCTGGGAGCTGTGATTTACAGCTCTTTTGTCCAATGTGTGCTGCCCAGTGAACAACAATGAATGGATAACGGGGGGGGGGGGGGGGCAGATTCACCTTCAGTGGAATTCCAACTCTTCAAGCAAAGTTCTAATGTTAGGGCTGTTCATTCTGATGAGCCATAAGCATTTTAAAGCTAAGTCCAAACATCTGGTCTCACCAGCTATTTGGTGTATTTATGAAAGAAAATGTAAACTGCCTATTTAAATATATATATATATATATATATATATAAAATTGCCTGCTTATTTGAAAGCAAGCAATTTTACTTGTTTGCAAAACTGCAGTTTTATCTACACCTATGCACAACAATACAGTGGATGCCAATTGCCAATAATGAAAAACACAAGCAATGTTCATTATTAATGCAACCAACCCACATCCAATCTCGGAGACGTTACAATGTTGCAGCGTCACGTGTGAATAGGGCATGCAAGCCTGCCTCCTTTTTTGCATTCTGCAATGGTGAATGAAAAGCAAAACTACGAATACCAGAATGCACAGGAACACTCAGCACAGGATGAACCACTCACACCTGACCCACATGGCATCAGGGAATATACATGTCTGCTTCACATCCAGCATAGAGAGGAAGGAGGGAGTGGTGTGGAGGAAGGGGGACTAGTGTTCCGTGCTTGCTTTCTGGCAAACGCCAATCTGCCTTTGCTTTGCAGTACACACGTTTGGGAAAAGGTGAAATAAAACTGCAGTTGTATGAACGGCCAGGGCTGGGTGGGAGGCGTCAGACATGTTATGGGACCACTTCTCTATACTGTCAGCTTTTCTGGAGAGCAGCCCCCTCTCAGATCTATCCAGCTCAGCAATTTCTAGTGGGGGTTGCAGAATGTATGGCCCCCAGGCCCACCTCAGCCCGCAAGTCTGCTATCTATAGATCTGCATTTCCATTGGGAAAAATTCTACTTCAATATTCAGACCCGCCAGGATTTTTCGGCATGAAATTGAACGTTTTTACGACATAAAAAGCAAATTAAGTGGCACAAATGTGTATTTGTTGCATTATTTTTGCTTCACGTTTTGTATTGATGGGAGGGTGCTCGAGAACTAGATTGCAAAAGCGGTCATGTGTGTGAGGCTGCAAAAGAGCCAGATTGTAATTGTTTGCACCTTTATTTGTTTGATATGATATGATAGGTTATTTATAACGTGCTTAATACCCAGAGGTTTCTAAGCACGGACCGAACCTGTGTCGCTCCATGTCATCTTGTTTCCAAGGCGAGCACGTTGCCGCTGAGCTATCCTAGCAGTTTCTGCTATCATGTTTATAAAGTCCCAGATGCCATTCACTGAACATTGTTTGTTTTGCTCTACTTCTATGGTTTGTTGTAGGATCTTATTTTATATTATTAACTTTATTGATAGTTATCATTTGTAATGGTGCAAATATTTCCCTTCCATATTCTCCAATTCCCTAAGCACTGACACACCCCCACTCACCAACACCTCTCACACTCGCCAATTCTCCGTCATAAATCACCCTCCCAAACGGTTGTATGTGAATTGTTCGAATTACAATTGACCTTCTGCAAAATTGACCGAATAGAAACAGTCAATTAGGATATATATGCGGGGCGAAACCCCCCACAACCCTCCACCCAATCCCCCTATATTATTATTATCGCAATCCAATCCATTATATATATAAAAATGACCATGCAGTCAATTGTGCAGAAGGTCAATTCGGACCACTGCAATACGGTCAATTGTGTCATTCGAGCAATTGTACTCAAACTATTCGGGTATTACCCTCCCAAACCACTCACTCTGTCCATACCTACTTGCTTTGTCACACTTCCACGCCACAAATCGTACTCTCTAGTCCCTGCTCCACTCTCAATCGTGCCCTCAATCAACTCACACCTGACACGCTCAACTTCCTCCTACATTTCTTCATTCTTTCTCACTCCTTCACCATCTCGCACCTTTTCTCTCATCATGTTCTTACCCCATCCTTTCTCCCAATCTGCAGCTTATCCCTCCTTCTGGTGCGCTGCTCCCTCTCATTATGGCCCTTCGATCACTCACTGGCCCACCCCTCCTGCTTTCTGGCCCATCCATCCCGCCTCTCTGTTTTCTGACCCACTGCTCCCCCTCTGACCCACTGCTCGCTCTCTGATTTCTGGTTCACCGTTCCACCTCTCTGACCCACTGCTCGCTCTCTGATTTCTGGTTCACCGTTCCACCTCTCTGACCCACTGCTCGCTCTCTGATTTCTGGTTCACCGTTCCACCTCTCTGACCCACTGCTCGCTCTCAAATTTCTAGTTCACCGTTCCACCTCTCTGACCCACTGCTCGCTCTGCTTTCTGGCCCACCGCTCCCCGCTCTGTTTTTTGACCACCGCTCTCCCTCTGACACACTGCTCACTCTCTGGTTTCTGGCTCACTGCTCCCCCTCTGACCCACTGCTTGCTTTCTGCTTTCTGGCTCACTGCTTCCCCTCTGGCCCACTGCTTGCTCTCTGCTCTCTGTCCCACCATTCCCTCCCTGGCCCACCTCTCCCTCTCTGGCCCACCGCTCTCTGTGCTTTCTGGCCCACCGCTCCCCGCTCTGTTTTTGGACCCACCGCTGCCCCTCTGACCCACTGCTTGCTCTCTGCTTTCTGGCCTGCCGCTCCCCCTCTCTGTTTTTTGACCCACGCACCCGACCCTGTGACCCCCTGCACACTCTCTGCTCTCTGGTCCACAACTCCCCCTCTGACCCACTGCTTGCCCTCTGCTTTCTGGTCCACTGCTCTCCCTCTGACCTACTGCTCGTTCTCTGCTTTCTGGGCCAAGCTCCCCCTCTCGGACCTACCATTCCCTCTCTGGCCCACGCCTATCTGTGCTTTCTGGCCCACTGCTCCGTCTCTGGCTCACCACTCCTCGTCTGCACACTACTCCCTCATATGGTGACTAGTTTAAAAAAAAAGAAAATGCAGATTGGTTCTGTGTGTTAAAAATTGGCATTTTGGCAAAAACTGCTGTCTTTGTGTGTATTTTTTCAAAAATGGTTCATTTTGCCGGTGTTTTTCGCAAAACTGCTGATTTCAAAGTATTTAACAGGATTGCAAAATGGCTAAAAGCTCACCACGCAAGATATCTATAATATTGCTGTGTGATATGCTTAACAAGGGCCCCCTTTCTCCTGGGGGCTGGCAGACCTGGGGCCGGCACTGCATTGCCCAATTCCTGACATTGTCCAGGAGAAAGGGCAATATTCGTTCTAGGGCTGGGACTTAGAAATTGACTGATTTAATGATTCTGTCAATTTCTTTGCCCAGGGAAAGGCGCATTTGGGAAACGACCATGCCTCTGTTGACCTTACGCTTGGGTTAAGGGTATTTCCTGGAAAAGGGAGCCAGGGCCTGGAGGAGTGAAGATGTTTGGGCTGTGGGCTTGGGCGCCAGAACCAGGAGCCTTTTCTTTTACCCTTTGCTTTTCATTGCACTGCTCTGTTTTGGATTTGCATTGACTGAGGACCAGGTCGCACAAGTATACAGTCTTATATGCATTATGTGCCTTCTACATAAAATGTGTCGTTATAAAGACATGTAACCGGTCACACAAAGGTCAATGCTGCCCACAGTGACTCTTGCATAGAGCAGCGGTATCAGCCAGTAGAGTACATCACGTCCTAGACAGTGAACAATAGCATCGAGACGCTTCAAATTCCTTGTGATTCAGGGAATGAGTCAGGGGAATATACGCAGAGATAAAGTGCAGGGAGCCTGGCATGCTGGCACCTGCTGGGGGTCATATCAAGTCACTGAGCTAGGGTTTTAGGAGCACTGCCAAGGGAAGCAACATTTGGAGAGTGGGAAAGAAGTTAAAGACGTTCCCGTTCGAGGATTAACCGGTATTCACTGCCCAACGAGAGAAAACAAGCATTGGCAGTGCCAACAGTTTGGCTTTTGTGCCGGTGTGGGAAAGGCACTTGCCAGGCACTACCGTAGTGGTATTAACTGCCTATTGAAAGTAGCAGGTGAAAAATGATGCGTGTGCCTGGGTATCTCATAGCAGTGCCTGGCAAATGCCCAATACTTATACACAAGCCAAAACTGTTGTCTTTGCCATTGCTTGTTTTTAACAGGATTTCAGTGAAGGACTCACAGAGTGCTGACAAATCGAGTGGCCGAAGGCAGACCTGGTTAAGACATTTCTATTACACCAGTAGCGGGCTTACAACACCAATGAAGTCATTTACTCTCAGAAGACTGCTTTGAAAAAACACTGGCAGGCACTTTGAGTGCAGAGTTTGATGGCCAGGATTGATTAAAGTGGGCTGAAAGAGTTCTCATGAGGAGGTGTTTTGGGCGGGGAGAGTAAGGAACTGGGTGGGAATGGCCACAGGGATTAGCATGGCCATGGGCAGTCAATGGGTGGGCAAATATCCATAACCGGAATAGAGGCATAATGCAGCTAAATAAAGACAATTAATACCAGTAAGGTTGTGGAATAAATTCTGGCCATAGGCTTTATTATTTACAACAGTATATTCTGAAAAAAACACTCTGACTGTAGTCTTGGGCATCGTGTGGTCAGGGAGAGTAGTCCCACTTCTCGCCAGCCCAAATCCATAACTTCCCAGAGCTTGTCCTCATTTTCTCTGGTGCTTCCACCACTGATGGTGAACTCTGTTTCTAGGCCCATGTCCCTTTTAGCGTAGAGCAAGCGGGACATCTTCGCTTTTCCTTCTTTTCTGCTTGGTGAACGATCTCTTCCCATGTGGGATTCCTCTGCTGTGACTGTATCTGCCAACTCGCCCGTGGCTTCCAAGGCAGCGTGTTGCTGCTTTCCTTCTTATCGCCTTCTTTTTCTTGCCACTAGGCTGGGCCGGTTCCTGAGAACCACTTCAGATCTGTCTCCATAACGAGATACGAAAGGCCGTAGCTGATGCTTCTTTTCTTTATCCATCAGCGGTGATTGTTGGATACCGTGGCTTAACCCTCATTAGTCCATCTTCTCGGGTTCAGGGTGTAGTCGTGGGTTGGGTTTCCTCATCGTCTGTGTGGTTGGATACCGAGGCTTGGGCCTAATTACTACATCTTCTCGGGTTGAGGGCGTAGTCGTGGGTTGGGTTTCCTCATTGTCTGTGTGGTTGGATACCGAGGCTTGAGCCTCAATACTCCATCTTCTCGGGTTGAGGGTGTAGTCGTGGGTTGAGTTTCCTCATTGTCTGTGTGGTTGGATACCGAGGCTTGAGCCTCAATACTCCATCTTCTCGGGTTGAGGGTGTAGTTGTGGGTTGGGTTTCCTCATGGTCTGTGTGGTTGGGTACCGAGGCTTGAGCCTCATTACTCCATGCTCTCGGGTTGAGGGTGTAGTCGTGGGTTGGGTTTCCTCATGGTCTGTGTGGTTGGGTACTGAGGCTTGAGCCTCATTACTCCATGCTCTCGGGTTGAGGGCGTAGTCATGGGTTGGGTTTCCTCATTGTCTGTGTGGTTGGATACCGAGGCTTGAGCCTCAATACTCCATCTTCTCGGGTTGAGGGTGTAGTTGTGGGTTGGGTTTCCTCATGGTCTGTGTGGTTGGGTACCGAGGCTTGAGCCTCATTACTCCATGCTCTCGGGTTGAGGGTGTAGTCGTGGGTTGGGTTTCCTCATGGTCTGTGTGGTTGGGTACTGAGGCTTGAGCCTCATTACTCCATGCGCTCGGGTTGAGGGTGTAGTCGTGGGTTGGGTTTCCTCATGGTCTGTGTGGTTGGATACCTAGGCTTGAGCCTCATTACTCCATGCTCTCGGGTTGAGGGTGTAGTTGTGGGTTGGGTTTCCTCATGGTCTGTGTGGTTGGATACTGAGGCTTGAGCCTCATTACTCCATCTTCTCGGGTTGAGGGTGTAGTCATGGGTTGGGTTTCCACATGGTCTGTGTGGTTGGATACCGAGGCTTGAGCCTAATTACTACATCTTCTCGGGTTGAGGGTGTAGTCATGGGTTGGGTTTCCTCATGGTCTGTGTGGTTGGATACCCAGACTTGAGCCTCATTACTCCATCTTCTCGGGTTGAGTGTGTAGTCGTGGTTTGGGTTTCCTCATGGTCTGTGTGGTTGGATACCGAGGCTTGAGCCTAATTACTCCATCTTCTCGGGTTGAGGGTGTAGTCATGGGTTGGGTTTCCTCATGGTCTGTGTGGTTGGATACCCAGACTTGAGCCTCATTACTCCATCTTCTCGGGTTGAGTGTGTAGTCGTGGTTTGGGTTTCCTCATGGTCTGTGTGGTTGGATACCGAGGCTTGAGCCTAATTACTCCATCTTCTCGGGTTGAGGGTGTAGTCATGGGTTGGGTTTCCTCATGGTCTGTGTGGTTGGATACCCAGACTTGAGCCTCATTACTCCATCTTCTCGGGTTGAGTGTGTAGTCGTGGTTTGGGTTTCCTCATGGTCTGTGTGGTTGGATACCGAGGCTTGAGCCTCATTACTCCATCTTCTCGGGTTGAGGGTGTAGTCGTGGTTTGGGTTTCCTCATGGTCTGTGTGGTTGGATACCGAGGCTTGAGCCTCATTACTCCATGCTCTCGGGTTGAGGGTGTAGTCGTGGGTTGGGTTTCCTCATGGTCTGTGTGGTTGGATACCGAGGCTTGAGCCTCATTACTCCATGCTCTCGGGTTGAGGGTGTAGTCGTGGGTTGGGTTTCCTCATGGTCTGTGTGGTTGGATACCGAGGCTTGAGCCTAATTACTCCATCTTCTCGGGTTGAGGGTGTAGTCGTGGGTTGGGTTTCCTCATGGTCTGTGTGGTTGGATACCGAGGCTTGAGCCTCATTACTCCATCTTCTCGGGTTGAGTGTGTAGTCGTGGGTTGGGTTTCTTCATGGCCTGTGTGGACTTGTAACAGTAAGGAGTGGCTGATTTTTGCCTGAAGCAACTTCCCTGGCGCCTTCTGCCAGTGGGAGGAGGTGGCATGGCTGCCTGCCTCACACGCCTAATGCCCCGGACTGCCTTCTGCATGGTCTGTGGCCATTCCGGGTCCAGGGACAAGTAACACCTACAAGCTGTGTGTCCTTCCGCATTTGCCATGCCTCCCTATCTGTACTCCAATGCAATAGTTTAGGCGGCACCTAATTGTCCAAACTAAAAAGGGTTGTCAGTGTTTTCCTGATCTCTTGCATCGGTTTTGTTGCCCCTTTTTTTGGGAGATATTAGAGTGCTTTGAAACCATCATGGTAGTAGCGCCACCATTAAACTAAACTAAGACACTCTTACATGTCACTTTTTGCTTAATTACCGTCCTCCAGGGCCCCATGGGAACTTCCTGGACCTTTTCACAGATATATTAGCAGATCTCCGACTTCACCACCCACAGGGGATTTTAATCTGAAATGTGATCTCCCCAGGCCACCTGCTTTGAATCTTATCTATGACTGCCTGATTTGGAACTGCACCAACATGTGCTAGGACCTACACATTAGCAGGGCAACACATTAGGGTTGGTTCTGGCTAGGAAAAATCTACTAACCATTCAGTCAGCTGAACCCGTACTATGGACAGACCATTGTTTGGTATCCTGTATGTTGAAAGTAGTAGGGCCGCAGCCAAACACCTCAGCTAATAAAGTCTGGCAGCGCTCATGGCGCTCTGCTGATATTCCAGGTCTGGTTGCTTCAGTCACTGCGAAGTGTGGGGTGGTCCCCGCCACCTCCCGTTCACAACTTTCGCAGGCACTGCACGAGGCAGCAGATGGAGTTGCCCCTCCTGCATCTTATTCAACCCCCACAGATTGCCTTCAGAACCCTGGTTTTCTGACCTTTTAAGTGCTGCAGGGCTTAAACTGAGACAAGCAGAACGCAAATGGCGCATGGCCTGCGCCCCTATTCTTAAGGGACAGTATAAGATCTGTTCAGCAGCCTATTCACTAGCCATCAGACCTGCAAAAACATTGTATTTTACACAAAAAATTGAATCTCCAGTATGCAAACCTAAGGCTTTTTTTGTCGGCAGTTAATTCCCTTTCCTCTTCAGCTAAATGTACTCCTAATATTACTCCTACCCAGGAGTTATGTGACGACCTAGCAAAATATTTTGTCACCAAGATTGAGACCATCCGTGCTAATATATCCACTGCGATGAACACCCCTCTAAGCAGTGAAATTAGCACACCTGAATCTGTGGACCCTCTGGGACCTATGAGATGGTCATGTTTCCCGAGGTTCTCTGAAGAAACGGTAATGGCTGCTATTCACAGGATTAAGTCCTGCTCCCCGTCGGATGCAATCCCATTAAACATCATGAAAAAGATCTCTCCTGATCTCCTCACGGTGATCACAGCTGCTATTAATGATTCCTGCCATTCAGGGTTGGTTCCGCCAGAGCTCAAATCTGCTTGGGTTATCCCTCATCTGAAAAAGCCCTCACTGGACCCGTCTGTTCTGTCTAACTTTCGTCCTATCTCCCTCCTCCCTTTTCTCACGAAGCTCCTTGAATCCTTGGTGTCCCCTCTGCATTCCTCATTTCTTGAATCTTCTCATCTCCTTGACTCTGCTCAATCTGGTTTTAGGCCTGGTAGGGGTACAGAGAGTGTTCTGGTTTCCATCCAGGACGATATGACCAGGCTGGTTACCAGACATTTCGAAAAATGTCGAAAAGAATTGGTCGACTGGACAAATGGTCGAACCAATTTGGTCGAAAACCAAATGGTCGATTTCTTATTTTTTTTTATTTTCACCCCTTTTTTGGTTTTTTTTGGGGGGGTCCCCCCGAACCTCCTTTTTTTCTAAAAAACCCTTTTTTTAAAAAACGAAAACCCGAAATATATATATATATATATAAATAAAAATAAATTCGACCATTTGGTTTTTGACCAAATTGCGTCGACCAAATGTCTTTCGACCAGTTTTCAGTCGACCAAATGTCTGGACACCGACCAGGCTAGTGGACTCAGGTGGGGTGGGTGCCCTGATTCTATTAGATCTGTCAGCGGCATTCAACACTGTCTACCACCCCATCCTGTTATCCCGTCTTGCCCAGATGGGTATATCTGGTCAAGTTCTGGTCTGGTTTACCTCGTTCCTGGCGGACCGCACTCAGACCCTTGCCATACCTCCCTTTCCTTCTGCCCTGTGTCACCTCAGTTGTGGGGTACCGCAGGGCTCCTCCCTGTCTCCGATCCTATTCAACATCTACATCTGGGCCTCTCGTTCAGCGTCAGATGCTACTCCTATGCCGACGACACTCAGATCCTGATCCGTTAAGCCCTTGATTGGACTGAGGTGTTGTCGTGCTTGCGGAAAAAATGCCTGGCTGCCGTGAGGACGTGGATTAACTACAATTGGCTAAAGCTGAACGGAGACAAGACAGAGGTTTTTGTGGTTGGCTGTTCTCCTGACCCTTCACTCTGGGTGTCCTCCTTTTGGCCCGGTTCTCTTGGTCCCCTCCTGGCTCCGGCGGAGAAAGTGAAAAACCTGGGTGTAGTTCTATCTGCATCTCTGTCGATGGATAATCAAGTAACTGCTGTCTGTCAATCTGGGCACTTCCAGCAGAAAGTTATAAAGAAGGTACTGCCCATGATTCCTGCTTCTCTTCGTCCGCCGGTGGTGGCAGCTATGGTGCTTATCCCGACTGGATTGTTACAACTCTTTATCCTGGGCGCAGCCGAAGGGGTTGATCCAGCGGCTTCAGCGTCTACAAAATCTAGCAGCTCGGGTGGCGACGGCATGCTTTACGGGGCACACATTTACCCAATGCTCCCTTCCCTTCACCGGCTTACGGTGGCGCAACTCATTAAATTCTAAGCGCTATGTATTGTTCATCGGGCGGTGCACGATCAGGGGGCAGAATTCCTTAGAGCTAAGTTTACTCGTTACTGTCCTGTGCGCTGTCTGCGCTCCGCCTCTGCTGATCGGCTTTGTGTGCCCTCTTACCTACGGGTGCGGATTCGAGGCTGTGCCTTTTCTACAGTACCGGCCACTTGCTATTAAAAAGCTATCTAACCATTTGGTCTTTAGGAAGGCCGTAAAGACCTACTGGTTTTAACTGAGCTACTCTTTGTATGGCTCGCCGTCTCTCTAGCACCTAGATACCTTAGGGTGACCGTGCGCTCTAGAAGTTTATTTAACATAACATAACAAGGAGGGAGAACAGAGGAGAAGGGACTGGGCTTGGTCTGGAAGCTCAGATGGGGAAAGTGGGTGCAGGAAATGGGGGGTGTGATTCAGGATGGGCAAAAAAGGTAAATGGGAGATGTGTTTTGCTTTATTGTTTGCCTGCAAAGTTTAATGTGAAATCACCCTTCTATGAGCATTTATAGAATCAGCGGCCAAGACACACAATCAAATATTGCCCTGGTACACGATGAGGAAACAGATCATTGCTTCTAATCGGAGAGAGACACTTCCGAAGAAAGAAGGGCTTTTTGAGTAATAACAGTTGTGTATTCTTGGCAATAGAAGCTATTAAAAAGAAAACAAAATTATTCAAATATAATAAAGTGTAAAGTGGATTTTTTTTTAAATACAGTGTACATTTCTAATGATAACATGCTGTATATATTGTAGTTGTAATAATGTTACGCTTGTCTTATAGTGCAAGGCACATTATTAGTAACTAGAATAACCAAACTAATTATTATCTGAAAGAAAGTTACCATCACAAGATGGACGGCCGGTACACTCATGCTGTACTCTTTTGAAATACTCCCTAGGAGAAAGGGAGATGGGAAATAGCACCAATGCGGGTTCCTGCCTGCTTTGCATAAACCTAGAGCATTTTGGGAACTTATGAAAATAACCACAGAACTTTACATTTGACAAATATGCTTGTGAAAAACGAGTTGTATTCCTGAATTACTATGTACATACACCCTTAGAGAATTATATATATATATAGATATATAGAGAATGAAAAGCCACACATGCTGTAAGGATATTAAAAGATATTGACGTTGGTACCAAGAGGGTTGACAACCCCTGGTCAGTGGGTGTGCATATTAATTCATGGATTATTTGCGCAGAAAAAAACGGGATTTGTGCGCCATTGTGCCCGCAAATTCCCATTTGTTAAACAGGGATTTGCAGGCAGAATGGCGCACAAATCCCGTTTTTTTGGCGCAAACAATCCATGAATTACCTATAGCGTGGGACCTGACAATGAAGACTGAGCATGCGCAGTGCTGTGTCCCTCCACCCACAGAGTCCCCTGCCTCACTGTTGCACTGGAGAGCAGGGAGAGCATTGATTTGAACTGTGAGATGAGGCTGGGCCACACAAACTTGAAGTTGGCCAATCACTGATTGGCCAGGTGTTGCCGAAGATCTTCCAGTGCGCTGATTGGCTGCACGAAGCCTTGGTGCTTGGTAGGGAGATAGTGTGGAATAATGAAGGGAATGATTCACATACAGAAGCGGGGCAGCGGGAAGGTAGCTGAGCAGGATGATGTATGTGCTGAAGAGCATGAGGGCAGCGATTTAGATTTCTGACAAAGGGACCTTGCACAGTCCAGGAATTATTTTACAGACTACAACACCCAGGATACCCCTCACCGCAAGTGGTGTCTGCAAAGAACAGGTGGGGCGTGCTTGGGTGTGATCATGTAAAGGGGTGAGGCTGTGGTACTCCAGGGTAAGCGCCGTATAAATAACAGATCATATCGACATGGCAAAGGCATTGCCCGAGCTATTAATTACCTGAACTGGGGTCCAATCGCACCTTTCAACCCCCACAGTTAATGCAAAGTAAGAAAGGCTGGAGGGAGGCCCTTTCCCCAGTACGAAACGAGTCATGCCCGCCACCCACCAGAGAAATCGCAGTATGCTGCCTGTCCCAACCAGCAACGGCTGGGTCTTGGCATGCAACTGCTGCCCACCCCTGAATGCCCGGCAGACCAGACTACCTGGGGAATGTGCGGTGGCATTCGGCCTCGCCCATTGTGCCACGGCACGACCTTTCACCTTGAGGGGGGAGGGCCTCGTGTCATCTGCCCTCAGGGCCCCTGGTGGACTGTGCTCAGGCCTCTCGCACGGCCCATCCACGCACCTGGCCGAACTCTGACCCACATGCACGCACCTGCCTTTATGGGATACACATAAGGGCACCTACATTCCCTGCCCCACCTAGGATCTCCTATCTCTGAAGAGTCTTTATTATGGCCCGCGTTTCCGCCAATCATGGGGGATTATGAAAGGACAGGGACACTGGGATGTCAATTGACCAAAATGCCAGGTGCAGCGGAAGTGACGTCACATACTTGATGGCATCACTGGGAGTGTGTGTTGGCCTAACGGCCTCGTAGAAGCAGTGTGCCTCTCTTTGTGCAAAGATAGCCGGTGAGTTTACGGCGCATTTGTAGCGCTCCTGCTGGCCCTCCGGGCCATCTTTAAAAGTTTTGCAAGGCCCCCAGGCCCCCCTGTAGTCTGCTTGCCTCCTCGTTCCCACCCCGCACCCTCTTCCTGATTCTGCTCCCTCCCGCCTCCCGACCCGCCCATCCTGCTCCGATTGGTCCAGCCGAGAGGATTCCCCTCCATTACCAGTTCTCCTAGGGCAGCCCTCTGCCCGGCAGCCCATCGCCTAAGGACCTGTGGCAAAGGACGACTCCTTCAGAGACGACTCCAGATCGTATCTGCAGGTATCCGCAGGAGAAGCAAGAAGCCGACAATAAATAATCGTGGCAAGGGCAGGGTCAGAAGCAATTACTTCCCACCATACTACCCTACCACTCAATCTGGAAACTTCATATTGTAGTAGCATTACATCTAGTAGTGTGCATTTACAAACATGCCTGTGACATAGTTGCATTCATAAAACATGAAACTAACCGTTGAAGCTAGAAGTGTGCCTAATAGCGTGCCCCCATTGAATTTAGAACTACAATTAGAAACCCCTCCTAAACTGCACTTAAAAGTCCACCTAAAGCCATACCTGTGGTGTTGCTACATTCGATTTCTCCCTAATAACTTACCTGTATTCCAGCTTACTAGAAGAAAGCCTACCCAACAGCGTAACTGTTCTGTAGTTGCAACTAAATAGGCCGTCTAACAGCATATCCTAAAGTCTAGCTACACCTAATATCTGCAGCCTAGTACAACTAGTACACTAAAACCTAGAATAAGTGAATAATATCACCCTGCTTAGTGGAACCCTGAAACCAAGACTAATCTCACCCAGTGATATAGTCGAACTTATAAAGTCCAATAAAGTGTAAGTTGCACCTGAAACTACACCTAATAGCTCGTACTAACCATGAGTGCACCCACTCCACCAGGGTTTGTGGGAAATGACCACTGTGGACCGCCTCCACTCTCCAGTCTGCTTTGCCTCCCGTCCCCCCCTTCCCAAATCATCCCACCCTCTTTGACATCCCCTACCCTTCCCCTTTCCAAGCACCAAGCCAGAGGGTCACGATGGCGAGCCAACCACCCTAAGACCACTGCTCCCCTGAACCCCACCACTGACCAGCCTACGTTGATCATGCCCGCTCCCCTCACTATCATAGCGTGCACACCCCGCCCTGCAATCATCCACCCCCACTTTTCCCACAAACCCCCACCATCTTCCCCCCAATCACACCCTTTCCCCACCCTAAAAACTGCATGCCTAGCCCTAGCAAGAACAGAAGCCTCATCCCTCTCCCCCTCTGACCCCCACCCTCTCTCACACACCAATCGCAACAAAGACACTAAAGAGGAAACGTACCTGGTCCCCCTCAATCTCTCAGCACTCTTCGCCTCCCCTGTCTCCACCCACCACCTCTTTCCCACAATCACCACCTTCTCCCCTCACTTCACCCTTCCTGAAACCCCTCTCCCTCGATTTCTCACCAACTGCAACTGAAACTCCTAATCGCCCACACCCCACCTTCAAATCCCCCGGGCCAAACCCAATCATCCTAACGCACGCATCCACCCACACCCACCCAAAAGCCGCCAACTTTTCTGCTCACCCACTTTTCCCATCGATCATCAACCACCCTACCCCTCTCCCTCTCCAGTTTCCACTCTCTCACCCCCGCCCCCTTCCGCTCCAGCTCCAACACCAACCTCACCTAACAAAGTGAACTGCATCCTATTTAATGCCCGATCCTTAGTAAAAAACAGACACTGCATCTTTGACCTCCTCGCCTCTGACAAACCAGACCTGGTTTTCATCAGCGAAACTTGGTTCTCTGACGACTTCCCCCCAATCGCCAATGAAGCCTTCCCCCATGACTACTCCCTCATATCACTGATCCGTCCCTCTAGAGGTGGGGGAATAGCATTCGTCTTCAAGACTCACTTCCACGCCTCGATCATCGACAACCAACCTTCCATTCCTTCCTGCGAATCACTCCTCGTTAAACTATTCCTCTCCCTGTCGTTCTCACACAGCTTCCTAATAATCTACAGACCCCCTGGCTACGATAGACAATTCTCAAACAACCTCTGCGACTCTATTGCCACCCTTCAACTAAACCATCCCAACCTCACCCTCCTTGGAGACTTCAATTTATGGCTCGACATCCCCACCAACCCGACTCACTATAAAGGACACACTCTTGATGCCATCTTCAACCCCCACAACCGGATACATATAAACCCCCCCAACCCTATCATCTGGTCTGATCACTTCATTGTTTCTTTTGCCATTCGCGTACCCGACCCCATTCCCGTACTCGAATCTGAACCTCCGAAGCTACTCAGATGCTCAAAAAAAATAAAAATCGTTCCTGACCTAGCCGACGCACTCCTCCAGTCTCCACCACCTACCTGCCATCTCAATAAACAACTGACCCCCGACGCCTTTGACTCATGGCTCGACACCTCACTAATGCGGTTCACACGCTCTTGCAAACCATCAGCCCGCCGTGGCCTGTTCCCTAGATGGTTCACACCTGAGTTGAAGACCACTAAACAACTATATAAATACCTAGAACGCAAATGGCAGAAAGACAAAATTCAGGAGAGCAGAGCCACCTTGGCCCAACACCTTCATCAGTACAAGGCTGAAATCCGGAAAGCAAAAAAAGCCCACTACAGTTCCTGAATCCTAAACTGCAAAAGTCCCAGCAAAGAACTTCACAAAATCATCTCCGAATTCACCAAACCAGCATGCACTACGACCGCCCCGACCCCCTCACAATCACTGTGCGACTCTCAATCTCTCCACTTTTACGCCATGGCTCTCGAAAGAACAAATGCTCTAACCACCAAACTGGCTCTCTTATATCCTCCAGGCAACCCTCTCCCCATACCGGCCAACACACCGCCTACGACCACTACGCAACCAACGTTCGAATCCTTTAGTCCAATATCACCAGACCAATTTCTCAAACTTCTATCTGCCCGCAAACCATCCGGTTCTCCGCTAGACCCTCAACCCTCAAAGACATTTTCGCTTCCACCTGCGCAGGAGAACGCGCAAGATCCATCATAAATGACTCCCTTTCCTCGGGTATCTTTCCGGACGTATTCAAAACGGTTAATGTCAAACCTCTAATAAAAAAATCTTCCCTCGACCCTCTCGAGCCCAAAAACTACCGCCCCATCTCAGACACCAGGTTCCTTGCCAAACTCATTGACCGAACCGCTTATTCCCAACTAAATGCCTTTGTCGAAGCCAACAATCTCCTTGACCCCGCACAATCAGGTTTCAGAGCCCGTCACGGAACTGAAACCACCCTAACCTCAATCTGGGATGACCTTAAAATGACAGCAGACTCCACAGGATGCACCGCATTAATCCTTCTTGACCTATCCACCGCCTTCGACACAATCAATCACTCAATCCTCCTTGACCGCCTCCACTCCCTAGGAATTCGTGGAACCGCTCTTAAATGGATAGCTTCATTCCTCAAAGATAGGTACCAAATAACGATACTCTCCACCTATTCCTCGCAAGCCTGACCAGTCGACACGGGAGTCCCACAAGGAGCATGCCTATCTGCCCTCCTGTTCAATCTCTACTTGATCACCCTCCCACCAATAATTTGTTCACACAACATTCTGTATTACAACTACGCTGATGACACTCAACTAATTCTAAAACTCCTGAACTCAAAACCCAACTACTGTCATGATTCCTGCCCCTCATGTCCCCAGCCCTCTAAGATGTCAGGCTGGAGCCAGGCCACGATCACCTACATGGCCCTCAAGGGCCTCTCCATCCCTCCAAAGACCCACTTGGAGTCAGACTTGGCGCTTGTAGCACCAGACTCACTCACTCTCATAGGATAACATTGGGGATTGGACTTGTAGTGCATTGATGGGGACAAGATGGATGCCCCCACATATTACGGTTCCCAGAACTGCATGTGCAGTCTAGTCTTTTGGGTGTGGTTCATCCCAGAGAAACCTGGGATACCCAGAGACTATTTAAGCCACGCCCAGGCTGAGAAACATGCTTTGTGTTTTCTGCACCTGCAGCGTGACACTCACCGTGTTCGGATCGGTCTCCAGTAGGCCTGCATCTTTCTTCTGCGCTCAGCTCCTGCAAGAACAAGAACACCGTTGGGAACAGCCTTACCTTGCGGCGCTTCTGCCCATCATTCATCGCTTCTTCTGTTCTGCGGGCATCTTTGGCGGTGTCATTCCCATCCCGGCACTCCGCTTCCTAAGGAAAAGGGAAAAGAACAGAAAAAAGGCATTAGTAAGCATTCAGCAAATCTTCGCTTATTTTTAAAGACTGTACGAGCTTCAAATGCTTACCTGAATCCCAGACGCTCTGAGGGAACTCTGTCTCCGGAACTTCTCATCCAGCTGCAAGAGGGAAAAGACACTCCAGGTTAGCGTGGAAACATCTAGAGGCGCCGCATACCGCGCTTACTCACCGTATTTCTTCTTCATAACCGGCATCCACGCTGAAAAGGTTGCGGCACCTAAAAGACACATAAAAATAATTCAGTTCAATACAAATACAAAAGGGTTGCATCGCGCATCGCGCTCTCACTCACCTTCAGCGCTACTCATCTCAGCAGCACGTCGCCATCCCCGGATGCCGGCCATCATCTAAGGAAGGAAAGGAACAAAGTTAGAGAACTGTTCAAAAGACTCATTATACTTACCTGTCAGACTCTTGCCAGTGAAGTAACTAGGCAGCAACGAGCCTGCATCAATCAACGCGCCCCTGCGCTGAAAGCAGGACGGAGAGCACACTTTCCAAGAAAGAAAACAAGGTGAGCTGTGGATCAAAGGGAAGAGTTGGGGAAGAAGGGGTTCAAGCACACAGAGACAATAGGGAGTTAAACTCTACCAATCCTGTGTTCCAGGCCCAGACTCCAGTCGAGTAGACTCCAAGGAAGTGTTTGAGGTCGTAAGAGGTCAGAACAGGCTGAGTGACGTCCCTGTGGATACCAGGTGAGCATTACAACTGCCGACCTGACCTCGCCTCCTGCCTCCTTGACATAAAGCTGTGGATGACCCAAAGCCACCTCTTGTTAAACCCCCCCAAAACTGAAATCATGGTATGTGGCAACTCCGAACTTCTTCCACACCCACTACTCTGGCCATCCGCCATGGGCAACTCACCGACCCCCTCTAACTCAGTGAAAAACTTTGAATGCACCCTTGACTCTGACCTAACACTCTCGAGCCAAGTCAACACAGTGTCAAAGTCCTACCACTACCACCTTAAAACCCTTAGGCGCATCTTTCCATATCTCTCCTTTCCCAACAGACTCTCCGCGGTCCAATCAATTGTTATATCAAGACTGGACTACGCAAACCCCCTCTACCTCGGAGTCCACGCTTACCAACTGAATAACCTTCAAAGGGCACAAAACACCGCAGCCAAACTGCTACTTGCACTCGGCCTAAGACACCACATCTCCCCAGCCCTTAAGACTCTGCACTGGCTTCCAGTGGCCCGAAGGGTGACTTTCAAAACCTTATGCATCTCCCATCTAGCATTGCATAAAACTGGACCTCAATATCTTCAAGACAAGCTAAAACCCTATCACCCTCCACGCACTCTAAGATCAAGCTCAGCCGGCCTCCTAGTCATACCTAAGACAAACTCAGTCAGGTTAGGCGGATCATCATTCTCAGCCTTGGCCCCCACGCTGTTGAACGCACTCCCACCTCACATCTGCCTAACTGAAGATCTAATGTCTTTCCGCAAACTACTGAAAACCTGGCTCTTCCCCTAAAACCAACCCGTATGCAAACTAACCCAAACAGAATAACAGCATCTCAATGACACCAATCCAACAAACTACTAGATGCGAGAAATTAACATCTGATAACCGCTAATATAACATAAAAGGACAAACAGAATAGAACGAGTGAAGTAGATCAAAGCAGTGAAGTGGATAATAAGAATAAATCATACGAAAACAGTAACGAGATTTAAATTAATGAAATGGATGAAATGCATGATGAATGAATGAAGTGAATGGAGTGGATGAAATCGTTAGAATGGATGAAGGGTGTGGAACGGATGAATGTGTTGAGCGGATGATTGTGTTGAGCAGATGAGTGTGTAGATCGGATGAGTGTGTAGATCGGATGAGTGTATAGAATGGATGAGTATGTTGAGCGGATGAATGTGTAGAGCGGACGAGTGTGTAGAGCGGATGAGTGAGTAAGTACAGAAAAGTGTGTACAACGCAGGAGTGCGTAGAACAAATGAAAGTGCAGAATGAATGAGTGTAGAACGGATGAGTATGTAGAGCGGATGAGGGTGTAGAGCGGATGAGTGCGTAAGTGGGGAAGAATGTGTAGAACGCTGGAGCAAATTAATGTACAGACCGTATAGAGTGTATAGAGCGGATGGGTGTATAGAGCGGATGCGTTTACAGAGCGGATGAGTGTATAGAGCGATGAGTGTATAGAGCGGATGACTGCGTATGAGCGAACGACTTTGTAGAGCTGATGAGTGCATATAGCAGATGAATGCGTGGAAAGAAGAAGTGCATAGAGTGGATTTGTGCGTGGAGCGGATGAGTGAGTGGAGCGGGTGAGAGCGGGGAGCGAATGGGTGAGCAGAGCGGATGGGTGAGCAGAGCGGAAGAGTGCGCAAAGCGGAAGAGTGCGCAAAGCGGAAGAGTGCGCAGAGCGGAAGAGTGCGCCGAGCGGAAGAATGCGCCGAGCAGAAGAGTGCACAGAGCAGAAGAGAGTGCAGAGCGGAGGAGTGTGTAAGAATGGAGGAGTGTTTAGAGTGGATGATTGCGTAGAACAGACTAGTGGGTAGAGCCGACGAGTGTATGGAGCAGACGAGTGCGTATGAGCGAATGAGTGCGTAAGAAAGGAGGGGTGCGTAAGAGCGAGTGAGTGCGTAGAGCAGATGAGTACGTAGACCGGATGAGTGCCTAGAGCGGGTGAGTGCATAGAGCGGGTGAGTGTGTAGAGCGGGTGAGTGAGTAGAGCAGGTGAATACGTAGAGCGTGCTAGGGCATAAAGTGGACGAGTGACTAGAGCGGACGAGTGCCTAGAGCAGATGAGTGCCTAGAGCGGACGAGTGCCTAGAGCGGAGGCGTGCCTAGAGCGGATGACTGCCTAGAGCGGATGAGTTGCGTAGAGCGGATGAGTGCGTAGAGCGGATGAGTGCGTAGAGCGGATGAGTGCGGAGTGCATGTAGAGCGGATGAGTGCCTAGAGCGAAAGAATGCTTAGAGCAGATTATTGTGTAGAGCGGATGAGTACGTAGAGCCGCTCAATGCGTAGAGCGGATGGAACGGGTGAAGTATGTGGATGGAATGGGTGACATATATGGATAGAACGAGTGATGTATGTGAATAGAACAGATGACGTATGTGGATAGAACGGGTGACATATGTGGATGAAACGGGTGACGTATGTAGATGGATGACGTAGGTGTATGGAACGGGTGATGTATGTGGATGGAACATGCGACGTATGTGGATGGAACGGGCAACGTATGTGGATGGCAAGAGGCCACGTATGTGGATGAAACGGGTGATGTATGTGGATGGAACGTGTGAAAAATGTGGATGGAACGGATGAAGTATGTAGATGGTATGGGTGAAATATGTGGATGAAGTGCATAAAACAACTTAGAATACACGGAACGGATCGGAGTAAATAGAACAGATTCGAATGCATGAAACGGATTGGAGTGTGTGGAACAGATTGGAGTGCGTGGAACAGATTGGAATACGTGGAACCCATCATATCACATCACCACGCTTACTCTCTTCTTTACACCACCAGTCAACTAGAACACAGGGATACTATGACACCATTCGGTATAACTGTTCTCATACCAACATCTGCCGCATGCTCCCCATCACTCTAAGTAAACACTGCTGGTTACACCCCCAGCCAGGCGTTTTCCTCAGGCCTAACGCAGCCACATCCGTTCCGGATAAATCCTGCCAGAACGAACACATACTCCTGATCTCTCAACCACCACACCTACCGCAAAGAAGCAGCTATTACACGAATGCCACACCAGCTGCACACATATCCGGTGCTCACACGCACCTTTGACTCTCTCTACTCCCTCTACTGACTTGAACTCTGGTTCCCAAGGGCGTTCAACTTACCAACGCCTTCAGACCATACCAATGGTACATAAGGCGCTATATAAATGCAAAGTAACATAACATAACATCACACAGCCTTTGCTCCAGACAACATCATAGGGAGTGACATTACAAAAGTACAAAGAAACAAACTACAATACGTGTATGATAAAGGTATCGCCAAAGTGGGAAGAACATATATCAACTACTTTGCTGTCCCAATATATAATGGTACAATCCTGATATGCCCGGGGTGCACCCAGCGAACCATCCGGTCTGCACGTATCTTGCACTTGCCACCAGCTGGCCCTTATTATTTATCTTGTTCTACTAAACCTGTACTGCACTTCTCCTCTCCCTTTCCCCCTTGCACTTTTCCCTTCCCCCCAACCCTGCACTTGCGCGATCTGAATGACACCTGACCTAGTAGGATCGTTTGTCTGTCTCCCCTTGTTCCCCTCCGCCTCGTCTTGCCTTGAAACACTTGTGTATATGCGCGTTATAAATGCCATATCATATCATATCATACGCACTGCTTTCCTATGCCAGTGCTGCTGCATGTAGCCTCCTATGCCAGGTCTAGCCATAATATACTAAATCCTGCCTCCTAGGGTAGGCATTGCTGTCACATGCTAATTATAACTACAGATACCCTATAGTGCCATGTTATTCCAGGCCAGGCCTGACACACCATGTGGTCATCACACGGAAACCAGCCTCGCCAGCCCGAGTGCTATGATAACTGCCAACCGCACAAGTACTGTCCCTTTAAGCCTGGCAAAGCCTGCAATTCTAAAACCATGATTCAGCCTCTCTGTTTATACATCGCAAACTTAGCTCAATCAATTTTGGTGATCTCAATTTGAGAAGTTAGGCAAAATTAGGCCTATGAGGTTAAGCGATTTACCCAAGATCACACATACTGGTCAAGTGGCGAAGCCAGGACTTGTGTACCTATTTCAATGTCTCCATTGGACAGCATCTCCTACCATACCATCTCTATCTTTGTACCAACATGCTGGTGCAAACACATGGTGTTTCTTTCATGCGTAGGCACGGTAGTTTATGTTTGATAAAGTGGATATGTAAAGTACCGACCCACTTTCTAAATTAATGTGAGAAAAGGAACTCTTTATCGAAACCTGTTGGATGGACCAAACATGATTTATTGTGATGTGATGCAAGAGGAACAGACTCTCGGGCTGTAATCCCTCAACTCACTGAGCTATCCACATTCATTGCTACATACTGCATAAAAGGATGCATTTTCTACATTTACAAAAGTACATAGAAAAAGCTGCTTCGCAAAGTTTTCATGTGGGGTGTCTCTCATAAGGCATGAAACATCACACCTAGGCAAACTGCAAACACAGAGATAACACCCACACACGCGCACAGCCAGAAAACGTGTACATTGGAATACAGCTACCCCCACAATAACAATTCTGAAGGTGATATTCCAAGTGCTCTTGTGAAAAATGACACCCCCTCAGGATTTAAACGCGGTGCTGGCTCCCACTGTCCAAGAAGTCCTAATTCTGAAAAGGACTAAACCCACAGAGTGCAGGGCCCAAAGTGGTTCATCTCAGGTCAAATGTGTTTTTCCAGTGATCAGTACACTATTCTACGACATTTAAGTGTGATGGCCAGTAGGCTAGGAGATTGCCAGGGGGAGAAGCTGGATTACTCCGTGACATCTAAGTGTGATGGTCAGTAGGCTAGGAGATCGCCAGGGGCAGCAGCCGGACTACTCCGCGACATCTAAGTGTGATGACCAGTAGGCTAGGAGATCGCCAGTGGCAGCAGCCGGACTACTTCACAACATCTAAGTGTGATTGCCAGTAGGCTAGGAGATCGTCAGGGGCAGCAGCCGGACTACTCTACGATATCTAAGTGTGATGGCCAGTAGGCTAGGAGATCACCAGGGGCAGCAGCTGGACTACTCCACGACATCTAAGTGTGATGGTCAGTAGGCTAGGAGATCGCCAGGGGCAGCAGCCGGACTACTCCACGGCATCTAAGTGTGATGGCCTGTAGGCTAGGAGATCGCCAGAGGCAGCAGCTGGACTACTCCATGACATCTAAGTGTGATGGCCAGTAGGCTAGGAGATTGCCAGGGGCAGCAGCTGGACTACTCCACAACATCTAAGTGTGATGGCCAGTAGGCTAGGAGATCACCAGTGGCAGCAGCTGGACTGCTCCACGACATCTAAGTGTGATGGCCAGTAGGCTAGGAGATAGCCAGGGGCAGCAGCTGGACTATTCCACGACATCTAAGTGTGATGGCCTGTAGGCTAGGAGTTCGCCAGGGGCAGCAGCTGGACTACTCCACGACATCTAAGTGTGATGGCCTGTAGGCTGGGAGATCACATGGGGCAGCCGCTGGACTACTCCACAACATTTAGGTGTGATGGCCAGTAGGCTAGGAGATTGCCCGGGGCAGCAGCTGGATAACTCTACGACATCTAAGTGTGATGGCCAGTAGGCTAGGAGATTGCCAGGGGCAGCAGCTGGACTACTCAGCGACATCTAAGTGTAATGGCCAGTAGGCTAGGAGATCGCCAGGGGCAGCAGCCACACTACTCCGCGACATCTAAGTGTGATGGCCAGTAGGATAGGAGATCGCCTGGGGCAGCAGCAGGACTACTCCACGACATCTAAGTGTGATGGCCAGGAGGCAAGGAGATCGCCAGGGGCAGCAGCCGGACTACTCCGCGACATCTAAGTGTGATGGCCAATAGGCTAGGAGATCGCCAGCGCAGCAGCTGGACTACTCTATGACATCTAAGTGTGATGGCCAGTAGGCTAGGAGATTGCCTGGGGCAGCAGCTGGACTACTCCACGACATCTTAGTGTGATGGCCAGTAGGCTAGGAAATTGCCAGGGGCAGCAGCTGGACTACTCCACGACCTCTAAGTGTGATGGCCAGTAGGCTAGGAGATTGCCTGGGGCAGCAGCTGGACTACTCCACGACATCTTAGTGTGATGGCCAGTAGGCTAGGAAATTGCCAGGGGCAGCAGCTGGATAACTCTATGACATCTAAGTGTGATGGCCAGTAGGCTAGGAGATTGTCAGGGGCAGCAGCTGGACTACTCAGCGACATCTAAGTGTAATGGCCAGTAGGCTAGGAGATCGCCAGGGGCAGCAGCTGGACTACTCCGCGACATCTAAGTGTGATGGCCAGTAGGATAGGAGATCGCCTGGGGCAGCAGCAGGACTACTCCACGACATCTAAGTGTGATGGCCAGGAGGCAAGGAGATCGCCAGGGGCAGCAGCCGGACTACTCCGCGACATCTAAGTGTGATGGCCAATAGGCTAGGAGATCGCCAGGGCAGCAGCTGGACTACTCTATGACATCTAAGTGTGATGGCCAGTAGGCTAGGAGATTGCCTGGGGCAGCAGCTGGACTACTCCACGACATCTTAGTGTGATGGCCAGTAGGCTAGGAAATTGCCAGGGGCAGCAGCTGGACTACTCCACGACCTCTAAGTGTGATGGCCAGTAGGCTAGGAGATTGCCAGGGGCAGCAGCTGGACTACTCCACGACATCTAAGTGTGATGGCCTGTAGGCTAGGAGATCGCCAGGGGCAGCAGCCGGACTACTCCGCGACATCTAAGTGTGATGGCCAGTAGGCTAGGAGATTGCCAGGGCAGCAGCTGGACTACTCTGCGACATCTAAGTGTGATGGCCAGTAGGCTAGGAGATCGCCAGGGGCAGATGCTGGACTACTCCACGACATCTAAGTGTGATGGCCAGTAGGCTAGGAGATTGCCAGGGGCAGCAACTGGACTACTCCACGACATCTAACTGTGATGGCCAGTAGGCTAGGAGGTTGCCAGGGCAGCAGCTGGACTACTCCGCGACATCTAAGTGTGATGGCCAGTAGGCTAGGAGATCGCCAGGGCAGCAGCTGGACTACTCCGCGACATCTAAGTGTGATGGCCAGTAGGCTAGGAGATTGACTGGGGCAGCTGCTGGACTACTCCACGACATCTAAGTGTGATGGCCAGTAGGCTAGGAGATTGCCAGGGGCAGCAGCTGGACTACTCCACGACATCTAAGTGTGATGGCCTGTAGGCTAGGAGATCGCCAGGGGCAGCAGCCAGACTACTCCGTGACATCTAAGTGTGATGGCCAGTAGGCTAGGAGATCACCAGGGCAGCAGCCGGACTACTCTGCGACATCTAAGTGTGATGGCCAGTAGGCTAGGAGAATGCCAGGGGCAGCTGCTGGACTACTCCACGACATCTAAGTGTGATGGCCAGTAGGCTAGGAGATTGCCAGGGGCAGCAGCTGGACAACTCCACAACATCTAACTGTGATGGCCAGTAGGCTAGGAGATTGCCAGGGCAGCAGCTGGACTACTCCACGACATCTAAGTGTGATGGCCTGTAGGATAGGAGATCGCAAGGGGCAGCCGCTGGACTACTCCATGACATCTAAGTGTGATGGGCAGTAGGCTGGGAGATTGCCTGGGGCAGCCGCTGGACTACTCTATGACATCTAAGTGTGATGGCCAGTAGTCTAGGAGATTGCCAGGGGCAGCATCTGAACTACTCTACAACATCTAAGTGTGATGACCAGTAGGCTAGGAGATTGCCAGGGGCAGCAGCTGGACTACTCCAGGACATCTAAGTGTGATGGCCAGTAGGCGAGGAGATTGCCAGGGGCAGCAGCTGGAGTACTCTGCGACATCAAAGTGTGATGGCCAGTAGGCTAGGAGATTGCCAGGGGCAGCAGCTGGACTACTCTGTGACATCTAAGTGTGATGGCCTGTAGGATAGGAGATTGCAAGGGGCAGCAGCTGGACTACTCCATGACATCTAAGTGTGATGGGCAGTAGGCTGGGAGATTGCCAGGGGCAGCAGCTGAACTACTCTACAACATCTAAGTGTGATGACTAGGCTAGGAGATTGCCAGGGGCAGCAGCTGGACTACTCTACAACATCTAAGTGTGATGACCAGTAGGCTAGGAGATTGCCAGGGGCAGCAGCTGGACTACTCCACGACATCTAAGTGTGATGGCCAGTAGGCGAGGAGATTGCCAGGGGCAGCAGCTGGAGTACTCTGCGACATCTAAGTGTGATGGCCAGTAGGCTAGGAGATTGCCTGGGGCAGCAGCTGGATTACTCCCTGACATCAAAGTGTGATGGCCAGTAGGCGGGGAGATTGCCAGGGGCAGCAGCTGGATTACTTCCTGACATCAAAGTGTGATGGCCAGTAGGCGAGGAGATTGCCAGGGGCAGCAGCTGGACTACTCTGTGACATCTAAGTGTGATTGCCAGTAGGCTAGGAGATTGCCAGGGGCAGCAGCTGGACTACTCTATGACATCTAAGTGTGATGGCCAGTAGGCTAGGAGATTGCCAGGGACAGCAGCTGGACTACTCCACAACATCTAAGTGTGATGGCCAGTAGACGAGGAGATTGCCAGGGGCAGCAGCTGGAGTACTCTGCGACATCTAAGTGTGATGGCCAGTAGGCTAGGAGATTGCCTGGGGCAGCAGCTGGATTACTCCCTGACATCAAAGTGTGATGGCCAGTAGGCGGGGAGATTGCCAGGGGCAGCAGCTGGATTACTTCCTGACATCAAAGTGTGATGGCCAGTAGGCGAGGAGATTGCCAGGGGCAGCAGCTGGACTACTCTGTGACATCTAAGTGTGATTGCCAGTAGGCTAGGAGATTGCCAGGGGCAGCAGCTGGACTACTCTGTGACATCTAAGTGTGATGGCCAGTAGGCTAGGAGATTGCCAGGGGCTTGCCTTGATCAGTGTGTTTCGCCTCTCCAGAACCAATCAGGGACACGGCAGAATGAGGCTATCGCTTGCTCTGTAAATGGTTGCCACCCGGTACCTGGACATGATTGAGATGTATTTCCTGCACAATCCATCTCTTGCGTGCTCGTTAGGGTGGCCTGGTTGCCTCTCTAGCTGTGGCTCTGTGCGTGGAAATCCTTTCCTGACTGGCCACTTGGATTTTAGCTTGGGCGGGCACTGATGAATTCTGCTAAATGATTCAACAGTCCCTTGATAGCTGAGGCACCATTTGGGATATTAATTTTATAATCATGATGGTATTCACTGAGCAACGGAGCACTTTGCAGAGGTAGCAACAGAACAGATATCCAGCGGGGGGAGGATACAGAGTGGCACAGAGGAGCGGTACAGATGTACCGTGTGGTGGGGAAGAGAGGGGTGGGCAGTGTCTAGCGAGTCTGGTGGCATGAGGGCCGACGTGATGGCCTAGGTGTTAAGGAGGAGAGACTCCTAGAAGAGGTGGGTCTTGAGTTATTTTCTGAATGGATGAGCAGTTGGCCGCAGTCTGTGATTTTAAACTCTGGATCTTGTGGAAGGTTCTTCCTTTTATCCCTACAGTCTGTCAAGCCCCGGTGGTCGCCGCCCTAGTACTGAGTGTAGTAGATTACTGTAATTCGCTCTACCTTGGGTAGCCTCTCTACCTGATTAGGCGGCTTCAACTTCTGCAAAATACAGCGGCCAGATCCATTTTTCGACATCCGTTTGGAGCACTCATGTCCCCTTTGTTGAGACAACTGCATTGGCTTCCGGTGGCAGCTCGGATTATGTTTAAGTCAATGTGTATTGTGCACCGGGCTTTCTATGGTATTGGAGCAGGGTACCTACAAGCCAAATCTGTGCGCTATTTTCATACGCGCTTTCTCCGTTCCCAGTTGCCCTCCTGATAGCTGTTCCTCAATTCAGGTTGGCCTGATCGGGGCCGTGCTTTTTCTGTTGTGGCTGCCAAAGCTTGGAACGATCTTCTTCTTGCCTTGCGGAAGACTGCCGATCACTTTGCCTTTTGGCGGAACTTAAAAACCATACTATTTTAATAGTGTATCTCTATTGAAACCTCCTTTATGCCTTTAGTGACAGGATGCCTTTGGGCATACGTGCACTCAACAAGTTCCGATAACATAACATAACATAACATAACATAACATAACAAGTGTGGGAGCGTGGGGTGAGTCTGATGCTGATGGGGAGGGGGTTCCATAGTCTTGTGGAGGATAGCGGCCTCTTCTACAGCTCTGTGGCCTAAATAACAGTTTTTAATGTCACAAAAGGCTTCCCCATGTGGGTCTTGGGTGATTTTCCTGTGGAGTAACTAGTAAGCAGTTGAAAGTCGGGTCTGCTGATTGAGGGCCTTACGGGCGTTGCGACGAGGGCTGAGCTCATTTGTTGATGCATTGGAACACTCAAATCTGGTAAGGTTTTCCGGATATCCTCGATGAATATGCATGAGGGACCTCAACACATAATGAATTTCAGTGACGATTATTCCCATCATCTTATTATAATAAAAGGGCAGATGTATGCTGGTCTGATGCAGTCATGCGCGGTAGAGGCTGCCCGCTTCGCCTGTTGTCACAGCTAGAAGGAGCTGGCCCCTTAGGAGTTATAGAGGCCATACTGTGTCAATTTCTTTGCCTGAACATACATAGCTTTGCCTGTTGTCACTGCTAGAGGGAGTGGTTGCCTTAGGATTTATAGTGGTCCTACTGTGTCAATTTGTTTTCTCTTAAAATAAATTACAGCAAAATATACTACATAATATATTAACACTCTGAACATCTATTGGTTTACGCACTTTGGCCCGTGTGCACGGGCTGTCCAACTAGTTGTCATATATTATCTCAGGAAATGTAGACTACTGGTCCATTAGCCACCGGAATACCTTGCCCATGTTCGTGGACCAGAGAAATCCAATGCTGATGTTTGCCTTTGGTGCCTGACCCCTGGGCGCTGTGGCATACACAGTTTGGCGTCTTCTTCATGTGCCTCAATCCCATGGTTACTCTTGAGCTATTGCTGAGGCATGTTGCCATAATTCCATAGACAGCACTTTGCCCATGCCTCTCAATGGGAAACAATCCGCCATGACTGACAGCTCGGGCTCTATTAGTTTGCTAGTTACAATCCCTGCTGGTGCACTGACCTCCAGTTCTCTATCCCTGATCATGAGTTAGTTCCTTAAAGAGGTGTGTGCCAAGTCTAGAATATCTGCACAGCTGTGTCCACATCTGGCAATTCATGAGCGGCAGCAAAGTCAAGGCATTCCTCTGTCATCCTTCCTCCACTGTTGAACTGATTGTGAAATGCCATGGAGTGATAAGTCATCTTGAAGCCACTCCAAACTCTGGGCAGGTTCAGGGACGTCGTTTCACCAAAATGCCAGGGGTAGCGGAAGTGACCGCTGATGACATCACAGGAAGCAATGTAATTTGAGCCAACCCCGAAAGTGACATCACGGGAAGCCATGAAACACGACCTTTCACCCCTTGAAAAAACAGGAAGAGGCATCACATAGCATTGTTCCTAAGTACACAACGAAAAATATGGTTACGATATCACTATAATGTGAAATACATTTCATACAAGAATGGATCCCCATATGTATTGTTAAGATCAGTGTGTATAGGCCCATACTACAAAATTACTGTGAATGCAAGCAGACGTCCATGACCAAATGATAATGAGGTGTTATTATATAGCACTTACACTTAAGCGCTTTATATAGAACAAATATACATACAATGTCACCCAACCTGTGTTGGTACTCATTTATCGACCTCAGAAGGATGAAAGTCTGAGCTAAGGTGTTTAAGAACAGAATAAATCAGAGTGCCTCACCCTCTGAAGTGTGCCTGAAATAAACCTTTAATGAGTCTAGCAATTATTGTATACAATTCCAGAAAGACGAATGATGTGTTATTTCTATTCATTCTTATTTAGGGTCACTGCTCAAAGTGTTACACTTGTGCAACCCCCTGTTTTTTGTTTTTTTAAAGAGGCCTGACCAAGAATGCCAGCAACTCCAGAAACAAAGAGCCACATGGCACTGGAGCCAGCCCAGGAGCTTACATTTAAACAAAATATATATATATATATTTTCTTTTTAATTATTTCTTTTTTTTTTAGGGGTAGCAAGGAAGATCACAGGGGTAGCAAGGGAGAACTCGGGGGTCGCAGCTGCAACCCCCAAATGACATCCCTGGGTAGGTTCCACACCAACCACCACAGAGTGGTTCAAGATCTGGTGTTTCTTTCTCATCCGTCTCTGGTCGAGGCAGACTTTTCGTCACGCTTCGTCCTCTGCTTGGGTGATGGCTGTTTTTGGAGAGAGGACTTCTATCTGTTTCTGGATTATGGATTAAGCCTTCTTGTGGGCCAGGGCGTTGGCTTCCCTTTCAACAAGGTATTCAGCTTCTTCCTAAGGAAGAGCTTCTGCCTTTTCCCAAATTACTTGCTTTCAGACCAGATCTTCAGCTCCTAATGGCCAGGGCTTCAGTTTCATCTCAGGCGTGGGCCTCCCCTCGCTCTCGGGTCAGGGCTTCAGCTTATTTTTGAGTCAGGGCGTTGGACTTATCTTGGGCCAGGGTTTTAAACTTCTCCCCAGCCAGGACGTGAGTCTTCTCTCTAACGAGCGATTCAGCCTTTTCTCTGTCTTCCCTCTTGTTTTTTCCAGAGTCAGAATCAGACACTCCTGGATTCCATGGTCGAGCTTGCTGCACCCATTTCGTTCCCACTGCGCTCGGTCGCGTACTACAGGTGAACTTTTTGTTGGGTTCCCACCTTGGGCTGGACTATACAGTACTGATACAACTCATAGGAGGCCAACTATTTGGAGTAATTTTCCCGCATTTATTCAAGGCATTTTTAGGTGGGTGGGATCAGGGTACATTCCTTTTCAAATATCTAAGGGTAGTTGGGGATGCGGAGAAGGGGTGAGGGACATGGAAGGGGAGGTATGGGGTGGGGAACTTGGCGCGATGAGTTATTCCCTATGAGTTGCACCAAACCTAGACTAGACAGCCCTCTGGGGAATTTTCTTTTCTGGTGAGGGTCTCTTGAGTCTAGGTCTTCTAAGAACACTGGCGCACGGCTATCGCACCACGGATTTACTCATTTTTTGAGAACGCAACTTTTCTATACACAAAGTGACACCTTTACAACCTTTCAGGAGCAATACTGAGTCAAAACGTATATCCTGGGAGTTATGAATTAAATACTGTTTGCTAACACATTTTGACAGTGGACAGCCCGAATTCTATATATCTCCTAACACGAGCGGGCTGTTAAAGTACCTTTGCACAATTTATAACATCAACAACAAACAAATGCAAGCAAATTAGCATTCTTTTTATTTTGAACACATTTATTGTCAAAAATCCCCTGAGGAACCGCCAAACGAAAGGCAGAGAAACACGTGTCGGGAATAGACTGGGAATAGACTGAATCTGTGAAGTAACAGTATTGAATTGAATGAAATGTATAATTCAGCCGGAAGATCGCAGGGTTTCCTGGGGTGAGCGGCTGATAGAAATAAACTTGCAAGAAGAACTGAGATGGTGGGCAGGTCCCCTTTTGACGAAATCCCGGGCCAACCTCCAAGCAGTATGCAAACACAGGACAAGTGTTGACACCAAGAATAGGAGGTGTCACTGTGGTAGGAGGAAATCCTTTCACAGGGACGGGGATGAGCCTGTACCCACAATAGGACAGCTCACAGGTTGACTGGATGTGTTCAGTACTATCTGTGACACCAGACCCCAAGAGGAACCAAGGGTCGATGTGCCGATAGGAGGCAAATCTTTTTCTTTTCTAGTTGATACTGGAGCTACTCGTTCATGTATACGAGAGGGAAAATATCCAATATCGGGAATGCCGTGAATGCTCAAGGGTTCTCGAGCTACGAGCCAAGGTACCTTTTACTAATGAATTACCAATCTCTATAGGTGAATGTGGCATGTCTGTTCCTTTGTTATACTCACGACAGACACCAGTTAATATTTTGGGTAGAAATTTTATGGCAATACTTAACATTTCGATTTCATTCACTGATCAAGGAATAGTGTGTTCCACTCCAGGAATACAGTACTTAAACGTGGGTGAATTTTTACTGGTGTTTGCAGGGCAAGTGGCTCTCTCAGGCATTCCAGTAGATCCAGAGATTTTTCTGTTTGGAGTGAGCATTCTATTGACATGCCTACCTAGCTTGGTGGGAAAAATTGTGAGGATACCTGATGAGTTTTTGTTTAGACCACGAATACCTATGGATGAAGAGGGGGGACAGACTATCCCTATAGAATTAGAAGCAGCCATAGTACAAAGGGAAATGGCAATGCTCAAAGCAGTAGACAATGAAGTTAGACCATTGAGAACAGTAATAGCTCTCGAGGAATGGTACAGATTGACTGACATAACTGATGATGACATGTTTAGAGAAGACCAAACAGATGACGAATTGGTGTTGTTTATGTGCATCATATACTGGATAAGGATAGAAAAGAAGGAAGTCCCACAGTGAATGGCGATTATGCGGCAGCGTCAAGCATTTTTTCAGGAAAACTTGGAGAAGGTACCAAGTGGCCTTTGGACCACAGGCCCTTATGACGTAGGTTTATTAAAGGGAATAGGGGAAGTTAAAATAAAGCTGAAGCCAGGAGCGATTTTACTTTGAACAAAACAGTACCCCATGTCTCGAAAGGCTGATGAAAGTATATTTCAGACTATTTCAGCACTGATGAAACAAGGGATTCTGGTGCCATCGGAATCGTCGTGCAACACTGCGTTTTATCCAATCAAAAAATCTAAAGGACAGTCATGGAGCTTTATACAAGATATGAGACCGATTAACCAGATGATAGATGCAGAGTTTCTTTTAGTTCCTAATCCGGCGACGATAATGTGAAGTATCCCGGTGGAAGCTCGATATTTCACGGTGATCGATTTGAAAAATGCGTTTTTCTCGATCCCGTTGCAAAAAGACTCACAAGATTTAACTTCCTTTACGTCCCACCAAACTCGACTGAAACATACTCGTTTGCCCCAAGGGTACTGTGAGTCCCCATCGATTTCTAACAGAGTCCTACAGGTGGATTTAGGCAATATTGATTTTAAGAGTGCAGTGATACAAAACATTGATGACATTTTATTTTGTAGCATCACGGAAGATGAGTGCAGACAAGATTCCATTCAGTTGATGACTATTCTAGAAGACAAGGGGTATAAGGTAGACAAGGAGATTGTCATGATGCATACCCCCGGGCATCCAGACCATGTCCATCAGCCCCGGGAGCAGGCATCATGTCGCCTTAAGAAAACCCAGCAACCCCTGCTAGGGGCTGTCTGGATTCAGTCCTGGCGCCTATGGTGCCAGGCTCATATTGGACATCAGTCCTGGCGCCTATGGCGCCAGGCTCATAGGTGCACACTTACCTGATGCAGACCATGCTGCAAGAAGATCCCAGCCCATGTGAGGCCTGGATGGGACCACTTTACCTTAGGGACTATTTTGTTACTCGGGTGTGTTCGGGGAGGAATACCTACCTGGGACTACTTTGGAGGCTATTTAAACCACGCCCGAAGAGCAGCACACGCTTTGCCTTATTCTGCATCCAGCAGCGTAACGTTCACCGTGCCAGCAGCAGCATCCAGCCTTCTGCCACGCCCGCCTCGAACCTGGAGCACCTAAAAAGAAGGAAAGAAGCAAAGGTTAGAACAAGAGCATTACCTGATTTCTTACCTGATTCCGGATTCATCGCATCTTCAAACCAGAGGAAAGACTTTGTTTTAAATGCGTCGCATTGCCAGCAGCAGTGCCGTGCCATACTCACCGTTCCACGCATCATCTCTTCGATCCGGCGCTATCTCCATCTTTACATTGCCGAATCCTGGCACCAAAGGGGGACAAGAAACAACAAGGTGAGCAGAGAGAACAGACAGAGACAATCTCTTTAGCCGCCATATGCTTACCTTATTTTACCGCCGGAGGTATAATTCATTAGCACGCCACATCTTCTTATGCTGCACCTGTAAGATAAGGAGAAAGCAGCAAGTATAACCCTTGGCATTATTTACCGGACAGTGTTGGGTAACACAGACGTTTACTGGAGCGCTTTCAGCTGTCAATCTTCTTATTGGGTCAAAGCTGCAAGATAAAAGAGGAATTGGACAGGAGTGAATTCCAGACATTTTGAACTCTTACGAACTATATACTTACGGCTCTTTGCCAGGACCTTTTGGAGTCAGGATTCGTCTACAACTCTTCCAATATCTTCAGGCCAGTGAAGTAACTGGTCATCAACGCGCCCCTGTGTGCTTCACAGGATGGAGGTCTCATCCTTCAAGAATATAAGGTGAGATTGCTGAGAGGGCGCTTCAGAGGTGATTAGTGGGGAGGACAGTGGGGGTGCTATCACTTGAATCCACAAGTGGCTAAATCCATCTCTCCACTTGTAGGAGAATATTTGTACGGGTCAAGCAGACAAGATTAGGAGGGCAGATCCAGTCAGTCATCGCTGCACTACGCATCACATGGGTGGAGGCCGCAGCAGTCCGGGTCCGACCGACGTCCCTGTGGGAGCCAGGTGAGCGTAACAGAGATGTTACAATACTGCCAAGAAGAGGTGTTATACATGGGGCAATTGATTTTACATGAAGGAAAGAAGGTGACACATGAAAGAGCCAAGGTGATTATGAAAATGCCAAAGCCAAATACAGTGAAGCAGATGGAAAGGTTCTTGGGGTTATGCAACTATGTCAGAGCCTTGGTGTTTGATTATAGTGCATATACAAGACCACTTCTGAAAGCTTTAAAGAAATCACAAGTGGATAAAGTAAAGTGAGGAGCTGAAAAAAGCAATTTGAACAGCCCCTGTTTTAGGAATTCTCAATTATGCTAAGGAATTCTATTTGTTTTCGCAAACAAATGGGACAGTCATGACAGTAGTGCTTACACAGAGAACTACATTGGGGTACAAGTGTATTATAGTGGGATTTTAGACCCAGTTATGAAAGGACACTACCCTTGCGAACAGTCATTGATAGCTGCCGCATTGCAAATGAGAAGTCTACAGGTATCGTTATGAGCTGTTCTACACTCTCTTCGTGGACCATGCTCTATTTGCCATTTTAGAGAAACCCAAAGGCACATTGACATCCCAAAGAGCTTCAGCTTATGTGATAATGATTTCGAACCCAACGATTAAAATTGTAAGATGTAAAATAGTGAATCCTGCCACGTTTATATCTGAGCCAATAGAAGAAGGCGATCATGTGCATGACTGCTAATTATGTTGAATGTTATGATGGTGTACCCCGAGTAAAAGAGAATGTTTTGGCGGGAGGGAAAATTCTCTTTATTGATGGTTATTCAAAAATGTATCAGACTAGTGGGGAAAGGCATTCAGGCGCAGCAATAGTAAAACACAGATTAAATGGAGAATTTGAAGTTGTAGCAAGTTCAAGACTACCGTCTCACTTTTCAGCGCATGTGGCAGAATTAGTAGAGCTTATTGTCACGCTCGAGAAACACGAAGGGCAGCTAGTGACGGTGTACAGTGACTCCGCCTACAAGATGTCAATCGCACACGCAGGATTAGCGTGTTGGAAAAGGATGGGCTACCTCCTTGCGGATTGCACTCCAGTGCAGCACGCATCATTATTGGACAGGTTTATTAAGGCACTAAAACTCCCAGTGGCCACAGCAGTCGTTAAATGCGCAGCACATACTAAGTGAACAGATTTTATCTCTTGCCGGAACGAAGCAGCAGACGAAGTAGCGAAAAGGGTTGCATATTCCCCAGATATTTTGAGTTTTGATACTGAGACTATTAAAGAAAAAGTAGTCACAACCATGTTAGTGAAAGAAGGGTTTAATAAATGATCAATAACCCAGCTACTGGAGATTCAAGGGAGTACACCACAGGAAGAGCAGGAATTATGGAAATGAAGGTGATGTTCTTTGTTTGGTTATTTGGTTGTTTATTTGATATAGCGCAAAACCAAACCCGCAGGTAGCCGGGAGCAAACATTACAAGGATACTTGAGAATTTACTTGCAGTGGTACACAGAAATAGACAGTAAGACAATTCAGCAATGTTACAGTCTAAATGTAATTATACAGTTATTACCAGATGTCAGCGGCATAGAGAGCTAAGTAGCAATCAACCACAGTTTGTAGTCTCGGTAAGGTCCAGTGAGAAACCTAGATACTAGCAGTGGTGGTCGAGGTCAGATTAGCCGTGGGCATAGTCAGAGAGTGTCACTCAGGGCGAGTGGTTCAAGTAGGAGAGGGTAATCACTTTAGATGTAATTCGATCGTATCCATGAAAGGACCTTCCGCCTAAAACCTAGCTAAGGTTGGTCCTTTCTAAGTTCTAAAGGGAGTTTGTTCCAAGTTTGGGTGGCTATGACTGGAAAGCTAGCGCCACCAACTGTGCTCTTTTTGTATCTAAGCACCATCAATGTATGGGCGTTAGTCATTCTTGTTGGGCGGTTTGAAATTCTCTTGTTGATTCTATTGGCTCGACAGGGGGGAGCTATATTGTTGAGGCATTTGGATGTGAGTGAGAGAGTTTTGAGGGTGATCCTGTCTTTAATTTCTAGCCAGTGGATATTCCTCCTGGAGGTGGAGACATGGGCTCTGTTAGGAATGTTTAAGGCTACTCTGAGTGTTATTTTGGAGTGTTTGGAGTTTGTTATGGATATACTTGTTAGACCCCGCATATAGGGCATTACAGTAGTCCAATCTGGATATGATACGTGCATTAGCTAGTGTAATGCAGCTAGCCTCTGTTAGGAAAGGTCTACATGCTCTGATCAGTTTACAAGTATATGCTGTCGAGGAAGCTAGGGAGTTAATTTGTTTCTTAAATGTGAGTGCTGAGTCCAAGTAGACCCCAAGGGTTTTGCCTGCGGGCATCACTTTAATGACATTATCGTCAATGTTGAATGAAGCATAGTTCGGGTCGAGTTTTTTGATTGATGTCTCTGTACCGAGGATCAGAATCTCCGTTTTGTCGTCATTCAGGCAGAGGCCATGGGATGCCATCCATGCCTGAGCGAGGAGATATATCTTGTTTACCAAAGCTGAGTCTTCCAAGAAGTTACCCGAAAGGGGGATGAGGATCTGAGTGTCATCTGCGTAGTTGGTGTAGATGACACCCAGTCTATCCAACTTGTCAAACAAAGGTTTGGTAAAGATGTTGAACATAGTGGGAGACACGCATGATCCCTGGGGGACACCGCAGGAGACTTGTATGGGATCAGCAGCTGCTAGGGGGGAGAAGACTCTCATTGTCCGGTTAGCAAGGAAGGATTGTACCCAGGTTATGGCATCACTTGAAAAATGGGCAGCGGAGCCGAGGTGATTGCATAAAACTGCATGATCTACCAAGTCAAAGGCTACCGAAAGGTCAAGGAGGAGTAGCATAGCTGATTTACCATTGTCCTTCAGATCGTCAATTTGAGTCTTAAGATCAATCAGGGCAGTTTCAGTGCCATGAAGGAGGCGGAAGCCAGATTGTCGTGAGCCTAGAAGGTTGTTGGTTTCAAGGTAGTCTTGTATTTGCAGGTATGCTACCCTATCGATGATTTTAAGTTGGAATGGGACGGTGGTGATGGGGCTGTAGTTAGTCGGGATGGAGGGGTCGAGAGTTTGTTTTTTTAGCAAAGGTAGGACCCAAGACTGTTTGAGGTTATTGGGCACTAGGTTAGTCTTAAAGGAGGCGTTAATCAGTTTAGAGATGAAGGGAGCTAGGTCGCTCGCTGCATCTTTTATAATTTGAGCGGGGCAATTATCTCCTTTACAATTAGAAGGCTTCAGGGAGAGTATAATTTTTTCTGTCTCTGGTATAGTTATTTGTTTAAAGCTAAAGGGGTGAGAAATGTTATTGGCTGGTTTAGGGAAGGCTGTGCCTTGGGAGTAGACTCTGCTGGCAATAGCAAGGTAGATTTTTTAATTGCAATTTTAGTTTGAGGAGAACACATTTTTCCTGCAAGGGCATTTTGTATATTAGTACACCAAAGCTTATTTTTTGGAACATTATCCGTTTGCGGTATGGGTGATTCCATTTCACGAAGGATAGGAAATAATTCTTTGGTGTCTGATTTAGCTTTAGCTATTCTGTCATTGTAAGTGTTCTTTTTTGTGCTAATAATTTCCTTTTTGTAGGCATGGGTGGCTAATTTAATTTTGTTCTCCTCAGTGGGCGAGTGTCGCCAGATTGATTGCAATTTTCTTTTTTGGGTTCTAAGGTCTTTCAGTTGTGGGGTAAACCAGTTATTCAAATGGGAAAGTTGCTTACTTTTACGGATTTTGGAGGGGGCGATCTGATCTAGTGCCTTGGTCATGGTACTATTATAGGTTTCCACAAGTATAGTGGGGTCTGTGATATTGTCTACGTTGTTAAGGGTAGGGAGGAGGTGTGGGAGAAGTTTTTCTACTGTGATGTCTTTTTTACTTCAAGTGGGGAGTGGCAGGGCCATAATTATAGGTTTAGGGTGGGTAAGATCAAGTGAGGCAGAGAAAGCGAGTAAATGGTGGTCTGTCCATGTTTGAGGAGTTATACTAGTGATACTAATGTTGCAGTTCAGGTCAGCGACCCAATCTAAAGTCCTACCTTTGGAGTGTGTAGGGGTGGTGACTTTTTGCCTTAATCCATAATTGTGAAATAGTGTGGCGACAGATGTGGCATGTTTGTCATTGCAGTCGTTGAATCCAAGGTTAAGGTCTCCTAGTAGTAAGATTTGCGCATGATCTTTCGTATTGTTGGTCAGGATGCTGATTAGGTCATCCTCAAAAGTTCTGAGTGGCCCAGGCGGTCTGTAGATCACATAAGATAGTAAGAGTGCGGTTGCAAGAGTTGGAGTTTGGCAGTGAGGAGTTCACAAGACTGGAATGGCGTAGTGGTGATTAGTCTGATAGGCAAGTTGGCTTTGTGGATAATAGCTAAGCCACCTCCTTTAGTAGTAGGTCTGTCAACTCTTAGTAGTTGGTAGCCATCTGGTATTGCTAACATAATAGCATGGCCAGCAGCCTCATGGAGCCAGGTTTCGGTTATGAACAGCAGGTCTAGGTTCTCATTAGTTAGGGTGTCTGAAATCTCAGTGGCATGGGCTACCATAGATCTGGCAATAATAAGGGACCCAGTTTGTGGAAGGGTGTTATTTGGTATGGTAGCAAGGGGTTGCATATTTTTGGTTAAAGTAGTTACTTGGGATAATAGCTGCTTGGTGGGTGAGACGCCAAAGGGCAGAGGAGCGGTCTTGAGGTATTGTGACCGTTTGTTCATTGGGTTAGTTAGGTTGGTGTAGCCCCTAAATGTGTGGTAGGATGTTGGTTCATGTAGATAGGACAGTCTAGCCCTTAGTCGCATATTTCTATCTTTAGGTGGGCAAGATGCAATGGGTGCGGATGCCATGATAGTAAGGAGGCACAATGCTAAGTGTACTTTAAGTATTTGGTGGATTTTCATTATGGGCGTGGGAGAAGGGTAACTAAGTTAGTTAGTGCAAATTAGGCTAGGACCTGGCCTAGCATAGACAAGTGCGGTTTAAACAATGTACTGGGGGTTAGGTAGTCTATGCACGTGCAATTATGCTATAGACTACAAAGTCCTTGACGTGTGCAGGTTGGGTAAAGTACTAGGCCTCGGGCTGACTAGACACGTACAGAGATACTATGAACTATGGATCCAGGGTCAAATGCATTAGCAGATTAGGCTAAGAAACCTTCTGCAGGCAGGTAAGAGCCAGTATAGTAACAGGTCTACCTAAATTTGACAATCACAGATTAGGCTGAAAACACTGTACAGGCAGGTACAAGGTCTACCTAAATTTGACAATTACAGATTAGGCTGAAAACACTGTACAAGCAGGTAGGGCCAATATGGTAACAGGGTCTTTCTAAGTTTGACTATCACAGATTAAGCTGAAAACACTGTACAGGCAGGTAGGGCCAATATGGTAGCAGGGTCTTTCTAAATTTGACAATCACAGATTAGGCCAAAAACACTGTACAGGCAGGTACAAGGTCTACCTAAATTTGACAATCACCGATTAGGCTGAAAACACTGTACAAGCAGGTAGGGCCAATATGGTAACAGGGTCTTTCTAAGTTTTACTATCACAGATTAAGTTGAAAACACTGTACAGGCAGGTAGGGCCAATATGGCAGCAGGGTCTTTCTAAATTTGACAATCAGAGATTAGGCAGAAAACACTGTGTAGGCAGGTAGGAGCTAAGGCAACTGGCCATAGTAATAGTTTCCGTTGGCCAGATAAAGTTGCTCTATTAGAGGTGGGAGTCGCAGCGATATATATCACAATCATAGCATTACGGTGATATGCATGACGGTAGTAGCAACATATAGATATATAATTAGCAAGAGAGTAGTTGGCTACGGACCAGTAATGAAGCAGTCAGTTGTATGTTTGGCTAGCCCAAGTGAACATTTTAACTCATTCAAATCTGGAAAAGATGATCTAGTTGTTTCACCATCTAGGCTGAAGTGGACCAAAAATTCAAAATGTATTACACAGCTCATCGCAGGTAGCCACCGTGCGAACAATAATCATATTTGCTAGGTTGTAGTAATGATCAAGTTCTGACGTGGCAGAGTGGACAAAGCAGGACAATATGGAGGATAGAGCTAGAATCAAGCGCTATGCAAAGCTTTGAGTGGCGCTAGAGCACTGAGGCATAAGGTGGACACAAGTCTTAGGTAAAGATGAGGGGGCTCAATTGGGTGTCTCGGACAGTACCTTAGTTTAGAGTCCTGGTGAGTCCCGCTACGGAGCTACATAGAGGTAACTAATTGGGTGAAGAATTGGATGCGGATGAGTTGGAGCGCATTTGTAGATAGGTATGAGGAGTAGTGGTAAGACAAATGCTGCCAGTTGGAGGCGGTCACGCACGGACAGGCACAGACAGGTGGTGCCCTTGTTGTTGGCCCTTGATGGGCAGGCCGGCTCTCGCCTTCCGGTGACCCAGTGTCACGGAAGAGCTGGAGGGCGGCCAATGGGCATCAAGGTACGTTGCTAGGCAATGATCAAAACAAAGTTTTCCCCACAGAAGCATTATGGCGACAAGACCGCACTGGAAAGCCATTGATGCCAGTTGCATTATTAAAGGTCACGCCTTTGTTGGAGCACATTGCACTATTTAAGGTAAACTGCATTGTGTGTCAAAAGCTTACTGCTGGGCATACACTGAGAATAATTAGAAGGATAATACCTCGACCGAATGGTCCATTTGAGCATTTACATATCAACTATGCCGATATGCTACAGGCGTGTAATGGATATAGGTATCTATTAGTAGTGGTGTGTCCCTTCTCTAAGAACGCCCCTTACACCTCCATCTAGGAGTAGAAGTGATGCCCATAGTGTAGCTAAAACTTTAGGTGATGAATTACACGACAATTTGATATGTATGACCTCTAGCATCTCTCTAATTTCAGATCAAGTCAAGCGCAAGGGAGGTTGGTCTCAGAACACAGATGAAGACAATTCAACAACCAACCCAACTCATCTTCTATCAGGACCTAAGTTATATGTTGGAGACTAGTCCTTATCAAGAACTTTACTAGGAAGTGGCATGATCCACGATTCAATGGTCCCTTTTGCGTAGAAAATATAACCCCTTCAGCTGTAAACGTCCAAAGGAAGACGAGCCTGGTTTCACCTGGGCGATGTAAAAGCCTATAATGCTTAGACCTGTCCACCCATTGATGCCAATCCAGAAGCAAGACGAAGAAGAAGGACGATAAAGCCACTATCAGTGAATTATACAGATTTTGTATTTTAACTGAAATTCAAAAGGACACTCCTTATAGATATTTTAGCAGGAGTGCAAAGACTTGCTGAGAATTTCAGGAATTCTGAAAATGAACTTTTGAAATACACATTGAAGCATTAAAGTTATGCCTAAACATCAGTTCTTGATCAGAAATTGGAATCGAGATCAGTATCCAGATTCATTTTGTGGTGAATACCTGTTCTGAGCAGTTTTACATATGGTAATTACTGACAGTGATGTCCATCGGCTTGTGCTTGCTGTTTTTGTGTTTATACTTCAAGCTTATCAGGCTCTTGTCAGAAGAGATGTTGATATTCACACTTCTTTTTACATGATCCAAAAAATGGACCAGTGATAAGGAGGCTCCTCATCGCAATTATTGAGCACATTGTACAGTTGCAAGTATAAAGAAATGTGATGATTGTATTAAAGATGAGCAATATAGAAGCTGGCACAGTTCTAGAAAATGAACAAGTGCAACAAATACCAGGATGGCGTGAAAAATGGATGCCAATGGGGGTCATTACGACCCAGACATTAACCATGGCGCTATTAGCGCCATGGTTGATGCCGGTATTTTACCGATTGCGCCATGGTGGATGGCGGAATTACCGCCCCATTCCAAGGTTGGCGGGGACGTAATTCCCCATTCACCATTGGCCCTTCCCCATTCCCATTTTTGCCCCCATAGGGCTCAATGGGAATGGGGAAGGCGGTAATTACGGTACCGCAAATTGCGATACCGTAATTACCTCGAAAGTCCCTTTGCGGGTTCCTTCCTTAACGGCTGGTAAAACCAGCCGTTAAGGTGGGGACCCGCAAAGGGACCTCGTAATTAGACGGTAAGGGGTTAACAGCGCCGCCACCTTTTACGGCGCCGTTAACCCCTTACCGCCTGGGTCGTAATGAGGCCCAATGTTTTTGTGCATAATATATGCCTGCACGATTACATTCTTTGTCTTTCTGTTCCTCATTTTTCACAGTCTCTATCATGTTAGTACTCCTGTTGAGGCAGAGGCCCCTATGGTTCTCTCCACTGTGAGAACTGCTTTTGACTTGCTTCATGAATATTGCACAACCTTTGCATATAGGAGACATCAGAGAAATGCAGAGGAAGATAATGAGGGGATAAATACCTATCTAGACAATGCAGCACACTTGGGTAATAACATGTGATATCAGCACATGAGAAAGGTGTGAGAGAGAACATATATTCGAGGAGGGCCATCACCAGTTCCGGAAGCACCTCAAAACATTCCTCTTTGCTTCTGCTTTCTCTCCCCCTCTCCCCTGCTGAATTCCTGGCTGATACTGCACTGGTTACCTGGCCACCCTTCTGATCTCGGGCCCAGGCCCCGCCAGTTGCACACCTGCACTGCCTCCCTGGCAACCCTTGCACCTGGGGACTGTTTTCTGTAGCCCTACAGTCCCCCTACCAACGCTTATCTGCACTTACCCTGCACTTGGCACCTTCTGGCCGTTAATATCTTGTTATTCTATTATCCCATGTAGCGTACTTCCCCCCCATGACTCCCCCTCACACTTTTCCCTTTCCCCCTTCCCATGCACTTGCGCGATCTGAATGACACTGGGCCTAGTAAGATCGTTGTCTGTCTTCCCCTGTTCCTCTTCCCTTGCCTCTTCACGCCTTGAAACACTTGTGTATAGGCGCGTTATAAATGCCATATCATATCATATCATATCTAAGGTGAGTTGCTACGTCTGCGCTCTCATACCCTATGCCATAAATACAGTGCAAACTTTCATCTCCAGAGAAGTCCCAGAACACGATGCCAGGTGCCTCATTCATCTTGCAGCATTCATGACCAGAGGACAATTTCAGGGAAGTTGGGCCCCTTAACGAGATGGTAGTTTCCATTCCAGGATAATTATATCAAGGCTACACAGATGAAAAAGGAACCTGGATGAAAGAGCAAGATGCTTGTGTATCCTGCAGCAGGACAGAATGAGGTGGACATTGAAGAGATGAAGAAAATGAACTGCCCTGATGTGACAGAAATAGCTGGATCGCCTGGATGTTGGGAATAAACTCAAGTCTTAGTCTATGAACGAGTGAAGTCCAAAATGGGATGGGAAGAAGGACTGATGTCCTGTGCAGCTCACCTATTGAAGCCACAATATGTACAAGAGGTACAGAGAGTGAAAAATTGATGTTTGAAGTCATGGGCCAAACATGCCAAACATACCAAACTACTGACATGGGTAGAAGATGTATCAGGTCCAATGGTTGTCATCCCATTTGCGAATGCGACCTTGTGCTTCCGGAGACATGGAAAGAATCATGTGGGAGTTAACAAAGACTGCAAAACTACAGTTGACGTATCCAGGATGGGACCAGAGACAGCTGTTCTCATGGATTGATATTGGGCTTGTGGGCCTAGGGCCTACATGAAGCTGCCCAAGGATTGGGGAGGAACGTGTTCATTGGTGCTTATCCATGTTCCAGCATTAGTGATTCCTCAAAGTGACCTGAACATTGGAGAGTTTCCAAAAGTAGATGCCCATTTGAGACAAAGAAGATCGCTTGAATTTTTCAAGCAAACCAGAAGAGGGAATTACTTCTCAGCCAAGTCAATAGAAGCATATGACTCCATTCCTTATGAACACAGGTTGTTCAGCAAGACTGCTTAAATATTCACAACTAAATTCATGCCTGTGATTCAGATGATGGCCAATGCCAAGTGGTCACAGATTACGTGATGGGAGCATCTGCAGACAATCAACACCACCATAAAGGGATTCAATGCTATCAAAGTAGAGCTGAGGGCCATACTACTAATGACCCTAAAGAACAGATATGGCTTGATATTATCACAGCGATGGAAGGAGGAGTTTGCGCCAAAATCTGGCCATCGTGTTGTACATTCAGACCTTCTCAGAATGACGAGAAGGGGACCCTGACAGAGGCCATAACGTTGCTAACGAACCTGCAAAACAAAACGGAAGACGAGACAGAGAACATTATAGATGACGGTTTGCTTCTATATACTCATGCATTCCGCAGTGGATGGCAAACATCTTCAAGTTTCTTGGAGCAATATTGGCCATGGTGATGTTTGGATTCTGTGTGGTCAGGATAATAATTACACAGTGCAAGAAGACGGCAAAGAAAGCAGTAGGAATGAAGATCATGATCGATGTTGAATCCGGGTTTGGACCCAAGGAATTGACTGATGAAGATGTCAGACAATACATAGAATATGCATAATAACAAGGGGGGTCCTGGGAGTCCCTCTGCCAGACATTAGTCCTGGTTACGAGAGACTTACCCAGAGTCTTTAACTCACTATCTTTCACAGAGAAGAAATATCCCAAACATATCAGAGATTAGGCAGAAATGCTAGGCAATTCTCCTCTGAACAAGAGTACCAACAGAAACCCCAGACACGTGTTTCAGTCTGGTTGGACCTCATTAGTAGGGTGGATCTGTGCCTCTCTGAGAATAGTGAGCAAGGGGTCCACGTCTGGATTCCCCTACTAACTTAGGGTGAGACCCAAAGTTACTTATATATGCAAATTAACAAGGGTGGGTCCGGGGAGTCCCTCTGCCAGACATTAGTCCTGGTTACGACAGACTTACCCAGAGTCTTTAACTCACTATCTTTCACAGAGAAGAAATAACCCAAACATATCAGTCTTTGTCCTGCTCTTGGGCAGTCCAGCACCGAAATGCTAGGCAATTCTCCTCTGAACAAGAGTACCAACAGAAACCCCAGACACATGTTTCGGTCTGGTTGGACCTCATCAGTAGGGTGGATCTGTGCCTCTCTAAGAATAGTGAGCAAGGGGTCCACGTCTGGATTCCCCTAGTAACTTAGGGTTAGACCCAAAGTTCCTTAAATATGCAAATTAACAAGGGGGGTCCTGGGAGTAGACAATACATAGAAGCCAGCATCGTAGCACCTGAAGGAAGGAAGTTCCTGTATCCAAAGAATCACACGAAGTATGTGGGATGTTGGGTGTACTGTAATCTGAATGGACAGAGTAACTACATGACTTGGAGTGTGGATGAACATGTTAAATCAGCCGGCACCTTGAGGGAGGTGATGAAGATCTGGACTCCAAAGAAGCACTTCTTCAAAAGAAAATATCAAGATGTGGAGACCACTGAAGAGGTGGTCGATGACTCGACCAGAGGGAGGAGTGTAGAGGAGCAGCTACATGCCTCTGTAGGAAATCCTGCCCCTACCTACTATATGTTGGAAGCCTGATATTGTGCCATGCTTGACACCAGCTGCTGTGACCATACCACAGCGAGTATTCGAAGGAAGGTATCCATTGAGAAAACCCTATCAAATGTATCCCCGAAGAGACGACAATCTGAGGGAGAAACTCCCTGAATGAATATAAGTGTGAAAGAGAAGTTGGTGATGTCACAAGAGATGAGCGTGACACACTGAGAATACTAGCTGAAGAAAATGTATGGATTTTACAGAACCTGATGACGAAGTTAAGAATCGAGTAAACTTTCATATATGAAACGTGTGCGAAGCACTGCAGAAAATGCATGCTGTTCAATAACTGTACAGATGCTGTAACGCAAGTAGGCTAAGTGATCATAGACGCTGGCTATATGTAGTGAATAGACTTCAGGCAAAGCCGCCATTGTATAGAAGCTGGACATCAGTGTCATGAGTTTAGTAAGCCCGAACCCATGGAGAGGAAAGGCTGAGAACTGTGTTGAAGCAAGAATTAGCTTGTCTTTGGACTCTCTGTCTCTTATCTGACCCCCCCCTCAAATCCATCTACTGCTGCTCTATCCGTACTCTCTGTCTCCTCGGTCCTCCTGACTCTATTTCCTCCTCACTCTCTCACCTGGGCTGGCTTCCCTTTCTCTCCCAACTTAAATTTCAATTCCCCTGCCTGGTAGTCAAATCTCTCCATAACCTCGCTCCCCCCTATCTCTCTTCTCTCCTCTCATTTTACACTCCCTCCCGTTCTCTCCGCTCGGCTGACCTCTTCTTACTCACTGTACCCCTGTCCCCATGTGCCTCCTCATGCTTCCGTTCCTTTCAGCTCTTGGTCCCCCTACATTGGAACTCCTTACCTCTCTCCATCCGCTCCATTCCCACCTACACCTTCTTCCGCACCTCCTTGAAAGCCCTTCTTCTCCACTCCCCCCTGACTTTCTTTGCCTACAATCTCTCCTCTCCAGCTTCCCTGTCCCCCTCCTATCCCCTTTCTAACCTCCATTCCCCTTCCTTCTCACACCCACTTGAATTTGAATCAGATATTTAAAATATTGTGCCTCCCTCCCTTGACTACCTACCCTCCCTTCCTCCTCACCCTTCCCTCTCCTCCTCCATCTAAGTAAATTGTTCTACATATTGTCTCTCTGGTTTGTTTCATGATTGTAAATATGCTTCTTTCATTATTGTACCTTGTTGTTTTATTGTAAAGTGCTTTGGATTAAAGCGCTATATAAACCTAATAAACATAAACATAAATGAATGGCGAGGCTGTCTAGCCTTGTGTCAAAGCTGAACCAGCCAAGGACGGTCTTCTATTCTTGAAGGCGACGAATGCGAGAAGCTGAATCATCCCTTGTTAAAGTACGAAGAAAGAACACCATGCGTGCCAAGTTTTATTCATTTAAGACATTTAAATGGTGCAAAATGGACCAAATCATAGTCTTCTGTCACGTGAGCCAAGGATGGAAATATAGTTGAGCGTGGAGTCCTAGAACAACGATAGTGTGTGCTCGCACTCCCATATATTCCAAGAGACAAGAATACTTTGCAAGGCCAAGTTGAAAGACCATCTTCATGGCAGAAGGTATGGATGATGAGAGATGTTGGGCTAATTGGGTGGGGAGGTAAAGTCAAGTCCACATCCTGGCACCTGGGTCTGAGCTTACATGCTGCTAAGTGAACCGAATGTTCTAGACATGGCAAGAGCATGCCAACCAATTATAGAGGGCCGTATAACGAAGGGCTGTATAGTTTGAAGACCAATGATATACTGTGTACTTAATAGTGTTGAATAGAACATGTTTTAGAGGTGGGCATAAGTTGTACATCTGACAGTAGATAGCCAATCACAATCCCACCCCTTATAGAAAGTATACTTAGATGTTCCCCTTGAGCGTATCATTTGCCACGTAGTATGACATCACGTCTGATGTATTTTTTGCATATGAGGTTGTTTTTATGAGAAATTCACTGAGAGCTCGAGCGAATGTCCATTGATATCCGTTGTAACTCCCTGTTTTAGATAATTGTTAATAAAACAGCAACCTTTGCCATCTTCCTGAGTTGGTTCGATTACTTGGTGTTGGAGTTTTTCTTCATCCCCATCCATTGCATGCATGATCTCCAAAGGGCCATATGCTCACTACCATGGTCAAAATGACAATCTTCTCCCAGTCCAAGGCTTCTTTTCCCTTTATTCATCTTTATTCAGTCTCTCTGTTCCACCTTCTTTTCTCAGGCCTCAGCTTTCTCGGTCGAGGTATGAGGATCGGGCATGGGGTGTGATGTGACCTTGTTTGCAGCCAGCACTACACAGTGGCTGAGTTTGTTTGGATTAGACCAGAAAGTTCTCCCAGTACTACACAGCGGGATCATTCTTCAAGCCCTGTCTTAGCGCATTCGTAGAGTATAGGAGCAGGCATGAGCCAGTTGTCTGGTTCATCACACCCCAACTATAGTGTCCCCAAGTCAATGATACAGGGCACAGGATGACTCCCTTTGGTTGGGCCTCTTCTTGCTCTTGGGGCTCGGCTCCAGGTTCTGTCATGCATACTCTCTCTCTCCTTCGTGGCATTTTTTAAAGACTGCACCACTCAGAGGGTAACCATACTCAATCCATGTCCTCAGCAGCAGTGATTCCAGGGGGCCTATGACACATAACCAAATAAATGTTAGGCCACAAGGAGGGGCTACAAAGCTGCCCCCTTTGAGAGGAAGCTCCACCTGTTTTCAGCAACAGTCAGTCATCACTGAACATTTCTTCCTAGAATCTGACAGTGGCTCCCCATGCAGGGGGATCCAAGATACAGTCCAAGTGCTTGACAACGTGTACTTAACCATCTTACATACATAAATTTCTACACATACATATATACACAGTGCACAACATGTATTTCCATGTATGTTTTTAAACAGTTCTTACATTTGCCTTTCCTAATGTATCTAGTTTGAGGCATGCTATGCCTAAGTGGATGCCAGGGGGTAGCACTCTCCCCTCCTTTGAATGGTCTCACCGCCAAGGCCATAGTTAATATAACTAGAGACTTGGGTTATTACAATTTGAGAACCAGAGCAAACCATGTCTGAGAAGACAAACTGGGAAAGCAGGTGATCTGTCGGTGACCAGGTAGCGAGCGTACTGGGACAGGAACAGGAATGGGACCTTCAGTCTGTACTCCTGGGGGTCCTAGATCAGTCTGCGTATTTGATGGTTGTCTCTGGAGTATCTTCTTAAAAGTAAATGAGAACCCATCCAATACACTGACTAACCTAGGACACACCAAGAATACAGGCTGTGGTTCCCATTCCTGTTCGGTATCCTTACCTCCATTTGGGAATAATCTGGGATACTCTCCACTGTGTCCTGTACAGGGATTATAGGTGGGAACTGGTTACAATCAAATACGTCACTTGTATCAGTTATGTCATGTAGAGGAGCGTGAGGACAACCCGTTCGTGGAATACTCCTTAACCGTCAAAATGAGGGAAAAATAAATCACTGTGACCCGTTTGCAAGTCTGCACTAGTCTTGTTGATATCATGACTATTTCTCCTCTGTGTTTCTTCTGCAGCCGTAGGAGGAGTTTGAGAGCCACAGATCTGTGCTGGCAGATCTGAAGACCTCCTTTACCAACGTGGAAGCCTGACCATCATCATTTTCCTTATAAACACAAAAACCTAAAAATGGAGGGGGAGCAGGAGGAAAAGAAGAAAAAAGAACCCTGGGGGGCTCTTTTTGGTCAATGTGTCTGGTTCTCCCACCCCTACCTGACGTTTTCCAATGTTGACCCACCCATGAGAGGTGCTGGAGTAAAGGTGTAAGTATTCTGTCATACGCCCAGGAGCCACCTACCCATGTCATGGTTTATCCCACTTCTGACAACATCTAGGACAGTCACTGTGTTCCCAGGAATTATACCAAGCTATAGTTCAAATGTTTTTATTAGCATTATGATACAAACTGAAATTGATCCATGCCATGGTTTTAAAAAAAACTCAATACACACAGTGTCAAGGTGGTAGCTCCAGGTTTCAGAGTATAATGTGACGGAATGGGCTAGTGGGGATCTTAAAACAAGGGTCCAAAAAAGGGACTTCCCATCTAACACCAAGGGAGTTCGCCGACCAAGTACTGAGAGTTCTAAAGTTCTACAAATCCAGAACCGCAGGTGCAAATAAAGTTCAAGGTTCTTTCTATGGGCCAAAACAAAGAACATGTTAAATCTCTATCCAAGTTCCCACCAGAGAAAAAATCAATGAATGTGCACAGAGATAATTTCTCCCGTTCCAGGGGACTGTAGAGAAGCCGTTATCTTGCCCTTTAAACCTCTCTTTGGACTGCAGGCCTCCCTGGGCTGTGGAACTGCAATTCTCGGGCAGACATGGGTTTCCAGGCTCCTCCTGACGACTACCTTCAGGAGCCTCTCCTTGGGGATCACGTCTGGTAGACCAGCGGGTGCTTCCTGCACAACATCAGCCTTTGCGAGATAATCTGGGGCACACTGATGGGGTTAGGTAGAGAAGCATGGCCCTACTCTCAACTTCCATCTACTCCCACTGTTCTGTCATTCTGGCTAGCCATATGCTCCCTTCCTTGTTCCCCAGCATAGTGGCACCCTGTTGTATCTCCACCCACCTTTATACTCTTCCCTGGACCAGTGTGGCCCTTCACAACCCCTCTATTCTTGCCTTCTATGTGGGTAGTCACTCCTTCTCTCTGCTGCCTAAGATGTTCCAGCTGTATCCCCTCTCTAGCAGTTTAGTCTCTTCTTCTTATTTCTGGTGATATGTCTCCCCCACCTTCTGCCAATAATACTTTCTCCTTTAATGGTATACCTCCTTCTCACTATAATATATTCTTAAACCCAAGATGTCTCCTCTCCACAAAAAACCTCTGCGCCTGAATCTTGACCCCTCCATCTTCTCCCCAAGACAAAATTCCAATCTGTTCTCTACTGATCGTGTCGTCTTTCCCCCTAATGTCAGCCATTCTCTGTCCTCTGGTGCTGGCCCTCTCAAAACTCATCTCTCCTTCCAACCTGCAACTCTCTCTTCCACACCAATTCAACTTGTCTGTGCCACATGTTATCTCCCTCCTTCCCTTCTCTTACTGTCTCTTCTTCCTTCCCTGCTAAACATCTCTCTCCATATCTCTCATTCCTCCTTCAAGACCACAATATCTTTCAGATAGTCTCTCTATACTGCCTAGTATTTCTCTCCACCTCCTCTTTATTTCCAGATGGCACCACGTGCTTGCTTTTCATGGCGATAGTCCTCTGTCTCTTCTCCTGAACAATTTCCTTCTCTTTATCCCACGGGCCACAACCTCCCACCTGCTCCGGGCTTCTACTATACTCTTCCAATCCCACAAGGTCTTCCTGTAAATGAATCTCTCTCTCCTGTCTACCCCACTCTTCCGCCACCTTACCACACACCATTATCTCCTCCTTGTAGGCCTCCACTGACAAGCTCTCCACTCTCAGGTTCTCCGGAACAAGATTCTTCTAGGATCTGCTGTTCAAATCTTGCCATATCCCCTAAGAACTGACACTAACTGACTGGGCTGACCTCGTTTTAAAGGCCAGTTACCCCTCCCATTGGGTGGTGCTTTGGGCTATTGGTTGCACCTGTGCAGTATGGAACAGGCTTGCTTACGCTTGGGCCATGTGCCTATGATCATGGGATCTTAAGGGCCAAGACCTAAGATTATATGACGGCCTGCCACCATTTTGGATTTATGTCTGGCGTCATACATAGAGGTCTTCCCATCCACTCCACCCTGGAGCTCTGCTGTTATGCCCTCTTTGAACCTGTGTGCTCATGTCTTCCCAGTGTACAAGTCATGAGTCGGGGAAGCATCTGGTAAACAAAGGAAACTGGTTGCTTTGCTTGGAAAGCATAAGTCATGGAGAAATTGCCACACTGTAACACATGTGGTTCTAGGGAGAGCAGAAGACTATAGCTTATTTATTTACTGGCACTGTAAACGCATTGAAAATTCGTCTTTTATACACACCATATTCTGTATAAATTTGTATCAGCGGCTGGGGGGCGGAGGGGCGGTGCATAAACTATGCATGACCTGCATTCTCTTTAATTTCTCCAGCAGTGCTACTGCAGAAGCCTATGTATCATCTGAACACTCACTGAGGAGTTCAACAGTATGAAATTATGTTGCTTTAGTGAGAAAAAATCTCCTTTCTGCTTTCACAATAGAAACATATGCACATATTCACTGCCAGCTATTTGCACTCTCACAAATAACTCATAGACTTATAAATAGAATGTCTGCATTAGTGCCCCCTTTTTCTAGTTTAGTTGTATGATATGATATGATATGATATGGCATTTGTAACGCACCTATACCCAAGTGTTTCAAGGCGCGAGCTACCTACCTACAAGGTAGTAGCTAAAGAGTTAAATACTGGCTCCTCAAATCTTGGTTTTGGCTAGATATTTTATAGGTTACATTGACACAGACTTAGATGTGTGGGATCCAATGCCAGGGCAAGACTTCAATTGTATTGTTGAAAAATAAATCAGGTTATGGTCTCGAGGCCAATAATACAGAATGTTTAAAAAAAGGAGCTTACATTTACAATAGAACACAGGCAGGCATTTCTATGTAACATCACTTCTGTGCTGGCTCCTGAACTAATGAGATTCTGCAAAGTAAGCAAAATAGTGCTGGGGGAATGGTGAAATATCCTTTCTCCTAAAGGAATGGAATTGTAGTGTAAAGGGAGCCTCGGGTTCCATTAAGCGGTTGTAGTACATCATGCTGGGTGCCACATTCTCGCAAGCACCTTATGTTACATACACAGCATGTTAAATCTCAAGAAAGTGACCAATTCTTTATTTATTGTGACTGGGTTCAAATTAAAACCTTACACAGTTATGCAAAATTGACAATCAATGCACAATTTCCTATTATTCCATAAAAAAGGATTCAATATTTCTTTACAATTCCTTATCATTTCATTAAGACTAACTAAACAAAAATAAATATCAAAAAGTCACAATTTTCATAACATTTCATAATATACAATAAAATATACTAATCATAGTTTAAACCAGCATCTGGTAACATTTCATACAAGATTGTTAGAAATATAATAGATAAAAGCAACAGGGAAATAGTCTTCCCTTCCATACGTGTAATCCACAGACGTTCACCATCATCTGCTAATGTGAAGTCAGAAAACCTTTGGAAGTAAACCATTCTAAGATTAAAAGTACTAGGGCAGAAACAGATGAGATGTTAAATTGTTTCCAAAATTGTGTCAGTTCTGCAAAGTCTACAGGTTCTCTCTTCTTTGGTCAAACCCAATCTGGACCCCGTCCATTCCAAGGTGGGTACCTGATTGAATTTACATCTCATGTAAATTATTCTGGCCTTATGGCAGGGAAAGAGATACATATTTTGGGATAAAGAACCTTGTTTTCTGACGAACTTGGAATATTCCGAATAGAGAGAATAAATATTCAGTTTCTCCATACAGTATCTCCAATCTCTCTCAGGATGATTGATCCATCCCAACTCAGATTCGATTTAAAACAAGTGATTGCTTTGGGTTTTGGCAGAATCAGCCAATGACCGAACAGTTCCATATCTGATGGCTTGATTGAAATCACAAAAGAGAGAGCATAGAGGGGATTGATCACTTTTGCATACAAGGTTAATTCTTTCCATCGAAAAGTCCATTGATGTCAAAACCAACCTGTGGTGCATAACTGAATTTAGAATGGAATAAGGAAGGCCTATGTTTTTCCCCCCAAACAATGCCTTTGAGAGAATTAAGAAAAGCACTAGGATCGAGCAGAATGATATCTAAGCCTTCAGTTATGGCCGGGACAATTTTCATAGCATCATATTTTATCATGGGCAATAAGAACAATTTGCTGAGGCTCATGTAAATACTTCCAAATTGGGCTTTCAAGACCTTAATTTTGGCTCTTCGTCTTAGGACAGTGAGAATACGGGACCAAGAGTTGGAGGGGAGATTGCAAAAGACAAATAGGAAAGAGAACCAACTGTCTATAGTTTGATATTCCATATAGACCAATTCAACATTTTAGATGGACTTTTGTTGGAAAAAATCAATATCTTGTATTTAGCACCATTTAGGTGTTTAATTGTCTTTGCAGACCAAAATGAATGTGATAGAAAAACAACAGATCATCTGCAAAAGCCAGCCAATGCAAAGATGTAATTCCAAATTTGACCGATATTCAGTGAACATTTTCTGATAGGTCAGCACTGTCTCAGTTCAATATACATTTTAATAATTTGTGACAACAAGCCTTCTTTATTAGTTTAACCTATATTCAGATGCCATTCTGAAGCAGCATAGTGAGCCTCGACAGACCATCTGGTATGCCCCACCGATTAAGTTTACACCATAATCGCTCTCTGTCAACCCTGTCAAAAGCACTGGACTTATCAATGCTCGCTAAGTATGCAGGGTTACCTTTAGTTTGGGCCTGTATGTGGGACAGAATTGCCTCGTTTAACAAGGTGCCAAACGTTTTTCAAAACCTTATTTGAAATGTAGGCAGACGTGCCAATTTGCTTACCCACTGTGAGGCAAGCATGGTATCAAGAGAGAAACAGACTCAAAAGTAACAGTTTGAAAACCTTTATTGTAAAACTTTGTTGGGTTGGTGTAATGACTAACTGGCCCTAATCCTAAGGGCTTGATCCCTCAACTGATATTTCTAACGGCTGTCGATGTACGTAAGTCCAAAATCAAAGTATGTCTGTGCCAAAACCTATGCTTGCCCTCACTCCTAAACCAAATGTGATATGGGATCTTCTTAAAGAAAAATGGTGGCTCAAAATTGGATTTGGATTTCTTGAACAGTTTCAGCCACAGACTTCTTCCTCCAGCTGGATTCAAGATACACGTTTCAAGAATACTCCAGGTTTATTCTTTTGGTTTCTGACTTCATGTCATGCAGGTGATATCTTCGTTTCCAGCTTCAGCTGCTTTGGAAAAAGTTTTCTCTTGGCAGAGGGCACTGTGCGTCGAGACGGTCGACTCGATGTCCCTCGAGGGCTTCCATCTCAGCTAACCTCATCATCGAGTACATATACCACACGCAGCACCGGTTGGCTTCAGATATGTTTTTTCGCCTACATGTGCAGAATTACCGGCCTCGATTAGTGCCTTTCAATTATCAGACCTTAAAAGAGCGCAAGGTCTAAAGCTCCGAAATTCTACAGTGGGGTAGGTTGGGAGTGCGATGAGGAATACGTGGGAAGAACATCCAGTCGAAAGAACCAACCAAAGGCAGACACCCACAACACAGGATGTGATTTGACTCCTCTTGCCATTCATGCACAACAAGCAGTCCCTGCAAAGGCTCCAGCCAGTCTGGCATAGGCAGCCCGAGTGCCATATATGGTGCTTCCGCCCAAAATCCATTCAGGGATAGGGAACAGAGCCAGGGCTTCTCAGGACTTTGGGAAACAAGGGGTAAAGGCAAAATAAATGAAGATGCCACAGTGGAATCTTGTATTTGTGTAGGAAGCCATTGATTCCTATGGCAGGGTCTGGGTATACCAAAAATGGAGGACACTCAGAGCCACTGTCAAGTCAGAATTTAGCTGCCACCAGTCCATAGCCTGCTCTGTGGGCAACACACAAGTGCCCCAAAACACACACAAGGGGTACCCTATCCATCGATGCCATAAGGTTATCCCATGAGCATTGTTCACCAAAAGGAAAAAATGAAGCGATGCACTGCCAGTGGTCAAACTGGACTCCCGTGCAGAAAACATACAGAAGAACACCTAAAAGGGAGTGGTAAGACAAGGGCGGGGAGGCCTTTTCCCTCCAAAAGCATTTCCAGCATCACAGCATGTCACTTTCAAAGAAGGTAGTCTGTAAGGAATCTCAGCGAGATGTGTTGTTGATATGCCAAGACTCTGAGTGTCATAGAGGAGTTCCTCTAGCAGGATCAACAAGTCTTCAGAGTCTCCCTTCCTTAGAAGACTGAACACCTATCATACCCTATCATTTCCAAGCCGTTGCCTTCTTAATAATATTCTTTAACTTGAGTCCCAACCTCATGGTGGAGGCAGCCGTGATGCTACTATCTTTAGCTGTCGGCCACAGCGGATGCCCTACCAACACGGAATTGCTGATTGCATCAAACAGTTACTACATTATGATGTTATATGTTGTCCCCCTTTTGGCTTCCACTTTGAGGTGGGATCATAGCACTCTTACCCAAAACAGACCTCTCCGGCTGAAGAAGGACACAACACCGACTTAAGTGACTCTTAACGTGGCCTTATTCAACAAGGTTGGACTCTTTCCTGGAGAATCAGGAACCTACCCGTGGCATAGGTCTTGGTGCGGAAGCTGCCTATTCTAATAGCTCTGAATAAAACTAAGAGGGGTTAGCCCAATTATACCAAGCCACTATACACTACCATCCCGCAGGAAGAAGCAATACAAAACATTGACATCTAGATGCTTATCCTGGGAATTTGACTAGTCGTGTATGAGAGTTCATAACTTGGTGCACTAATATTTGCCAAATATTTTTAAAGATTTGACAACAACCTTTATCACCAAGTGAAAGGTACTCCAGTGGGATCAACAGTGGTAACTAGTGTGGCTAATTTATATGTGTAAATATTCGAGGAGACTTTTCTCTATAGTGCTGCCAATCCATTTTTAAATAAAAATCTTCCTGTGGAAGCACTATGATGTCCTGATTATTTGGGTAGGAACAATATCGACTGCACAGACAAGGTGGATTAACTCTAGAAGCCGGCATTAAAATTCACTATCGTATTACTACAAAATCTGTTATATTTCTAGATATTGTGATTTCTGTGAAAAATGAAAAGTTAAAGGTGTCTCCTTACACAAAACTGGCAACAATCTTTTTTTTTAATTACCAGTTGCTACCCACATTCCATTAGAGACAATTCACCCTATTGGCAATTCTTGAGGATTCACCAGACCATTAGTGAAAAAGAGAATTTTGAATCTCATGTACAAACTTTATGAAAAAGATTATCCCAAAAGATTAGTGGCAAAATGTTACAATTGTACAACTCATAATAACAGAGAGGCATTGTTAAACAACCCAACAAGCCCATTTGACATAGATCGGATGGTTTGTGTGAACACATACACACATTTTTCAATCAAAATCAAAAATGTAATTCTGAAACACTGGATAATTCTAGAAGCGGGGCCTTCAAAAATGATAAAACTGATGTTTGCTTTGAAGCGCAGTGCTAACACGAGAGACCACTGATACCCAACTAAGACTGCCTACAATAACATAAATCTGGGAATTAAGACTCCCAAGTGGCTATTAATCGTGCAGCCAATGTGTGAATTGCTAGCTTACTCAACCTAGCAAAGAAATAGACATTGGTCTAAAATCACCATGGTAACAAAATAACTGTAACGTCAGTCAAGTCGTCTATGGAGTGAGGGTAATTTGTCTGAAGGGGAACACTTACATTTGCACTTATGTGCAAACAGGTTTCCTCCAGGCAATTTTTATCATTTGCAATGCAGAGTCGGTACGGTGCGACCGGCACCCATATTCTGGATCGCCACACTTCTAATGACCATAAACCAGTTACCATTAATGGAATCCAAGAATCGGCTCTGGTAGATTCAGGGAGTAAACAGACAGCCGTAAGGAGTGACTTGGTTGACATAAATCACCTTGATCAGCGAAAACCCATAAGGGAAACTTGTGTTCATGGTGACCAAGAAATCTATCACAGAACCCCCACAGCCATCAACATCAGCGGGCATACAACATGATAGATTTGGCAGTCATTCCAGGCCTGTTGGCAGAGACCCTCATTGGGACCGATTTCCCAAAGTTTGGGGAGATCATCAAAGAAATGAATAAACCTGCTACAGGGTATTCCCCCTTAGAAACCTGGGAAGAAGAAGAATTCTTGCCAAATGTCCCCATATGGGACTGGAATAACCCCCTTACCCCACTTGTAAGAATCTAGAGGGAGTACCTGAAAATGTAAGGGAAAGGGTATGTGACGAATCGTGAGGTGTTGTCACTGCTTTCGATGGAGGAGCCCTTTTCTATGAGGCCAGGGATGTGAGGTTGCTACCTGATAGTCCCCCTGTGTGTGGTACTCAGCGGGAGGATCTCATCATGGGGCGGGAGGACCCCATTGAGAGTAGTGACCATCCTGGGAGAATGCAGTATGCCTTTTATCCTCCCCCCTTCCCTATAAAACCTTCTCTTACCCTCCCATGAGCTACCCCAATATACTATTTTTCCACCTCTCAGGTAGAGAGCACTGAGAAGGAAAACACCCATATAGTATGCAATTAAAGTACCAACACCAGGAAGAGGCCAAGAGCAATGAGGATCAGAGCTCAATTTTGCTGAATTATATGTATATTATAATGGTATTGTTCTGTACCCCATCATCACCTCTGCACATTAGCCCCTTGCTATAAACCAACAACCCGCTATACCACTACCTGGTAGGGCACATGAGAAACATAGTCTGCAGTGCTATGTGCTGCTCCCAACTTTTTCTGTCTGGACAGCGCCAGTTTCTCCTCCCGCCTCTGCCCTGCTAACATATCATGGATACCAAAAGACCACTCAAGTCTGAAGACATCCCCTGACCCATTACTTGCCATCTTTTTTCAACATATCAGTTATTCCTAACTCTCCACACCCTGGCTCTACCTAGTGCGCTACAAATTCACTAGCCCGTAGACTACACAGGCTTCGTAACCGCACAAGACCCCCTATTTCTGCAAACACCCTAGATCAACAGGCACCAGAAATGCACATCTTGGACAGCGGTCCCAACATACTCCAACCCCCCCTCAAAACTAACTTAAACGTCTTGCACCCCAGCGTTGCACTTCCCCATACCCCACCCTGGGTCTCAAAAAACTCCTCAGGCACTCAGTCTTCCAAACATATTACTATCACCAAAGATGAACCATGCCCCCTACAATGTGCACTCATCAATGCCAGATCCCTTCCAGCACACACAACAGAGATCCATGACCTCATTACCAACCTGGACCAAGATGTTTTAGCCATCACCCAAACCTGTCTCCATGAAGCCTCAGGACCAGCCATCTCTCTTGCTCTTCCACCAGGTTACACTATTCTCCGCAAAGACAGACCTATTGCCAAAGGTGGGGGAGTAGCCCTTATCTACAAAGAAAGTCTAGCAGCCAGACAAACCTCATCTCTGTTAGGGGAGAATGTGGACTCCCTCTCAGTCAAGATCTCCATCTCTCCCACCACCACCATTGATATTCATATAGCCTACTGGCCACCAGGCCCACTAGCAGACTTTCATGACAATCTAATCCATCTCCTGGGGGGGTAATCTAAAAATCTCCACTAAAGCCATCCTTATTGGATTTGGATCTGGGCTTTAATGACCCAAAAGATAAAAATGCCAAAGCCCTAGCCAAAAATTTACTTGAACTGGGCTTCCAGCAAAAAACTGACGATCCCACCCACTGCAAAGGGCACTCCATAGATTGGGTAGCAGACCACAACTGTGGTGTGGACATTAGCTCCAATACTCCGTCCCCATGGACCGACCACCACCTTATCCACTTCTTCATTCCCACCTACATTAAAGCCACAAAAATTCTGCTGCCTGTCCCACCTGCCTTGGCCAGAAGTTCTGCAACCTAACCAAAGACAGGATCCTCCCATACCTAGACATCCCAGCCCTTCAGCTCCCACTCTCCTAAGACACCACTGTGCTAGCGGAAATCTATACCACCACGCTCAGCAAAGCTGTGGATGCCATTACCCCGCTTTAGGTCAAGAAAGCTAAAAAAAGAAGCATTCCAATTCCTGGTTCTCTGGCGAAACTCAAATATCTACCTTCCCACAAACGCTCTGCTTTGAGCAAATGGCAAAAGACACCACATGCTTCCACTCTAGTTATCTACAAAACCCTAAAGCTATTATCCTAGCTAAGTCAGCATCCTACAACAATAGGATTTCCGACGCCACCACTGGATCTAAGGAGTTGTTCTCCATATTTATAGAATTCACCACCGCGGTCACCAACACACAAGCAGTTATTAAAGATTGATCCTGGTGCACAAATGTACAAAAAGCTATGATCACCAAAATCGAACTCCTGCAAAAGAATATCAATGACCACCACAACTACCTCCAACACAGTCACTGAGAACAAACCACTTTTCTCCTTCAGGGAAGTAACGGAGTCAGAAGTTCTTCACATCATCCACAAAACTAAACCCTCAAATTGCAAAGGTGATGCCTGCCCAGCCACTCTAGTCAAAGATTGTGTGGACTCTTTAGCACCGTTCCTGACATCCTTCATTAATGCGTCCTTCAACACTAACACAGTCCCCTCCTGCCTTAAAAAAACATGGATTCGCTTATTACTATACTATACTATAAAGCCCAGCTTAGACCCTGAATCACCCAACAATTACAAACCTATCACCACAATCCTATTCCTTCTGAACATTTTGGACAAAGATGCCCACATTCAAATTCAAACGTTCCTGGAAGCAAATAACATCCTAGGCAAGAGGCAATCGGGTTTCAGCCCAAGACATGGGACTGAGTCTGCCTTACTAGATCTCAAAATCCATTCTAAGTGACCTATTGGACAAGGAACAACCAGCACTTCTCCTCCTAATAGATTTGTCGGGTGCCTTTGATCTTGTTGACCATGTCAGCCTGTGTAATCATCTTACAAATGCTGCTCATTGCTCCACCGATGCCACAGCATGGATCTCTTCATTACTTAAGGAGAGACTTATGAGGGCATTCTCCGACCAGGCACGCACAGCACCCACCACCTTACTCTGGGGTGTCCCACAAGGATCTTGCACAGCCCTACGCTGTACAATATCTTTACCCTTCCTCTCTTCAAGGACTTGGATGATCGTGGCACAACATACACTAACTATGCTGACGACACTTAAGTCTTACTCCCTCTCACCGGCTGCTATGTACAAGACACTGCAGCCTTTGACAACATCTACGCAGCCATTCAGACATGGATGTCAGCCAACGGTTTATGTCTAGACGGGGACAAAACAGAGATCCTTCTTGTAGGCTGTAAAGAATTGCTTAACAAACTTGACGCGCAATACCAGACATTCATCATTGACAACACACCTATCAAGGTGTCCCCAGCCGTCACTACCTTGGGGGTATTTATTGACTCATCCATGGCCATCACACATAAATGCATCTCCGCCACTGCACCTCCCTATTTATCAGAAAAGATTATCCCTCTCACATCTACCAGACCCATCCGATCACACCACTCTAACATGATGTTGTCCCCACTATCAAAAGAACTAAAGCTGGAGGGGCCAGCTTCCAACATCTAGCGCCCAAACACTGGAATGCCTTGCCCACAACTCACAATTTTCCTCAAAGCTCTTAAAACTAAACTGTTTAATTAACTTGCAAATGGCGATAGATTCTAAACTTCAACTCTGTTCCAAGGGACATATTGCCAACCCTGTTCTCCAATACTGTGTTTTGTATCATCCTTTTGATCAATTGCCTTCACTGTCATTTCTCTGTACTACTCTCGCAACTAAGCAAGTTTACTGCAACAGCGCCACGATGCCTAAGGGACGATTGTGCGTTTTACAAATGTAAATAAATAAATAAACATTTTTAAAATGCTGGGAACTAAGTCATGCAATATAGTTTTTCAAATGAACTGAGTGGCCTGCTGTCCTTCAAAATGAGAGAGGGAGCCGGACAATGGTGTCTTCTACGACCCGGCACGGACCTCGTTTTCTGCAAGCTACACAAAGGTCAGACTGGAGTAGCAGACGTATTTGGGGAGAGGAGCGCGTCCGTAAAGGTCCCACTAAGCAGAAAGATCCCGCAGAGGATATAGTCTTGCTGTGGTTGCTGATTGACAGAGTGCAGAAAACCCACCGTCGGGCTGCTGGAGAGAACCCCAAATCACAATAAGAAGGGATACAAACTTGACTCTTCCGAATAGTGCCCACAGACCTTGGAAGGAGAGTAAACCAAGGCTGGGGCACAACGAGAACTTTGAAGTTAACCACATGAAGGGGGTCTGGACCCACGCTGGGAGATATACCCTTGATAATAATAAAGAGAAACAAAAAGCTGATTGCACGATTGACACTCAGAGACCTTAGCAGGAGAGTAAACCAAGGCTGTGGGTGGATGTGAACTCAGAGAAAAGTAGCAATGAGAACGAGATAATTGAACACCCCACTTAGCAGGAGAGTGGACCAAGAAGAGGGTACGGAAGAAGGGTCTGGGACCCACAACACAGCTCGGAAAAGTCATCGAGGTTGTTGTTCTTTGTCGCAGTTCCTGGAAGCCAGGTCTGCTCACAGGGGTTTGGGACCCACAATACAGCTTGGAAAAGGCATCCAGGTTGTTGTTCTTTGTCGCAGTTCCTGGAAGCCAGGTCTGCTCATAGGGTTCTGGGACCCACAATACAGCTTGGAAAAGGCATCCAGGTTATTATTCTTTGTCGCAGTTCCTGGAAGCCAGGGCTGCTCACAGGAGTCTGGGACCCACAATACAGCTTGGAAAAGGCGTCCGGGTTGTTGTTCTTTGTCGCAGTTCCTGGAAGCCAGGTCTGCTCACAGGGGTCTGGGACCCACAATACAGCTTGGAAAAGGCGTCCGGGTTGTTCTTCTTTGTCGCAGTTCCTGGAAGCCAGGGCTGCTCACAGGGGTTTGGGACCCACAATACAGCTTGGAAAAGGCATCCGGGTTGTTCTTCTTTGTCGCAGTTCCTGGAAGCCAGGGCTGCTCACAGGAGTCTGGGACCCACAATACAGCTTGGAAAAGGCATCCGGGTTGTTGTTCTTTGTCGCAGTTCCTGGAAGCCAGGTCTGCTCACAGGGGTTTGGGACCCACAATACAGCTTGGAAAAGGCGTCCGGGTTGTTGTTCTTTGTCGCAGTTCCTGGAAGCCAGGTCTGCTCACAGGGGTCTGGGACCCACAATACAGCTTGGAAAAGGCATCCAGGTTGTTGTTCTTTGTCGCAGTTCCTGGAAGCCAGGTCTGCTCACAGGGATCTGGGACCCACAATACATCTTCGAAAAAGGCATACAGGTTGTTGTTCTTTGTCGCATTACCTGGAAGCCAGGTCTGCTCACTGGAGTGTGAGACCCACAATACAGCTTGGAAAAGGCATCCAGGTTGTTCTTCTTTGTCGCAGTTCCTGGAAGCCATGTATGCTCACAGGGGTCTGGGACCCACAATACAGCTTGGAAAAGGCATACAGGTTGTTGTTCTTTGTCACAGTTCCTGGAAGCCATGCATGCTCATAGGGGTCTGGGACCCACAATACAGCTTGGAAAAGGCATACAGGTTGTTCTTCTTCGTCGAAATACCGGGGAGCCGGGTCTGCTCAAAAAGGGTCTGTGACCCTCAAGACAGCTTGGGAAAGGTGTTCAGGCCATTCTATATTGTCACAGAGCCTGGGAAACAGGCCTACCAAGAAGGTTGGAAAGACTCTGGGGAAAGAAAATCAACCCCTTGAGTCTTGTCAAACCTTTTGCGTGCTGGCCACACCTTTTGGAACTTTTGTTTTGAACTGCACAGCTGGGCTGGAGGTGGACAGCCAAGAGACATTTACCTTAGCACATTCTAATGAGTTTAGCTTGTGAGGGATAAGTTAGGAGTTGGACACAGGACGGCACACTTTACTTTGTGACATTCTAACGCAGACAGTTTTCATTAGCTCGTTCTGTTGAGGCAGGGAAACCCTCATAGAGATAGGGTCAGTTGGGTTTCCTCCAACTTTCCCCCATTTTTGTTAACAATAAAAGTCTTTATCAATCAACATGTCACCCTTGTGTCCGTCTCTTACTCCTACACTCTCACACGGCCTGGTGTAGTGGTTGACTGAACACTAAGGCACAAAATAGCATTGCTTTAGTAAGTCAGGCTTGGGCAGTATGATAAGACGCCAGGTTTGCTACAAGGGGTATCTTTTCATCCAAACCATGGGTAAGTTATGCATTTACACACACCCAAAAATCATACCCAAATCACTAGGCATTCTGTATTTACATACATGTACATCAGTCTAAGACCTAACTTCAAAACCTCTGAGTAGCCTACATTGATTAATAAGGATGTGTTTACGTTTTTCACTATTTAAAATGAACCAACCAGTTCCCTTATTTCTAATGAGATATCTCAGTTGATTAATGGCACAACCTATATACATTTTCTGTATATCATCCCGATTAGGTCCTGTGACGAATCTGGGAACAGCGTTGCTTCTTCCCAGGAGGAGCCACCCCCTTTGAGGCTAAGGAGGGGAGCCGCTCAGCAAAATCCCCCCTTCGGGTTTGGGAAAGTTGGACCTCTACTGGGAGTGACTCCCCTCTAGGGGACAAGGACGCCCATTCCTATCCATAACTCCCTATGAAGAATACTCTGTCTGCCTATATCACAAAAGAAACGACTGGTGTTGTTTTAGTTGATCCATATTCAAAACACACAAAAATGACTTCCCTAATGTTGGCTCAAGGTAATGCTGGAATATTCACGAAATCAGCAGCTGAGGGAGAACAACACGCCTCTTTCAAGTACGGCAGCACCAATAATGAGACGTGGAACCTTGAATGCAGAGAGAAGAATTCTACACAGAGGCGAGCCTCTGACATGAGAAAGTTCTGGCGAGGCAGAGCCATGCTACACCGCTGAGCTTGCAGTCGTGTGGAGGAACCAAGAGACGAGAGAGACGCCGGGAGGCCATCATTGGAAAGGGTGATACTGCGTAGATGGAGACAGAAGAAAGACCGTCTTACCTTGTGGCGTGGCCACGCTGCAGCTGTGGTGAGCTTGGGGCCCATGAACAGAGGCCAAAACCAGGAGGCAAAGGAGGAATAAATCGTCTGTTCTCAGGGCAAGGAACGCCAAGTGCACGATAGGCAGGATACAGGGGGCAAATCTTTACGAGACAGCGACACCTGAAGAGAGGGGCGAACAATCATGTCTCCGCTGAGACGCCAACCCACTGGTGCACACCCGATGACAGTAAAGGTACCAGGGTTGCTTGGGGTGGAGGGAGTCGAGCGTAACAAAGCGAGAAGAGAGAAAATGACAAGGAGAGTTACAGGAGCCCTCAAACTCTGAATGGTGAATATTGCCAGAGGCCAAAGACACAACCACAAAAGTTAAACAAACCAGAGAGCCGGAGGGGTCTGAAGAGCCCTAGAGTATTAAGTGACATAACCTGTGAGAAAAAGAAGGGAACCAGGAGGGTTCAATCAGTCTGTACAAGACATAATACTAGTGGAAAGGAAATCACCAAGTTGGTGGAGAATTACTAAGGGAATCATCCCTCCACTCAAAGAACTTGAGATGTTTAATTTGTATAATAATTAACAACTTTTCTTAAGGAGCCTAAAGAGAGAGCTGAAAACCTTTCTTTGGTGAATTGGGAAGAACATTGTTTTGAACTGTGACCAATACCCTGATAGAGAACCAAGTAACATTGGCCGGACGAAGCCTGAGCTAAGAGGCTATGGTTCTGGCTTATTCTTCTTTTTCCGGAAGTGGTAGGACGAGATAGCGTATAGGTTTTTGGACTGAAGACTGATTTATGTTTTTACATACAACAAGCACCTTTAGTTTAGTTTATAGGCAGGAAAATCTGTCTTAGCAATAGGGACAGAAGGGTATTTTTATTGAATTTAAATAAACACCCTTGTAATGAAGTCCTCAAGTCTGACTCCTTCTTCTGGTATGCCACAGTTCATACTTGTTAGCGAAGCGATTGGGATCTGATAATGAACTCAAAATAATAATATGTACATGGCCTTAGAAATTGAGGTGAGTAGGACACATTTAACCTCCTACTTTGTTTAAATGTTCATTATTGTCTGATAAAGAGATTTGCACTCCTTCTACTCATACAAATCATTATTTGTATATTTCTCTTGTGTGGAGGATCAGAAGAATGAGGTGGGCGCTGTAAATTAATGTTCACTATATGGTGTTTGCAGTGTGTTTCAGTGAGACAGTATTGTGATGAGGTGCTGTCTGATTTCTCCCGGAGTGAGCGAGCTGCCTGCAGTCTTTCCAAGTTTTCTTTTTTGCTGCAGGAGAAGGTGGACCTCAAATACCCACACCGGCATTGAGCACGCTGTGTGTGCAGTGTGCTTCAGTGAGACAGTATTGGCAGGAGGTGCTGTTTGATTTCTCCCAGAGCAAGCGAGCTGGCTGCAGTCTTTCTACACTTTTTTTGCTGCAGGAGGAGTCAGACCTCAAATACCCACACAGGCGCAGAGTGCGCAGTGTGCACATTGTGTTTTAGTGTTCCAGTGAAAAGGTTTGGCAGTCTGCTTCGATACTGCGGGGGAAACATTTGGAGATCGACAATCAACTGCAGCCAGCCAAAATCAGCCCCTGCTGCCGGAAGTTCACCACAAACACGGGGAGTGCAGAAGAGCGTGTTTGTCCTTAACTGTTTAGCGTGCTCACTGAATAACAACAGGGTAAATTGTACACAAATCTAATGCCTTCCTTAACCGTTAAGCAACAGTCATGGATCACAACATAAACGGTTCTTGGGGAGAAAGTTGATTCTAGAGTCAGGCAGTTGACTGTCAAGACATTAAACAAGACAATTGGGCAAAGACAATGAGCTATCTAACCCTAAGGAAGAACACCATAGCCCTAACGGGGTGCCTGTCCCTAGATGGCGGATGGTGCAACGCCTATCTAAAATGGATAGATGATGGAGAAGCTATCCCTCGTTGCTACCAATTGTATGGGAAAAACAAAACTCATTAAGGTTTTATTCAACACAGAGCAGCAACATACAGCACGCAACCAACATGGTATAGTATAAAACAACAAGCCTTATAATTAGATCTTCTAGAGATAGCTATATAGCTAACATGGGGTTAGTTGTGCCATGGGAATTTTAACAGAATTTGTATTCACCCTTAGGCATCAATTTGGCCACATGTAGGCGGTTGCGTCTGAAAGAGTTCAATATATTTAACAAACAATTGCCCAAATGTATGGGAAAAACTTAAAAGGCTCACGTAATGTGAGTGATCTCTATTGGAATGTATCCCCCGTTGTTGTGGGGAATATCTAAATGGTCAAGGGAAGAAACCCACGACCGGAGGGATGGTCGACGGGTTTCGATGGTACAGTCAAGTTAGACCATCTTCTTCAGGACCAGTATTTATGTTCTGTAATGGATACGTTTTCCAGCATGTCTCATAATGAGGCAGCGTAGGCGGGCTGCTCTGGCCCCTGTTGGTAAGGGTGCAGGACACAGATATGGAAGATCTGTGTTAGCAGAAGGCAGCTATCTGCTCAATCGCAGGCTGTAATTCTGCATAGTTACGAGGAGAGGCCGTCTAGCGCGTTCGCTGGTAGAAAGAAAGCGTGGTCACTATGCATGTGCGACCTGCGTAGTAGAGAATAGCAATGAGTCCTGAAACCTCCAAAACAATGCAACGTGCCCTAAACCTACTTCTACCCCAATCTCAATGCGAGGGCGGTTTATCTGGGGGCCTTTCTGGTAGTAGTAGTAGTGATCAAAACAACAAAGCGCAAAGCACATATGATATCATATGATATGATATGGCATTTATAACGTGCCTATACACAAGTGAGGGGGAACAGAGGGAAGACAGAGACAACGATCTAACTAGGCCAGGTGACATGCAAATCGCACAAGTGCATGGGAAGGGGGAAGGGGAAAAGTGCAGGGGAAAGTGCGGGGGGGGGTAACGGGGAGGGAACAGTGCAGTACATGGGATACATAGAATAAATAAACAATAGTAAAAAATACGGCCAGCAGGTGGCATGTGCAAGGGTAAGTGCAGACATCAGGTGACAAGTTCTGGAAGGGGGACTGTAGGGATACAGAAAACAGTCCCCAAGTGCGGAGATTGCCAGGGGGGCAGTGCAGGTGTGCAAAGCAACAAAAGAAAAGTAAATAATCGCATGATAACAGCCTTTTGTAACCCAGTACCAGAATGGGTGGAAAGGTCTAATTCAGATCATTGCATTGCAGAGGCAGGGCAAGTGCCTGTTTCTCCAATTAACCTAAAACATAACGAACATTTCAGATGATGGCATGTTGGGTGCCTCTGACTAAAGAAATTATCAGGATACTAGTGAACAGGAAAGCCTGGAGGAGACCCCCAAACTTAATGGAAGCTAATACTCATGATACAGACTTCTCAATATCATCAAATACTTCCACACCGGGACAAGTTCCACCCAATCAATTGTCAGCAGTTCTGGGCAAGATAGCCTTCTTCTGGAAATAGAATCAAGTGCACTGGTGGTCTTGTACGGAAGCCTGAAAGCAGAGTTTCAAGTCATTGTTGGAGACATTGTTATTTAAACGTAACTATGTTGGGGTGCATCCTAAACTGAAAGAATTCTTGATGACGCCCGCGGCAATGCAGGCTGCCCCATCGGAATTACAGCACACGGGTGAAAACTTGCCTGCCTGCCTTGTGCATCCCAAAATAGAGGATTGCTCTACGCCTACATCTCATCGCGGACCAGCCAGACTATGTGGAATCGACTCTGATATCAATTGAGTTGAAAATAGTGTAAATGAACAAATGTCATTGGAACCTCACAAGGAGGTCTGCTTTTGGAAGGAGTTATGGATGTTAGTAGTGTTTCCCACACTGGTGCTCGGGTGTTAAATGTCTCCTATGACACCTCTGTTATTGAAGTTGCCATGAGGTCTCCTACTACTAATAGACCTAGGAATTGTGAAAGGAAGCCTAAAATTACCAAAGTGAATATATCATAACCTGAAGAGGAAAGAAAATCGAAAAAGAAACCTCAGCGACATGCAAAAATCCCAGTAATCCCGTAAGCGTTTTGCACACGCTCATGAGGCAATCGAACATTCTGGCTGGACTGCAGAATGTCCTCAAAGGAAAATTTCGAAAGCTATGGGAGGCGGCGCAGCACTAGACGTGCTGGGGAAATTAACTCCTTGACTGACTCAGAGCAAGAGAACATCACTACTACAGCGACAGCCTTGCAGGAGCTTCAAAATGGCTCTTCCCTTTGGTCTACTAAAATGGCTTCCGTATAGGAGGTCACAGCTATGTGTACATCAGAGGAGAATGTCGGTGTTGTCACAGTTGGACTCCTGGCTAAGAAGACATCAAGTTCTCTACCCTCCTCGAACAATGTTCTCTGGCATTACCAAACACAAATGGCATCTGTCCCTCAATACTTTAGCTTCTTCTTCTTCAATACTAATGTTGAAATATGTGTATGCGCACCGGGTCAGCTAATATGGGGGCAGTATGCAGACCGGAACATGGAACGAAAACTGCATACTTATAATGACTAAGACAGTGTTTTTATCTTTAATGGAAGGAAGTTCAACCACAAAGTCCCTGGATACTATTTGCCATGGTTTGTATGGCACTGGTAGCGGCTTTAATAGTCCCATGGGTTTAATCCTAGATGTCTTACATTGAGCACAGACGGCACAAGTTGACAAATAATCCATGACATCTCTAGACATTGAAGGCCACCAGGACCATCGGCGAAGAGATTCCAAAGTTTTTTGATGACCCGGATGCGCCGCAACTACTGAATCATGGGCCCATTGCAATGTATGAAGCCGTGCAGGACCAGGAGGGACATAAACGTGTCCCTGAATGAAGGGAAGACCCCCCTGAATGTCCAGATTGAGAGAAGAGACATCAGACGGATTTACAATAACCCAGTCTTCGATGATGGAGCGTAAAGTAGGCTGGACTGTACAACCACAGACCACATTATCGGCAAGTAAACAAACTGAAACCCTCAGAGTCTGTTGATCCCCTGATGACTGTCTGGATAATGCGTCTGCAGGAACATGCAAACTTGCAGGGCGATATGTTATGATGAACTGGAACTGGGAAAAGAAAAGGTGCCACCGAGCCTGTCGGGCGGTGAAACATTTCATTGTCTTGAATGCCAGCAAGCTTCGGTGATCCGAATAAACAGTGACCACATGTCTGGCGTCCAGGAGATGGTGTCGCCATTCCATAAAGGCCTCTTTAATGGCAAGCAGTTCCCGTTCAGTAATGGGATAATTACGTTCATAGGTTGTATGTTTTCTGGAGAAAAAAGCAACCGTGTGTATCTCTCCTGTTTGAGCACATGTTTGAGAAAGGATAGCACCCACAGCGTACCCCAAGGCGTCAGCTTCCACGAAGAAAGGTATATCTGGGTTGGGATGCTGTAACAGTGGAGCCGAAGTGAAAGCCGCCTTCAATGAATCAAAAGCTGATTGAGCAGTATCATCCCAATTAAAGCGAACTTTTGAGCTAGTCAGGGCCGTGAGGGGAGCCGCAATAGCTGAGAATGAATGAATAAAGCAGCGGTAAAAGTTAGCAAACCCTAGAAATTATTGTAGTTCTTTGATTGTAGTAGGGGTAGGCCATTCTAGGACAGCCCTGACCTTGGATTTGCTCATTTATATGCCATGGTTTGTAATATTATAACCCAAAAACTCCACTTCATTGGAATGAAACACGCATTTTTCGGCTTTCGCATATAGATGGTTTTCTCGAAGCCTCTGGAGAACAATAGAGACATGATTGACATGTTCTGCCATTGAAGTTGAGTAAATAAGAATGTCATTGAGGAATACCACAATGAATTGATCTTGTATATCATGAAAAACATCGTTCATGAAAGCTTGCAAGGTGGCGGGCGCATTACAGAGTCCGAATGGCATCACTAAGTACTCAAATAGGCCGAAACGAATCTTGAAGGCAGTTTTCCACTCGACTCCGTGTTTAATGCAAACTAGATTGTAAGCCCCTCTGTGATCTAGTTTGGTGAATATACTAGAATTGCCCAACCGATCGATGAGAGTTGATATCAAAGGCAATGGGTATTGATTATTATTTTTTTTTTTCTATTTTTTGAAACCAAAGATCAGGGGAAAGTGCGAACGCAGTCCCCCACTACCAGAAATTATGCAGTCGAGTATCCTGCATTTGGGGACATCGCAGGGGTCAGCACATCCGGTTGTGCAATGGATGAGCCTCACCCTGGGAGAACCACCTTAGTGATTATGGTGTCTCCCCTGTCACTTCGTTGAGTGCTTTGTAATCAATACAGGGCCGCAGATCCCCTTCTTTTTTAGGGACGAAAAACAATAGTGATGCGGCCGGGGATTTGGAAGGCCGAATGAAACCTGTAGAAAGGGCTTTGTCCAAATATTTTTTCAGAACTTGATCCTCCTTAAGGGACAGTGAATAAACACAACCCGATGGAATTTTTGTTCCAGGTATCAAGTCTATCGGGCAGTCATATATACGATGTGGTGGCAGGGTTTCAGCCATACCCTTATCGAATACATTGTGAAAACATATATATTCAGGAGGTACCGGATTAGTCGATGTCACTGTAACTGTCCCAATACAGGAAGACAGCCCTGACAGGAGTCGACTTGGTTTCTCGTCCACGATTCCCAAGGAAGACAAGCAAGAACTGTTGCAAAATGTAGAAGGGAATTGAACCAGACCCATAGCCCAGTTGAACAAAGGATTGTGCAGCCTGAACTAAGGAATGCCCAAGATCACTCTATAGGCGGGGGCTTGAATAACATCGAAAACGATGTCCTCAGTAGGTCCTTCGGTCGTGGTCATGGTAATAGGGATAGTTTGTTGCGTCACAAGTCCTGAAACTAAGGCTGACCCATCAACAGCAATTAGATTCTCGCGGTGTGGTTTCTCCACCAAAACTCTCCCCTTTTTAGTGGCAAAACGATGATCTATGTAATTCCCGGTGGCCCCGGAATCAATCACCACAGTAACCGGAAATGAGGTCTTCAACTCCCCAGAAAATGTAACCGGTAAGTGGAATAATGTGGTTTGTATTTGACATGAGGAGTCCAAAGCTATATTACCTGAGGTAAGGACTCTTTTTACTGTTGGGATTTGGCATTTCCCGCCTTCTTCTTTGGCTTTTTTGGGCATTCAGGTAATAAATGCTCTGAGGAACCACAATACATGCACAAATTGTGGCTATGGCGATATTCACGTTGTGCAGGAGTTAACGGCCCCCGGACCGCCCCTATCTGCATTGGCTCTGGGGTGGGGACTCCAGCCGTCGGAAGGTCAGGAACAGACAGCGGTATATTGGGTCGCTTCTCTCCCTTACGTTCTGCTCGTCGAGCTTCAATTTGGAGAACCATATCCAAAAGCTCGCTGAAAACTGTGGGAACTACAGGAACCGTTGAAAGAGTGTCTTTTAACTCCTCAGAAAGGCCTTGATAAAAGACAGCTGATGTTTTCTCTTCCGGCCAGTCGGTTTCAGCCGCTAACTGATTGAACCGTGCCAAATAAGAGAGCAAAGGAGTGGATCCCTGACGTAGCTTGAGCAGCTCCAGGTCGGAGGCCTGTGATGTATACCTTGTATCAAAGACCCGGCTCATGGTGGCCAAGAGTGCATCACAGTTGTACACCACATGGCTGTTTGATTCCAAAAGGGGATTTGCCCAAGCTGCGGCTGTGCCCCCTAAATGAGATAAGATAAATGCTGCCTTAGTGGTAGATGTCGGAAAAGAAGTAGGGCGACACAGAAAATGCAATTTGCATTGATTGACAAAAGTTCTGTAGTTTTTTGGATCCCCCAAAAACCGTTCCGGCGAAGCCAGAGGGAATTGAGCGGAGAGTACGATGGATGGAGTTTCCTGGGCGGGCATAGGAAAACCCGTACTAGGAGCAGACTCCCCCGCCGCTTCCCCCTGCAGGGGTGAAGTAGCAATCACAGACTGTATTTCGTTAATCTGCTGCTGGAACTCATTTTTCATGGAAGACATTTCCATCCTTAATTCTGAAATATGACGAAGGATCTCTGCCATGGTTTCGGAGGGTTCCATCATTTAGGCTTCTAATTCTGTTACTCACCACTAGTAGAACAGGTCGGGGCTTTGCTCAACCTTAGGACACTAGGGTAGAGGGAGCAGCTCTGGTAAGCCTTCAGTCTAAGCTGGAATGTTCAGGATACTGAACTTTCCAGAACCGGACCTCCTCAACCTGAGGAGCTCTTTAATGCAACACACCCCTTTGTTGTTAAAATGAATACAAGCAAAGGAATTGGTTACCCAAAAGAGCGGGGATACCCATACCCCTACCCCAAGCTGTGGGAAAAAGGAAACACTGTTACAAGGTGATGACTGGGTAACACAATAAGTACAGTGTTAGCAAGAGAGAACAGTACCTGAAGGAGGCTTGTTAAAGCTGTAAAGGTATCAAGAGGAGTAGTCGAGATGCAACTACTAAAATGGGAAAGGAAGATTGATTAACCCTAATTATACCTGTACAGAATCCCAAAATGTACAGAATAGTTGGAAATCTTCCCCTAATAGGAAAGAGTTTGAATGTAGAAAAATCAACGTCAGGATAAAACAAAAAACAGGTAATTAGTAAGGGATACTACCCCGAACGTCACGAGGGACGCAACTAGATCCAGGAAGGTGCACTGGGTCAGGATAGCGTTCAAGTGCACAGTAATCACTTATGGTGTTGATGTTCAAGTATTCCAGTTAAGTTGGTCCAAAAGAAAGCAAGGCAGAAACAGCAACTGAAGTCTCAACCATTCATAAGGAAAAATGCCCAAGTCTGATTGAGTTCATTTGTATACAACAGTCTGTACATAAAGGGATAGACAAAAGAAGAACAGTCTTACTTTATATGGATGAATGGAAACAGTTCTTCCCAGGCAGCTATGAAACAGGAAATAGGAAGAACAGGGGCTCCTGGGTGGCTGTGAGTTCACTGCGACGCCTGTGCAAAGCTGGAAGGAGATGCAGTGCTCAGGAAAATACACTGCCAAGTCAGCGGAAGGCGGATGTAGAATGGAGCGGAGGCGAAGGGGTTCGGCAGGAGGAACGCGACCGCTGTCGAAGAAACCTAGTCGACAAATCCAAGGAGTGGGCAAAGAAGAGTCGTTGAAGGAATTCCAAGGTCAAATATCTGATCAGCACAAAGTAAGTTAAGTCCAGCAAAGTAACGCTAATTAGAAGCAGTGTTCGAGTCCACGCGAGCTTCTTTTGAACACCTCTTCGGTGTATGGCGGCAGAGCCTATCCCGCCGTAAACGCAACAATGAAGTCATGTGACTTCCACGGAGTCGGACTCGTGAGGCTGAGGGTCCATGTCTCCATGGCAACCTCCAGCGTTGCCATACAGCAGAAGCACAGAGGCAAGGGAATTTCAAAACATTAATATTGCCCTCCTCAATTCCTCAATATTAAATTGAAGAATCTCATCCCTGATACTGGTTACTGCGCCAAGATTCAAAGACAGATTCCCAATCTCTTCAGACTTACCATACAAATTTACAAAATGTGTTCGCCAGACTCCTGCCGTAATACAACACTGCAGACTTGTTTCCACATTCACCTCTTTTCCAGCAAGCAATTTCCAATAGGAGATGTAATCCCCTTCTACATAGGCCTTTGTGAGTGTCTCCCATATTTGGTTATCATACTCTTTCTTTTTCATTGCTACTATAGACTTAAAATTGTTGTTATGCACTCTAAGTTGTAGCTTATTCACTACTCCAGGGGCCTTTACTGATACCCTTATCTGGTTTTTTGCATCTCTGCAAGTTTGATCTTACCAACCAGATTTGGCTATTGCACGTTTTTTTACTCTAGAGTCTGAATAGGTCATGAGCGGTACAAAGTTCTGCAGCATCTTATTAAGCTCAGTCAGTATCTCCCCTTCAGAGGCACTGTCTGTGCTGACAATTACAAGATTTTCCAGAATGGCTTTGTATATTGAGTGCTTTAGATATTGCTCAATCACTCTAATCCACTTCATTGTTTTTTGTGCATGGCCGGTAAGAGCTATAGCTTCTGCCCTCCTCTGGCCATCGCATAGTGAGTTAATTGTCCTTTCAAATTGGATTGATGCGCTTAAGGGTTTATGATCGCTTTGAACTCTGTCAAGTATTCTAAAATTACCAATCCACACTCAATCCTTAGTCGAGATCAGAATGCAGTCTATAGTAGAAACCCCATTGTGTCCGACAAAGGTCGGTTTTGCTGGTTGATCTTATGAAAACCGAACGTTGCAGGCCATGAGCTTAATATTATTCAAACAGCAGGCCGTATCCATAGTGCGTTGATGCGCCCGCCTTGGCCGGTCTCCTATCAGAACCGGAATATCCCAAGCACTGTCCTGGTCTTCCCAGAGCCCCTTCAACTCTCTTATATGTTCTAACTGTATATTCAGGTCACCTACTATGATTATGGTAGTTTTTGAATGGTGCAACCCCTTCCAGGAATTAATCAGTTCGTAAATCTTTGCTACCACCTCTAGTCCTGTGGATTCAGATGGTCTATTATAAAAATTCAATAACAGGATCCAGCCATCATCCCCAGTAGAGATGGCCAAATGCTGGAGTTCTCCAATATCAATTGTTCGTACCATCACTTTAGTGTAGAGTCTAACCAAATAAGAATCCCTCACATGGTTAACCTTTTAGGCCCTTTTTAGCCGGAACACAGAAGGATCGATACCCCTGCAGGTCTACATTGTCCATAGCCCATGTTTCTTGTAGGCGGATCAACTGGAACTTCCTCAAAAATTCAGTCCAGCCTGTGTCCTCCAAGTTCTTTGCTATTCCAGCGACATTCTATGAAAGGGATTAACATCCCATCTCTGACGGGGGTACACAATCCCGGCTCCAGTCAGTCCACCTCCTCCAAACCTCTGTCGACTGACTCCCTCATTGGGTTCCCCCTCCTCTGTGATATACATAGGGCTGAAGGACCGCTGAGTTCTGATGGAGCGAGATATCTACAATCAACTTTTCCTTGGTTGTTATATATAGGAGCACTGGGGGGTAATGAGAATCGAGGACCCTGCTGGGGAAAATGCTTCGAATGTCACAGGTTTCCCCCTTTCTCACCTGTTTTTGCTGCTTGATGGACTCTTTAGGAGGAGTTTTCTTCCGTACGGTACGGGTCTTGTACAAGCCCGCTCGGCCGTCTTCGGCTTCCAGTGTTCGTTCAGCTTCGATGTCCGGGATCAATAGGAAACTCCAGGAAGTACAGGATAAGGAGAAGGTGCACTCGGAGGAGGGTGCACGGAATACGGGAAGAAGGCTGAATAAGAAGGAGAAAGGATAGTAGGGGAAATCGAAGGATCCGGGAACCAGGAAACAACAGAGTTCCGCGAAGGCAAACTATGTAGCACACGTCTAGCCACAGCTAACAGTAGCGTTGAGACGCGCGGGGCCGCGGTGGTGTGGCTAATTTATAGAACATGCTGCATCGGATGTGAAGGCTGGTAAGCAGCGTTCTGTGCTTACGGCCATGTTGGAAGTACAACAGAGTGTAAGACCTGACGTGTCAAGGACCAGGAGGCCCAGAAGGGGTGTGTCCGATGGTTCATGACAGCATGCCTCCTCCGAAAACCAGTCCCGCTGGGTTTGCCCGGGTGTATGAGATGGAACCTTCTGAGTAACCTGGGGGAATTTAAGTTTGAGATAGGTTCCCACGTGCGTTCACTGGGAGGGTATCTTTTCCATTCCACCAAGTACTGGAGCTGACCACGTTTATATCTGGAGTCACATATTCTGGAGACTTCATATTCCAGTTGGTCATTGACAAGTACTGGATTCGACCTGAGGCTAGTCCGAGAGGTCTGAATGTATGGTTTCAGTAGAGATGTATCAAAAACTGGGTGAATTTTCTTCCAAGAGTCTGGTAATTTGAGCCGAAAGGCCACTGGGTTAACGATTTCTTTTATGGGAAAAATGCCCATTATACCGGGGGGCCAGTTTATTTGGCCGTAGATGTCGGGGTAGGAGTTTCGAGGATAGCCATACTTTATCTCCTAGTGCGTAGGAGGGTCCTGGTCTTCTCTTGGAATCTGCATAATGCTTGGTATGAGTCTGTGCCCTTTCTAATTGTTCTTTTGCTTCTCTTTGAATATTGATGAGTGTTTCAATCCAGGAATCGACTGTAGGAACAGGTGTAGGGTGTGGAAGGGTGGAAGGTAGCACTGAGGGATGAAATCCTTGACTGCAGAAAAAAGGGCTAGTCTTGACAGCCGAATGATCTGAATTGTTATAGGAGAATTCCGCCAGAGGTATCAGAAGTGACCAATAATCCTGGAGTTTGGTAGTGAAACAATGAAAATATTGTTCCAGGGTTTGATTCACACGTTTGGTAGCCCCATTAGTCTGTGGATTATACCCTGAAGAGAGGGCACGTTGTATTCCTAGTATTCGGCAAAGGTGTTTCCAAAATTGAGATATGTATTGCGGTCCTCTGTCTGATATGATCTTGGAAGGGAGTCCATGGAGTCTAAATATGTGTTCCAGGAAAATTCCAGCAAGTTCTGAGGAAGAAGGTAGCTTGTATAATGGTATGAAATGAGCCATATGAGTGAATAAATCTATGGTGACCATTATGGTTGTATACCCCCTAGAAGGTGGTAGTTCTACAATGCAGTCCGTAGCAATAATTTCCCAGGGCCTTGTTGGTAGTGCGGGCTACAGTAGGAGGCCCGCCGGTCTCTTGTTATCATGTTTGTTTTGACTACAAACTGCACAGGCTTGAATGTATTTACAGATACAGAGAATGCCGCGTTAAAACAATTAGTCTTATCCCGCGACTCTGCCACGAAGGAAAGTGTACTATTGGGCGGCATTGTAGACAAATACGATGGAACAGCAAAAAACCTTCGTGGATTCCTTGATTCCTGTTTGGTCCACTTTACTTTTAAGCCCTATTATTTCTTTACCCCCAGGGCTAAGGTGGCCTTTATTATTTTGCACCTTTCCGGGAATGCATTAACCTGGGCCACACCATTAGTTAATGCCGGAGATGCCCTCCTGGATGATTATGACGGATTAATTCAAGCCCTTAAGACCATGTTTGACCGCCCAGAACAGGTCTATACTGCTCAGGAACGTTTACTCGATTTCCAGCGGGGCTCCCAGGACATGCTCACGTATGTAACACGATTCAAACAATTGGCTGAAGAAGCAGACTGGTCCTCTGAAGCCTGCTTCACTCTATTTCGAAGAGGACTAAATGAAGACATCAAGGATGAACTAGCCAGAGTAGCACGCCCAAGTTCATACCAAGCCCTTATGGATCTTGCTCTACAGATTGACTTCTGTATCCAGGAAAGGAAGGCAGAGAAAAAGAAGACCAAGTTACCCTTCCAGAAGAACCCCATAGAGACCTCCTCAAAACCTGAATGTGCTTCTGTTCCTAGTAACGAACCCGAACCTATGCAACTAGGGGCCTTCCGTGGACCCATATCCCCACAAGAAAGGTTGCGAAGGATCCATACCAGCTTATGCATGTATTGTGCCTCGGACAAACATTTAGTGAGAGAGTGTCCTATAGCCCCTCCACGGCATTCGGGAAACGCCGGCTCCCGATCCTAGATGGAGCACAGTGTCGGGAGAGAGATGATTGCTCCACATCTATTCCATCCTTGAACTCTCCTGGACAAAACAATCTGGTCATTTTACAGGCCTTTCTATCGCCATCCAAGAAGGAAACCTACCCCATTCTGGCGTTGGTAGACTGTGGGGCTATGGGAATATTCATAGATCAACAATGGGTCTTTAAACACCATATTCCTTTTGAATCCCAGAATATTATGCAACCTGTAGAAGCAATTGATGGGAGACCTCTTTCTTCAGAACCAATAACCCTTCAGACCAAGGAAGTTGAGCTCGCAATAAACCACCATCGAGAGAAGATAAAATTTGACATCATAAAGTCCGCCCATTACCCAATGGTTTTGGGAATGCCCTGGCTACAAAGACACAATCCATACATCAATTGGGCAGCAGGTTCCTTGTTCCTGGGTTCCGAGCATTGCATGTCTCGTTGCCTTCTCCTGGATCACGCTCCGACACCTTCGGAAGGACTTTCAGCAAACCATCAAGGCCCTCCGTGAATATCTGGATACTAACCCTGAAAATGGCACCATACGACCATCCAAATCCCCAGCCGTAGCCTCACTGTTTTTTGTTCCTAAAAAAGACACCAATGAGCTCAGACCTTGTCTTGATTATCGAGGCTTAAATCAGTGCACCCTTAAGGATCGCTATCCATTGCCCTTGATCTCAGATATCCTGGAAGCAGTAAGAGGAGCCGTAATATTCACCAAATTGGATCTCAGCGGTGCCTACTATCTGATCCGTATTAGAGAAGGTGACGAATGGAAGACAGCCTTTAGAACACCTTTGGTCATTTTGAATACTTGGTCATGCCCTTTGGACTTGCAAATGCCCTGGCGTTCTTCCAAGGCTTCATGGATCGGGTGTTTTCAGACATGCTGTTCCTCTTCGTCATCGTGTATCTGGACGATATCTTAATATTCTCTAAGGACCCTCTTAAGCATTAAGAACATGTTAAGGCAGTATTACAGCGACTACGTGAAAACAAGATCCTGGCAAAACCCGAGAAGTGCCTTTTCCATGTCGCTACTGTTCTCTATCTAGGATTCGTCTTTAGCTCAGAAGGTATTGGAATGGATCAATCCAAGGTTAAGGCCATACTATCTTGGCCAAGTCCGACCGCCGTGAAACAGATCCAGTCTTTCCTGAGCTTGGCTAACTTCTATAGGAAATTCATACCTTCCTTTTCTGAGCTAGTCCTGTTGAAGAAAGACACTCCCTTTCATTGGACATCCGCCCAAGAGGAGGCCTTCCAACGGTTAAAAACAGAGTTTACACAAGCTCCCATCCTGGCTCAACCTGACATCAACCGGCCATTCCTAGTGGAGACAGACGCCTCTAACTATGCCATTGGAGCAGTCCTAAAACAGGAATTCGACGACAAGCTGGAACATCCTATTGCTTATCTTTCACGGACATTAACTCCCAGTGAAACCCATTACTCTGTTTTAGAAAAGGAACTGCTAGCCATCCGTCAAGCCTTTGCAGATTGGCGTCATTTACTTCTAGGAGGAAAACATCATGTGCAGGTTTGCACGCACCATCGAAATCTTCAAGTATTACAGGCCCTGGAATGTAGGAATAGCTGTCAAGCCCGTTGGGCCTTCTTCTTCGCCCAATACCAGTTTCAGATTCATCATGTCCCTGGAACACAGAATATAATTGCTGATGCCCTATCTCAACGTCCTGACTATGAAACTCTTGAAGACCGGTCATTCCCTAAAATGTTTCCACACACGATATTCGTAGCTCAAGCAATCAGTCTACTGAATGAGGTTCGGATACAAACACAATTCTCTGAACTTTGGAAAGAATTTTCAGGAAAGAACTGATGGAATCTCAGAACCAAGGATGGATTTCTTTTCAAGGATAAAGGTTTAGTCATCCCCACACAGAAACTACAGCAAAGGATAATAAACCTTTGTCACGATACCATTCACTCCGGACATCGTGGCATCACAAACACCCTTCATGTAATACAAAGACAATTTTGGTGGCCGAGAATGAAGATTCTCAGATATTTATAATGTATTTACAGATATTTTTGTCAGTGCAGTGGGCCCAACTACATTAGCATCAGGCACCATTTGCTAGACAATCCTGGCTACGCCTTCCGGTGCTTCCCGACTCAACAACCCAATCACCCCTTCAGCCCTTCTTGCTCGTCTCACAGCACCTCCCATAAGCGAGGAATGCATCTTTTGTTGGTAGATTTCCTTCATGAGGCTTAGCTAGGCCTGCATTCCTTTTCAATGGGCCATAGAAGAGAGCAAAAAAGGAGAAGGCATAATAGAGCGGGAAGTAGGTGGAAGACGAGGGGTCAGGGGGATTGGTAGTAAATTAACAGGGCCTGGCCTGGCAGAGAGTTAGAAGTTAGGGAACACAATGAGCGAAGGAGGAGGAAAGATGCCTCAGGCATGTAGCTCTCTGACTCTTCCCCACCGAGCCTCCAGAAAGAGCCTTCCTATTCCTAGCTCTCTCCCAAATGGATACAATTGCCTGGAGAGCCCAGACCTCATTTCAGTTAGCCAGAGGGTAAACAGAGGCCAGTGAGAGGTGCACACACCTTCATTTCACTAGGCTTCTGGGGCTTCTGGAAGGAAAAAAGGCATTAGTATTCCAGCAAGATCATCGTCACCAAGGCCACCATCACTAGGGGATTGCAGAACATGCTGTGACACTCTTCAGGGCCTTGTTGGCCAGGCTTATGTTGAAGAGCACATATCCTAACCCTAAGCTACTTGGGTGGCTGCACCGGACATAGGGCTGTGCCCGTAAGGGCTGTGGTCGCGTTTGGGAGCGTTAGGGACGCGTGGAGGATGCAGAGTGCAGACCTCTGCCTGTTTCCGACCAGGATTAGGCCCTCATTCTCAGTGGTGGAGCCAGCCACTTCAAAATTGAGGGTGTTAAAGGCAGAAAGCAGCCCTCTCACCCCCAGGGCAAAGAGTGGGAAATGCTTGTTGCATCAAGAGTCTTTCAAATCTTTCACTTTTGAGAGCAGAGTGTTTACATTGAAAAATCTTGAACAAGCAGCAATACCAAAGCATACAGTAGTAGAGGACAGAAGACTGCCCTGCACATATCAGTACACCCCAATGACAAAGGCAAAGATTTAACTGACCTGCTTAGCTATTAGTGGCTGACACCTCACAATGAGTATCATCTCTCCGTGAAGCAAAACTTCCTCTGAATTGGGGTGAAAGATAGATCTAATTTGCCAAAGGAAGGCAACATGGAAATTCAGTTTCCTGCTCTCAGAGGAAGGAGGGTCGACAGCCCAATGGGTTAATGCACCTACTGCAGCCTCCTATATGTAGCCTGTAGGCGACACATTCAGTTGCTGGTGAGATGCTTATACAGGTTTGCTTGCTATGCAGGGCCGGTGGTCACCTCACAGCACCTCGAGAAGGTGTCTTGTTTGAGTCCCAGGGCAATTATTTTATCAACAATGACCCGTAGATTACACCTTTTCCCCTCGTTTTCTTCCAGTCAATTGGGGCCAGAGAGACAAATTTTTGTATGGGCGTTACCTAGGCCAGAGTGCAGAAAACAAAGGCACAACTGTTAGTAGGAATGCAGGTATTGAAGGGGCATTAGCTGTTGGCTGATCACGCAGGGCAATTCATACCCATTTTCTAAAGAACAAAAAATATATTTTTTTTAAAAACATGCCCAGCAGATTCCAGACATTGGATTAGAACTCAGGTCTCCAGCATTCCAAGACCACTTACCACTTGAGCCACTGGTGACTGTGCTTCTGAGAGTTGCTTTTGGGCATATATATCTTTCTTCTGCATGCCCCTGTGAGCATACTCATTTGCACTGTGAAACATGTTCACTGAAGAAAATGAGGATAGAACATTTGGCCCCCAGCTCCATCAAATATCAGCTAACTGCAGTGGCCTAGAGGTTAAGTGCTTGTGTTACAGCGCTGCGGGCCTGGGTTCGAGTCCTGCTTTCGGCACTTAAATGGAATAGTGTGGTAATCTCCTTGTACAGTTACCGCCTAGGTCGGCATGACCCGGTAATTGTCCATTTCATGTGCCCGGTAAGCATTGGCGGCTACTAATGAGGCCCTATGTCTAAAAGAGGAAGGCCTCTATTTCTCCTGAAGCAAGGCAAAAAATTAAATAAAAAATAACTACAATGTTTAAGCCTATTAAAGAAATTAATAATCTCATATTTGATATTAAGTGGTTATTAAATGATATAGAAATCCCCAGTGATAAAACACGCCCTGTGGTAAAAAAAAAAAAAGGAACCGTAGTGGGGGAGGAGGCAGGGTTTAATTGTGTGGTTGTAGATGGGAACTCTGATCACCCACTGAGCCAGGATTGTCTGATGCTCCTGTAGTTGGGCCCACTGCACTGACAAAAATATCTGTAAATACCCACACAGCGCTGCTGAGTTCCTTGCCCCTCAGGCCCTACCCTGCCTATGCCTCTGCTCTCTCCCCCAGGGCAAAGAGTGGGAAAGGCTTACTACAGCAAGAGTCTTTCAAATCTTTCACTTTTGAGAGCAGAGTGTTTACATTGAAAAATCTTGAACAAGCAGCAATACCAAAGCATACAGTAGTATAGTAGTAGTAGTACCTAGGCGGACCTGGTAATTGCCCTTTTCTTGGACCCGGTAAAAATTAATCCCCATTCCCATTTGAGCCTTATAGTCCCATGCTAACAACGTGCCCGTTGTTAGCATGCTTGTCCCCTCGCGGGACCCGCAAATGACGTCTGGTAAAACCAGACATCCAGAGTGTGTCCCGCTAGGAGACCTCGTAATAGGGCAGTACTGGGTTAACGGCTCCGGCACCTTTACCGGCGCCGTTAACCCCTTATCGCCCTCCTCGTAATGAGGCCCATAGTTATTATAAACAAAAAAAAAAACAAGTTCTCTAAATACAAACAGGGTAATTCATAGAATTTCGCAGAAAAGTGTCGCAAGCGGCTGGCGCAGAGTGTCCGCGTGCGATTGTCTGCGCCAGGCACGTGCGCTAAAACCGATTTCCGCGCACAGCGTATTCATGGATTTTAGGCTCCCAAACCAGCCGTGGCGCAGAGTATCGCAGCGACCCTGCAGCAGCGCCAGTAACGCCCCCAAGAACGCCCTTGCGCAAGGAAAAGCCATCAAAATCGCAAAATCATCGCAAAGGGCTGCGCTAACCCTGGACCAGTTTACAGGGCTGCCAAACAAGGAACGCAAAGCGGGTAACGTGCATATCAGGGGTACGTGTGAAGTTATACACGCGATTAGCCAGGGTACGTGTATTACAGGGGTACGCGGGAAGTTTAACACGCGATTGGCCAGGGTACGTGTATTACAGGGGTACGCGTGAAGTTTTACACGCGATTAGCCAGGGCACGTGTATCACAGGGGTACGCGGGAATTATCCCACGCGATTTGGCTGGGTACGTGTATTACAGGGGTACACGGGAAGTTTTACACGCGATTCGGCTGGGTACGTGTATTACAGGGGTGCGCGGGAATTCTCACATGCGATTTGGCCAGGTACGTGTATTACAGGGGTGCGCGGGAATTATCACATGCGATTTGGCTTGGTACGTGTATTACAGGGGTGCGTGGGAAGTTACACACGCGATTAGGCTGGGTGGGTCCTCACAGGTGTTCCCTGTACACCCTCCACGGCCCCTGCAGGCAGCCCACAAAACAGGGGACTACCCTGCACACCTGCTCATGTCCCCCTGCACCCCCACCCCCCAGCAGTGCAGGGGCAGCCTCCACCAGGCCCCCACCCATGTCTCCCACCACCCCCACCCCCCAGCAGTGCAGGGGCAGCCTCCACCAGGCCCCCACTCATGTCTACCACCACCCCCAACCCCCAGCCACCAGGGGCAGCCTCCACCAGGCCCCCACTCATGTCTCCCACCACCCCCACACCCCAGCCACCAGGGGCACCCTCCACCAGGCCCCCACTCATGTCTCCCACCACCCCCACCCCCCCGCCACCAGGGGCAGCCTCCACCAGGCCCCCACTCATGTCCCCCTGCCCACAGGCCCTGACAATCCTCAAGCATGTGCCTCATGGCCAGCCACCACAGCCCAAAGACACAACCAAGTATTACATGTGCCCATGATACTACTCCAATGGAAACAATGTAAATCAACACATGTGTCTCACACACACACAATGGTTGCAAGGGAACCTGAAAACCCATATCATGACATGCATGAAAACAATGAGATGAAACCACACATTGAAGAATGAAAAAATCAAAATAATGTATTAAAAACAACAGCAATGGCTATCAAAATCAACCAAAATACACAAGTAAAATAATTTAAAAATTAAGCAGGCTGTCTCTTTTCAAAATGAAATCAATAAATGACAATACGAAAAAATATCTTCCAAAGTTCAAGTCCATGAAAAGTAAATGAAGGTAAAAAAGAAATAGAAAACCATTGCTCCATGGCAAAAAATATTCATAGTTAAAATAAATATCCAAATCCGAAGTCCAACTATGCACAAAGTATTCAGGGTCCATCATCCCAAGAGAAGAAATGAAACCTACCAAAAAACCTATCTAAAATGGAACTATATACAAAAGGTGGAGCAGTGTCCGTCGACTCCAAAGAAAAATAAACTGCAAAGGAAACCTATCACTAAATAACTATATACAATGGCGGCGGGCCAGTCCAGCGGCTCACTTAGTGGTGTTCCGGGCCAGGGCATCATCGAACTCCTCGTCTATGTCCCGGAGGCGGTCCTGTTCCATGGCCCCGAGGGTCCGCAGGGACGCCGACATGTTCACCTCCAACTCCCTGCGGATTGCCTCGAGGCACTCGGCCCGCCTCAGGGCCCTCCGCATGGAGTTCTTCGCCCTGACCATCGTGAGCCGCGCCTCTTCTGCCTGCCGCCGCTCCGCATCTATGGCATGGCCCAACCGCTGCCACACGGAAGACACTTCCCGTCCAGGGTCCTCCTGCCCTCCGGCCGATGCCTGCCCCTCCGATGTTGAAAGCCCCGAGCTATCGTGGCTCCCACCTACAGCCTCCTGCTGCTGCAGCTGCTGCTGTCCATGTGCCCTGTCCGATGGTGCCTGCACATCCTCCTCCAGCTGGGGTGCAGTCGTTGACGTGGCCACCCCTGCTGGACGTCCGACTCCCGACTGTGGCAGGGATCTGTTGTCCACCAGCCTGGCCGCACGGTCAGAGGCAGCTCCACAGGGCACCCAGGTGACACATGGGTGGGAAGATGGCATGGAGGACGACTGGGGCATAGGGGGTTCTGTGGAGAAGGGGGTCGGAACAAGGTCCAGGAAATGGAGGAATCCAGCGCTGGTGAGCTGTCCCAGTGGGTCAACGCGGTCAACGAGCCATGCGAGAAGACGTGCAGACTCATCATGAAAAGACTGCAGGTCAGCTTGCATGGCCCGTTGACGCAACGCCACCCCACCCTGGACAGGCACAACCTGGTGCAGGATAGCCACATCCGCAGGGAGTGGAAGGCCAGGTGTCGTAAGCCAATCCTCTCCCTGAGAACAGGTCTGGAGGTAGGCATCCCCGCTGGTGCAAGATGATGCAGTGACAGGAGCAGGGACAGGATTGCACACAGGCACCTCCGCGGCGGCCTGTGCTGCCTCCTGTCCCTGATCCTGCACTGCACCACTAGCACCAGTGGAATCCCCACCTCCAGACCCCGCCACTGTCGCTTGCACGGCCTCCTCCTCCACCAAACCCCCCACCAACCTGGATGACTCCGTGCCATCTTCCCCCGTTGGGCCCTGTGGGGTCCCAGCTGCCCCTTCTGCTGCCGAGGAGTCCAACTCCAACCTCCGCCTCTTGGACCTCCCCTCGGCAGCTGCGGCCTGGGACGCGGCACCGGACTCCTCACTCCCCGACGAGATCACAACCTGGGAGGGGATCCGGGCCTTGCGTCTCCGGCTGGTGGTGCGACCCCTGCCGCTGTGCTCCACAGCACCTTCTCCGCCCTCTTCATCAGTTGACGCTGCAGACAGGGAGAAAGAAAACACAGGCATCAGGGCACTGTAAAATGGACTCATACACACATGACAGTTATACATGAGTGGCATTGGTAAACCTCAGACATGGCATCACAATCCCCAACACACATGTCATTTCAACTTGCACACATGAGCCATACCACAGCCATAATGCAACAGCCAGCACCATCCATTCACATACACCAGCATGAGCAGCCAAAGGTCATCCACACATCACATGCAACATAGGGAGTACACTACACATGCACACACAACACCAAACTTGCATGCATGTGTACACCTCCGCCAACTGTCGCAGTGTTTTGATGGACATCCATGTCACACCTGACAATCATTCCTCCACATCCTGTGCCATGCAAGCCCACACACACAAGCACCATCCATGTGTCACACATGAGACCCCTCGCATGTGTCACCCTCACGGCCCTGTACACCCCCCCTACTTGGCCACATAAAAATACATGTTCAACCTGCACACTCCTGGCACACCACCACACGCACAGCTTACAATCAGTATGCATGTACACTTACCGCTCGACTCCAGACGGGTCTGCTTCTCAAGGACCTGGATGTGGAGCGCTGGGGATATGCGTTCCAGGACCCTCATCTGATCTTCCGACAAGTGGCCCCGGCGCCCCTTAGCATCCGCTGCCTTCAGGAGGCGCCGGGCCTTGTTGAGGGTCCTGGACCTGAAGTCCTCCCAGCGCTTCCTGACACGTTCGTAGTCGCGGACTGCCACCTCCTCCGCGTTGATGGCAGTCACGATGTCCATCCAGATCCGAGTCCGTCCTTCCTTGTCGGCGCGCAACCTTCCGAAGAGGGCATCATACTGCCCCAGGACATGCTCCACCAGGACACCAACTTCGGTGGCAGTGAAGCTGGTGCCCCTCTGCCTCCTTGGCCGGGGGTTGCCACTGGTGCCAGATGTTGCAGTGCCCGACATGGCAACCCCAGAGGCAGGAGTGGGTGGGCAACTGGGTCCTGGGCTGTGGGGCGATGGAAAATCAGTCGGGAGTCTTTGGTTCCAGCAGGGGTGGTCACAGCAACAGCACCCCTGGCTGATGTGCAGGCAGCAAATGGCAGGGCACGTGGACAGCAGGCAGTCAGACAGCAGCAGATGGCAGGTGGGAGCGTGCTCAGGGCTCTGGGGGGCAGTAATTTGGCCTTCTGGGCAGGAGCGTGGTCTTCCGTGTGTGAACGCGTGGCCAGCTTGATACGGAGTGATTTGGCACGTGAAAATCCAACACGTCTGCGTGTAATTTGAGGAAAGGCCCTTAGCGCGTAAACGCGTCGCCAGCGTATGCGCGTCTATGAAGTCACGTGCACGTTGAATTGGGCACATGTTGGAAAATGTTGCGTGTGAAAAAATTGAAAGACACGTCCGAGTGTCAAAGCGTGTAATTGGTGGGAATGGGCCTAGCGCGTACACGCAGAAGTGACAAAGCGTGTAATTGGTGAAAATGGCCCTACACGCAGAAGTGACAAAGCGTGTAATTGGTGGAAATGGCCCTACACGCAGATGTGACAAAGCGTGTAATTGGTGGAAATGGCCCTACACGCAGAAGTGACAAAGCGTGTAATTGGTGGAAATGGCCCTAGCGCGTACACGCCGCGTAAGTGACGCTGGACGTGTGGGCCTGCATAAAAGGTACGTGTAGAACACCATTTCCTTGTACGTGCTTTTCGTGGAGAGCGAGTGGGTGAATTCTGTACTTCTTGTCGTTTCACACGCGATTTACTTCACGGCGTTTGACAGCTTTTTCTCTTTTTTCTCTTTTACTGGTTTACCTGGGCCTGTTCCCTCAAACAGTGTTCCCTTCTACTGTTGTCCTGTCTCCTCAGACAGCGTACAAATCTTCTTTTGGCGGGGGTGTTGCCAACCAAACACGCTCCTTTTTCACGCTCTTTTACCTGGCAGACGGTGAGTCACGCACGTATCTAACATCTGTGCTTGCCCCGTGTGTAGCCTACCCCTTCAGAGGTCATTCTAGGCTGCGTGTGATACGCATACGTTCATTCTTGTGTTACTGGGTGCCACAGCGTAGTGCAGGTTTTTCTTTCTGCACACGTGGTCTAGGAGGGGTTGCGTGCACGTCATCTCCCTTTTTTGGGCCTCCTGTGCGTAGCGTGACCCCTCATCTTTCCCCAGGGGTTACATTCAGCCTTGCTAGAGCACTAGGGTACAATTACCATCTGGTACCCAACCCCTTTGACCCCCAATTGCCCAGGACAATAGTTTACAGCCACTCCCATACGCACATTAACATCAGTGTCATGGCTGGGAGGCGAGGATTCCGTAAGGGTGACAAAGGTGGAAGAGCCACAAGTGGTGGCCGTGGTGGATCCGCTAGGGGACGTGGTCGTTACTTGCAGGGTGAGCCTGTCCCCCCATGTGTGGAGGACCAGTCAAGGGCACCCATAATCCCCCCCCCCTCCCGTTGAGGCTGATGTGGCTGACACCATCCATGCTCAGCCCTTGTTGGACCAGCCCATTGTGGCACCAGACCTGGCTGACTTCATGGCTGACTTCCAGGTCAGCAGGCCTATGACACATGCGCTGGTGCACGTTGATGTCATCATGCCACGTGGATCTGGGGCAGCAAGGTCATCTGCTGCCCCAAGTAGGCAGGGCGGAGAGGCTGCAGGGGCAGCTGCGGCTCCATCCACCCCAGCTCTCACACACCCAGCCAGGACAGTGTCGGTCCTAGTCCACCCTGCTGACATTCCCCCTGACACCATTACACTTGAGCCAATGCCTGCACCAACTCCCATGCTGAGTGTGCAATCCCACACTCCTGATACAGAGTCCACCAGGGCTCCTGCCCCTAGTGTCCAGAGCGGCGCAGGACACTCAGGATCACCACCACCTTCCAAGCGGAAGAGGAAGAGTGCTCGTCCGGCACAGGCTGATGCCCCAGACACGGCTACACAGTCCGGCCCGTCGAGGAAGCCCAGCTTCACGGATGACGAACTGAATGCACTTGTCGAGTATGTGTCCGGACATGATAACGAGATGGTCATTGTTGCAGGATCCAAGACCACACCTGCACAACGCCAGGCACACTGGCAGACCGTTGCGGACATCGTAAGTGCCCTTGGAATCGTGAGGCACACAGCCAATGATTGCTATAAGCGCTGGAATGACCTAAAGCGCAGGGCAAAGAAAAAGCTGGCCTCAAGTCATGCCGCAACTCTAGTGACTGGAGGTGGGTCTCCAGTAGTGGACATGGAACCCACTCCACATGAATCAGTCGCTGGGACCTACGTCACGGAGGAACAGATCCAAGGCGTGGGAGATCTGCCTGATTACGAGGCATTGTCCGGTGAGTGCACATGCATGTGTGTGTCATCCATGTGCATGGTGTGTGTGTGAGGGCTTCTGTTTCTGTGCCAGGTGAGAGTGTGTGCGCCTGAGTCGTATGGGTCAGCCATGTGCTTCATGCAATACATCCTGCGCAGCTGCATTTGGCCATAGCAGTATCCCTTCTGCCAACAGTAGACATCTAGCCCAACAGCACGCCAGTTGCCCTTGAAGTGTCACCTTGCCACAACATTGTTGCTTATTTTTCTCTGTTCATTCAGGCAGATTGTTTGCATTCCACCACTTTTACTAGGCATTTATCAGTCCTCTAGTCACATGTCTGACATGGCTATGGTAAAGTGGAGTGACATTGTTACCTGGATATCATTTGTTCACACATGTCCCTGTGCAATTGGACCATTTTGGACTGGCAGCTCCAGGTGAAAAATCTGACCTGTTTGAATTAGAAAAGCTATTACATGCGGGAACTGGACTGAATGAATAGGTGCTGCCCTCCTCTCCATCTTCACTCAATAGCAATGGTACATGCCATCTGTGTGATGGCATGTGTGTTTCACCTGGCAATCACAGGCCAATGTGTGATGCCACTGCCAGGCAGCATGCAGAAAATGTGTTCATCTTCCATCTTGGTGTCATCAGTGTGTGCCATTTGCCTGCCCTTCATATGCAGTGAGGGTGCATGCATGGGAGGGTTTTAGTCATGTGGGACATGTGTCAATCAAGTACTGGTTATCTTGCTTCTCAGCCCTCATTGTGTGCCATGGTGCTAATGCCTGTTTCCATTTCTTTGTTTTTATGTCTTTGCAGGGGAAGACGCACCTGATACTGCTGGGGTTGTGGAGATGGTGCAGACCCAGGAGGGGTCCGAGGACGACCAACCACCAGTGAGGGACGTGGTGTGGTGGTGGGTGAGAACCCACAAGTGCTGCAGGTCGTGCTCTCAAGGGGTGTCTCTGGCTGCACCTCCCCCGAGCTGTACTCAGGTGTTGATTCGGATGATGAGACCTACGTGCCGTCGCAGGTGAGTGTTCCAGGGAGGGATTCTGTTCTGTCCCACCCACCTGCACCAGGGTCAGAACCCTCAATGGGGATGTCAGTGTTGGCAGCTACGCCTTTGGTGGTTACGGATGCAGGGTTACACTCCGCGACATCTGATCCTGTTCCTGGGCCAGCAGATCAGAGGGGGAATGCAGTCCTGCAGCCTCAGGCAGTGCCGGCACAGCAAGGCGCAGTTCGCCTTGCCCCAGACAGGTGTGGTGCCCGCCGACGTGGTGGCCATACGCCACCTGGCAATACCGCATGGGAGCAATCCATTTACGGTATGGCAACCCAACAGGCAGCATCATCCGAGATGATGGCTCAGGCCATGGATAGGGTGGCCACTTCCATTGTCCCCCCTGAAAGGCTGATGGAGCGACTACAGCAGGCAACCGACTCCATCTGCCAGTCACACAGGGAGGACATGTTGGCGTCCAACAGGGACAGGCGGGCGGCACTGGCGACTCTGCAGGAGGCCATCTCCATAGAGTCCCAGGGCCACAGGGAAGCCCTGAGGCAGGAGCTCCTTCACCTCAGGACGACTCTTGTTGAGCTTGAGGCTTCAACACACCAAAGGACATAACAGCAGCTGGAGGGTCTCACCCGTACACTCTCAGCTGAGATGCAGGCAACGAGGGCGGAGGTCCGGGCATCCCGTGAGTTGTTGCATGGGTACCTCCGCACACTCATCCTCCAGAACGAGACCTACCACACCCGCATGCTTGCAGCCATGGAGGAGCAGACTAGGGCCTTGCGTGGGCTGCCTCCCATTGTGCAACCACCTCCGGATGCAGCTGCACAGGGTGATAATAGCGACAGCAGTGATACTCCCACAATAGGGTAGCCGTGTGGGCCATGAGCCCATGGAGGTGTTTTTTTTTCCCAGGATCCACACAGGTGGGTTTTGGGGTGCACCCTGTCCTCGGACCTCCTGGGTGGCCTCCCCAACCCCCCCGGGCCCATCAATGGCCATTTTTTATTTTTTTTTATTTTTATTTTTATTTTTCCCAATGTTTTTGGGACAATTTGTTGCCTTCCGTGGTTCCTGTGGGCATACGCTGCATTGTGGCTGGGCACATGCAGGCTTGTCATGTATTTGGTTCAGATGCTTGGGTTTGAGTCACACACACCCCTCCTGCTTCCCGTTTCCATGGGCTTGCAAAGGGTGTGCCCAAGTGACATTGACGTACATGGTGACATTGGACTCCCACTACATGTGTGGGTAGTCTAGTCAATACTGTGTAACTCATCATCTGTGTCTACCTCCCAATTTGCAGGTCCCTTCCTCATGTCTACACAAGGCCCTCTAGTTTGGAGATGGGGTCCATGTTGGCAGCAGTGCACCTACAACTCTACATGGCGCCAACACTGTACAGTTGGAAGTGGTGGGAGTGCAGGCATTTCCAGGTGGTGAGACTACTAATTTATTACATTTGTGATGTCATGTTGATGGTAGTACCTGCTCAAGTTTGTTGTTGGTCCTGCATTACTGTGAGCATTTCAGGTGTTGCAAGTTTCAATTAGGGACACTGTACATTGTGACACTTGTGTCATGTTGTGGGGATTACTTTGTTTACCTGCAAATAGCATGACATGGCACGGTGTGTCGTGTGGCGGTGCTGGGGATGGGTTGGCTGACATGGCACTGTCCTCTTGTTGCATTTTGCAAGTGGGTATTCATTTTAGCTGCTTGAATGTGTTTCTTCACAAAACTGCCTTGGTGGTGTCTGTGTGGGTAGGGATGCACACATTGTAACACTTCCAGGTGAACAATCTCAGGCTGATATGGTTTTCACGGTTGATTCTCCAGACATTCAGGATCAGTGTCAGGTTGAGTCATCATTGATTGTCAGATGGAATGTGCCAGGGCAGTGTGCACTCCACAGGGGTGTGATTTCTATGTGAAGTAATTAGCCACTAGCTTTGTACGGACTGCCTCCCCCCGTGCCCTTTCCCCTCCCATGCGCAGCGGCTCTGCATGTGGTTGGGGATGTGGGGCCACCACCATGTCCACGGCCAGGCCCCGGCGTGTTGCAACGTTGTGCAGGACACATGCTGCCACTATGATCCTGCACACTACTGGGGGAGCGTATAACAGCTGCCCGCCAGAACGGTCAAGGGAGCGAAAGCGTGACTTTAGCACTCCGAATGTGCGCTCCACTATGCCCCGGGTTGTAATGTGGGCTGTGTTATATCTTACCTCGGGTGGCGTGGTGGGGTTCTGAATTGGCGTCATCATGTGGGGGCTGAGAGGGTAGGCACTGTCCCCTGTGGAGGTGGTGATTGGTATCATTGGTGGGGTTGTGACCTTGCTCAGTATCTGACATGCATGCATGTGCAGTGGCATTCATACTCACCAAGCAGCCATGTATCGCCATGCCGCCCAGCTTCTAGGTCCCGGCTTAGGGTGGACATTCGGTAAATGAAGCTGTCTTGGGTGGACCCGGGATAGTTGGCATATACTGAGGTGATGATTCCCTTAGCATTACATACTACCTGCACGTTGATGGAATGCCAGTGCTTGCGGTTCCTATAGATGTGCTCTGATGCCCTGGGGGGACGTAGAGCCACATGGGTGCAGTCGATGGCACCTAGCACTTTGGGGAATCGTGCCACACCGTAAAAATCCAGGGCGGCAGCATGCCTTTCTGCAGGTGTTCTGGGCAGGTATATGTGCCTGCGGACTGATGGGCGTGCAGTGATGATGTTCAAGACCTGGTGTAGGCAGCGTGACTGGGTGGCCTGTGATACCCCACCCACTATGGCACTTGTCCGCTGAAATGATCCAGTGGCTAAGAAGTGCAGTACATTGAGGACCTTCTCCAAGGGGCTGAGTGCTTGGGAGCACAGGGTGGGTGATGTGAGATCATCCTCCCACTCACTCACCAGGTCCAGTATTATGTGTGGTGGAAACCTGTACCTCCCATACACCTGGTCATCAGGCATCCCGAAAAGGCTGGTTCTGGGTGTGAATATTCTGGCCCTGACTATGCTCCTCCTCCTCCTTTGGTAGCCCACGGCCACTGCTGCTAGGAACGGTATGTTCATCCTGGGTCTGAGCTTGTTATTTTGTTAGCGCGCAAATGTATGCGTTGCGCGTGTTGTAGGCGAGCGTGTGACCCGCGCACCCCTGAAATCCAGTACCCAGTCCAATAGCGTGTGGAAATTCCAGCGCACCCCGGGATACAGGTGCGCTGACGTACTTGCGTGTGTAAGTGCCCGCGCACCCCTGAAATACACGTACATAGGCCAATCGCGTGTACGCGCACTTTTGTCCAATTACACGCGATGACACTCTGACGTGCAGTCTTTCCACGTGTGCTCCGTCATCACGTGCTGTGTGGGAAACACCCGTGCGGGTCACGTCACAGACGCGCTTACGCGCTGAGGGCCTTTGGTCCAATAGAATCGCATATGCGTGCTGACGCGCTTACGCGCTAAGGGCCTTTCCTCGAATTTCACGCTGACGTGCAGGATTTTCACGTGCCAAATCACTCCGTATCAAGCTGGCCACGCGAAAACACACGGAAGACCACGCTCCTGCCCAGAAGGCCGAATTACTGCCCCCCAGTGCCCCGAGCAGCCTCCCACGTGCCATCTGCTGCTGCCTGCCTGCCTGCCTGCTGCCACCGTGCCCTGCCATTTGGTGCCTGCACATCAGCCATCTGCAGGGGTCCAGTTGCTGTGTCCACCCCTGCTGGAACTGAAGACTCCCGACTGGGATTACATCGCTCCACAGCCCAGCCCCAGGACCCAGTTGCCCACCCACACCTGCCTCTGGGGTTGCCATGTCGGGCACTTCCACATCTGGCACCAGTGGCAACCCCAGGCCAGAGGGGCAGAAGGGCACCAGCTTCACTGCCACTGAAGTTGGTGTCCTGGTGGAGCATGTCCTGGGGCAGTATGATGCCCTCTTTGGATCGTCCCGCGCCAGCAAGGAAGGACGGGAGAGGATCTGGGCCGACTGTGTGGTTGCCATCAACGCGGAGGGGGTGGCAACCCGCGACGTCCAGGAGATCAAGAAGCGCTGGGAGGACTTGAGGTCCAGGACCCTCGTGAAGGCCCGGCGCCTCGTGGAGGGGGGCCGGGGCCGCATGAGTTCCATCCAGATGAAGGTCCTGGAACGCGTACGCCCAGCGCTCCACGCCCAGATCCTTGAGAGGGAGACCCGTCTGGAGTTGAGCGGTAAGTGTCCAAGCATTGCTGTGTGAGACAGGGCATGCTGCGGTGTGCTGGTTCTCTGATACTTGCCTGTATGTGTGACATAGGCCATGTATGCATGTATGTGTGCAGGGACATCATGGTAATGCATGTGCGACCAGTGTTGTGTGAACCACATGGTTGTTGCATGTGTTTAAATGCCACATGGGGAGCCCTATGCAGATTTTAAACATGAGAGCATGCCAGTCTCTGTTCCTGGACATGGGTGGGGGTGAGGGATGGGTGCTGATGCCAGGTACATATATGGTAGCCATGTCTGTGTGCCTGACCTGCGTGTCTGTGACTTGTGCATGCCATGGATGCATGACACATGTGTGTGACAATGCACAGATTCACTGATGCAGCCTAGTTACCCTTGTATCCGCTGTGTTTGGGGTGTATGGGGCCAGATGGATGTGACTGAGGTGAAGTGTGTGCATGTGATAGGCATGACCCATGATGCATGTGAGTTCCATATCATTGTATGTTTCAAGAGTCCATTGGACATGTATGGAAATGTCCATGGCATGCACCATGCCTGTTACTGTGTGTGTTTTGCCTGGACTGACCCATGTGTTGTGGAGGGACATGATGGAAGTGTACTTTGACAGTGGTACTCATCTGCTATTGCTTCCTGTCTAGGGGACCATTGTACAGTACCCTGATGCTTGTGTTCTTTGTCTCCCTCTACGCAGCGGCTAGTGAAGAAGAGGGCGGAGACGGCGCTGTGGAGCAAGGCGGCGGGGATGCCCCCACGGCTGCAGCGGAAGGGGTGGGTGAGCCCCCACAGGGGCCTGCTACGGTGGAAGACGGTGAGGAGCCATCCAGGTTGGTGGTTTCCACAGAGGAGGAGGAGGCCGCCACAGGGGCACACATGGGGCCTGGTGGGGGCATCCCTGCTGGTGCAAGTGGTGCAGTCCAGGGCCAGGGGCAGGAGGCAGCACAGGTCACCGTGGAGGGGCCTGTGCATGTCGCTGTCCCTGACCCTGTGAGTGCACCACCATGCACCAGCAGGGATGCCCCGTCCCAGGCCCGTCCGCAGGTAGAGGGGATGTCCATGTCACCTGACTCCCCTCCACCTGCGGACGAGGGGACCCGTGTCCGTATGGAGAAGGTCCTGATTGGGGTTGCGATGAGCGCGGGTGCAATTTGTGATGACATGCGTGCTTCCCGGGAGGAGCACGCACATCATCACGAAGAGCACCGTGCCGACGTGGCCCAATTGGGATCTTCCATGTTCGGGGGTTTCCTGCATGTGTCGGCCAATCTGGCGGCCCTCTCCTCCTCTGTGGAGGCTATACGCCGGTCGTTCTCCTTGCCGTCTTCCGGCCCAGATGCCACCAGGGCCCCCTGTGGACCTGCCCTGACCTATGCAGCCAGCTCGGTGGGGATCCCATCCCTGCCACAGTCGGGAGTCGGAGGTCAAGCAGGGGTGGACACCACAGCAATTCTACCCCAGCAGATGGAGGATGTGCCGGCATCATCAGGCAGGGCACGTGCACGACGGCGTCGGTGGATTCCATCAGCCTGGATGCCCTCGTGCTGGCAGAGGCAGTTGCGTCGGAGGCAGCAGCAGAGTCAACGTGGGAGGCATCATGGCTCGGGGCCATCAACATCGGAGGGGCAGGCATCGGCCGGAGGGCAGGAGGACCCAGGACAGGAAGTGTCTTCCGTGTGGCTGCGGTTGGGCCAGCAGATAGGTGCGGCGCGGCGGCGGGCGGAAGAGGAGCGGCTCACGATGGTCAGGGCGGAGAACTCCATGCGGAGGGCCCTGAGGCGGGCCAAGTGCCTCGTGGCAATCCGCAGGGCAGTTGGAGGAGCAGATGGTGTTGTCCCTGCGGACCCTCGGGCCATGGAACAGGACCGCCTCCGGGACATAGACGAGGAGTTTGATGATGCCCTGGCCCGGAACACTACGGAGTGAGCCGCTGGACTTGCCCGCCACCTTTGTATATAGTTCTTTAGTTTTAGGTTTCATTTGTTTATTCTTATGATTTGGAGTCGACGGACACAGCTCCACTTTTTGTATAGTTGCATTTTTGTTAGGGTTTTTTGTAGGTTTCCTTTGTTCAGTTGGACTCATGGACCCTTGGATATTTTGTACATAGTTCTTCATTGGATTGTTTTATTTTTTAATTTTTTATTTCTTCTCCATGGAGCAATGGTGTTTGGATTAATTTTTTTTCTGTCGGATTGATTTCATTTTTAATGTGACTTTGAAGTACATTTTTTTTGGATTTGGTGTTTTTAATTTTTTTGGACAGATATGCACCTTTTCTTTTTTTCATTGGCATTGTAGTTTGTTTCATTTCATTTGCATTCATATTTTTTTAATACAATTTTGTTTTCATACTTCACTGTGTGGTATCATCTCATTGGTTTCATGCATGTCATGTTGGGTGTTTTCAAATTCATTTGCAACCATTGTGTGTGACAGACATGGGTTCATTTGCTTTATGTACGTTGGGGGTGTAACATGTAATTTCCATTTCCATGTGGGTGAATGGGTTACTTGGTAGGGCCTTTTGGCTGTGGAGGCTGACCATTACGCACATGGTTGGTGATTGTGAGGACCTGGGTGCAGGGAGACATGAGTGGGGGCCTGGTGGAGGCTGCCCCTGCACTGCTGGGGGGTGGGGGTGATAGGGGACATGAGTGGGGGCCTGGTGGAGGCTGCCCCTGGTGGCTGGGGGGTGGGGGTGGTGGGAGACATGAGTGGGGGCCTGGTGTAGGCTGCCCCTGGTGGCTGGGGGGTGGGGGTGGTGGGAGACATGGGTGGGGGCCTGGTGGAGGGTGCCCCTGCACTGCTGGGGGGTGGGGGTGATAGGGGACATGAGTGGGGGCCTGGTGGAGGCTGCCCCTGCACTGCCTGGGGGTGGGGGTGGTGGGAGACATGGGTGGGGGCCTGGTGGAGGGTGCCCCTGGTGGGTGGCTGGGGGGTGGGGGTGGTGGGAGACATGAGTGGGGGCCTGGTGGAGGCTGCCCCTGCACTGCTGGGGGGTGGGGGTGACAGGAGACATAACTTCTGGCCTGGTGTAGGCTGCCCCTGGTGGCTGGGGGGTGGGGGTGGTGGGAGACATGGGTGGGGGCCTGGTGGAGGGTGCCCCTGCACTGCTGGGGGGTGGGGGTGATAGGGGACATGAGTGGGGGCCTGGTGGAGGCTGCCCCTGCACTGCTGGGGGTGGGGGTGGTGGGAGACATGGGTGGGGGCCTGGTGGAGGCTGCCCCTGGTGGCTGGGGGGTGGGGGTGGTGGGAGACATGAGTGGGGGCCTGGTGGAGGCTGCCCCTGGTGGCTGGGGGGTGGGGGTGGTGGGAGACATGGGTGGGGGCCTGGTGGAAGCTGTCCCTGGTGGCTGGGGGGTGGGGGTGGTGGGAGACGTGAGTGGGGGCCTGGTGGAGGCTGCCCCTGGATGCTGGGGGGGTGGGGGTGGTGGGAGACATGGGTGGGGGCCTGGTGGAGGCTGCCCCTGGTGGCTGGAGGGTGGGGGTGGTGGGAGACATGAGTGGGGGCCTGGTGGAGGCTGCCCCTGGATGCTGGGGGTGGGGGTGGTGGGAGACATGGGTGGGGCCTGGTGGAGGCTGCCCCTGCACTGCTGGGGGGTGGGGGTGGTGGGAGACATGAGTGGGGGCCTGGTGTAGGCTGCCCCTGGTGGCTGGGGGGTGGGGTGGTGGGAGACATGGGTGGGGGCCTGGTGGAGGGTGCCCCTGCACTGCTGGGGGGTGGGGGTGATAGGGGACATGAGTGGGGGCCTGGTGGAGGCTGCCCCTGGTGGCTGGGGGGTGGGGGTGATAGGGGACATGAGTGGGGGCCTGGTGGAGGCTGCCCCTGCACTGCTGGAGGGTGGGGGTGGTGGGAGACATGGGGGGGGGCCTGGTGGAGGGTGCCCCTGGTGGCTGGGGGGTGGGGGTGGTGGGAGACATTGGTGGGGGCCTGGTGGAGGGTGCCCCTGCACTGCTGGGGGGTGGGGGTGGTGGTAGACATGAGTGGGGGCCTGGTGGAGGGTGCCCCTGGATGCTGGGGGGTGGGGGTGGTGGGAGACATGGGTGGGGGCCTGGTGGAGGCTGCCCCTGGTGGCTGGGGGATGGGGGTGGTGGGAGACATGAGTGGGGGCCTGGTGGAGGCTGCCCCTGGTGGCTGGGGGGTGGGGGTGGTGGGAGACATGAGTGGGGGCCTGGTGGAGGCTGCCCCTGGATGCTGAGGGGTGGGGGTGGTGGGAGACATGGGTGGGTGCCTGGTGGAGGCTGCCCCTGCACTGCTGGGGGGTGGGGGTGGTGGGAGACATGAGTGGGGGCCTGGTGGCGGCTGCCCCTGGTGGCTGGGGGGTGGGGGTGGTGGGAGACATGGGTGGGGGCCTGGTGGAGGGTGCCCATGCACTGCTGGGGGGTGGGGGTGATAGGGGACACGAGTGGGGGCCTGGTGGAGGCTGCCCCTGCACTGCTGGGGGGTGGGGGTGGTGGGAGACATGGGTGGGGGCCTGGTGGAGGCTGCCCCTGATGGCTGGGGGGTGGGGGTGGTGGGAGACATGAGTGGGGGCCTGGTGGAGGCTGACCCTGGTGGCTGGGGGATGGGGGTGGTGGGAGACATGAGTGGGGGCCTGGTGGAGGCTGCCCCTGGTGGCTGGGGGGTGGGGGTGGTGGGAGACATGAGTGGGGGCCTGGTGGAGGCTGCCCCTGGATGCTGGGGGGTGCGGGTGGTGGGAGACATGGGTGGGTGCCTGGTGGAGGCTGCCCCTGCACTGCTGGGGGGTGGGGGTGGTGGGAGACATGAGTGGGGGCCTGGTGGAGGCTGCCCCTGGTGGCTGGGGGGTGGGGGTGGTGGGAGACATGGGTGGGGGCCTGGTGGAGGGTGCCCCTGCACTGCTGGGGGGTGGGGGTGATAGGGGACATGAGTGGGGGCCTGGTGGAGGCTGCCCCTGCACTGCTGGGGGGTGGGGGTGGTGGGAGACATGGGTGGGGGCCTGGTGGAGGCTGCCCCTGGTGGCTGGGGGGTGGGGGTGGTGGGAGACATGAGTGGGGGTCTGGTGGAGGCTGACCCTGGTGGCTGGGGGGTGGGGGTGGTGGGAGACATGGGTGGGGGCCTGGTGGAGGCTACCCCTGGTGGCTGGGGGGTGGGGGTGGTGGGAGACATGAGTGGGGGCCTGGTGGAGGCTGCCCCTGGCTGCTGGGGGGTGGGAGTGGTGGGAGACATGGGTGGGGGCCTGGTGGAGGCTGCCCCTGCACTGCTGGGGGGTGGGGGTGGAGGAAGACATGAGTGGGGGCCTGGTGTAGGCTGCCCTGGTGGCTGGGGGGTGGGGGTGGTGGGAGACATGGGTGGGGGCCTGGTGGAGGGTGCCCCTGCACTGCTGGGGGGTGGGGGTGATAGGGGACATGAGTGGGCGCCTGGTGGAGGCTGCCCCTGGTGGCTGGGGGGTGGGGGTGATAGGGGACATGAGTGGGGGCCTGGTGGAGGCTGCCCCTGCACTGCTGTGGGGTGGGGGTGGTGGGAGACCTGGGTGGGGGCCTGGTGGAGGGTGCCCCTGGTGGCTGGGTGGTGGGGGTGGTGTGAGACGTGGGTTGGGGCCTGGTGGAGGGTGCCCCTGCACTGCTGGGGGGTGGGGGTGGTGGTAGACATGAGTGGGGGCCTGGTGGAGGGTGCCCCTGGATGCTGGGGGGTGGGGGTGGTGGGAGACATGGGTGGGGGCCTGGTGGAGGCTGCCCCTGGTGGCTGGGGGTGGTGGGAGACATGAGTGGGGGCCTGGTGGAGGCTGCCCCTGGTGGCTGGGGGGTGGGGGTGGTGGGAGACATGAGTGGGGGCCTGGTGGAGGCTGCCCCTGGATACTGGGGGGTGGGGGTGGTGGGAGACATGGGTGGGGGCCTGGTGGAGGCTGCCCCTGCACTGCTGGGGGGTGGGGGTAGTGGGAGACATGAGTGGGGGCCTGGTGTAGGCTGCCCCTGGTAGCTGGGGGGTGGGGGTGGTGGGAGACATGGGTGGGGGCCTGGTGGAGGGTGCCCCTGCACTGCTGGGGGGTGGGGGTGGTGGTAGACATGAGTGGGGGCCTGGTGGAGGGTGCCCCTGGATGCTGGGGGTGGGGGTGGTGGGAGACATGAGTGGGGGCCTGGTGGAGGGTGCCCCTGGATGCTGGGGGGTGGGGGTGCTGGGAGACATGAGTGGGGACCTGGTGGAGGGTGCCCCTGGATGCTGGGGGGTTGGGGTGCTGGGTGACATGAGCAGGTGTGCAGGGTAGTCCCCTGTGGTGTGTGCTGCCTGCAGGGGCCGTGGAGGGTGTACAGGGAATACCTGGGAGCACACAGCCAAATCGCGTGTAGAATTTCCCGCGTACCCCTGTCATACACGTGCCCAGTCAAATCGCGTGTGGAATTTCCCGCGCACCCCTGAAATCCACGTACCCGGCCAAATCGCGTGTGGATCTTCCCGCGCACCCCTGAAATCCACGTACCCGGCCAAATCGCGTGTGGAACTTCCCGCGCACCCCTGAAATCCACGTACCCTGACAAATCGCGTGTGGAACTTCCCGCACACCCCTGAAATCTACGTACCCGGCCAAATCGCGTGTGGAACTTCCCGCGCACCCCTGAAATCCACGTACACGGCCAAATCGCGTGTGGAACTTCCCGCGCACCCCTGAAATCCACGTACCCTGACAAATCGCGTGTGGAACTTCCCACGCACCCCTGCAATCCACGTACCCTGACAAATCGCGTGTGGTACTTCCCGCGCACCCCTGAAATCCACGTACATGGCCAAATCGCGTGTGGAACTTCCCGCGCACCCCTGAAATCCACATACCCTGACAAATCGCGTGTGGAACTTCCCGCGCACCCCTGCAATCCACGTACCCTGACTAATCGCGTGTGGTACTTCCCGCGCACCCCTGAAATCCACGTACACGGCCAAATCGCGTGTGGAACTTCCCGCGCACCCCTGAAATCCACGTACCCGGCCAAATCGCGTGTGGAACTTCCCGCGCACCCCTGAAATCCACGTACCCGGCCAAATCGCGTGTGGAACTCCCCGCGCACCCCTGAAATCCACGTACCCTGACAAATCGCGTGTGGAACTTCCCGCGCACCCCTGAAATCCACGTACCCGGCCAAATCACTTGTGGAACTTCCCGCGCACCCCTGAAATCCACGTACACGGCCAAATCGCGTGTGGAACTTCCCGCGCACCCCTGAAATCCACGTACCCTGACAAATCGCGTGTGGAACTTCCCGCGCACCCCTGCAATCCACGTACCCTGACAAATCGCGTGTGGTACTTCCCGCGCACCCCTGAAATCCACGTACACGGCCAAATCGCGTGTGGAACTTCCCGCGCACCCCTGAAATCCACGTACCCTGACAAATCACGTGTGGAACTTCCCGCGCACCCCTGCAATCCACGTACCCTGACAAATCGCGTGTGAGACTTCCCGCGCACCCCTGCAATCCACGTACCCTAACGAATCGCATGTGGGACTTCCCGCGCACCGCTGAAATCCACGTACCCTGACAAATCGCGTGTGAGACTTCCCGCGCACCCCTGAAATCCACGTACCCTGACAAATCGCGTGTGAGACTTCCCGCGCACCCTGGTATACACGCACACGTATTTTTTGTCAGCGGGTGTCCGTGTTTGTGGGTACCCCTTTGCACGTCATTTGTCCTGGAGGGCCACAGTATAGGACATTCATCATGGCTGTATATAGGTGCTATTTGTTGGCGCACCTTTTGGCGCACATTTCTTACAGGCGCAGAGACGCTACCGCCTGCTTTCTTGTGGCGGTCGTGTTTGTGCCTGTGCGCTGGTTTGAGCGTGCGCTTTTTTGCCCTATTCTATTCCATGAATACGTGTTGTAGGCGAGCGTGTGGGCGTTCCGCGCACTTGTACCCTGTACTTCCCCCGTGACGCCCACATTTTGGCAAGTTGTTCCCCATTCCGAGTGTTACGCCCCGTGTTCCGCCTACTTTTGTTGCGTGCGCCGCGCTATGTGCGATTTTCGCTGTGGCCTGTGCGATTTTCGCTGTGACCTGGCGCACGCAGTTAGATGGCCTGTGCGCCAACGTGCGCCGCGCACTTTTTTATCGCACATCCGATGGTTTTCTCGCGCACGGCCTTCCATGAATCGATGTGCGCTGCTTTTCGTGCGATTTTCGCACCTGCACTGCGATTTTCGCTATTCCACTGCGATTCGCACGTTTTTGGCCACTTGCGCCGCGCTAATTATTCCATGAATCGGCCTGTAGATCTAAAACAGTTTACTCATTTGCACAAACAGCACCCCTTATTCTTCTATAATACACTACAAACCCTAAAATCCCTCTTAGAAGAGAAAGTGAAAACACAAGTTATGTCCTATCTATACCGATAACACAATAACAATAGAATAATGTCACAGAATGTCAAGAAAAAATAAATGCAAGCTGCACCGACCACTGGGTAGGAGGGGAACGTCCGACCCATTTAAAGGGCATCCAGAGCCCCCCCCCTCTATCCTGTTATCAGCGCAGAACACCGGACCCTTATTGAAAGTCAATGGGAAAGCTCGTGTCTGCAAAACGGAAACTCAAAACAGAGATCCAAATCACGTTTTCTTTTAGAGTCCCAGCCCCAGTCCCTATCTGCACACTTTCATTCCTTTTTTTCTGGGTCAGTATTCGCAGACGTGAGAAAACATATATTTTTTTTTTGTTTAAATTTCTTTTATTGATTTTATACAAACAAAAACAATGAAAACCAAACAAGCAGCATAATCATAATGGTTCAATTGCACATCAAGTGATCGTAGTCACTGCTCCCATTATCCCACCCTCCCCCCGTGAGCCTATTTGTCCATCTCTTACAGTGTTTGGCACATGCGGCTGAGTTTCGTCCACTTCGGAGTCATTTGGGTTTGATGTTACTTCAAACAATTCTGTTATTAGCGCTTTCCAGGCCAATAGGGTGCCCACCTCCCCCTCATCAGCCCGGCTACTCGCATCTTGCCATGCCACCGTTTGAGCCTCCGCCCATTTCTGTAGGTCCTTCCACCATATATCCACCTTAGGTTTGTGGCATTTCTTCCACCCCATGGCGATCCTACGTTTCGCAAGCACATACGCCAGATTTCTTAGTTTCTCAATATGTTTGAGTTTCCGTGGCCTAGGGAACCCGCCCAGTAAGCAGGCCCAAGCCGTGTCTATAACAAGAGTAACCCCTTTATCAGCCAGTTTCTGCGCCACATCACTCCAGTAGCATCTAATAATCGGGCACGACCAAAACATATGTGTCATGTCAGCGTTTTCTAGGTTACATTTAGGACACACTTGTATGCCGGCGTTTCGGAACTTAGATATCCTCAAGGGGGTCATGTATGCCCTATGCGTTACATACAGCTGAATTTGTTTTAATCTGGCATTTCTAGATACTTTTTTGTGGTAGCCCAGGGCACGCTCCCACATCCCGTCCTCCATCGGGGCCCCCACTTCCATCTCCCAGTCCAGTCTCAGATGCGTCAAATCTTTGCCCACCTTAGCCATCACCATCTCGTACAGTCTCAAGATCTCATGACCTCCTTCAGACATATCATACATTGCTTCCAAAACTGCATCTGGTTCTTCTATCAGAACTGTTTCTGGCCAGGTGCTCTTAATCATTTGCACCAATCTAATGTATGTGACATATTGCCCCGTGTAGCACCACCTCTTTGTTGAGTTCTATAAACTCCTTAATGGATCCCTCCTGCCAAACATCGCCTAGCGTCGCCAGCCCCACCGATTCCCAGTAGTTCCTAACAATCGCCCTTAGCTGATCATCCCCTCCTGTTAAAGCAACCAACGGTACCTGCGGGAGGCAGGGGTATGGGACCTCCATTAGGCGACAAGCCCTACGCCAAATTTTCCGCCCCAGCTTCAACATCGCAGGGCGCCCCCTCATGTCAGTTTCGGACAGCCAGATCATTTCTTTCAAATAAAACGGGGCACAGTCCTGCCCAAGCACCCTGTGCTCAGGGGTCACTTCATCGGAGAGCCACTTAGCCACATATTGCAACTGTCCCGCCAAATAATAAACCTCAAAATGGGGCAGTCTGATACCTCCTTTTTCATAAAAGTTCTGCAGTTTCCAGAACGCCACCCGATTTCGGGTACCGTGCCACAAGAAATCCCTACACATGCTGTTCAATTTACTAAAAAACTTCTTGGGTATTATGTGTGGGATATTGCTAAAGTAATGCAAAAGCCTGGGCAGAACTACCATCTTGAGCATAGCCCCCTGCCCCATCATCGCCAAGGGCAATCTTGCCCAGAACTGCATGCTGTTTCTGATTTTCTCAACGGCTACTTCCGTATTGTGTCTGTGTTCGTCCTGCACCGTGTGATATATATCTATGCCCAAATAGCGAAAAGAGCGCGTTGCCCACGGTACCTGTAGCACCGGTAGACCTCCTGCAGGGATCCCCTTATAGCTACCTAATGGGAATATGACAGACTTTTGGGGGTTCACCGAGATGCCCGACAACTCTGCATACCTTTCCATCACTTCAAGTATGTATAAGAGGTTTTCTTCTGTGTATTGCAAGTATAGCAACAGATCGTCCGCGTACAAGGATATCAAGTGTCGTTCCCCTCCCACCTCAATGCCAATCGTCTCATATTGTGCGCTAAGGCATATTGCCAAAGTCTCCAGGGCCAAGATGTAAAGCATCGGGGACCAGGGGCACCCTTGTCTGGTGCCTCTGCCAAGTTGCCATCTTTCGGATATCAACGCTCCAGTTCGGACCCTGGCAAGCGGCTCACTATACAACATCTTGGCCCACCTGATATAGCACGGTCCCATTCCATACCCTTCCAAAGCAGCCAATAGCCATGACCACTTGACCGAGTCAAAAGCCTTGACTGCATCTAGAGACACTATTGCCATCTCACCCTCATTTTTGACACCCCACTCGACCACCCGATGAAGTCGCCTATGGTTGTGTGTAATGTTCCTGTTCGGGACATAACCCGTCTGATCAGGATGCCAATCACTTTCCGCAATCGGTTCGCAAGAACAGCTGTGAGAATCTTGCTGTCTTGATTGAGCATCGACAGGGGCCTGTAGGAACCACATCTGTGCTCCGGTTTATTGGGCTTGGGCAGCGGTATTATAATCGCCTCTCTAAGTGACTCAGGCAACCGTCCTATCTCAAACGCTTCATTCAACATGTCCAGCATTGGGGGGAGGATTTCCTCCTTGTATACTTTATAAAATTTGCTGGGGAACCCATCTGCCCCTGGGGCCTTACAAGTGGGCAGCTGCTTTACTACCTCTTCTAATTCCTCCAACGTGATTGGCTCATCTAACTCCTCCCTCTCTTCGTCACTTATCTTGGGCAGCCCTATGTCTTCTAACGTTTCGTTTATCATGCGCTGGTCGCCTATCTCATCATCTCCATACAGCACTTTGTAATATTCCACAAATTCTTTGTTAACCCCCTCTTGCGTGGCCACCTCTTCTCCGTCCTCCCTAATAATGGTCCTAATCGGAGACTTAGGGGTCTCGCTTTTGTATACCCAGGCCAAAAGGCAGCCTGTCTTGTCTCCCCCTGCGTGCTGCCTCTCGACATATTTTTTATAATTAAGATTGCAGTCTTTCCCAGTGCCCTGCACATTGTTGCTGTAGTTGGAGTACCAGCTCCGTGTCTACCTCTTCGCTCTTCAACGTTGTTTCTAGCTCAGTTTCCGCCCTCTGTAGGTCAGCCAAAACCCCACCCTGTAACCCTCTTGACTTAGCAATGGCCGCCCCCCGCACCACCACCTTAAAAGCTTCCCATAGTGTGCCCGCAGAGTCAACACTTCCAGTATTTTCCACAAAAAAGTTGGCAATCTCCTCCCTTATATCTTCTCTAAAGATTGGATCTTTGAGCGCCTCCGCCCGGATGCGCCATGTAGGGATTTTCGCCCTCGGGGGGCAATATTGCCAACCGATGATCAGGGGCGAATGATCCGAGAGGACCCTGGCCTTGTATTCGGTTTGGGTAATCTCGGCCATCACATCTGCTGTGACAAAGACGTAATCGAGCCTAGTGTGCAGTTGGTGCGGGGCCGAATAGTGTGAGTATTGCCTCTCAGTGGGATGTTTCATCCTCCACGCATCTGTAAAACCAAAATCTGTTAGCAGCGTCCGCAACGCTCTCGCCGCTGGGCTAGGCTTATTCACCCTGTCATCTGACCTGTCCACCGCCGGATCCAACACACAATTGAAGTCCCCGCCCCAGATCACCGCGCTTCCCATACACACACTAAGATTGGCACACAGGGCTCTGAAATATGCTGCTGTGTTTTGGTTGGGGGCATACGTGTTTACTATGCATACCTCCCTGCCCTCTACCAGCCCTCGCAATATAGCCATCCTTCCATCCATTTCAACCACCTCCTGTGTCAATTTGAACGGGACATGCGGTGCCACCCAGATTAGCACCCCCCGGGCATATGCAGAGTATGGGGAGCCCACTACGGTCCCTTTCCACTTTCTCTTAACTAGGTCCAACTTCTCCCGCGTCAAATACGTTTCTTGTAGTAATGCAATGTCTATTTTCTGCCTTTTCAGATACATTGTGATCTTGTTTCTTTTCAGGTAGCTGTTAAGGCCCCTGACGTTCCACGTTATTATCCTGAGGTCCCCCATAGGTCGTTAATAGGCACCCACCCGATCCTCCATCGATTACGTCCCTTCATGCACCGCACGTGCCGCAAGCTGGTTCTCCCAAATAGGCTCCAAACAAAACTTAAACTCCCCATAACCACACACACACTCAACTCCCCATCCCCCAACTTTCTGCCCACCCACCCCTCCCCCAACAATACCCTTCCCAACAGTTGCCCAGCTCCATTCCTGGATCTCAGGCATCCCCACATCTAGCCCTGCCGAGCGCAAGCTTCTACTCAGGGCTCAGTAGGATATAGCCGCCCTAATGGCCGCTGAAACTAATAGTCTATTGGGGTAGGTCGTCCGCGTTCTGTTGCTCCTCTCAAAAAAAAAACATTACACATTCAATTGCCAAACCGTTACCGATTACAGTTACACTCACTATATTCCAGTCTGAATCGAGCACCAGGCTCAGATCGTGTACAAAGTTCAGTTAGTCACAGCTTCTCCATACAATTAGGGTCCTTTTCCTTACTGAATCTTCATTTGGAATGATCCTGCCGATCCCGATCTGCTTCTTGTTCCGGGCAGCCCTGCAGGTCCAGCCATGCGACAACATCCTCAGGGGTATCGAAAAAGAGCGCTTTGTTCATATGTAGCACTTTCAATTGTGCCGGGTACAGAAGCATATATCTGATTCCTGCTGCCCTCAGCCTCCTTTTGACGGCTACATAGCTGTACCTCTGCCTCTGTACCAGCATCGTGTAGTCCGGATACGCTGTGATGTTGGTGGATGCTCTCTCTATCGTGCCGCCCTTACGAAAGTATTCGAGGATCTTCTCTCTATCTCTGTAATTCAGGATCTTCGCGATGATCGGTCTTGGCGGGGCCCCCGGCCGGGGTTTCCTCATCAGGGCGCGGTGCGCCCTCTCCACCGTGAATCCCTGCGAGAGATTACCAGCTCCGATCCCTTGCAGGATCATGTTTTCAACATAGTTTGTGGGATCTTGGCCTTCTTCTCCCTCCGGAAGGCCAACCACGCGAATGTTGTTTCTCCTCACTCTTCCACACGATTTTCCAAGTTAGTGACCTGTTGTTTTAAGACATGAATCTCCTTCGCATTGCTCGTGCTAACATCGGTATTAATCTTCACCCCACTTTCCAAACCGCTGGTCCTTTCTGCAAGTGCCCTAACATCTTGACGAAGCAGGGTGAGTTCTGTGCCTACGGCATCGATCTTATTCTCCAGAGCTGTGCGTAGATCCGCCATTGCCAAGTCCCATTTAGCGCTTAGCCCCGTTATAGCTTCTAGGATCTGGTGCTTATCCCCTTTGGGGGCATCCTCCGCGGGGGTCTCGATCGCGCTCTGTACTGATGTTGAGGGGGTCCGTTGCGTTCTCGTGAAAGTCTCCATCGTGGGTTGCTTGGTCTTAACTCTCAACCCTTTCGCCGACATGGCGCTTTCTCGCTGCTCCTGTGCGCCTCTGCTTTAGTGCTGCTGTCGCACCGTCCTCGGTCCGACAATGGTCAGGCTTTCAGGTCGCCAAACGCACATTCGAGATGGCACTTCGGATTGTCTTGCGGGTGGGCTATGGCTTCCCACTCCCCATGCAACTTCCATAGGCCTCGTCACCCAAGCATCCAATGTCATCTCCTCTTGCGGTCAGATCGCCGAGGCTCCATTTACGTATGTCAGGCCGGGCGCTTTCATGGATTCGACCACTCTGCCATATCACCCAATTGTGTTGCTTCTCCGGGCATTTACCGCAGCCGTGTCCTGCAGGTCCAGGGAATCAGTTTCGTTTCTCCTCGGAGGCCTTTCCTTTGTTAGCCGCCATCTTGGTGTCGCAGCAGCCCCACAATCGCACTGACAAAAACATGTATATCTCACGATTCTCGGGGACTATGAGCTTCTCCAGCGAGCTTCACTTATCTTGCAGCTTCCGACACCTGATCCTCAAAGTTCCAGGCGCTCGTTGCAGTTTCAGCAGGTAAATTTGGCAAAAATAGAGTCGGATCATCAGGAGCTCCTCCCGCATAACGTCCTATTCCATGGCCAGTTAGCCACGCCCCCGTGAGAAAACATATTTTTCCCTAGAACTTCAACTTCAATCCTATTAACAGATATTTAAGTTATTTTCTTAAAAAGCACCAAATCACCCAGTTTTCACGTCATAAGAAATGAGCAATCAAGCGGCAGTAAAACGGTTGTCTCTTTATTGCTTTTATATTATTATTATTATATGTTTATTTGTATTTGGTTAATTTACAAAAATATAATACCTTTGCAGAACCTTTACAAAACATCATAAAAAGAGGGAGACATCAACAATCTTCAAAATTTCTACATAAAACGATGAGATTACAAATTATTGAGACGTACATGTCATTTCTACTTAAACTGTAACAGCCCCTTTTCAATTGCCTCTTTATTGCTTTATCGCTTGTTGCAAAACAACTTGAAGCTGCAGTGTAAAAGTACAGTTGCCCGCATCGAGGGATAAGAAGCAGGAGACGGGCAGCGGGGCTAAGTCTAAAGTCTGGGCCTTAGCCACACTGGGACACTGGCTACGCCCCCTCTCTCCCTTGGGCGCTGTTCGGGGTTTGTCCTTGGCCCCATGCGGTCCTGTAAGCCCCCAACTTGGAAGGACCACACTCGACACACGTCCTTCCAGTTCGGGCTTCCCGGTCGCTCTCACGTGGCCGGGAACGCCCCGTTTATTTATACAGCACGCGTCGACGTGCAACGTCACGCCGCCCCGTGCTCGTCCCATCACGGGGCAGCGCCACACTCCTCCTTTTTCGGGAGGACACACAACTGCTTTTTATTATACACTGCAAACCACACAATTAACAACAACAATTCACGCTCAAAGCCCCTTTAATGTCAACCACCCGGATCCCCTCATTCCGGTTCACCAAACAAATGTCCCAGCACATATTCGCTGAGGCAAGCGGGTTTCCCTCGCCCAGCCCTCTGGGGGTACCTCCCGCTTACCTCCAGCACGGGAAGTTCTTCTGCAGACGTCCCCCGGACCGGGGATTCCGGTGGGCTGGAGGGGACTCCTCTGTTCTCAGGCACCTCCGTTAAGTCAGGCTCCAGAGGTGGCTCAGTTCTTGGATCACCTAGTTTCTTAAAGAAGCTGACGTTCCGGGTGACAGCAGACCTTACGTCCGAGGCCGTCACCATGGACCCCTTTACAGCCACAACGTCCAACGGCTCCGGCTCATAGGGGAGCGAGAGCTTTCCATGGGGGTGTCGGTTGCGGATGAGGACTTCATCCCCCGGCTCGAGCCGCTGGGGCCGGAGACCCCGTCGCATGTTCTCCTGTTCAATCCTCACCCGCCAGTCTGCCTCCACCTGTTGGTTGTCAATCACTCCTGGCTCCTTTTCCCCGATTTCGGGTAGCAGACCCCGGGGGCATCGCTTGAACAGAGCCTCAGCCGGAGCCACCCCCGTGGAGGCATGGGGGGTGGTGCGGCACACCCGCAGGAATTGGTATGGGGCTCATTGGAGTGACTGCCCTTGTCCCTGAGCGATCCTGAAGGTCTTGTTGAGTGTCCGCATCAGTCTCTCAGCATCTCCGTTTGCTCGGGGCCACAACGGGGACACCTTCCTGTGCTGAACCCCGCAGCTCTCCATAAGCTCGGAGAACCGCTCGCTCTAGAACGGCGACCCGTTGTCCGAGCACAGGGTGTGGGGGAAACCATGGGCCGCAAACACCTTCTCCACGGCCACAACCACGTGCTCGAAGGCCACCGACTCGACAAACTCCACCTCCGGATATCGTGAGTATTCGTTGACTATTACGATGAAGTGGGTACCTACGGACGTGGATCCAAAGTCCGCATGGACGACCTCCCAGGGCCGCATGCCTCGGGGCATTACCTCGATGGCTGGCTCTCGCTGTAGAGGAGAGGCCGCCAAGCACCATACACAGGCCGCCACAAAGTCATCGACCCTCCGCTCAAGCTCCGGGAACCAGACCTTCAGCCGCAGCCTCCCCTTGGTCTTGGTGGCTCTCTGATGTCCGTGGTGGGCCAAGGTGATCACCTCCTTCACCTTGGACTGGGGGACCACGATCCGGTCACCTCGGAGCAGCAGGCCCGATGCCGAGAACGACAGCTTGTCCTTGACCTTCCATAGTTCTTCAAGTCCTGTCTTGGGCTCCTGGGTCCGCCCCGCCAGAGCTTCCAGGATGAATTTCCAGGAGCCGTGCAGCATTGAGTGCTTCAGGATCTGAAAGCACTCATCCTCGGCCACCTCCAATTCTGACAGAGGTATCACATTCGGCGTAGCCGCCTCCACCACCATTCGAACGTGATCGTCGGCCTCCTCCGCACAGGTGTCATACTCCTCTTCCCCACGCACTCCCGGATGTCTGGAGAGGTAGTCCGCCGCATTGTTGACACCTGGCCGATACACCATTGTAACTCCATACTCGAGAGGAGCAAGCATCCACCTCTCGATCCTGGCCGGGGCTTTGAGGATGACCCTGCCAGAATGGGAAGTAGGGGCTTGTGGTCTGTCACCACCGTCACTGGACGCCCCAAGACATAGAGTCGAAAATGTCTGCAACCCCAGAGGACCGGCAGCGCCTCCTGCTCAATCTGGGCGTATCTTTGCTCAGTTTCCGAGAACGCTTTGCTGGCGTAAGCCACGGGCGTGGATGTTCCCGTCCCGGTCCACTTGAGTCAATACAGCACCCAGGCCAAAAGGACTGGCGTCTACAATGATCTCCGATGCCAGCGCCAGATCGAAGAACGCCATGGTGTCCTCTGCTGTCAGGGCCCTCTTAATGTCCTCAAAGGCTGCTTGCTCCAGTGGGCCCCAGTGCCAGGCCGACTCCTTCTTCGTCAGTGCCCTGAGTGGTTCGGACCTCAAGGCGAGATTTTGGATGAAGCGCCCACAGTAGGTCACCATCCCGAGGAAGCTTCTTACGTCGGACACCGACTCGGGGGGCTGCGCCTTCTTAATGTCTTGGGCCTTCTTCGGATCCGGCGAGACCCCCCCTCCTTGAACACAAACCCGAAGAATTCGATGGAGGGACGCAGGAACTCACATTTGTCCCGATGAAGGGTGAGGCCTAGCGATTGTAGCCGCTCAAAGGTCTTTCCGAGCTTCCTCAGATGGTCCACCTCGGTCTTTGCGAACAACAAAATGTCATCGCTAATGTTTAGGACACCCTCCAGATCTGCGAGGGCGCCTCTAATGATGTTCTGAAAGACTTCTGCCGCCGATGACACCCCGAAGCTCAACCTCTTGTACCGGTATAGTCCACGGTGAGTAGTGAATGTGGTTATGTACCGGGACTCAGGGTGGAGGACAACCTGATGATACCCTGCTTGAAGGTCCAGTTTGGAAAAGAAACGAGCCCCTTGCACTTCGGCAATAATGTCATCGATGGTGGGGGTGAGATGCCGCTCCCTATTAATGGCCTTGTTGGGCAGCCTCATGTCCACACAGATCCGGACAGATTCGGGTTGTTTGGGCTTCCTAGCCACAACGATTGGGGATACCCAGGGGGTCGGGCCCTCGATCTTCTCGATAATGTTTAGACTCACCAGGTTGTCCAGCTCCTTGTCAACTTGCTCCCTCAGATGAACCAGTACCCTGTGTTGTTTCAGTGCAATGGGCTGCACAGAGTCATCGATGTGCAGCCTAACCGGGTCACCGGTCATCCTTCCACTGCCGTTGAAGAGGGCGGCATACTTGTCGAGCAGATCATTGATGTCCTCGAGGTACACCTAGTATGCAAAGCTGACAATTCCGAGAGCCTCGGCGGCTGCACAGCTCAGCAGCGTGTTATTGCTCACGGGGGTCACATAGAACCGGGCTTTGATTCGCGAGCCCTCATGCTCCACACTTGCCATGAAGGCACCGTCCAGCGGTATTGGTTCCAGTCCTCCAAACGCAAATATGCGGGCTCTCGGCGTGACCAGCTTTGGGGGTGATACAAGGGCATCATAGTGCCCCCGGGCTATCACATTGACCGAGGCTCCCGTGTCCACCAGCACCGGGACTGGCGAGTAGTCTACCTCCACCACACACCTCGGTTGCCTCCTGCCCTTCCCCTTCAGGACTTCCACGCTGGAAACAAAGAAAATGTTCTCTTCCTCTTCCTCCTCGGCCTCATCTACCTGGGCATCCTCTTCACCCTGTTCCACCTGGGCCACATTTGGCAGGCGGTTCTGGTGTGGAGCCCAAATCCGAGCCGGGCCTCTCGGCACTATCACGGACAGGGATGCGCTGCACACCCTCGAGAAATGGTCAGGCAGGCCGCACCTACCACATGTTCTTCCAGCCGCCGGGCACTCCGTCGGGTGGGGGAGGTCGTAGCCGCACTTCTGGCACGATTCCCCTGCTCTCCCAGCTCTGTCACGGGGTCCCTCACCAGACCTTCTCACTCCTCTGCCGCCACGCCACACGGCACACACCTCCTCCGACTTTATTGAGCGGAACCCCGCCTCCATCTTGCTTGCCCGAGCCTCCGCCACCTCATGGCACCGGCCTAGTTCCAGAATGCGGGGCAGAGTGATACCCGGCTCTCTCAGGACCTGCCTCCTGAGTTTGCCAGAGGAGCACGCCTGAATCAGCATTGTGCGCATCATGTCCTCCGCATCCCCCCACGCACATCCCAGGGAGAGGCGGCGCAGGCGACCATAAAAGTTGTCCAGTGTCTCATCCTCGTTTTGTTTGGCCGATAGCATAACAAATCTTTCATAGTCCACGTTGGCGAGGGGCAGAAAGTGGGCCAGGAGTACTGCCTTGGCTGCATCGTAGGTGGCATCCGCTGGAGTGAGCGACTCAAAAATTTCCTGGACCGCAGGCCCCGCGGAGTACAGCATCGTAGCCACCCTGCTGTCGTCGTCCATCACCTGAGCGGCCCTGAAATACATGTCGAGGCAACCAACCCACCTCCTCCACCGGGGCCCCATGCTGGATGGTGGGCCTGACGCGTCAAACTTAGGGATCGGCTGCAGGGCCGCCTGGACTTGTGCCTGAGCCATGATGGGAGGTCCTGGCTGAGCAGCAAGCTGTACTACCGGTGGCCCCTGAGGCCCAGGAGCTTGACCACCTACTTGAACTTGAGGGGGCAGCTGTGGAGCCGCTGCTGGTTGTTGCACTGGAAGTGCCGGGGGCTGAAAACCCTGTCGATGAGCTGCTGCCTGACCACCGTCCTGGGGAAGCTGTGCGGCTGCCGCGGCCCCACCGTCCAGATCTTCAATGTCACTCATGGGCTTGAGCGCACAGGCACCCCCACCTTGGGTCCTGAGGGCCGGAACTCAGTCACCCACCACCTCCTCATAGACTGACCATCCCACTCAGGCAAAGCAACAGTCCAACCTGCGGGAGAGGTGGTGGTATCTTGCCCTCAGCTCACCTGAGGCTGCCTCCAGCAACGAGGAGATCGAAGAGAAGACAGAAGAACACCAATGATGGAGGGGGCGAAGAGGAAGCCACAGCGTCCTGATGATGAAAGGGATGAAGAAGCACCGTGTCCCCTTGCTGCAGCAAGACTCAGGGGTGTAGGCGTTCCAAAAATTAAGCTGAGAAGATGAAGTGGGCTAAGCAGGCCCAGCCATATTAGTCCTTCTCCTAGTTTTCACTCTACGTAGAAGTCTCAAATCTGGAGTAAAATCCACAAACCAGGCATGGGCGTGCAGATTAATCTGCCTGCAAGCAGAATATCCAAAAATTAGACCTGGATCACCTTCACCCTCCAAACCGGAGCCTGATGAAGTTCCACGGCCTCACCGACAAAATGGCCGCCAGCCGCGTGTGCGATCCGCAGCCACGGCGTGAAACGAAATGTCCGTTCGTTCCGTTTCAGGGAAAAAATTCAGAATGCTTTCACCGCCGGGCCCGGGCATCCGCTATCACTCGTCGCCACTGTTGGGGGTTTGTCCTTGGCCCCATGCGGTCCTGTAAGCCCCCAACCTGGAAGGACCACACTCGACACACATCCTTCCAGTTCGGGCTTCCCGGTCGCTCTCATGCGGCCGGGAACGCCCCGTTTATTTATACAGCACGCGGCGACGTGCAACGTCACGCCGCCGCGTGCGCGTCCCATTACGGGGCGGCGCCACAGGCGCCATTAGCACCAGACTTCCGTTATCTGCGATTTTCCCAGCAGTAAAGGTTATGAGAGGAAGGGACAGGAAGCGGAATTTACGCAATAGCATACGTGCCAACATTCAGTGCACCTGGGAGGGAGATCAGGAGACAAAAATGTTGCCATAGGAATGCATTGTGGAAAGAATTATTTTAGGCGGGAGAAAGTGAAAAATAGCACTATTTTTCACATAAAAATCGGGAGTCTCCCCCTTAAATCGGGAGGGTTGGCATGTCTGCAATAGGAGTCACCCGAATCATGGTGCCAGGAACCAAATGCATACATGCCAACATTCCGATAGACCAATGAGGGAGATTTTGTATAAGAAATCAGGAGGCGTTATTTTCCCCATAGGACTACATTGGCACAGGAATTATTTTAGGTGGGTAAATGTGAAAAATAGCTATATTTTTCAATGAAAAGTCGGGAGTCTCCCACCTAAATCGGGAGGGTTGGCATGTATGCAAATGTCCATCGGAGACTCCACTCTGCCGGCTCGCAAAAGGTACATGCTCCACCAGGGGTGTTGCTAGGTCTGGAAAAGACCCGGGACTACACTAATGTCGGGATTGTCGGGATTCGGGGCTAGTTAGCTTTTTGGTTGTTAACCCGGAGATTCTATCCGGGGCTACAACCAAAAGACCCGGAGCTATAGGCCCCTAAGCCCCCCTAACCCCAGCAACGCCTCTGCACTCCACCCTCTGGGGCAGAACACCAAGCAGCACCAAACACAGCGCCCTTTCCCCAACTCAACCTGTGTCTGGCCTGTCAGCTGGATTGACAACTCGTGATCAGCATGCTGCAGGCCAGTTCCTGCCTGGTGGGACTTATACTTTAGGAGCCTCTTGTATGGATCAACTTCTAGGGCCTTGTGGGACCCAATCTGCGACCTATCCTCGACCAGGGCCCTGTCAGTCTTTCAGTATTTTGAGGGGCTGCAAGGGCCACGATCGGCCGGAAGTAAGGGCTGATTTTTGTCAGACTCGTTACAGGGGGCTTGTGGCAAATCCTGGTCCTCTAGGAGTGCCGCCCGGTGTTGTGCAAGATAACATGCACAACCTGAGACTCTTGGTTGCAAGCCTGCTCCCGGATAACGGAGTCGAGCAAATATACTTTGTCTGCCGAGAGAGCTCCCAGAATTGCGAGCCTTGTCTTCCAAGGATATTGACAGAGTAGACTTCATTGACCTGCACAGAACAGATCATATTGTTCTATATGTAAGGCCAAAGTTAGTCTACAATGTACTCTTGGGGCAGGTGCAACCATTGAGACAACTGGGCTTGATACGTCACCTTATGACTGACGTGACCTTAAATGAATCTTATAAAGAACAAGATTGTCTAAGAGGGCACCCCCCCCCCCTTGCGAATGAAATTCTAATATCTACTGGCCCGCTGGCAGGATAGGAAGAGAGGTCCCCTTTGCCAGACTAGGCCAGAAATAACTGGCACTACACAGGATTGGCTGTGGGTCTCGTGAGCCATGGGCAAATCGAGGCTTGATGGAAATAGACGGTGATGGTGAAATCCTGGAACGTGGGTCTAACACCTCAATTCCATCTTGGAATACGAGAGGCCACCAGAATTTGTTTGCCAACCCAGCATTGAGAGTGTCTCTGAAAAAGCATCATCTGATATTCTGACAAGAGACGTGGTTAACAGAAATTCCAGCATTTGATGGCTATGGGCCTCATTAGGACCCTGGCGGAGAGGGTATTACGCCAGCGTAGTGCATGGCGTACCTCTCCGCCATACTACGAGTTCCCGTAGCGCCATGGCGGCCTTTTCCGCCTGGTTTTACCAGGCGGAGAAAACCATGGCGCTACGGGACCTCGTTGTTAATTACGCCACCGTATTTTACGGTGGCGTAATTAACTCCTTCCCCACTCCCATTATACCCTATGGGGCAAAAATGGGAATGGGGAAGGGCAGAATGGGGATTGGGGATTTACCGCTCCGCCGAGGTCGGAATGGGGCGGTAAATCCGCCAACCCCCATGGCGCTATCGGCGGCTTTCCGCCATGCTTCGCGGTGCATTTAGCACCGCGAAGTCCGCCTGGGTCCTAATGAGGCCCTATGTCTTTTATGGTCAGCCGGCATGTAAAGGGCCGATTGGTCGTCCGTCAGGCGGTCTCCTAACTCTAGTTAAATTAAGCTCGGATATAAAAGTTGTAAAATCAATAGAGCTGTGCAGAGGAATTCTAGCCACACATGTCATATTGTACGAATCAAGGCATCCCTTACACCATTTGTGTCTGAAGGTATACTGGCATGCAGGTGCAATTGGCTTAGAGAATACTTTGACATGCCTATCGATTCAGGCTAACGAATGGTGTAGCAATGTGTCTGGTGGGCACCTAGTGGTGACGGGGGACTTTAATGCAAATTGTATTGCAACAGATCAGGACTGCCTTTAATGTGTGGACTGACTATATCCAAGGTTAAAGACTACAGGGGACGGATGTGGCTGAATACTCTGCAAGGTCTAAGTTTACAAATGTTAAATGGGGCTATTCCCTGCGATCTCCCGCCAAAACCGACATGTAGTAATACCAACTTGAGCTCCACAATAGATGATATATTTGTTGGAAACTTGCTCCAGGCGAAAATTTGGGAGTTCTGTGTACTTGACACTCCTTTCAGCGATCATGGTATGTTGGGTTATACTAATGGCCGTAGATATCGTTGGGTGAATAGGGCAGGTAACGGGATCTCACGGAACATGAGGAACATCGAACTAGTTAATGAGTCTCTTCAGTGTCTATGACAGAGACCTCGTATACCTGGAAACTTGAAACGCTCACAGTTGATCAATTTGAGCCTCTTGTTGCCGATCTTGTTAATAAGTCAGTTGGCACATGAATAAGATCTGAGCAAATGAATGGTGGGAATATCCATATATATGATGCTGAGGTAGCGGATAAAACGCAGTCTTTAAGAGCACAGGTAAAAGTTATAAGAGGGAGGAGTAGCGATCCCCCATGCGGAACAGCTATTGCATCAAGAAGGCTAAATTAAAGCAGAGCTATTGGCTAAAGGGTCATAGAGGAATTATGTTACAAAAGGACTCTGGGGCAATGCTAGAAACTTTGAAAAATAAGAACACCCCTGATTTCTGGGTCCTTGTATTTGAGGCAACCACATGACACCCAAGTAAATCCGGTATCGGACTCTGAGGGGGTCCTTCATTTTGAGAAATGATTTAGTGCTACACAAGCTGAGGTTGGGGAGACACCCTCTTACCAAGAAAATAATGAAAATCAATGGAATCTCTCATTTGATCAGGACACCATTGAAGGCATTCTATTGAAGATTTGCTCACCCCGAGTGCAGGGCCCAACAAATTGTCGAAGGAATTGTTTAAAAGTCCCCAGAGAAACTGGTCTATTGTTTAAAACACATTCTGACCACTAGCACCTTTCCTGAATCCTGGCAAGCGGCTCATGTGGGGCCTGTTTATAGAAAGTGGTGGGGGGCCCACCAATCTGTGTAATTACAGGCCAATAGCCATTCTGGATGCCGACAGCAAGGTCTTCTCAACCTTGCTGTTGGATCAGCGGCAGATGGGCTTTCGTGAACAAATGAGCACTTCTCTTAACGGAGTGCCGCTGGAATTCATGAAGTCTCTTACTTGGGCCAAAAAGTATGACTCTGTCTTCATAGCCACCATCGATATGTCTGCAGCCTTTGTTGCTGTCAGTAGAAATCTCGTTTGACCAAAATTAAACAATCTGGGCATTCCTAAGGGTCTTCTATGTCTTCTGATTGCTCTGCATAAGCAGTCCATGATTCAGGTGAGATTGAATGCGACTGGCGCATTGTCCAGATGAATGCTGACATCCAGGGAAGTCGGGCAGGGGTGCATATTGGCCTCTGTCTGTTTAACCTTTATTTGCCAGATGTGGGGGATCATTTACATCTTGCAGCCCATGCCCCTCCAAAACTGAATAAGCTGAGAGTGACTTGTCTAAGTTATGCCGATGACTTTCTAGTGTTTGACACTATGGTCTTCAAAGGCAGCTGAAGACATTCGGCAGTTTTGTGAAACATCCCTCGCTTTCAATCAACCCAAAGAAAACAAAAATCATGCACTGCTCTTGGAGAAAGAAATCATCTGCTTTCCGATGGCCGGTAGAAGACCAAGGGCGTCATCACAAGTTGGGAGGTAGCCCTTAAGTGCCGCGGTAACGCTATCACTGCCGCATTTAAGGGTTGGCCCAATCATGAGTCGGGCTGAAAATGTGAGTTTTACCTCCAGCCTTTTGCTGGAGATAAAAATCTCCATTTTCAGCCCGTTTTTGGCACTATTTGCACCAGAGCTAATAGCACCACCCCAACCCATTGGGTCCAATGGACTCAATGGGGATTTACCACCTTACCACTACTCGTGATCCACTGCAAATTGCGCCAGACCGAGTAGCAGTAATGCAATTTGTGTAGGCGGTATACCGGCACAATTACCGCCGGGATACCGCCAACCTCATGGTGAGGCTGCAAACCTTAGAGCGAGTGGATCGCTTCAGGTCATGTGGCAGCAATCTCCAGATGGTGGACAGAATATCCAACGTCCTACATATTTGTTATGATCCTTGGGGTAGTAGAACTTCATCCCTGGAGGTGAAAGGGTACTTTTCTTTATATGCTCACGGGTACTGGCTTCATTCTGCATTTGTTCTCCAGTTTCAGTGTCTATTTGAATCATGATATAGATTTCAGTGTCTATATGAATCCTGTCATAAGGATCCGGTTGAAGCCCAAAGCCAAGTGCAATTCTTGGTATGAGTCTGACCTAGCTACACTTAAACGGAAGTGAATGGTGGCTGAGAGGAAATGGAGGGCTTCCTGCTCATCCTCTGACCAACAGGCCTGCTGCCTGCTACAAAGGCAATACCGGCCCTTTGTCCTATCTAAGAAACAAGCCCACATCCAAGCCTGTGCCTCTGAAGCATCTAACAACTCGGCCGAACTCTTCAATTTATTTATTTTATATAAGCAGTTATACATATCTGTTGCTTCCCATTTCACAATATCTTCCCATGTGTATATATAGTTACAGGCTATTAACAACAGGTTAAGACAACATCAAACATAAACTTTCTTCACTTAGCGGGTATCATGTAATATCTAACATCTCGTTGTTCTTTGCAGATGGTTAGGGGTTATTATATTTGGTATTCGCTGTCTATTGGCAGAGAGCTACACCTGGGGCAGTGCTGATGACATGTTGTCTTTTATTTACATCAGAGTTTGGCTGGCATATTAGTAGCACATGAGCACTCATGGGGGTTTGTCATCTGAGGGATGAAACATGTCTCAGACCAGCGTTTTCCAAGCTTGGTAAGTAACATTTACATTCAACTATGTTCTGGCAACCACCCCACTCCACACTCTGGGTTCTGCTTCTGCCCATCGCTCAAATTCCTTCTAGCAGCGTGTGCATTGTGGGCCCTTAGTTGATTTCCAAGCCATCGCCATGGATTTTTTGGCCAGTATGCATGCCATGTCCACACATTTTACCGCATGTTTGAATTTGCTATCTCTGGGGTATGCACCTGGCAGACATTCTTTCGGGGTCCAGTCATTTCGTACAAGCCCCGCCCTTCTGCAGGCCTGCTCTATTCGCGCCCAAAACCATTGTATGTGCACACATCCCCAGAGCATGTGTATCAGCCTTGCTTCCACCGTTCCACACCAGGGACACAGAGATTGCATGTTGCTGTTGAATTTAGCTATCCTATGTGGTGTCATATAGGTGTGGTACAGAACATTCAGCTGGATTAGTCTGAATCAGGAGTTCCTAGACACTTCCCGGGGTATAACAATATACATTCCCATTCCCTTTCTGTTATGTCTTCCCCCAAGCCCGTCTCCCAATGTTCTTTCAGCACTGTTTCCCTGGGTTTTGGTCTCACTATCAGTAGGCTGTATAACCTGGCACCAGTCTCCAACCATCACTCAGGCTGTACATTAGGGTCATCAGGGGGTTTATTGCCGGCTCCTGAAGCCATTCCACCCATCTCCCTCTTGTACCACAAGAACCGTCCCTCATGAAGCCCTTCCTTCTCAAGCAAAGATCCAAACTCCCTAAAAACACCCTCCACATACATATCGCCCCAGGTATAGATACCCCATCTCTCCCAGTGTCTCACCACCGGCAGGTACATCCTGTCCTTGCAGACATCTGCAGCAATTGGAGTCTCAGGTGAGTAGGGGCACTCGAGCTTCAGCATTGCCACAGCCCTATGCCACACCTGCCGCCCCAGTGCCACAATCATATAATTCCTATGGGGTGCAGCTCAACATAACCTATCATTTGCAACACTTTGCTTACCCCATAGGGAGGGATGCAATTGCCAGATTTAGAGAAATATAATTTGGCAGCACAGCTAAGCTTTTTAGCTAAATGGCTGTCGGGTGAGGCTACCTCGGAAACAGTACTGCTACAGTGGCTGGTGGCTCCGGCACACCTGAAGGAAATACTTTGGGTACCACTGGGCTGCATGGGGGACACCCCTATGCCACACCTGCCGCCCCAGTGCCACAATCATAGGGGTGTTATGCTAGGTTATGTTGAGCTGCACCCCATAGGAATTCCCGTAGCAGCACTTCCAGGAAGCGGAAGAAGGGGGCTTTGATATAGTAGTGGACATTGTTGAAATAGTACAAGAATCTTGGCAAGATTATCATTTTGCTAATAGCTACCCTGCCCATCAGAAATAACGATAACCTGGACCAGAATGTCATGGATTTTCTTAACCCCTTCACCACAGATGCTGTGTTACCCTTGTGCATTTTCTCTGGCGTGTGACCTATGTTCACCCCCAAATATTTGAATGATTCCAGTTGCCACTGGAGCCCCAACCTCAGTAATTCATCCACCCCCTTCCCTCTCAGACCGGCCAGCGGAAAAATACAGGACTTCTCCCTACTGAAGCAGATTCCAGATACCTGTGCATAGTTGTCTAGCACCTCCAGTATCACTGGTACCTTATGTTATGGGTCCCTCAGGTATAATAGTACATCATCCGCATAGAGCGATACCAGATGGCCAAAGCTTCCCACCCATATGTCTGCTTCTGGGAACTGCTTCCGCAGATAGATTGCTATTGGTTCTAGCCCCAGCACATACAGCATGGGTGACAGCGGGCACCCCTGCCTGGTACCCCTTTGTATATCCCAGGCAGACGACACCAACCTCCCAGATATGACCCTCGCCACTGGTGCAGTGTATAGTATCTTGATCCATTGAATGAACTGTTCTCCGAACCCAAACTCTCTAAGTGCTGCAAGCAGCCACTCCCAGTACAGTGAATCAAACGCTTTTATTGCGTCTAGCGAGATTATTGCATATTGTGCCTGTGAGTCAGCCGTTTGTGCTATAACGTGCTGCAGCTGGCGCAAGTTCATGGCAGTGCTACGACCCGGTATGAAACCTGGAGAGCCGCTTAGCTAGTATAGTCGTTAATATCTTTATATCGTAATTTAACATTGCTAGTGGTCTATATGAATTGCATTTGTCAGTAGCCTTCCCTGGTTTGGGGATCAAATAGGATCACTAGGGTTTCTCTCATACTTATCGGAAGCACCCCTTTTTCATAAGCCTCTTTGTAGACCTCATGTAACACTGGAGTCATAACTGATGCGTATGCTTTGTAGAATCCTGTGGGGAATCCATCAATCCCAGGAGTCTTGCTAGTGGCCAGCGATTTAATTGCCTCTCCTATTTCCTCAGCCGATATGTCTTGTTCCAACACGTTACACTAAGTTTTACCCAACCTAGGTAACCCTATTTCTTCTAGCGTGCCTAATATGTCATCTTGGGGTACCAATATTTCATGTCTATATAGGTGGGAATGGAATTCAGTGAAGGTATCGTTAATTGCCTTTTGTGACTTGTGTATAGTGCCCTCTTCATCTGTGAGTTCTGTGGTTAAGTGTCTCGGGTGTTCTCTCTTGCACAGCCATGACAATAGTCAGCTTGGTTTATCCCCCTCTGCATGTGCCTCTAACGCTCACCTGGTTCCCTCGGAGGCGCAGGCCTTGATCTGGTGGGGATACCGTCTTCAGTGTTAGGCGCAGGGTTTGTTTTGCTCCCGGACAGGGCCCCCTTCTCACCGAAGGTTTAAGCTGAAGAGTGAGGTGTCTGCAAGGGTAAACCAAGGTATTAGTGATTGGAAGGTTGGGAAAGTTCCTAGCCCCTCTCGCCCTTTCTTTCCCCGTGGAACTGGGTTGATAATTGCGCTTACCTTAGATAGGTAAATGCCGGGCTCTCCATCCTGCGTCTTGTGCAGGGGCGCTGGGTCCAGTTGCTTCACTGGATGCGAGCTCTGCCTCTTGATAGCAGAGGGTTAGCTGAGAGCGAAGACGCCGTTATTGCACAAGCGTGCCTTGTAAGTATTTAAGTTCCTTTTAGATTGTTCTCTTCTCTTTCAAAAGTCTTAAGTCTTTAAAGTCTATGTCTTTTCCTTTTCAGATGCTGTGGCAGTGAAGATTATCCTTCTAATGGCTCGTAAGTAGAAAGACTGCACTAGCGCTGTAGAATGCACCGTAATGTCTCTTTTGTCTTTGCAGGTGCCGAGGTGCAGCGCGAACAGATTGGAAGCGAACGTAACACAGGTAAGCAGTCTTGTAACTAAGCGTTACTAACCGATGTATCTTGTCTTGCAGGTGCCGGAATGCAGCGCGAGCTGAGTTGGAACGGGAGTAACACAGGTAAGCAGACTTTGTAGTTAAATATTACTGACCGATGTTCTTTCTCTTTGCAGATGTCGGATGCCGGAAGAGAAAGGCTGAAAAAGGCGCCTTGGATGCTGCCGTTGGATTAGGTAAGTAGATGCGCTGCCTTTGCTTTAGCCTAACCTGTGCCTTTGTTTTGCAGGAGCTGCTGAAGACTGAAGAAGACTGAAGGTTGGATCCCAGCAGGTGATTTCGTGTTCACAGGATCTGGAGCTGGAGGTTTCCTGGAGCTGACACGGTGAGCGTCCTGCTGCAGATGCAGGATAACGCGAAGCACGTGAAACCAATCGGGTGTGGTTTAAATAGCCTTCTGTAGTGCTTAGGCGTCTTCTTCCACGGCCTCACCCAGGTAAGAAAAAGAGTTCCAGATTTCTAGAAGAGTTCCTGTGTTCTGCTTCCAGGGAGTGGCTCCTGCTCCACCCAGACAGAAAAAGTAGTCCCAGGCAGAGAAGGATCAGGAGACCAGCTAGCTGGTAAGTAAGCAGCATGGTCTGCTACAGGTAGGTCCACCAAGCACTCTTATCTAATATGAGCCCGGCGCTTCCTGTGCCGGGACCAGTCACCTTCATGAGCCTGGCGCCACTTGCGCCAGGCCAAGGTCCAAAAGGTCCCAATAGGGACTGGCTGGTTCCTGGGATCAGAGTTATGGGCCTGCTTCCAAGGTCGTGGGGCAAGTCCTGACCACTTGTAAGCAGGGATCATGACAGCACCCCCCCTTAAGGCCCCTCCCAAGGTTGACTTCTCCGGAGGTCTTGGTTTGTTAGGAAATGTCCGATGAAATTTCTTGATTAGTCGAGGTGCATGTACATGTTCTGCAGGTTCCCAAGATCTTTCTTGGGGGCCGTAGCCTTTCCAGTCAATCAGGTAGTGTAGTTTTGATTTGGAGATCTTGGAATCCAGGATATTTTTGATTTCAAACTCGAGTTCTCCGTCAACTAGGATAGGTTCAGGAGATTTAGTCAATCGGGTTTCTGGTTGAACAGGTTTTAGTAGTGAAACATGAAAGACTGGGTGCATTTTCATACGAGGGGGTAAATCCAACTTGACCGCTACTGGATTTATTATGGCAGTGATAGAGTAGGGTCCTAGGTATCTTGGGTTAAAGGTGCGTGGTCCCTTTAGGGGTAAATGCTTGGTGGATAACCAGACTTGATTTCCTATTTGGTATTGAGGGGCTTCCTTCCGATGTTGATCTGCTCCTTTCTTGTATTGTTCCTTGGCCCTTTGAAGGTGGGTAGTAGCTCCCTTGAAGGCTTGGGTGATGGTTGAATGTAGGTGGTCAACTGCTGGTGTTCCAAGATCCTGAGGTGGATCCAGGTTAGAGGTTCGAGGATGGTTACCATACAAAAGAAAAAACGGGGTCTTTCCGGTTCCAGAGTGGACTGAGTTATTGTAAGCGTACTCGGCTATCCAAAGGATGTCCTTCCAAGTTCCTTCTGTCTGTTGCAGCATGCAGCGTAGGTACTGTTCCAAAGTCTGATTGGTCCTTTCGGTCTGACCGTCGGTTTGTGGGTGGTGACTGGTTGAAAGTCTCACATCAATTTGAGCCAACCGACAGCAACTCCGCCAGAAGTGGGAGATGAATTGACTTCCTCTGTCCGAGATTAAAATTGAAGGAAAGCCGTGCAACCGAACGATGTTTTCAAGAAATTCTCGAGCCAGGATTGCTGCTGATGGTAAACCCTTTAGTGGGATGAAATGTGCCATTTTTGAGAATAAGTCTACGATTACCAGGATTGTATTGTATCCAGAACAGGGAGGTAAGTCGGTGATAAAGTCCATGGAGAGGGTATGCCAGGGACGAGGTGGGATGTCAATTGGTTGTAAGAGGCCTGCTGGTTTCTCCTTAGGACTCTTGTTTTGGGCGCACACTCCACAGGACATGACAAAGTTTCTGATGTCCTTTCTCCAAGATGGCCACCAGAAGTGACGCTTGACCTTTTCCGAGGTCTTGGCCATACCCGGGTGTCCTTCCATTAAGGAGTCGTGATAACAAGAGATGACTTGATTTTGTAAGCTAGTACAGGGTAGATAAAGTCGTTCCTTGAAGTACAATAAGTCGTTCTTTACTGTGAAGTCTTCCCCCTGAAGATGCCATTTTTGTATGTCTGCTGGAGTTACAAGTTGTTTAACCTGGGCTTCAATTTCTTCAATGGATTGCATGCCGATCAGACCCAGGATTCTTTGTTCAGGAATAATAGGTACGGGCTCAGGGTTAACCATGTGTTCATCTACTCCAATTCGAGAGAGGGCATCCGCTTTACCATTCTTATTGCCTGGTCGGTAGGTGATTATAAAATCAAATTCGGCAAAAAATAATGCCCAGCGAAGTTGTCTGGAGGATTGGGCTTTGGCTGATTTAAGATACTGTAGGTTACGATGGTCAGTAATGACGGTGACAGTGTGTCGGGCTCCTAGGAGATAATGCCGCCAGGCCTTAAAGGCGGACTTAATAGCCAAAAGTTCCTTATCAGTAATGGTGTAGTTGATTTCTGGGGCCGAGAATTTGCGAGACCAAAACGCCACGGGGTGTAACTGGTTGGTTTCTGGATCTCTCTGTGAAAGCACTGCTCCCATAGCGAGGCTGGAGGCATCGGTCTCGACGATGTAAAGTAGTTCCGGGCGGGGATGTTTTAAAATCGGGGCTGAGGTAAATTTAGTCTTTAGCTCCTGAAAGGCTTGTTCTGCCTCGGTAGACCATTCAAAACGTTTGTTTTTTCTGAGGAGAGCTGTAATGGGTTGGACTACCCGAGAGAAGTCTGGAATAAACCTACGATAGAAGTTGGCGAAGCCCAACATACTTTGAACCCCTTTTACAGATGTTGGTGAGGGCCACTTGATGATTGCGTCTACTTTCCTCGAGTCCATGTGAACTCCGTCAGGCGACAAAATAAATCCCAAAAATTCGACCTCAGTGACATGAAAGACGCCCTTCTCTAATTTTGCAAAAAGTTTGTGTTTTTGGAGCCTCTCCAGTACCGCGGTGACGTGTTTTCGGTGTTCTGCCTCAGAGGACGAATAAACCAGAATATCGTCAATGTAAACAACTACACACACATCAATGAGTTCACGGAGCACGTCATTCATAAAGAACTGGAACGCGGCCGGTGCGTTACACAACCCGAAGGGCATCACTTGATACTCGAACAGTCCATACTTGGTACGAAAGGCCGTCTTCCATTCATTGCCCTCCTTTATTCGCACCAAATGGTAGGCTCCTCTGAGGTCCAACTTAGTGTATATACAGGCGTTTTTGACTTGGTCAAGTAGTTCTGGGATCAATGGCAATGGATACCTGTTCTTAATTGTAATCTGGTTCAGGGCACGGTAGTCTATACACGTTTTTAAGTCTCCCTCCTTTTTTGGCACGAAGAACAGAGCTGAGGAGGCCGGGGACTTCGAAGGACGGATGAATCCATTAGCCAGGTACTGGTCCAAATATTGCCTTAGGTGGAGATTTTCAGGTTCAGTGAGGGCATAAATCCGACTGCACGGAGGAGTGGATCCGGGAATCAGGTCTATCTGACAGTCGTATGATCTGTGGGGAGGCAAAGAATTAGCTTGGTCTTTCCGAAAGACATCTGGAATTCCTGGTATTCAGGAGGCGGTTGTGGACTCTCAGAAACAGTTGCAGCTAGTTTGGTGGAGGGCTGAGGGTAACAGGTAGAAGCGCATTCTGGAAACCGGATTGTCTTTTCTCGCCAATCAATTTGAGGATTGTGTTTCTCCAACCAAGGAACTCCCAAGATGACTTGAAACTGCGGGGCCTTGATCACATCAAACACGATCTTCTCTTGATGCCCATCTTGGCTTACTAACGTTACTTCCATGGTGGTGTGAGTTACGGGTCCGGAAGCTATTTCCGTCCCATCCACGGTGGTGATGACGTCTTTCACCGTCTTTGGACAAAGAGATAGATTCATCCTGGCGGCCAGTTCACAGTCCAAGTAATTCCCGATTGCGCCACTATCAATGTATGCTTTAATGGCATGCATACAATTAGGTTGCTCTGGACTCACGAGGACCATGGGCATGATGAAATGCGAGGTCAAAGAACTGGTTTTAACGCTCGGCAAGCGGACCTCTACACTTGCCGGGCGAGGTTGTTTCCTGGCTCAGAATTCTCGGTACCTTTATCAGACGCCCCTACTATCTTCTTCTTGGACTTCACTGGACAATCTCGAAGAAAGTGCCCTGAGTTTCCGCAATAGAGGCAAAATTGCAGTTGTCTCCTCCTTTCCCTCACCTTTTGGGTTAAAGGTCCTTTAACAACCCCTATTTGCATGGGTTCCACAGAATCAGTTCCTTTCGTGGAACTTTGTGGCCTTGGAAAAAGTCGGGTTTCAAATCTGGCTCGATCGGCTTTCCGATCCTGTAGTCGATGATCCAATTGCACTACCAGATCGATATATTCAGAACAGTCTTGTGGAGGATTTACCACTTGAGCCAGAACGTCTTTTAATTCCCCACGCAGACCTCTGTAAAACAGTGTGATCCTCTTATCCTCCGGCCATCCGGTTTCCACCACTAATCTGTTAAATGATGCAATATAAGTCAGAAGATCTTGATTGCCCTGTCGTAGTGAAAGAAGTTCATTGTCCAAGGCCTGTCCCTGATAGTGCCTTGCGAACAGTTTCTCCATACTGGCTTGGAAGTCCTGGAAGTTATGGAGAATGGGGTCATCTTGAGACACTAAAGGAACAGACCAATCTGCGGCACTGCCACTGAGATAAGAGAGCACGAAGGCCACTTTAGCCTGGTCCGTTGGAAAAGCGGCGGGTCTGCACAAAAAGTGCAAGCGACATTGATTGATGAACACAGCAAACCGTTTCGGATCACCTGAAAAGCGTTCGGGCGGAGCCAAAGGTATATTTCCTGGTAGATTGATTTGCACCGGATTTGAGGAAGCTGTAGGAGCGTGGCCCCCACTAGGGGTGGGTAGAGGAGTTTGTCCAGCTTGGGCTTGCAGCAATTGCCTAGCCAAATCGTCTGTTCGCTCCTTGGAGACCACTAACTCCCTCCTTAGGGCATTTGTTTCCTGACGTGCGGCGTGTACTTCCGCCCTCAACTCCCCGAGTAAATGGGCCAATTGGTCTGTGTCTGAGGTTTCCATTGCGCCTGGGCGGGAATTATGTGGTAAGGCTTCGCGTTCTGTAACGCTCACCTGGTTCCCTCGGAGGCGCAGGCCTTGATCTGGTGGGGATACCGTCTTCAGTGTTAGGCGCAGGGTTTGTTTTGCTCCCGGACAGGGCCCCCTTCTCACAGAAAGTTTAAGCTGAAGAGTGAGGTGTCTGCAAGGGTAAACCAAGGTATTAGTGATTGGAAGGTTGGGAAAGTTCCTAGCCCCTATCGCCCTTTCTTTCCCTGTGGAACTGGGTTGATAATTGCGCTTACCTTAGATAGGTAAATGCCGGGCTCTCCATCCTGCGTCTTGTGCAGGGGCGCTGGGTCCAGTTGCTTCACTGGATGCGAGCTCTGCCTCTTGATAGCAGAGGGTTAGCTGAGAGCGAAGACGCCGTTATTGCACAAGCGTGCCTTGTAAGTATTTAAGTTCCTTTTAGATTGTTCTCTTCTCTTTCAAAAGTCTTAAGTCTTTAAAGTCTATGTCTTTTCCTTTTCAGATGCTGTGGCGGTGAAGATTATCCTTCTAATGGCTCGTAAGTAGAAAGACTGCACTAGCGCTGTAGAATGCACCATAATGTCTCTTTTGTCTTTGCAGGTGCCGAGGTGCAGCGCGAACAGATTGGAAGCGAACGTAACACAGGTAAGCAGTCTTGTAACTAAGCGTTACTAACAATGTATCTTGTCTTGCAGGTGCCGGAATGCAGTGCGAGCTGAGTTGGAACGGGCGTAACACAGGTAAGCAGACTTTGTAGTTAAATATTACTGACCGATGTTCTTTCTCTTTGCAGATGTCGGATGCCGGAAGAGAAAGGCTGAAAAAGGCGCCTTGGATGCTGCCGTTGGATTAGGTAAGTAGATGCGCTGCCTTTGCTTTAGCCTAACCTGTGCCTTTGTTTTGCAGGAGCTGCTGAAGACTGAAGAAGACTGAAGGTTGGATCCCAGCAGGTGATTTCGTGTTCACAGGATCTGGAGCTGGAGGTTTCCTGGAGCTGACACGGTGAGCGTCCTGCTGCAGATGCAGAATAACGCGAAGCACGTGAAACCAATCGGGTGTGGTTTAAATAGCCTTCTGTAGTGCTTAGGCGTCTTCTTCCACGGCCTCACCCAGGTAAGAAAAAGAGTTCCAGATTTCTAGAAGAGTTCCTGTGTTCTGCTTCCAGGGAGTGGCTCCTGCTCCACCCAGACAGAAAAAGTAGTCCCAGGCAGAGAAGGATCAGGAGACCAGCTAGCTGGTAAGTAAGCAGCATGGTCTGCTACAGGTAGGTCCACCAAGCACTCTTATCTAATATGAGCCCGGCGCTTCCTGTGCCGGGACCAGTCACCTTCATGAGCCTGGCGCCACTGGCACCAGGACAAGGTCCAAAAGGTCCCAATAGGGACTGGCTGGTTCCTGGGATCAGAGTTATGGGCCTGCTTCCAAGGTCGTGGGGCAAGTCCTGACCCCTTGGAAGCAGGGATCATGACAGTGCCCTAGTGATTTTGACAATGTAATCGAATTTTGACAGTCTTTCTCAGGCATCCTGACAGTTTCTCCTAGCTTCAGCCAGGCTTAATTCCTCTTCCGTTTCCCAGTGTTCGAGCTTCCATCCGCCCTATGTCCTCCTCCCATTTCTCCAGTTCCCCCCTTAGTGTCTTTAGGATACCTCCCACAGTGGCAATGGCCTTCCCCCTCCCCACTACTTTCATTGCCCCGCACACCGTGCTCCAGTCCTTCACACTACCTACATTTCGCTCCAAATGTTCCTCTATTTTGGTTTTGAGTCTATCTCTAAAGATTTGGTCTGTCAAAGCATCTGTGGGCATACACCACATCGGTATGGGGGGCCTTGGAGCCAGCATCCTCCACTCCAGCAGTAGCGGCAAGTGGTCCGAGATTGACCTGCCTAGGTATTGTGCCGATTCTATTTCCGCCAGTTGGGTCCTACCTACAAATAGGTAATCTATCCTGGTGTACAGGGTATGGAGCGGAGAAAAATAGGAATAACCCCTATCGTTAGGGTGCAGCTCCCACCATACATCCACCAGATCTAGATTCCGTAGCAGTGCATTCAGTGCCATGGAAGCTGTCCCCTATCTATTCGCAGGTGGGAAAGACCTGTCCAAGTCTAAATCCATCACACAATTGAGTTCGCTGACCCAGATGAAAAAAAATTCCCGGAATGGTGTTATTTTAGTGTATAGCATACTAAGATGTGCTGGGATTCCATGATTGGGGAACTAGGAGTTAATTATGCATACCTCTACTTGTTCTATGTAACCCCGTAATATTAGATACCTCCCATCCGCACCAGCCTCCATCCCCAGCAACCTGGAAGGCACAGTGGAGTTCACCCATATAAAGACTCCCTGAGCATATTTGGAGTATGCCACTCTGTACCCTTGTCCCCCCCAAGCGCTCTTTCACCTTTGCCATATTTGAATTAGGCCTGATGTCATTAAAGGGCCAAGCAGGATGAAAGCTGATCTCTCTCTTCCGACCTATTGTGACAGCAAAGGAGGGGACACTATATGCGGATATTAAAGCTCATCTTGAGAATTTGAAATCAAAAACGTTAACAAAACCTGAGAACCTGGGTAGAGGAGGAATTGGTTAAAGTAAATTTAGATACTATAACTTTCATTCAAAACCCAATGAAGGTTAAAAAACTCTGGGATGAAATGGACTGGATACTTACAACTGATAATACGCGTTCTTTGGCATGGAAAAACTCATTTTTGAAAGTTGATAAAAAGCAGGGTTTCTTAGCAAAATATTTGGTAAAGTTTCCAGATGGGAAGATTAGAAATAATTTCCTCAGAGTACGCTTAAATGTAGCTCACACTGGAGAGGTCCTCTCGAAAAGGGGATTGGGGGCACTTCCATTATGTTATGTGATGTCTACAAAAACCCAGAGGAACAATCATTGAAGCACTTAATGGACTGTGATGGTGTTATGCTTGAACTAAAATGGCGCTGGTGCGCAGTGCATTCTGGGAGCGCTTGGAGCCATGATGGAAATTTACTTCATGCCTCAGTGAAAAGCTGCACACATTTTGCTGAGTGTTAGATTCACGGTGCTAAAAAAACATGCTTTCCAAACCTGGTATGCAGACAAGGACATTTCTGCTGGGAAAGCTAACTTTGTTATGGTTTGTTACTGTTCTCCGCGGAGCGTGTTTTTAGAGGAGGGAGGCACTCTGCTCCTTGAGGGTGGCTGTCGATTGACCCAGCTGGCAACCGATGGCTGCTCATCAACTGCGCAAGTGCCATTTCCAGAAGGTTCGAGAACTGCCACCCCTTTTCGGAGTGTGTATATATGAGGAAACCCGGAGGTGGTCAGGTGAGACTTCAGCCGGAGGAGGACGCTTACGTCCGGCACTCCTGTGGTGCTCTCGGCCTGGCTGTTCCCGGGGTCTTCCAGCTGCTTCTGGGTGAGATGAGGAATCCAGTTACGCTCACGGTGATGTATTTCCTTTTGAATTCTTTGCTTCTTCTATGATTTATGTCTATGTTACTTCTGTGAGTTATTTCTATGTTATCACTGGTTGCTTCTAAACTTTGAATAAATAGCCGTATAAATGCTCATTATTTCTCTAAGAGTGTGTGGTTGCGAGTTATTGAGTCTTTCTGCGTTCAAAGTATTTGCTCTGTAATTGCATTGGTGATTTATGAGTTTCCGTGCACTCTGGGGAGAGCAATACATTTTTGGCGTCACGAACAGGATACTTGTGATGAGTTGTTCCGAGTATTCAAGAATCTGTTTGAACATAGATAGGATTCGGTTATCTTGCAAGTGAAAGTAAGTGGGTAGTGAAGTTTTTGAGTAGTGAAGTTTTTTCCGTTGCCGGTGTGTGCGTGCCTGTGGGAGTGATTGCAGTGTCGAGAGAAAAAATATATAGATATAAAGAGGTTTTGTTTTGTTTGCGATAATGAGTAGTTTGTTCAGGAAAAAGAGTGTTACCGCTGGCGGTGAATGTTCTGATGTTGTTATTCCAGGCTGGACTAAGAGTCCATATGATAAGTTGGCCCAGGCGTGGGCATGTGGCGCAGGTCTAAGTGAAACATGGGATCAGGGATTGGGAGATGCTGATCCGGCTGATGTAATGGCATGCTTGCAAGAAGTTCCAGTAGAACGTGGCAGAGAATGTGCGGCATTAGGTAGGCGAGGTTGGCTTCTTTTGCATGCTTATAGTAAAATACATCAAATGAAAGTGGAAATGAAAAATGAGGTTTTGCGATTAGAGAGAGAGCTGGCTGCAGAAAGGCAGACTGCGTTAATGCAGCAGATTCAACTGTTTAAAGATAAGGCTGACACATATCAGGCTGTGGCCGAGAGGGCAGCAGTCAAAGTAGCCCTGTATAAGTATAGGAAAAGACAGGGAGGGGTCAACAAAAGAAAGGTGGCAGCCGTAATCCCTACAGCTGGTGTGGACTGGGATCCGGATAAGTGGGATGGTGATATTTCTGATTCAACCAGTCTAAAAAGTAGTTCCGCAAATGAGTCTGTCCCCAAAATGGAAACGAAACAGAAAAAAGTGGCGGCTAAGCCCGTTATAAGATCACGAGCCGGACTCCACCCGCAGAATCCTGCTAGCGGAACGGTGGATTTAACCACGCTGGAGGATTACACACAGCAGGAGGTTGGGAAAATTATTACCCGTTTGAGGCACAAATCAGGGGAAGCTTTATTGACATGGATGGTGAGATTGCTAGATGGGGGTGCGGCAGGGTTGTTGGTAGATTCTACGGATTCACCGCGTTTTTTACCCCTGTCAATTGACACCAATGTACAGGAGGTCTTAAGGGCAGGACCACCCCCTGACGCAAATGGTCAAGATACACTGGTGTCTTTGTTGCACCTGGTAGCCCAAGCATGTAACTGTAAATACCCCATTACCACAGATTGACCTAGTGAAGAAACGAAGTGGTACACGTTGAGAGAGGCAATTCAAAAAGTCAGAGAGCATGCTATGAAAGAGGCTATTCACATAGATGCTCCTGATCACATGGGAGCTGTGCCGCTCTCAGTTTCAACTCGAAACATGGTGATTAGAACCGCACCACCCGCATACAAAAGTGTCATTATGACTTTGCTCGTAGGTATGACGGGCAAAGCTACTGATGAGGTAGCGGATGTCATTCGGCAACTTGCAGATTTAGGGGAGTGGGATAAGAGCGATAACAAGCCACGGGAGAGAGAGGGGCGTAGTGAGAGAAGAACCGAAGGCAGGCGGCAAGATAGCAGAGACTCCTGAGTGACCCGAAAATACATGTTTTTGGCTTTGTTAAAAGATGGTGTGCCACACGAAATTGATGGCATTGAAACCAGAGTAATGTATGAATTATACAAAAAACGAGGACTTGCAGCCAAAGAGCGCTATAAACAGGTTAAGAAACAAGTAGATACCACGCCACAGGGGGACACCTCACCTTCTGCTCCCCCTGCGGAAGAACAAGATGAAGGGTCTATGGGGACACCTTCCCCGTACCAGCCAACATCCGCTGATTTGAGAAAGGTGGTGAGTGCCATGTTAGAGGCGGAGTCAAGTCACACTCATTCGAAGTTTGACTAGGGCTTCGGCCAAGCTCCGGCAGCGTCTGCCCGCATAAAAGTTGATAGGTAGCCTCATGTTGATGTGAAGATTTTTTGGGGGCCAGGAAATACACAAGGGGTGCGAGCATTGATAGACACCGGGGGGGGCCTCTTTGATTCATGGCAATCCAACACGATTTAAAGGCAAACAGTTTACTATTACAGGTCTAGGGGGAAAGGAGACCCCTGCAGTACAAACGAAAGTGGAGATGAAAATAGGCAATTTGAATAGGCAGAAAAACCAAGTTTTGATTGTCCCGATACCTGAATATATAATTGGCTTTGACATTTTGGAAGGGTTGTACCTTGGGACTTGGCGGTAAAACGTACCAGTTTGGGGTGAGTGCATTGATCTGTACACCCATTACCGTAGGCAAATTGAAGATGCCCCCAGTGCAAGTGCCGGTGGCAACCAAGCGGGTAGCAATGAAACAATACCACATTCCTGGGGTGCACAAGGAAATTTCAGACACCATCAAAGAGTATACTTGGTATGCAGTGATCGATTTAGCCAATGCATTTTTCTCTGTGCCAATTGCTGCAGAGTGTCAAGAGCAGTTTGCATTTTCGTGGAGTGGACGTCAGTACACTTTCACGGGGCTACCTATGGGGTACGTACATAGCCCGACTATCTGTCACCGGCTGGTGGCAGAGCACTTAGACAAGATACAGTGTAAACCTGACATACAAATCTCTCATTACATTGATGATATTTTGATTCAGGGCAAGGATGAGCACAGTGTGCAAAGCCAGTTAGATGTCATTATGGAAGGATTGAAGAAGGAAGGGTGGGAGATTAACCCGAATAAAATACAAGGTCCAGCTGAAACAGTAATATGAGTTTCAGTGGGGGGAAGAGCAGCAGAAAGCCTTTGAGCTGGCGAAAGACACCGTGCAGCAGGTGCTTGATTTATGGCCATTGAAGGAAGGCAAAGTGGAATTAAATGTGTCTGTACAAGACAATTATGCTAACTGGAGTGTGTGGCAGAAACAAGACAAGAAACATGTACCATTGGGGTTTTGGAGTCGTACGTTGCCCGATGCTGGTAACTCATACACTCCGTTTGAGAAACAATTGCTGGCGTGTTATTGGGCTCTTGTTGATACTGAGCAAATGACGGTGGGCCATGATGTATTAATGAGACCAGAAATACCAATCATACAATGGGTACTGAGCTCTCTTGAAACGCATAGAATAGGACATGCTCAAGAAGCCAGCATAATTAAGTGGAAATGGTATATTCAAGACAGAGCCAAATCAGGAAAGGGTGGAGTGGCAAAATTACATGAGCAAGTAGCCAACATACCGCCCTAAGATTACATACCACCGGAAGTGCCTGAAAAACGTAAGTCTCCCGTGAAATGGGGAGTACCTTACAGTGATTTGACCGTGGAGCAAACAGAGCATGCTTGGTTCACGGATGGTTCAGCTCAATATGTGGGAACTGAGCGGTACTGGAAAGCAGTGTTGTACAATCCCAAAACAAAAAAGATGTTGACAACGACAGGGAAAGGGAAGAGCAGTCAGTTCGCAGAGCTTTACGCAGTTTACCAAGCATTGAAACAAGAGACCCCTGGTCAATGTTATGTGTACACAGATTCATGGTCAGTGACGAATGGATTGGCAGTGTGGTTGCCAACTTGGCAAAAGAATGGGTGGAAGATTCATTCAAAAGAGTTGTGGTGAAAAGAACTGTGGCAAGATATTGCAGAAATGTTATCACAAAGTGAAGTCACTGTATATCATGTGGACGCGCATTGTGCCACAGACTCATTAGAACGTTGGTTTAATTCTGTTGCAGACGAACACACCAAGATTTCATCTGTGGATGCAGAGGCTCAGGAAGACGATTTGGAGGGTTTGGCCACATGGGCTCATCAGAAATGTGGGCACCTTGGAGAAAAGGCTACTATCAGGTGGGCACAAGCTCGAGGAATCTTCCTTTAGTAGTAGTGAAAACGATCATTTTGCAATGTCCAGTGTGCCAACACCAACTGCATAGACCTATCCCTCAGATTGTTCGAGGTACATTGCGAAGAGGAAAATTACCAGGTCAAATTTGGCAGATTGATTATATCGGTCCCATGCCAATCAGTAAAGGTTGTCAGTATGCATGTACTATTGTGGATACATACTCAGGATATTTGATGGTTTTGCTGTGCAAACGCGCAACACAACTGAACACCATCAGGTTGTTAGATCAGATCTTACTACATTATGGAGTGCCTTTGCAGATTCAAAGTGACAATGGGTCACATTTCAAAGGCAAATTAATCCAGGAGTATTGTCAGGAAAAGAGCATTGAGTGGTTGTATCACGTACCTTATTATCCAGCTGCTTCCGGGTTAATTGAACGAACGAATGAATGGGTTATTGAAAGAACAGTTGCGCAAATCTGGAGATGGCAATTTGGCAGGCTGGCGTGATCGTGTGTTTGATGCGGTGCAAGTATTAAACAATAGACCTGTGAATGAGCATGAAACTCCTTTGATGCGATTAATGATTCGTACTTTACAGGTTCAACCCAATTCAGTCAGAGAAACACTATTGTACTGGGAAATTACTCCAGGTTCTTTAGCTCCCTATCGAGCAACTCCAGAGTCAGCAGGGGTAGACTTGCATTCCCATGAAGAAATCAGATTAGACCCGAGAGGGATGGTTGTAATTGAAACAGGGATTGGAATACAAATTCCCCCAGAGCATATGGGATGGATTGCCCCTAGATCAGGCCTATCATTGAAGGGAGTTCAAGTGTTGGGAGGGGTAATTAATGCTGATTACCAAGGCGAGATTAAAGTCATCCTAATGAATAGTGGGGACCAATTGTTATCAATCCACAAGGGTGATCGGGTGGCCCAATTGATCATTATTCCCGTTAAGTTGTCCATGATTAAGAAGGGGGAGCCTCCTACAGTGTTAACTACTCGTGGGGATCGCTGTTTTGGCTCTTCAGACAGTATGGTACCGGGTGCAAAGGTGTGGGTGGAAAAGCCAAGTGGCCCACCAATGCCCGCAGATGTCATTGCATCAGGCAAAGATCAAGTAGTTTTAGACATGGAGCCTGGTAGAAAGAAATGGCAATATGTGCCGGCAGACAAATGTTACCTGAGAGAGTGATGTGCAACACTGATATCTCTTTTCTGGGTTTGCCTTGTAGATCCTGTGTCTGGCTGGTGTAATTGTGCTACTAAATGGACTCCTTTTGGGAGAGTTAAACAGCCTGCTGCTACCAACGAAAAATGTCACATCTGTGCCAGTGATCAAGGGGATACTGATAGTGATGAATAATGTTGTCCCAAAGCAGCCTTATGCCGATGCCGAAAAGCCAGCCAGACCGAAGACATGGATTCGTGAAATTTGGCAAACGAGTCAGGAGCAAGTGAAAACAACCTTGATGCCAGTCGTGCAAGAAGCATTTTCAGGACGGCGAAAACATTCTCCTATGATCACCCAGACGGAGAATATGTGGATATATCTGGCACAGCAGGTGCTCAACATATCGCACTTCTGTCTTACTGATGTGCCCAATACTGAAGCTTTACTGACTACGTGCTTAGTAGCAGTGCTGATGCCTGTTCCAGTTTTAAAGCATATCTTCGGCGTCACACACAATGATTCTTTGGTTCAAGATTCTGATATTAGGCAATCTTTTTCCGTTTATGAGTACTGTCGGTTTTGCCAAGAAAGCGACCGCAAATGGAGAAATTTGACACGTGTTGTTACTTATAATATAACCCAAGGTGATGTATGTTATTTTATGACCTGCAATGCACAAGAAATTGGCAAATGCCAACATATCGATTTAACCAAACAGTACAATCATACAAGGTTTGAGCAGCGACTGTGTTCGCGAGTGCCACGCAAATGCACCAGTGTAAATAATACTATGTCTTGTAATCATAAGGTGATAGCTGCCAGTCATTTGAATCATGTGAAACTTCCAACAGGATGGCTCTTTTCATGTGGCAACATCGCATGCACTTATATTCCAGCTAACATTTCCAGAGGTCCATGTGCTTTAACTCGATTAGGACTAATGATGTTTCCTTTACACCCAGCGATAACTCGAGGTAAAAGGTCAACTTTCGAATCTGTGGGTCTATCTCCTGATTGTGATTCACATGTACAATTGTTATCACAAGCTGAGGTTCTAGCATTAACCCTTTCATTAGTGGGAGTTTGGGGTTTAGCTGCTGGGGGTTACAAATCTTTGATGACATTAGCATGTTTAGTAGTCAAAAGCCTTAATGTAACGCTCACCTGATTCCCGTAGAGGCGCCGGTCTTGACTGGGCGTATACCGTATCTTCAAAGGTGATGTGTAACACACGGCTGGCTCTTTGGGCTGGACTTCTGTGCACTGTATGTCTGGCTCGAAGGGTAAGATGTCTGCAGATAGAAAATGTGGGATTAATGAACTGGGTTATTGAATGTCTCTCTCTTCTTCCCTTTCTCTTCTCCTGTAGAACCCCAAAGGTTAACGCTCTCACCTTAGGTAAGTGAATGCCGTGCCCTCCATCTGCCTCGAGGCAGGGTGCTGTAACCAGTTTCTTCACTGGATAAGGGGAGCAGGCCTCTTGACTTCAGAGGACTGCTGTCCGTCGTTTACTGCACGAACGGTAAGTTTCGAGTAATTCTAATGTCTTTAAAGTCTTTAGTAATGATGTCTCTTGTTTTGCAGGGTTCCGGCGATGGCGGATGGCGGGCTGAAGTGAGTTGAAGATGGAGCCCGTGTGATGAATAGAAGGGCCTGGAAGCACGTAAGTAAGCGCTTGTTGCCTGCTTCACGATGCGCTCTAACTGTCTTTTTATTTTGCAGGTACAAGTTCGGGGCGGCTGCAGGGTGCCGGAATACCCACTGGGTTAGATGTGGAAAGGAGCAATGGCACGTGAGTATTAAAGTTCCCCAATGTCTTTAAACGCACCTTGTTTTGTCTTTCAGATGCGGGATGCAGCGCCGAAGGCCTCCGGAGCGTGCGAAGAGTTGGTAAGCTTTTGTCTTTCAGATGCCGGAATGCAGTGTGAAGACCTCCGGAGCGCACGAAGAGTAGGTAAGCCTTTGTCTTTCAGATGCCGGAATGCAGCGCGAGGCGTTGGTGACAGCCGATGGACCAGGTAAGTGAAGAGCTGTCACTGAAGACCGTAATGCTAACCTGTTCTTTCTTGTCTTTATAGGTGTTGCTGAAGACTGGATTCAGAATGGTAAGCCTTTTTCCTTAGGCCCAGGATCAGATGCAGAAGACACGATGAGCGTTCTGCTGCTGAGGATGCAGAATAACGCAAAGCAAGATTCATCCATCGGGTGTGGTTTAAATAGCCTCCTGTAGTGCTTAGGTGTCTCCTTCCACAGCCACGCCTAGGTAAGAAAAGAGTTCCTGCTTTCCAGAAGAGTTCCAGTGTTCTGAATCTAGGGAGTGGCTCCTGCCCCACCCAACAGGAAAAGTAGTTCCAAACAGAAGAGGATCAGAGACTCAACTGGCAGGCAAGTAAGCAGCATGGTCTGCTGCAGGTAAGTCCACCCAAGCATTATGAGCCCGGCGCTTCCAGCGCTGGGACTGGGCATATTTATGAGCCTGGTGCCACTGGCGCCAGGACTGGGTCCAAAAGGTCCCAATTGGGACTGGTTGGCACTCGGAACCTGGGTTATGGATCTGCTTCCAAGGGAGTTGGGAAAACCCTGACCTTTTGGAAGCAGAGATCATGACAGTACCCCCCCTCAAGGCCCCTCCCAAACCGGGCTTCTCCGGGGGTTTTGGCTTGTCAGGAAATGTTCGGTGAAATCTTTTGATTAGGCGAGGAGCGTGGACATATTCAGCAGGTTCCCAGGATCTCTCTTGGGGGCCGTAGCCTTTCCAGTCAATTAGGTAGAATAGTTTAGATTTGGAGATCTTGGAGTCCAGAATGCTTTTGACTTCAAACTTGAGTTCCCCATCAACTAGGATAGGTTTTGGAGATTTGGTTAGTCGGGTTTGAGGTTGCACAGGTTTTAATAGAGAGACGTGGAAGACCGGATGTATCTTCATGTGCGGGGGCAAGTCCAACTTGACCGCTACTGGGTTTACTATGGTAGTGATGCAATAGGGACCAAGGTATCTTGGGTTGAATGTGCGTGGCCCTTTTAGAGGTAGATATTTGGTGGATAACCAGACTTGATCCCCTACTTGATATTGAGGGGCTTCCTTCCGATGTTGATCTGCTCCTTTCTTGTATTGTTCTTTAGCCCTTTGAAGGTGAGAAACAGCTTCCTTAAAGGCTTGGGTGATTGTTGAATGCAGGTAGTCTACTGCTGGTGTTTCAAGATCTTGGAGGGGATCCAACTCCGAGGTTCGAGGGTGACTGCCGTACAAAAGAAAAAACGGGGTTTTCCCAGTTCCCGAATGGACAGAGTTATTGTAGGCACATTCGGCTATCCAAAGGATGTCTTTCCAAGTTTTTTCAGTTTGTTGCAGCATGCAGCATAAATACTGTTCCAGAGTTTGATTGGTCCTCTCGGTTTGTCCGTCGGTCTGAGGGTGGTGACTGGTCGATAGTCTCACATCAATTTGAGCCGACCGACAGCAACTTCGCCAAAAATGAGAAATAAATTGACTACCTCGATCCGAAATTAGAACCGAAGGAAAACCGTGCAATCGGACGATGTTTTTGAGAAATTTTCGGGCCAGAGTTGCTGCTGTTGGCAAGCCTTTGAGCGGAATGAAATGCGCCATCTTGGAGAATAAGTCCACGATTACTAGAATCGTATTGTATCCGGAGCATGGAGGTAGATCGGTGATGAAGTCCATAGAAAGCGTATGCCAAGGGCGAGGTGGGATGTCAATAGGGCGTAAGAGGCCTGCTGGTCTTTCCTTTTGACTCTTGTTTTGGGCGCATACTCCACAGGACATTATAAAGTCTCTGATATCTTTTTTCCAAGACGGCCACCAGAAGTAGCGCTTGTTCTTTTCTGAGGTCTTGGCCATACCGGGATGTCCTTCCATTAAAGAATCGTGATAACAAGAGATTACTTTTTTCTGTAAATCTGTGCTGGGTAGGTATAATCGTTCTTGGAAATACAATAAGTTGTCCTTTACTGCAAAGTCCTTTCCCTGCAGATGCCAATTCTGTATGTCTGCTGGAGTTAAAAGTTGCCTGGCTTTATCCTTAACTTCCTCTATGGATTCTGTGGCGATTACACCCAGAATTCTTTGTTCGGGAATGATTGGTACAGGTTTAGGGTTGATCAAGTGTTCTTCCACTCCCATCCGAGAAAGGGCATCAGCTTTACCGTTTTTTGTACCAGGTCGATAGGTAATTATGAAGTCAAACTCGGCAAAGAATAATGCCCAACGGAGTTGCCTAGAGGATTGAGCTTTTGCGGTTTTCAAATATTGCAGGTTTCGGTGATCCGTAATCACAGTAACGGTGTGTCGGGCCCCCAGCAGATAATGCCGCCAAGCCTTAAAGGCAGACTTGATAGCCAGAAGTTCCTTGTCAGTAATCGTGTAATTGATTTCAGGAGGCGAGAATTTGCGGGACCAAAATGCCACGGGATGCAACTGATTGGTTACCGGGTCCTTTTGTGATAGAACTGCCCCCATGGCAAGGCTTGAAGCATCAGTTTCCACGATCTAGGGGAGTTCGGGGCAAGGGTGTTTTAAGATTGGTGCAGAGATAAATTTAGTCTTCAAATCCTGGAAAGCTTGTTCTGCCTCGGTAGACCATTCAAAACGTTTGTTTTTCTTTAACAAGGCAGTGATGGGCTGGACTATTCGAGAGAATTCGGGGATAAACCTGCGGTAAAAGTTAGCGAAGCCTAACATGCTTTGCACACCTTTTACGGAGGATGGTGATGGCCATTTGAGAACTGCATCGACCTTCTTTGAATCTATACGCACTCCGCCAGGTGATAATATGAATCCCAAGAATTCAACTTCAGTCACGTTGAAAACACATTTTTCCAACTTAGCGAAAAGTTTGTGTTGACGCAATCTTTCGAGGACCATTTTCACGTGTTTCCCATGTTCAGATTCCGATGAAGAATAAACGAGGATGTCGTCAATGTAAACAACAACACACACATCTATGAGCTCTCGGAGGACATCGTTCATAAAATATTGAAAGGCGGCCGGGGCATTACAAAGTCCGAAGGGCATGACCTGATATTCAAATAGCCCATACTTGGTGCGGAAGGCCGTCTTCCATTCATCGCCCTCTTTTACTCGTACCAAGTGGTAAGCTCCTCTAAGATCCAGCTTTGTATATATGCATGCTTTTCTGACTTGGTCCAGGAGTTCAGGGATCAAAGGTAACGGATATCTATTCTTAACGGTGATCTGGTTCAGGGAGCGATAATCTATACAAGTTCTAAGGTCTCCTTCCTTTTTTGGAACGAAGAACAAAGCTGAAGAAGCAGGGGACTTGGAAGGACGAATAAACCCATTTGCCAGGTATTGATCCAGGTATTGTCGAAGGTGAAGGTTCTCAGGCTCGGTGAGGGCATAAATTCTACTACAAGGAGGAGTAGATCCAGGTATCAGGTCGATCTGGCAGTCATATGACCTATGAGGAGGTAGAGAGTTAGCCTGATCCTTCCGGAAAACATCTTGGTATTCTAGGTATTCGGGAGGTAACTGGGGAGTCTCTGAAGAAATTGCTGCCAGTGCAACACCAGGTGGAGGGTGACAAGTAGAGACACATTCTGGAAACTGGACCGTTCTTGCTCGCCAATCGATCAGAGGATTGTGTTTCTCTAACCAAGGTATTCCTAGAATAATCTGAAACTGAGGGGCCTTGATCACATCGAACACGATCTTCTCATGGTGTCCATCTTGACTTACTAGCGTCACTTCTTGAGTGGTATGCGTTACTGGCCCGGAGGCTATCTCCGTATCATCCACCGTAGTAATGACGTCCTTTACAGCCTTGGGACAAAGAGTTAGATTCATCCTCAAAACCATTTCATGATCCACATAATTGCCGATGGCACCGCTGTCGACGTAAGCTTCAATTGCATGTAATCGATCCGGATTATCAGGGCTAATGAGGACCATAGGTATCACGAAATGCGAGGTCACAGAACTGGTTTTCACGCTCGGCAAGAGGACCTCTATTCTTGTCGGGCGAGGTCATTTCCCTGCTCAGAGTTTGTAACTTTGGTAACTGCAGCTCCTACTGCCTTCTTGGCAGGTTTCACCGGACAGTCTCGAAGAAAGGGCCCTGAGTTTCCGCAATAGAGGCATAATTGCAACTGTTTTCTCCTTTCCCGCTCCTTTTGTGTTAGAGGATCTTTCAGACCCCCTTTTTGCATGGGTTCCCCGGAGTCTACTCCTTTGGAAGGAGTTGGCGGTTTGGAAAATACTCGAGCATCAAACTTGGAACGATCAGCCTTCCTGTTCTGCAGTCTGTGATCTATTTGAACGACTAAGTCTATATAGTCCGAACAATCTTGTGGGGGATTCACTATTTGGGCTAACACATCTTTGAGCTCTCTGCGTAGACCTCTATAAAACAGCGTAATCCTTTTGTCCTCAGGCCAGTGAGTTTCCACTATCAGTCTGTTGAAAGACGCAATATAAGCCAAAAGGTTTTGATTACCTTGTCGCAACGAAAGAAGCTCATTGTCCAAGGCCTGCCCCTGTGAATGTCTTGCGAACAGTTTTTCCATACTGAGCTGAAAAGCTTGAAAATCATGGAGGACCGGATCATCTTGATTTACTAGAGGGATCGACCAGTCTGCCGCATTGCCACTAAGGTACGAAAGCACGAAAGCTACTTTAGCTTGATCAGTTGGAAAGGCTGCTGGCCGGCATAAGAAATGCAACCGGCACTGATTGATAAATACTGCAAACCTCTTTGGGTCACCAGAAAATCGTTCAGGCGGAGCCAGAGGTACATTCCCAGGTAGGTTGATCTGCACTGGATTCATAGAGGATGTAGAAGGAAGATTTCCCCCAGATGCGGGTAACGGGGTCTGTCCGGCTTGTGACTGTAGCAATTGTCTAGCGAGATCATCTGTTCGCTCCTTGGAAATAATCAGTTCCCTTCTTAGAGCGTTCGTTTCCTGACGGGCTGCATGCACTTCTGCCCTTAGTTCCCCAAGTAACTGGGCTAGCTGGTCGGTATCCGAGGTTTCCATAGCGCCTGGACGGGAGTTTTGTGGTAGGCTTTGCGTTCTGTAACGCTCACCTGATTCCCGTAGAGGCGCCGGTCTTGACTGGGCTTATACCGTATCTTCAAAGGTGATGTGTAACACACGGCTGGCTCTTTGGGCTGGACCTCTGTGCACTGTATGTCTGGCTCGAAGGGTAAGATGTCTGCAGATAGAAAATGTGGGATTAATGAACTGGGTTATTGAATGTCTCTCTCTTCTTCCCTTTCTCTTCTCCTGTAGAACCCCAAAGGTTAACGCTCTCACCTTAGGTAAGTGAACGCCGTGCCCTCCATCTGCCTCGAGGCAGGGTGCTGTAACCAGTTTCTTCACTGGATAAGGGGAGCAGGCCTCTTGACTTCAGAGGACTGCTGTCCGTCGTTTACTGCACGAACGGTAAGTTTCGAGTAATTCTAATGTCTTTAAAGTCTTTAGTAATGATGTCTCTTGTTTTGCAGGGTTCCGGTGATGGCGGATGGCGGGCTGAAGTGAGTTGAAGATGGAGCCCGTGTGATGAATAGAAGCGCCTGGAAGCACGTAAGTAAGCGCTTGTTGCCTGCTTCACGATGCGCTCTAACTGTCTTTTTATTTTGCAGGTACAAGTTCGGGGCGGCTGCAGGGTGCCGGAATACCCACTGGGTTAGATGTGGAAAGGAGCAATGGCACGTGAGTATTAAAGTTCCCCAATGTCTTTAAACGCACCTTGTTTTGTCTTTCAGATGCGGGATGCAGCGCCGAAGGCCTCCGGAGCGTGCGAAGAGTTGGTAAGCTTTTGTCTTTCAGATGCCGGAATGCAGTGTGAAGACCTCCGGAGCGCACGAAGAGTAGGTAAGCCTTTGTCTTTCAGATGCCGGAATGCAGCGCGAGGCGTTGGTGACAGCCGATGGACCAGGTAAGTGAAGAGCTGTCACTGAAGACCGTAATGCTAACCTGTTCTTTCTTGTCTTTATAGGTGTTGCTGAAGACTGGATTCAGAATGGTAAGCCTTTTTCCTTAGGCCCAGGATCAGATGCAGAAGACACGATGAGCGTTCTGCTGCTGAGGATGCAGAATAATGCAAAGCAAGATTCATCCATCGGGTGTGGTTTAAATAGCCTCCTGTAGTGCTTAGGTGTCTCCTTCCACAGCCACGCCTAGGTAAGAAAAGAGTTCCTGCTTTCCAGAAGAGTTCCAGTGTTCTGAATCTAGGGAGTGGCTCCTGCCCCACCCAACAGGAAAAGTAGTTCCAAACAGAAGAGGATCAGAGACTCAACTGGCAGGCAAGTAAGCAGCATGGTCTGCTGCAGGTAAGTCCACCCAAGCATTATGAGCCCGGCGCTTCCAGCGCTGGGACTGGGCATATTTATGAGCCTGGTGCCACTGGCGCCAGGGCTGGGTCCAAAAGGTCCCAATTGGGACTGGTTGGCACTCGGAACCTGGGTTATGGATCTGCTTCCAAGGGAGTTGGGAAAACCCTGACCTTTTGGAAGCAGAGATCATGACACTTAATCATACTTCTCAGGCATTAGAAGAATTACTCCATGATAGTCAAGTTATTTTTTTTTTATTTGATTCAATTGTACAAACAAATTTTTCAAAGGTAAAATAAAATAAAAAAAAAAAGAAAAGAAAAAGAACAACAAAAAAGGTCCAATGTATCCGTAAAGTTCCATTAAGATCCCCATCAACATTAAATATTCCTAAAACGCGAAAGGTAAGTCCCTTCCCAGTCCTTCATTTTGACCATTTCCGATGTTATTGCAACCTGACCTATTAAGTTCTTTACGTAACCTAGTTATACTAAGAGTCTTTAACCAGGTTGTGTTGTCAGGCTTCTTTCCCTTATTTATTTAATCCCTAAATCCGCTTCACAATGTTCACGTTTTTGTTTTGCTTCCAGTTTTTATAAGACGTGCTCAGACATTTTCACATATGAAGTCTTCTCCTTCGATGAGGTTTTTTCACACCTTAGACCACAAAAAAAAAATCCTCCTGTTTCCTTTACTTTGTTGTCCGCTTAATATTTTCAAAGAAGGATGCCACCGCAATCACATTTTTAGTATTTTCTCTTTCGTTAAAGGCCTGCCACCAATTATTCTCCGTCAGTGTGGTAAACGATTGCATTGTTTTCCCTAGATAGACTGATCTCGATGTACTTAAACCTTCACATTCGAGTAAAAGATGTCGGCTAGTTTCTACTGTCTCCTCTGATTTGCAGTATCTACATTTGTTATGTGATGACAATTTCCTTATGAATTCAATTTTGTTGGTTTGTAGTTGGTTCAGCCGAAATCTCAGATATGTTCTGGCCAACCTTTTATCCGGAAACTTTTTTAAGTAACTTCTTGTGTCGTATAGTTTTTTCGGGACCGTTGGAAAGTCTTTCATCAACTTATATGCTTGCGCTATGTCCTCTGTCCTGATCCAGTCTGCTTCAAAGATTTTTTTTTGATATTTTGACTGGATTTGTTTCAAGTGTCTCTTCCGAGACATCTAGATCTCTCAATAGCTTCGTATTTCTCAACTTCCAGTCTTTTAGTGCATATATCTTGTCCGTTGTCATCTCGTTCTTCACCAGCTCCAATGGTTTTGGTTTATTCTCCAATTGTAGTTTTCGGTATAACATTAGCATGTTTCTCTCCTGGATCGCTTTTAGTGACACGAGACATAGTTCTCTCCTTAATAGTGGCATTGGTGTTGATTGTGCCAGATTGAGCACTTTCTTCCAGAAATAGCTCTCTAGTTTAATCCACAGTGCTTCAGGTATCAGGAACATTGCATCCGCTCCGTAAAGGATTGAAGGGACCACCTTTGCTTTGTAAAAGTTGATTACTGCCAGTAGAGAAAATTTCCCATATTTTTTGTCGATCATCCGTGCTTGTATGGTTAAGTTTTTATCTTTGTCCATAGCAGGTTTTGCATTGTTGTTTCGGACTCACTGATTGACATCATGACACCCAGATATTTGAAGTCTTTTACTTTTTCTAATTTTAGCCCCTCTGCGAACCAGTTCTGCTTGCTTCGTTTCTTCTTTTTCTTGCCTTCCCAGGCCATTATTTTGGTTTTTTCTGGATTCAGCTTTAGATTGTTTCGCTTCAGATATGTGATCAAGTTCGTCAACTGTCTTTCCAGACCGATTGGCGTGTTATCCAACAGGATGATGTCGTCTGCATATAACAGGCGCGATATTTTTTCGCCACCAATAGTTGGAGGGAAGCATCTTATTTCCTTCTCATACTCAGCATAGTCAGCGATATGCGCGTTATATAATGCAGGGGCCAGGGGGCAGCCTTTCTTCACCCCTCTGAAGGTTGGAATTTCCCTCGACAGTAGTCCGTCTTGCCCAAGCCTTACTTTAATAGATGTGTCCTGGTACAATGTTTGAATCGGGCCCATAATAGCTGCAGGGCCCTTCATAGCTTCCAGCTTTTCCCATAATATGTCCCTGTTGACCTGGTCAAATGCCTGTACCAGGTCAACAAATTCCATGTATACGGGTTGACCGGTCTGCGTGGCCTTGGCTTTGATTGTTGTCAGCATCAATATATTGGTCGATGTTCCTGCGTTTTTTACAAATCCTGTCTGGAATGTATCGCCCCCATTTTCAGCTTTGAGCCAGGCTTGAAATGCTTCCAAGGCAAGCCCGCCGTATATTTTCCCAATGACATCCAGTAAGGATATAGGGCGATAGTGGCAGGGATCTTCTCGGTTTTCACGTTCAAAGATTGGGACTACTATAGCTTTTCTCCATGAAGCCGGTATGTTTTGCTCCTGGTTACAGATTTTGAAGATGTTGCTAATCAAGGGGGCCCATATCTCTTGATGTTGTTTTAGGTCGCTGTTTGTGATCCCATCAGGCCCCGGGGCCCTTGACTTGTTGAGTTTTTTGATTTTTGCTAGGATATCTTCTTCCCTTGTTGTGATCTCCCATGGAGACTCAGTCCCAATTATCTTTTTTCGCAAGCCGGGTCTCTCGATGACGGGCAGTGGTGCATATAGGTTGGAAAAATGGGAGATCCACCTCGTTTCTCCGACACTATTTTGTAATGCGATAGTACAGGACATCATAGTGCTTTTTATTAGGGTCCAAAAGTCTCTTGATTTTTTCCCACATAATGTTTTTAACATTAGTTCCGAGTCTGCCTGGTATAGAGAATGCCTTTTTTGTATTATCCAGGATTTATAGTTCCTGTTGGCGATCTTCCAACTTTCATGCGCCAATTGTGTGCCGGATCTGTTTGCTATCTGTTTTAATTTTCGTAGGGTTCTTCTTCTTGTTACTATTTCCTGGTTATAGGCATGGAGATGGTTCTTTGGGGTCTCTTTGATTTTATTTGCCGTCTTTATATATTTTTTTAACAACCGAGTATAGTCCACCATCTTCTCGGACTTTTTTGTATTGGCTTCCCCATCCATTATAATGGAATACTTTTCAGAAATTTGCTTAATTGCATTCTCTGTTAGTTTTAACCTGGATCCCTTGATGTTCACATCTAGATCATGGTTAAGAAACTGTTGGGATTTCTGTAGGTTCGCCCATCTTGTATGCTGTAAATTATGGTCACTATTTAGCGTCCTTACCATCGCAAAATTGACCGTCATTCCCAGCAGCTCCTTCGACACAAATGTATGGTCTAATGTCCCTGATTGTTCCAATCTTTGCCACAAAGGGATCTCCAGATTTTTATCTGATCGTAACCAATGCAGATAGTCAAGTTATTAGAAAAGCAACTTTGCAGAACAGAGCTGCTGTTGATTATCTATTGCTAAAACATAATTTAGGGTGTAACGCATTTGAAGGTATGTGTTGTTTCAATTTAAGTGACCATTCACAATCCATTGAAAGTCATATTCGAGGTTTGAGGGATCTCATTTCTCAAGTGTCTCAAGATCGGACTGGGAATTGGTGGGATTGGTTATTTTCATGGATACTTGATATTGGGGGTACACTACGTTACGCTTTTGCTTGCATTTTCATTATATTAGCTCTCATAATATCTTGTTGTTGTTGTATTCAATGTATTCCCAATTTAGTTGTAACGTTTCGTAGGGTTCAGAGACTGGCTCCTTTGCCACCGGGCTATGGAAGGTAAATATCCAAGGGTGGAATTATTATGCTTGAACTAAAATGGCGCTGGTGCGCAGTGCATTCTGGGAGCGCTCTGAGCCATGATGGATATTTACTTCATGCCGCAGTGAAAAGCTGCACACATTTTGCTGAGTGTTAGATTCACAGTGCTGAAAAAACATGCTTTCCAAACCTGCTATGCGGTCAAGGACTTTTCTGCTGGGAAAGCTAACTTTGTTATGGTTTGTACTGTTCTCCGCGAAGTGTGTTTTTAGAGGAGGGAGGCACTCTGCTCCTTGAGGGTGGCTGTCGATTGACCCAGCTGGCAACCGACGGCTGCTCATCAACTGTGCAAGTGCCATTTCCAGAAGGTTCGAGAACTGCCACCCCTTTTCAGAGTGTGTATATATGCGGAAACCCGGAGGTGGTCAGGTGAGACTACAGCCGGAGGAAGACGCTTACATCCGGCACTCCTGTGAGCTGTGGTGTTCTCGGCCTGGCTGTTCCCGGGGTCTTCCAGCCACTTCTGGGCGAGATGAGGAATCCAGTTACGCTCACGGTGATGTATTTCCTTTTGAATTCTTTGCGTCTTCTATGATTTATGTCTATGTTACTTCTGTGAGTTATTTCTATGTTATCACTGGTTGCTTCTAAGCTTTGATCAAATAGCCGTATAAGTGCTCATTATTACACTTGCGAGTTATTGAGTCTTTCTGCGTTCAAAGTATTTGCCCTGTAATTGCATTGCTGATTTATGATTTTCCGTGCACTCTGGAGAGAGCAATACAGATGGTACCGTGCCGGTGAGATCCCTACTCTTCGCTAGGTTTGGGATTGGGTCAGAGCGCTTTCTTCCAGAGCTGTTTTGGGATAGACTGATCTCAGGTCATGTCCAAGCACTTACAATAGCAGTGGTACAGGTGCTGGAAAGATATAATATAGTTTGTTAAATATGCAGTGTAATTTCGTGGCTCCTTCGGGATGGACTTGTGTGTGAATTTTAAGGGGATTTTCTATTTTAACATGGTTTAAGAATAACTGTTCAGAAACTTTTTTATTTTATCCAAATTGTGATAATAATATGTTTCTTTTGTAAAAGGTTTGATTAAGCAAATACAATAAAAAATAAATTTAAAAAACTTTGCCATATCGCCTTCCATGTGATGGGTTTCTTGCAACAGTGCAATAGACACCTTTTTTCTGCTAAGGAAGGATTTCACGCGGTTTCTACGACAGTATTTGCCCATCCCCCCTATGTTCCACGTTAATAGCTTCATGTTAGCTGCCATGGTCATAGAAGGCTGCTCCCACTTGTTCCCCCATTCCTTCCACCCAACTGCATTGTTGTTTTGCTCACCTGGTATCCACGGGGATGCCGCACAGCTGTGGTTGGATGATTTGCACTCTCGAACCCTCTCCCGGTCCCTTGATAAGGCTTCTGGTCAAAGATGGGTCTTAATATTGTAAGAGGTGGATTCTCCGTCCTGCTCCTCGTGGCAGAGGCGCGTAGATGTGGGGGGCGAGCAGCGACCAAGTTACTTCACTGGTGCAAGCCCCCTGTGGGAATCCAGGCCTGCTGCAACTCCGTAGGTTTGCTGCTTTACAGTCTTTATATGCAGTTCTTATGTTCCTCTTAGTTCGAATAATAATGTCTTGCTTCTTTCCTTTTAGGTATGGAAAGGTATTTTGGTGTTGTCATGCAGTTTGAAGATGAGCATGGGCCGGTAGGCGAAAGCGCGGTGTGCACGATGCTGTCCGGTGAGTAATGCGCAATGCCCGGCGCTGTTTCGCTTTTATATTGCTAACCTGTGTCTTTTCTCTCCTTGCAGGTTGCAATGTTCCTCGCCGAGGGCCGTAATGTTCCAGCAATGATACTGACCAGGAGATGACTACCCAGGTAAGAACTGAGTGGCTTTCTTCATTTGGGAGGAAACGTGAGTAAACGCTTACTAATGCTGTCTTTCTTTCTCCTTTCCAGGTTATGGTATTGCAGGATGCATGCGGTGCTGGATGATGGAGTTCGTACCTTCAGGTCAGTGGAACTGAAGTCAGCGGTGGATTGAAGACAGGATACTGTTCCAGGTAAGTTTCATAGTGTTCTTTCTCTCTCTGCAGGTCCTTGGTTTCAGGAAATCTGGCATCAAAGAACTGGACACGGTGAGCGTTACGCTGCCCACAGCATAATAAAGCAAAGCATGTTCTGCTGTTTGGGTGTGGTTTAAATAGTCTCAGGTAAAGTAGTCCAGGTAAAGTAGTCCCAGGCCTGCCACACCCAAAAGACTAGACCGCATAGCTCAGTTCCTTGTAACTGAGCTATGTGTGTGCCTCTATGTTGGCTGAACCCCCCCAAGTTAAATAGTGCCAAGTAAATAGTCCCATTCTAATATTGGTCTTCATGATGGTTATGAGCCTGGCGCCAAAGGTGCCAGGACTGACTCCAAGAGAGTCTTGGATGAGGTTTTAAGGCCTTTGACCTGGCCCTAACGGGAAGGCTGACTTGCCAGTGAGGGCCAGGGGCAACGGTCATGACAACTGTGTCCGCACACCCGCATCCTCCACCCGCCTATAGTTTCTGACCACGCCATCCATCTGTCATCCCAATTGACCATTCTACTTCATTTACCTTTTTAAGTGAATAACCTAGAACTGTCCAAACAACAAACAAAACTAAGCATTCGTGCCCAGGAGCTGCACTCTTCACACAGCACTCAGGCGCCCCCGCACCGCAATGACCCATCCAGGTCTTTGTGTGCAAGCTGAACTGTGTCGGCAGCAGGCCAACACCAACCATTTCGTGGGTTAGACCTCTGAGCCCCAGGTAAGTGGCCAGACTTCGCCTCGTCTGACTAGTTTCATTGACGTCTTCAGCGAGTGCCTGTTCCATTTCAACAAACCATAATAACCAACTCAGTAACCTTCCGAGTTTCCTCGCTCCCACCACCCCCTTGAGGAGGATTACAGTCTCTTCTCCTCCGTCTAAGTTGTTATGCTCTAGCCACATAGTGGCCGCCGCCGGAGCTCAAGGAAAATACCACAGCTCTTGTAGATCACCTTAAGCCTGGACGGGTACATAAGCATGTATTTAATGTTCAATGGCCTGAGTCTGGCCTTAATTGGCACAAAGGAGTTTCTGGCCCTTTGGACTGTATGCGTGCAATCCAGATATATGGTTGTTTTAGAGTTGTCTCAACGTATCTCTCCTCCTTCTCGCGAGTATTTAAGTATAACTTCCCTGTCCTGAAAGTAAAAAATGTATGCGATCATCGGGCGGGGGTTCATCCCTGGCGGAGGTCATTTCTGTAAGGATCTACGGGCCCTCTCCACCGCAAATCCCTGTGAGAGGTTACCAGCGCCAACCTCCTGTAGTAGCAAGGACTCCACAAATCCTGTGGGGTTTGGGCCCTCCAGCCCTTTGGGAATTCCCAGCAATCGCACATTATTTCACCAGGCTCGCCCCTCTGCGTCTTCCGAATGTGATTCCAGCACAGCATTCCTCCTTTCCAACTCTTTCAGCCTCATGTCTGGGTCTTTTGTGGTCTCGCTGGTCTCCTTTAGTCCAGTCTCGGTAGCCGTTACTCTTTCCGCCAGATTGCTTAGGTCTTGTCTCATCAGCTGTATGTCAACTTTAACCTCCTCAATTTTGATCTCGAGAGATGGCAACGCCACAATCGCCACTAGTACTTGATCGTCTTTGCTGCCAGCATCTGGTGCTCTCACTTCGCTCTGTGTTTCCAGTGTTGCCCTGCATTGATTCGCAGGATCTAGCTGCATTATTAAAGGAGTACATGATTGTAGCCTTTGTTTTTTCTTTAGATGAGGACATACCACTGTCTGTTTTCTTAGCAGTAAATTCCTAGCAGTGGCTAAATGCTCACATCTTGTTGGTGCTGCGCGGCTAACTGTCTTTCCTTGCATATAATGATCATCAGCACTACTGGCGCACAGCTGGGCCCGTGGCTGCAGTTCGTTAGGCTGTCCCCAGAGCGTCTTTAATGGTGCACTTACGCATCTGTCAATGCAACCTATGCACCAGCTCGCTGGACTGCAGCACCACCAGTCCACAACCAGTCTACAACACACAAAGCCGTTAAGCCAGGGTATCACTCTGCAGCACCCACTGCTCGCATTGCACTCTGTATCCAATGGCTCCTTCTGTCGGTCTCCACTTAGTCACCACTGCATCCCCAGTGGATGGTCTGAGGATCAACTCACTCGGTGGATCCCCCGTACCGTGCTAGTCTGTGTGCACAGAAGTTCAGTGGTTCACCGTTATTACCTGACCTCGTTCTAAGCAGGCCATCCGTCCGTTCCACCTCAGTGTCTCACCTCCGTCTCTGGATACGCTGGTGCACCTCCCCTCTCCTCAGCTTCAGCAGTTCACTCAGTCACTTGTTCGTGCCATTCGTTTGGTTGCCCCAGTATAAGAATTATCTCCAGTTCTTTGTTCGCTAGGTGTAGACTTTGTCTACAATGCAGGTTTGCCGCCCTCCTTTGTCGTCATATTACTCCTTGTGTGACATTGCCGCTGCTCTGCTAGGCAGCGCTGAACCTCCAGCACTATTCACCAGCGTGCCCTGCCACCTTTTCCAGGCGGTCAAATATCGCCCGCCCTGCAGTGGGCTACGACACGCACAGCGCTCCCCAGCACCGGCATTCTGTATGTGTTCCTCTTTGTTTCCTTCGCCGCAGTCTGCTCCGTGCTCCAGCTCTAGTACACTGCTGGATTAGCTCAGCAGTTGTGTGTTGCTCGGGACCCTCCTTCACAGCCTTGGGCCCCCGCCAGCGTCTGCGTAGTCTTATATGTATTCAGTCAGTAGTGCTTCCGCCGTTCCATTCACCTCCCCTCACTGTAGCACTCAGATGTTGCACTGTAATGCTCCCGGGCACCAATGCGCCTCACCTTGTGTGTGTTCAGTCCCGTTGCCATTGACCCAGCGTTCCGATGCCCTTCCTGGTGCCTGTGTCTTTTCTTGTCTGTTACAGATAGCCACAGTCTTGGCACAGGACGTGTCCGCGTATGTGTTTGTGGCAGTCATTATGTGCCTCCACCTATTAATGGATCCAGCAAATCCACTTCAGGTCCTCAGCATCGGGCAGCCGATCAGATTTACTGGAGTCATTCACGGTCACCCATGCATCTCCTGTTGGGCACCCTCCACTTCTTTGGGCAACTGGGGTCTTGGCGCCAGCAGCCGTGCGGCTGTCCCTCGCTCTTCCCCACGGCCAGTTTCACCTTGCGGCATCGTCCGCCATCTTTGTTCTTTCAGAGACCCTGTCTTCCGCTGCTTCTCCAGTCCCTGGGAGGCATCGGTTTAGGATGGAACCGCCACAGGGGTGTAGGCAACCCCTTCACATGCCAGTGGGCCGTTACTCTACCTTGCAGGCACCACCTCTCCATCAAAAAGCAGGATTCTTTGCAGGATCGAGACGGGAGCTCCGTCAATACACCTCCTGACTCCATGCGCTCAGGCCACACCCTGTCCCCCCAGCCAAACTCTTCAAAATCTGCAAGGAAGTGGCCAATCCTGCTGCAATCTCTACCTCTCCTGTCTCCTCCCAGACACTTTGCATGGCCTTTGCCCTTGCCCTTTGCATGGCCCTTGCCTCTCACTTGCCTCATTTCAAAAACCCAGAACATCCTGTCCACCCTCTCGTCCCCTCCTGTTATCCCCCCTTCTCCTTCTGCTAACTCTGGCCCTGCAGCAGCGGCCCCCCACCCTCTTTCTCTTCCTTTCCTGTGTGTGTGTGCCGCCAATGATCTTTGTCTGAATGCCAGCAAGACAGAGATCCTCCTCATCGGTACACCTTCACCATCCTTTCCCCTCACTCTCTGGCTGTCCTCCCTTGGCCCTCCTCCTACTCCCACATGCGAGGCTAAGAACCTTGGGATCATCTTTGACTCCACACTTTCCTTCTCTGCCCACATCTCTGAGGTCCCTAAAAAGTCAAACTTCCTACTACACCTCATCAGAGGTACTCTGCCCTTCCTCTCCTTCCCCCAAAAGCTCACTGTCTCCCAAGCTCTGGTTCTCGCTAGGTTGGACTATTGTAACAGCCTCTTTCTTAATTTACCTGCCTCTACTGCAACTAATCCAGAACAGGACTGCGAGACTTGTCCTTGGCCTCAAGCCCTGGGATCGTATCTCTCCAGCTCTGAAATCACTCCATTGGCTCCCAGTGGATGCAAGGATTAAATTCAAAACCCTCTGCATTGTCCGCAAGGCTTTCTGGGGCCTGAGTCCAAAATACCTTCAGCTATCCCTCTGCAAATTCCTCCCCTCTTTAGCCCTTTGCTCCTCTACCTCAAACTCCCTCAGGGTCAGCCGTTTTTCAAAGAAACGAGCTGGGGGTAGATCTCTGTCTGCGGCTGAGGCCTCCTTCTGGAACAGCCTCCCTGCCACTCTAAAACTCAAGGAGAACCATCGCCGGTTCAGGAAGCACCTCAAGACCATCATCTTTGCTTCTACCTTTGCCCCCCCCCCCTCTCCCATGCAATTACGCGTTCTCAATGTCACTGGGCCTAGTAAGATTGTTGTTTTTATTTTTATTTTTTTTGGTTCCCTGTTCCTCTCCCTTGCCTTGTCGTGTTCTGAAACACCTGTGTATGAGCGCGATATAAATAAAATATCAATTAAATTCAATGTCCTCCCTTTTCCCCTGACAAGGTTTCCAGACAAGTCCGATCTATGAAAGTCTCGTCAAAACAAGTTCTTCCCTGTTCTTCCAAAACCATCAAGGACCACATTGACACCCTTGCTCCTGCCCTGGCCGATTTCTGCAACCATTCCTCTGCCTCAGGAGCCTTCCCCTCCCACCTGAAGCACTCTCTTGTGCACCCTCTTCTCAAGAATCCCACAGCTGACCCCTCTTGACCTGCTAACTATACCCCGATCTCCATCACTCCTTTCCTGGGAAAACTCCTGGAAAATCTGGCTATCGCTCAGCTTAACCTTCACACCGATTCTGTTGGTTGTCTCCATGACCATCAGTCGGGCTTTAAAGCTGCCAGAAGCACGGAAACTGCTCTCCTGAACATCTGTGAAGACCTGCTCTCCAACCTTGACTGTAACATTCCCTCTGTCCTCATCTTACTAGATCTCTCTTTTGCCTTTGACGCGGTCAACCATACCATCCTGCTCAACCGTCTTCGTGACAACCTGGGTATCACTGACCAGGCTCTGGCCTGGCTGACCTCTTTTCTCTCTGATCGACCCTCCCAGGTCCAGCTCGGGTCCTTTCGTTCCTCTCTCTCTCTCTCTACTTGCGGTGTTCCGCAGGGATCTAACCTGTCATCCTGGCTTTTCAGCCAATATCTGGCAACTCTCGCCCATCGCATTGCCACTCTCTGCTCCAATTTTCAGTGCTATGCGGATGACACTCAACTCATTTTCAGGTTTCCCTCAGCCTCTTCTTCTACATTCATCTCGGATTGTCTGTCTGCTATCCTTTCTTGTTTCTCTCTGGCCTGCCTCCCTTGGTCCTCTTCCTACCCCCACCTGAGAGGCTAAGACCCTCAAGGTCATCTTTGACTCCACACTTTCCTTTTCTGCCCACATCTCTGATGTCTCGAAAAAGTAATTTTCCATCTGCACCTCCTCAGAGGTATTCTGCCTTTCCTCTCTTTCCCCAAGAAGCTCACTGTCTCTCGAGCCCTGGTTCTCTCTAGGCTGGACTACTGCACCAGCCTCTTTCTAAATGTACCTGCTTCTACTCTTTGCCCTTTGCAACTCATCCAGAACAGGACTGCAAGAATTATCCTTGGCCTCAAGCCTTGGGATCGTATCTCTCCAGTGCTGAAATCTCTTCACTGGCTCCCGGTGGCTGCAAGGATTAAATTCAAGACCCTTTGCATTGTCCACAAGTCTTTCTGAGGCCTGGGTGCAAAATACCTTCAACGCTCCCTCTGTAAATACCTTCCCTCTCGAGTTCTTCGCTCCTCCACCTCCAACTCCCTCAGGGTCCGTCATTTCTCAAAGAAACGAGTTGGGGGTAGATCTCTGTACTCGGCAGGGGCCTCCCTCTGGAAAAGCCTCCTTGGCACTCTGAAACTTGAGGAGAACCATCTCTGGTTCCAGAAGCACCTTAAGACCTTTCTCTTTGCTTGTGCCTTCTCTCCTCCTCTCCCCTGCTGATCTGTTCTGCTTCGGCTGAGTGCTCCTGGTAACCCTCTGACTTTGAGCCCAGGTACCTGCCCAACCTGCCACGCACCCGCACTGCTTCCTGGCAACCCTTGCACTGGGTCTGTATCTGTAAACCTACAGTCCGTCCCCCTTTGTTCTGCACTTATCAGACACCCCCGTCTGTGCCTTAAACCTAGCCCTTGCCACTTGCTGGCTGCACTTTGACTTGTTGTATTTTTTATCCTTGCTCAGCACTTTCCACTTTTCCATTCCCCCTGCACTTTCCCCCTTCCCTCTCCCCTGCACTTGCGCGTTCTCAATGTCACTGGGCCTTGAAATATCGTTGTTTTGGTTCTCCCTTGTTCCCCTCCCTTACCTCGTCACGCTCTGAAACACTTGTGTATGATCGTGATACAAATTAAATATCATATCATATCATGATCTTCATTCCAATAGCTCTCTTGGCTGTCTTCTGGCATTGTCCCAAGATGATCCTTATAAGACAGAATCCTAGCAATACAAACACTACTACTGCTCCAAGTAGCTTGAAAGTATTTGCCAGCCAGGTTGAAATCCATGAAAACAGAGATGTAAACCAGCTATCATCCTCATTCTTGTCCACTTCATTCACCCTCTTCTTATGCAGGGTTAACAACATCGTTATTGCTTCTGTCAGGGTCCCATTTTCTTCATCATCAGCTGGCATAAGCCTGATTGCGCTCAATTCATATCCGATTGCATTAAATCCTTTTATCGTCGTATTAATTGTTTACAGCAGCTCTCATCTGGTGATCTGCAACCACTTAGCATTCACTGCTGTCTGAATTCCTGGCAGAAAGATAGATGCAAATATCACTTCTGTCCTACCGAACAGCTTATGCTCATCTGGAATATCATGCTATGCTTCCACTGATTTTGCTGCGACGTGATTTGGTCTCCTCTTTCTGCTCCGATAGAATAATCTCTTCCTCCTGCATCCATCTTTGGGGAATCTGTAATAGTTATAACAATGAACAAACCCTCCCCATTTTAGTGGCAATTTCATATATTCTCTTGATCCACAGGCACAATAGTGGTCCATCAGGACTGCTGTTCATTCCTTCATTCCTGGCACATCGAACACTTGACCACACTTGAAATTTTCCCTAACTTTATTTATGCCATTGTTTCTAAAACATAAGGACGCATTCTTCAGGGGTAGTATTTGCATGGGTCCTCATCGTCGACCAATGTTAACAATCTTGCAGTCTTAGGCCATTGATCTTTGCATTCTTTTTCTGCGTTCAACACAACTTGTTCCCATTGTCCTGTTAATGCCAGTGTTTTGCACACAACCAAGCGATCAACCCATCCTTCAGGAATGAGCATTGCTCCTTTAATTCGTAGCTGACCTCTTTCCCAGCATTCTCATCTTTCTTCATCGATCTTGTCTTCACATTTGAGCATCTTATTTTTTCTATCCTTATTCCTAATCCAGTAATTACAGGCTGTTCATATTATATTATTTGATGCATTGTCTCTTGGTTTTCTCTTGACTTTGTATCTTGTACATAATTGTCTTTTCTTTGAGACGTCTTTTTATTCATGCGGTTCTGCCTTCAGATTGTCCTCTTGTCAGGTAAAGTGCAAGATGCGCCAGGCAATGTGCCTTTTTCACTGATACTTCTGAATATTTCAGAAGTTCCTAAAGCATAAGGTATAAGGGAACAAACATAACAGCTTTCATGTGACGTTCTTCTCTCTACCCTTTTCATATGCTGATACCATAGATTATTCTTTAAATGAGCTGAATTATCAATATACATGTATTCCTCCAATTTATTGCCTTTCTAGCCTTTCATGTTTCCTGACTTTCATATGCACAACAGCTTCGGCATCTCTCTGAGTGTTCATGATATTATTCAACATCCCTTTTTAAATTGAGACCATAAATGTTAAGTCATATTATAGAAAAAGCTGTCTGTACCCCTGGTAAGAACAATAGTAGTTGTCTCATTAACATCCTCCCCATCTATATTGTCTCTTTAGATATCCCTAAATATCATAATAATAAGGAGGAAAACACAAATCATAATGCAATGATATCAAAATTATTACTCCATGGAAATGTATTGACTTTCTGGATGGTAATGCATTTCTGAAATTTTGAAACCTCTTAATTTTTGTGTTTACTTTAATATACAAATCTGCTGCGTTCTTTTGCAGCACACGTTTATCAGAAACTGCAAGATAATTGCTACTTTTACTCTAAGAATGATACAGTTGTTGTTTAGATTGCTGAAAAACTTCTCTATGTTTGTACATTGTCTTATAAGAGAGGGGTAAGACTGAAATATGTAGGAAGAAACACCATTTAAAAGTTTATGTATGTTGTCTACTATAGGTATAATAAAAGAGGAAATATGCTGTTTTCTTCTGGCTTTGGTACTTCTGTCTCATTGTTACTTGTACCTGTCGGGAAACATTTTCCAGGATAACTGCACATCTATTTAATCCATGACAGTTTTTGGAAATATTGATCCCTTCTTTTAAATACTTTTTTATATGCTCATCATTTCTTCTTGTCCTTACTCCTGGCCATCGATCGAATCAGCTGTCACACACTTGAAGTATCTCACAACTCCTTCCTGACCACGGAAATCAAATGATAGTTGGTTGGCACGGGTTCCTGGTTCTCAATAACAGGTAACCACCAGACAGCCAATGGTGGGAAGAGGGCTAGGGAGAAGTTGTGGATAGGGAAGGGGTGAGGAGGAAAACCAGATCGAGGGTTAGGGTAACTTGTGTTGGATAGGTATTGGAGTATTTTAGGAAAGAGAAATACACAACAAATAACTTGCGGGATCAAGCCAGAACATCCCCTTTTTCCTTTCCTTAACTGTGCCCTTCTTAATTAAGGACACCACACACCTGTAATCACCCTCCTACACACCTGTTCACACTCCTTATTTAAGAGTCAGACACCTCCTGAACACCTCACTAAACATTACATTACACACTGCGAAGCAACAAATGTGAACACAGTTAAGCAGCCACATAAAATGTAGTGTGTCGATGTGAGCACATTAAGCAGCTAAAAGAAGCTTGGCATGACTTGGAACAGCTGGATGCGTGTGCCATTAACGGTAGTCTGAGGTGCTTGTAGCCCCCCTTCCACATAAGGAAGCATAACAGAGTTTGTGCAGCAGGTAGGTTCAGCGGCCAATGTGTGACCAGTAAGTTCAACGGACAATTAGCAACAGAAATGCTTCTGTTGCATAAAACATATGTTTTATGTTAAACATAAATATACATGTTTGCAATAATGAGGAGACATTCCTAATTAGTCGTGGTTAGTATTGCTGTAACAGAATTCTGCCAGCCACAATCCCATCTGCAATAAAGAATTGCAAATATTGTTCCATAGTTTGATTGACCCTCTCAGTCTGTCCATCAGTTTGTGGATGGTAACTTGTGGAAAACGCACAGGAGGTACCAAGCATCTTACAGACAGCACACCAAAACCTGGAGGTAAACTGAGATCCTCGGTCAGATACTATGAACCTCGGTAGATCATGCAGCCTCACCAAATGTTGCAAGAACAACACCGCCAAATTCCCAGCACTAGGAATTCCTTCACAAGGAATGAAATGCGCTTGCTTTGTCAAATAGTCCACCACCAACAAGATAGCATCGGAGCTCCCATCCTTGGGCAGTTCTGTAACAAAATCCATGGAAATGCATGTCCAGGGTTCCTCTGAAGTAGGTAAAGGTTGCAAATACCCTGCCTTCTTGGAATGATCCAACTTGGATCTTAAACAAGTCTCACAATGTGGCACGTAATAATGAGCATCTATGGTTAACCTGGGTCACCAGAAATAATGTTGGAACATGTTTTGTGTCTTCCTTACTCCTTCATGGCCTGCCAACTTGGACTTGTGGCACCAGCACAGAGCCTTCCTTTGCACGGATTCAGTGGAGCGAAACAGTTTACCTTCCTGATATTGCATGCCATCTTGAATGACTCACCTTTTATTCCTCCTCACCCATCCTTGCCACTCTTTCCTAGGGAAACCCTTTCGCACCTCTGTGAGCATATCTTTAGTGACTACCCCCACAATCCTTTCCACTGGTATAATACTCCGATCCTCCTGGACTGGAATTCCTGTATTCTCCCGTCTAGTCAAGGCGTCAGCCTTCCCATTGCTCTTTCGTGGGCGATACATGACCACAAAGTCAAACTCCTCAAAGATTGTGACCATCGTAACTGTTGGGGACTGAAGGTCTTGGCTGATCTTAAGTATTGTAGATTCTTATGATCTGTAATTACTACCACTGAATGTCGTGCACCCATTAAATAGTGTTGCCACTCCTGGGAATCAGCTCTGATAGCTAGGAGCTCCTTGTCTGTAATGGCATAGTTGTGCTTGCAACTGGTAAGTTTGTGTGCAAAGAAAGCCACTGGATGCATTATTCCCTCATTATCTGTTTGTGACAAGATTGCCCAAAAGGCCATGTTTGAGGCATCAGTTTCTACCTGAAGAAGCCTCTCAGAATCAGGATGCTGCCTAATAGAAGCCTCTGTAAAAGCCACCTTTAACTTTCTAAATGACTCCTCAGCTTCCTCATTCCAACAGACTTTACTTGCCTTACTCAATATCCGTGTAATGGGTGTGATTGTGGCTGAGAATTGTTGTTAAATCTGCAGTAAAAATTAGCAAACCCCAGGAATGACTGAATATCCTTCACACACCGAGGAGACGGCCACCTGGTTACCGCCTGTACCTTCCTGTCGTCCATGATTACACCAGAGGGAGTTAATATGAATCCCAGAAATTCCACTCTAGTTGTATGGAACTCACACTTCTCCAACTTTGCAAACAGATGATACTCCTGCAAGCGCCCTAAAACCACTTTCACGTCCTGACAATGTTGTTCTACTGACTCAGAATATATTAAGATGTCATCAATGTAAACGATTGCAAAGAGATCCAAGTATTCACGCAATCGATCCTGAATGAAATGTTTAAATGCAGTGGGGGCATTGCATAGACCAAAAGGCATAACCAAATAGTCATAAAGACCAAATTTGGTATGGAAAGCAGTCTTCCATTCATCACCCTCCTGTACTCTAATCAGACCATAAACTCCTCTCAGATCTAGTTTTGTATATATTTTAGCAGTCTTTACCTGATCTAAAAGTACATAAATCAATGGCAGCGGAAACCTATTCTTGATGGTAACCTTATTAAATGCCTGATAGTCAATATAGGTTCTCAAAGTCTCCTCCTCCTTCGGAACAATAAATAAAGGAGATGAAATAGGTGATTTGGACTGATGAATGAACCCAGATGCCAACATTTCATCAATATACTGTCACAGAGGTTGAGTTCCCTTTTCCGGGAGGGCGTAAATCCTACTGCAGGGAAGTCTAGCATCGGCCTCTAGATCAATCACACAATCATACCTTCTGTGAAGAGGCAATTGTGCCGCCCTCACCTTGTCAAACAGACCTGCAAACTCCTGATACTCCTCTGGCAGGACAGTAGCCACCACCCTAATGTTGCTCTGGGTGAGCGCCCCTTCAACCAGAAAATTCGTAGGACCCTGTGAGTTGGTTAGATGAGAACCACATTGCCTATGATCAAAAGTCAAAGTATGTTTTCCCCAGTCAATGATTGGATTATGTGTCACTATCCAGGGCTTTCCTTAGATTACATCAAACTGGGATGCTGCAATTAAGTATTTATTTCACATTTGTATACAGGCAGCCCCGGGGCATCGCAGCACTGTTACATGTAGTTCAACTTAGTTACAGAAAAAAACGGTGTCATTATAAATACAACAGGCCATTTAGGCAGAAGAGTACATTACAATATGCGTTCAGGTATATGGGGTTGAGGCGCTGAAGTATGAGTGGCTGTGGTATGACGCCGTTATGTGAAGAGTAGTGTTTTGGCAGCTTTTCTAAAGGTTATGGGAGAGTGTTCACCTTGGAGTGCTGGTGGCAAAGCATTCCATTGTGTAGCTGCTAGATAGGGGAAGCTGGTGCCTCCAGCTCGGGCTCTCTTGAATTTGGGCACTGTGAGCATGTTTGCGTAAGGCGTTCTGGTAGGTATGTTTGTGAGGATGGATGGATTTATTCAGAGAGGTAGGTGGGAGCGGTATGGTGAATGCATTTGTGTGTGAGTGTAAGGGCTTTAAAAATTATTCTCTCTTTGATAGGTAGCCAGTGTGCTTCTTTCCTAGCATCTGAGATGTGCTGTCTTTTTGGGATGCCTAGCGCTGCACGTAGGGCATTGTTTTAGATGACCTGTAGTTTGGCCAGATTCTTAGAGGAAGTTCCTAAGAAGAGGGCATTACAGTAATCTAGTCTTGATCCAGTAATGGCTCGGGCAATGGTGATGGAGGTTATGGTTTCCTCATGCCCTGAACAACCCATTAATGATTTGGGTCTGTGTAGTGATGAGGCCAGATGTTAAACATGACCCATCCACCGCCTGTACTGGTTCACCTTTTTCCTTCAACATGGTGGGTACACCCAACTTAGTTGCCAGTGAGATATCCAGGAAGTTACCTGAAGCCCCAGAGTCTACCATAGCCAAGATTGTTTCCTGAGTATTAGCAAATAGAAGGTTACCAAAAGATACAAGTGGGGTGTCTTAATCTGTGTAGTATTAGCCACTGAAGTCAGGATCTCTCCTCCCATCAGGCTCAGCGTTGTCATTCCCTCACCTACCAAGCCCCCTCTTTTCCCGCCTCAGGTTTTCTCTTTTCTATGTTCCGTGCTGGAGTGTTTGGACAATTCCTTATATAATGTCCTGCCTTCCCACAGTATAAACACGAATTGTTGGCTCTTCCCTTTTTCTTCTCTTCCGAGGACAGTGGTCCTTGTACACTTCTAATCTGCATGGGGTCCCCCTCAGCCAGACGCACACTAGACTCCCTACTCCTGTCTAATTGTGTGAAAGGAACCACTTCTGTCTTTCTCCTCTGCCCCTTCCGTTCACTTAGTTGATGGTCTAACCTCAAAAGCAGATCAATTTAGGAACTACTGACAGGTCTGGGTTTGGGTCAGAATGAACATAGTGCTGTACATGGGGTTTATGCATGAATCTCACTATTCACATGGCGTCTTAATCTATCCTTGTTGTTAATAATTGATATGTCATTTTAGAATATGGGAATGAGTTGGTTTGGCCTTAACTTTCCCTTTTTACAGAAGGAGGTTTTCCCAACCCATCATGGTGACAATGGTGCTGGGAGCTGGTTGGTTAATGATTTCTCTTCAGGACTCAGCAGGCATTCTAAACTGTCTTTCATCATCCATATTCTAGCAGGAAGGTCCTGTGTTTGTTTAGCTCCAGTTTTAGGCCCCAAGTCACAGGAAACCAGGTTAACCGGGGAAGAAGATTTGAATCAGAGAGCCTTGGTGACTTCGGTGCTGGGGGGGATACTAAAACCATTTTGATTGGTGGGAGTGCAGCGCATCAGTTGCTAGGAAAAACAGTGGAAAAAAGAACTGTTTGTGTACATTTTCACTTAGGTAATTAGTTAGATAATTAGGACCTTTTTGAATTGATTACAGAGAAATGGAATTCCGTTTTGAATAGAAAGCGTTTAAGGTAACACACATGAGCAGGCATTTCAGGTGAAGACTTTTCAGGTTTTGAACTGACACGTGCAATTATATTCCACAGAACTTCTTACAGCAAGAATTGTAATTATTTTTGAAGCCGAGTGTCGGCAACTCGGAGAGCAATGTCTCCACTTTTAAATTACGCATGACAGAGCATAGCGTCCCTCAATAGTTTCTTGTGCCTGGGCAAGATTGCACGCAAGCAGCAATTTGTAGTGCTGAACGTTGTTATTGGAAATAACGTTCAAAAACTGATGTGCGCATGCAGAAATGAGTAGTGCCATAAATTCTGTTGTTATTGGAAATAACGTAAAAAAAGCAAATGTGCGCATGCAGCAATGAGTAGTGCCGTGAGTTCATTCTTTGATAAAAGTTTACTGTTAGGCATATGCGGCTTGTTTATGCCGTAGTGTTCTTTATTAGTTTTCTGGAAAATAGCTCCGTTACTGTGCAGGAGTAGAGACGAAGGTGAAAGGGTGCCCTGCGATGTCTCAGGGCGATGGGCTGCACGGATTCATCAATATGCAGTCTTACTGAATCACCAGCCATCTGTCTAATCCCACTGAACAATGCGGCATACTTCTCCAGCAGGTCATTAATGTCCTCCAGATAGACGGAGTACGCAAAACTTACGATGCCGAGGGCCTCCGCCGCTGCACAGCTTAGCAGGGTGTTGGTGCTCACTGGCGTCATGTAGAAGCGTGCCGTGATCTGCGAGCCATCGTGTTCCACTTTCGCCACAAAAGCACCGTCCAGAGGGATGGGGTCCAGACCAGCGAAAGCGAATATGCGTGCCTTCGGTGCAACCAGCTTGGGGGGCATGACCATGGCGTCATAGTGTCCCCGGGCCATTACGTTGACTGACGCCCCTGTGTCCACCAAGACTGAGACTGGAGACCGGTTGACCTCCACCACGCACCTCGGCTGTCTCCTGTTCTTTCCTTTCAGGACCGTCACACTGGAGACGAAGAAAATGTTCTCTCCCTCCTCTTCGTCCGCTTCTTCTACCTGGGCATCCTCTTCACCCTGGTCCACCTGGTCAACATTCGGCGGTCTGCCCTGACGAAGAAGCCCGGATCGGGGCGGGCCTCGCGGCACCATCACAGGCATGGCCGCCTTTCATCCCCTCGATAAGTGATCCGGCAGCCCACACCTTCCGCATGTTCTTCCTGCCGCGGGGCACTCCGTCGGGTGGGGCAGGTCGTACCCACACTTTTGGCAGGACTCCCCTGCCCTTCCAGCTCTGTCACGGGGTCTACTGCCAGGCCTTCTGGTACCTCTGCCGCCACGCCACATGGCACACACCTCCTCGGTCTTGATGGAGCGCGACCCAGTCTCCATTCTGGCTGTCCTTACCTCAGACACCTCATGGCACTGCCCCAGTTCGAGGATACGTTGGAGCGTGAGCCCGGGCTCCCTTAATACCTGGCGTCTGAGCTTGCCTGAGGAGCACGCCTGGAAGAGCATGGTCCTAATCATGTCGTCCTCATCTCCACATGCTCAGGCCAGCGACAGGTGCCGCAGGCGTCCATAGAAAGTGTCCAAAGTCTCGTCCTCTTTCTGTTTGGCAGACAACATCACGAAACGTTCATAGTCCGCGTTGGCAAGAGGCAGAAAATGAGCTTGAAGCGCTGCTTTTGCCTGATCGGAAGACCCATCCCCTGGTGGAAGTGATTCAAAGATTTCCTGGACTGAGGGCCCTGCCGAGTACAGCATGGTTGCCAGCATGCTGTTGTCATCTGCCACTTGAGCAGCTCGAAAATACATGTCCAGGCGGTCCACCCACCTCTTCCATCTGGGCCCCAAGCTAGAAGGTGGGCCCGAGACATCAAACACCGTGATGGGCTGCAAGGCCGCATGAGCACGTGCCTGGGCCATGGCAGGAGGTCCTGGCTGGACAATAGGTGCAACCGGCGGCTGCGCTGGAGGTAAAGGGCCTGGGGGGGCCTGCCTAAGCACGTGGAGGCTGCTGAATCGGAGGCCACTGCACCACTGGAGGCTGCTGAATGGGAGGCTGCTGCACCGCTGCTGCTTGTCCGCCGTCTAAATCCTCGGTGTCACTCATGAGTCTGAGCGCACAAGCACCCGCAGCATGTCAAATGGGGGACGCAACTCAAACTCCGACCCCATCCAGATACAGGAAAGTTCACCAGTGGAGTGAAAATGGGAAGGAGTACATTTCACCCCTCACAAGCAACCACAAACAGTCCAGCCCCAGCGACCGGGCTTGATGATTCCCAGGATATACAACAAAGAAAACAGCTGGAACACACCTCGTGAAGATGAAGAGGACCAAAAACAGCAGAGCCACCAGTCTGATGAGTGAAAAACACAACCGCAACACACCTCCGCAATGATGAAGAAGATGAAGAAGAACAGGGCCACCAGTCTGATGATGAAGAGGATGAAGAAGGCCCCCAGCCTTCAGCTGGTCCAAAGATTGAGTCAAGAAAGAATTGTGGGCTATGCAGGCCCAGCCATTGTAGCCCTCCTTCTTGCCTGCACTCGACGTAGAAGACCCAAAATGTGAAGAAAAATCAATAATCGGGCATAGGCATGCACACTGCCTGCTAGCAGTGTGTCCAAAAATTAGGCCTGGATGCCACTCACCGTCCAAACCGGAGCTCTGTGAAGTTCCACGGCCTTGTATTCAAAATGGCCGCCAGCCGCGTGGGTGATGCACGGCCTACGGCACGACAAGAAGATTCAGCAAGACTCTGTTTCAGAGAGAAAAATTGCAGATTTGTCACTGCCAGGCCCAGGCATCATCTCCCCACTCGTCGCCACTGTTGGGGATGTGTCCATACCCCCGGCAATTCCCGTAAGCACCCAGCACACACAGGACTCACAGTCACACGTCCTTCTGGCTCGGGCTTCCCGGTTGCACTGCCGCGGCTGGGAACGCCCTGTTTATTTATACTGCACGCGGCGGCGTGCAACGTCACGCCGCCGTGTGCGCGTCCCGTCATCGGACGGCACCACAATATTGATCTAATCCCATTAACAAAACTGGAGTGCAAAAGTGATAGCATGTTTTCAGAAGGCAACAAGTAAAATATTAAAGTATAACTGCATCAGTGAAATAGAGAGAATTAAATACACAGCAAGTCAATTGAGAGAAGCACAGATTGAAACATAAGAATTGTTTATCCTACAGGTCTACTGGACTCAAAACAAGGTTATCTAAATCCAGCAGTAGTTTATGGAATTTCATTCTGTCACTTAAGGAACTTGCCTTTCTTCAGTTACTTGTAGAGGAAGTCAACTTGTTTTTTAGTAAGAACCAAGTTCTGTAGCTAAGTCTGACTAGAAATTGGTTGACTGATTTCACAGCTCTCAGAGCTGATAATTTCTCCAGCCTTCAGAGGAGGAATACAGGTACATGTTTAAATATGAGGTTTGTGTTGGGGAAGTCAGGGATTTTAAGGTGAGAATTAACGTGCCTGTCCTTGTTTTCGCCCTGCAGATTTCCACCCAGCCAGGAAACAGAAGTCTGTTGTTTGTTATTTTCTCCACTTCCCCGTTCCCTCGAGGGTGTTTGGTTTTCAGCTGAATATTAATGCAGTTGTTGACCAGGTGCCTTAGGGGGTCTGTGGGGTTCAACAGTTCCCACGGACGAGAACTCAGCAGGACCAGACAACTGCATGAGTCTGCCTCTGGTTCCACATGGGCAATCACATCCTTTAACTCATCACGCAACCCCTGATAAAACAGCACTGTTTGTTTTGGATCAGGCCATTCGGTTTCCACAACCAACCGATTAAACTGTGTCACACAGGTGACTAAATCCTTAGTTCCCTGCCTAAGAGTCAGCAGTTCCTTTTCCTGAGCCAATGACACATTGCAGCGATCAATCACGCAAACACAATAGAAAACTGACCCCAATCGTAAAGTATGGGATCATCCTTCTGTACCAATGGGATTGCCCACGCTGCCGCATCCCCTGACAGATACGAAATCACAGATGCTGTTCTAGCTTGGGCAGCTTCAAAAGCCGTAGGCTTGCATAAGAGATGCAATTTACATTGGGTCAAAAAGGTTGACAACTTTCTTGGGTCTCCTTGAAACTTCTCAGGTGGTGCAAGAGGCACTCCTAACTGCTTCTGCACCACTAGTGCGTTAGACCTCCCTGACGATCCCAAAGAAGAAACTGTATGTGCCCCTTGGACGGGTGTACCTTGGCATTCAACCAACTAACTTGCATCTTTAATGTATTAGTCTCCTGTCAGGACTGTACTATTCCGCCTGCTAAAGGTGGATTTAGAGGATTTATTGCAGCCACCTGTTCTGTACCCAGGAGACCATGTGCGAGTAAGCGAATTTGTGTGCACCTGCTTAGGTGGTGTTATTTCCCCCAAATTGGAGGCCAGTGATTTTGTCTCACTCTTGGAGCATCTCAACAACTCCTTCCTGACCATGGAAGCCAAATGGTAGTTGACCCTCCCACCTTGGTTGGCACAGGTTCCTGATTCTCAATAACAGGTAGGTAACCACAAGGCAGCCATTGGGGGGAAGAGGGCGAGGGAGAAGTTGTGGATAGGGAAGGGGAGAGGAGGAAAACCAGTAGTGGGTTAGAGTAACTTGTGCTGGATAGGTATTTGAGTTTTTTAGGAAAGAGAAATACACAACAAACAGCTTGCGGGACCAAGGCAGAACGGCCCCTTTTTCCTTTACTTAACTGTGCCCTTCTTAATTAAAGACACCACACACCTATAATCACCCTCCTACACACCTGTACACACTCCATATTTAGGAGTGAGACTCCTCCTGAACACCTAACTAAACATTACATTACACACTGCGAAGCAACAAAGGTGAACACAACCACATAAAATTCAACGTGTCGATGTGAGCACATTAAGCAGCTAAATAAAGCTTGGCATGACTTGGAACAACTGGATGTGTGTGCCTTTAACGATAGCTTGAGGTTCTTGTAGCCCCCTCTCCCATGTAAGGCAGCATAACAGAGTTTGTGCAGAAAGTAAGTTCAGCGGACAATGTGCGACCAGTAAATTCAGCAGACAATTAGCGACAGACAAGCGTAAGCGTAGCAAGAAACACGTGCTTCCATTCAGCGTTCTACATAAGCATTTCATACCAACATGCTCTGCTCTCACTCTCTCGATAAAAAAATATGGGTCACTTAACTGAGGCCTGGGGGTTCCTGTTGGCATCACCCCAGGTGGAATAAGGTACGCGTTGAAAGCATGCGCAACCTTAATCTCACTACTGCCTTCCCGCCTGTGTAACGAGGGGGCGGGCAGCGAGAAAGGGAATATGTAGTGGTGCTGCTTGCCTCATTTGCTTGTCTCTTGCGGCCACACTCTGTCCTAGCCCTTCAGCGAGAGCCTGCACTGATCTCTTCTGGGACGAGGAGGAGCTTATAAAGGCTCAATCCTGCGCGCATGAACGACTTCCCCACCGCTGCTCCAGACACCACACTGCTCCATGCCCCAAGCAGCATGGGAAATATTGTTCAATGCAGTCCAGGGTTCCAACACACCACACCGCCAGGGCGTATTAGCATGTGTATTGTGGCTCCGGCACAAAACTCCCCATGCTTCACACCAGCTCCCCATGTCCTCACATCAGCATGTGCGGAACTACTTCTCTTGCTTCACTGCGGGTAGCTGGAGGAAGGGCCGATGTTTCTCCTTTGTATGGCTTGATGTCGTGCAAGTGCAACCAGGCTCGTCGCCTTTTAATTTAACCACTGTGGGTCTAACATCCTCTACCTCGTGAGGGCCTTCAAAATGGGGTGTATTCCAGGTGCACACAAATTCGCTTACTCGCACATGGTCTCCTGGGTACAGAACAGGTGGCTGCAATAAATCCTCTAAATCAGTGGATTAATTGTCTTTATCGCTTCCTTTTGTCCCGTCACTTCTGTTCCTAATTTGTTGACAAATAAAAGAAACACCTGCAGTCATTGTTGTTAGGTAATCATGCATCTCATCACCTAATGTCTTCGCTACACTGTGGGCATCAATTCTTACCCTAGTTGGAGGAGCAAGTGGGGTTCTCATGCAGCATCCAGTCACCAACTCATGAGGAATAAGATGGTGATCTCAACGCATATAAGGAAAGGGGCAATGTAGCCATCCCTTTTTTAAATTAAACTTGAGTTTCGCTATTCTCTCCTTTAACAATCTGTTTAATCTCTCACAGACGCAATTTGCCTCTGGGTGATAAGCGGAAGAAAATGTATGCTTGATTCCTAATAGAAGAAATATGTGTTCAAACATTTAATTTACAAAATGCGGTACATTGTCAGACCGCAAAACCTTGCACACCCTCCATCTGCGGAATACCTTGCGCACTAGGAACTTGGCGGCACGCGCGACATCACGGTGTGTGCATGGACCTGCCTCAACCCATCCAGAAAAAGGACATACTACGACCAGCATATATCTGTAGCCGTTGCATGTCTGTAGCATATCCACATAATTTATATGTAGATGCTGAAATGAGCCATTGAGTCTAGGAATTGCTCCTCTTAATATTCACAAAGTGTGCCCTGCAGTACATTTCTGGCACACTATGCAATTTACAATGAACTATGCCACATGCTCCAACAGATTAGGTGATAACCATTCTTCTGCAATTGTAGCAGGAAGACTCTCTTGAGTGGTGTGTACTGGGTAGTGAAGCTGCTCCAGCGCTACTCTCAATAATGCTAGAGGAAAAACTGGTTTTCCAGTGCTAGCCTGTCTCCAAAGTGCCTCAGTGGGGGATAAGAACACCCCCGCTTTCTCCATGAATCTTGTTCTTCTTGTGTGGGCTTTACTTTACATCTCAATTAACTGGACAACAGACAGCATGTTAAAGCCCTCCTTTGCTAACATGCATCGTCCTGCCATCTGTTTAACATCTTCCATTTCAAAACTAGACATGGGTGAATAATAGGCTACTTTTTTAGCCTCTGTCTCTGCAGCTTTGTTTCTGCAGGAAATTAAGTCGGTTCTTTTAGAATGTGCTGTGCATCTTACGACTGCTAGGGTCAATGGGAGACTTAGTGCTTTTATACGCCGATCCAATAGGGCTGCATGTTGCACTGGTGTGCTGTCTGTGCAGAGGAAGCCCCTCCTTTTCCAACGTGACAAACCTGCGTATATGGTTGATGCCCATAGGCGGAGTCAGAGTACAACGTCACTTCCTCATCCTCAAATCTCTGCAGCGCTCCAATGAGCTCCACTAATTCAGCAGCCTGTGCTGAATAATTTGAAGACAATCTCATACTTGCAACTACCTCAAATTCACCCTCTCTTTTCAGCTTTTCTACCGCTTCTCCTGTGTGCCTTTCCCCAGTTTTCTGATCAATTCTTGATGACCCATCAATGAAAACAACCCCTCCCCTCCCAAGGGCATTTTCTCTAGCTTGGGGAATAGGATTATAACATTCAGTATACATTGTGCAATCATGTACATAATCATCCTGTCCTACTAGTTCTGCTATGAACGTTCCTGGATTTACTGTCTTACATCTAACAATTTTATTTGCAAGGTTAGAAATAATAACCTTGTACCCTGATGCTCTTTGTGTAGTTAATCTACTCTTTGGTTTCTCTAAAATTACAAATAATGCATGTTCTACAAACAATGTTATTGGACACCCCATGTTATACTTGAGGCTTTTTCGATTGCGAATGCAGTAGCAGCTAACGATTGCGCACAGGGATAGTGACCTTTCAAAACTGGATGTAGCATCCCACTATAATAAGCCAATGGCTTATGTCCATGCCCTAATGTCGTCTTTTGTGTGAGAACTGCTCTCATGACTTCTCGATTTGAATGGGAGAAACAATTCTTCCTTATAATCTGGATGCTCTAACACAGGGGCTGTACTGATTGCCTTTTTTAATTCTTCAAATCCTTCAGTCATCTCATCTGCCCATATTATTGTGCTCTTGTCCACCTGTGCTTCCTTAAGGCCTTTTAAAAGTGGTCAAATATGTGTACTGTAACCAAATTCCCAGGCCCTACAGTATTTACATGGGCCTAGAAATTGCTGCATTTGCCTCACTGTCTTTGGTGCTACCATGTTCATGATTGCTTCTGCTCTCTCAGGTGTCACCTTTCTCCCTTCATGAGAGATCAACTGTCCTATATACAAAACCTCTTCTTAACAATGTTGTAACTTCTCTTTGTCTACCTTATATCCTTTCTCTGAGAGTATAGTCATGAGTTTAACTGAGTCTTCTCTGCACCTTTCTCCTGTCTCACTGCACACCAAAATATCATCCACATACTGGATTATTGCACTTTTGTGGTGGACATTACCCAAGTTCGTCTGGAGGACTCTATTAAAGATCAAAGGGGACTCACAGTACCCTTGGGGCAAACGAGTATGTTTCAGGCAAGTATTTCTATACGAAAAGGAAGTCAAATCTTGTCTTCATGAAGAGGAATCAAAAAGAACGCATTATTTAAATCTATAACTGTGAAATACTTGGCTTTAGACAGGATATTGTTGCAGGATTTGGAACTAAAGGAAACTCAGCTTTGACTATATTCTTTAGGGGCCAGAGGTCCGGTATAAATCTCCACAACGCCCCAGTTGATTTCTTCACGGGGACACAGCCGTGTTACATGGAGAATTAGATGGCACCAATATGCCTTGATTCATCAAAGGGGAAATGGCCTTGAATATACCTTCATCCGCTTCCCTAGACATGGGGTATTGTTTTGGTTGTGGCAAAAGTGCTCCTGGCTTTAGTTTGATTTTAACTGCTCCTATCACGTTTAATAAACCTACATCATATGGGCTGGTGGCCATAAAATCTATGGCACTTTTTCTAAGTCTTCCTGGAAGAACGACAGTCTTCTTTTTACCAACGCCATTCTCTGCTGTATTTCTACAATTTTTACTTCAATCCAAAAAGTAAAACTTATAAAAAACACTAACTCATCGTCTGAGTAATCATCCCTAAACAATTCTTTGTCTGTCAAATCTGTCAGCCTGTATCCTTCAGTGAGGGCTATCACTGTTCTCCATCCTCTTCCCTCATCATCTGTCCCATGAAGCATCAACCTTTCTTGTCTTACCACTGCTGCTTCTAACTCTAAGGTGATAACCTCCCCTTCTTCATCGTCAATGGGGATCTCTGCTCTGAACAAATATTCATCAGGTATTCTCAAATGTGTACCTACCAATCTAGTTAACCATGATAATAAAACAGTCACTCCATACAAAAATACTTCTGGATCTAAAGGAACTCCTCGCAATGCCTTCTGCCGTGTAAAGGCTAATATACACTCTCCCACATTCAGATAGTGTATCCCTTGAGTAGGTCACACTATTCCTTCATCAGTAAAATATATTGGGCCTCATTCCGAGTTGGGCGCAAAGGGATTACCGGCACCGGTAAGGACACCTGTGCCGGTAAACCCTTTGTGGCCAATTCCAAGGTCCCTTAGTGGGTCCCTCCTTTACCGCCTGGTCTGACCAGACGTTGTGGACGGGACCCGTTAAGGGACTTTGGAGCCAATAACGGTACCGCAATTTGGGGTACCGTTATTTACTCCTTCCCCATTTTCATTGGGCCCTATGGGGGCTGAAATGGAAATGGGGAATGGTTTTGTCAATGGGGACTTACCGGGTCCTCCAAGCTCGGAATGGACTGGTAAGTCCCCTTTGCATGAAGCCGGAGGTGGTACCGGTATGGGAGGCAGCCATGGAGCTAATTGCTCCTTGGCCACCACCATACTCGGAATGAGGCCCATTGTCATGTTAAGCTTCATCATCAAGTCACGTCCTAATATATTGACTGGCGTCTGCATAGAATATATTAATGGCATTCACATATCAGGTTCTCCTATAGAGTTTGGCAATTCATCTGTAAAAGGAACTAAACTCATCGTCCCAGAGAATCCCTGAGCATTCATGGCAATATCTGACATTGGGTATTTTCCCTCATGGACACAGGAACGAGTTGGTCCGGTGTCTACAAGAAATGAAAATGTCTTGCCTCCTATTGTTACCTTGACCCTTGGTTCCTCTTGGGGGTCTGGTGTTACTGATAGTATTGAACACATCTGTTCACTATGTGGGCTGTCCTATTGTGAATATCAATTGTTCCCCGTACCTGTGAAAGGATTTTCTCCCACCACAGTCACACTCCCCAATTTGGGTACAGGTACTTTCTGGGCACCTGTAATCGTGTTCCATTGTGGTACCATAACCTGGTGTGTTTGCGCCTGCTGGGGTTGTACCTGCTGTGTTTAAATGGGTGCTTGCTGTGGTTTCCATTGCAGTGATTGCATTTGCAATGGCGCTTGCTGCAATTGTTGTGGTTGCGGTGCATATGTCTGAATTTGCATGTGATCTTGGGCATAATATTCCTGTGGTTCTATATTATATCGTGGAACATAACCCATCTGCCCCTCTCTTGGAGCTTGCCAATTCTGCTGCATGCCTCCTCTGCTTCTGCATGTTCTTGGTATATGTCCTTTTCTTACACAATTCCAATATTGTTGTGTCTATCCACCATTAAATCCTCCCCTTCCTTGAGGGCTCTAAAATCCACCTTGTCCTCCTCCTCTTGGCAACAAATTGTAGCTCACCCACCCCCGATCCATGGGGTACACTGTAGTATTTTGCTGTGCTGGTTGCATTTCCTGTGTCACCACACCTTTGTTACTTGTCAATACTGCTCCCTCTATAGCGAATTAAGATAATTTCTTCTGAACTAACTCCGCCTCATCTTGCTTTCTGCCGTTGGCTTTCTATGTATTCCTCTCCTGCAACAATCAACAGTGATGCACAATCGCCAATTGTATTTCTGGCCATTCCCACCTGTTTCTTTAAATGCCATTGCACTGGCTTGGGAAGTCCTTGACACAAAATATGGTAAAATAATGCTACTTTTTTATCCCACGGTTCACATGTCTCAAGATGCCATTTCTCCTGAATATCTTGAATAAAAGGGACAGGGTCTTCATCCTCCCCCATTTTCCTAGTCGTAATCGCACCCTGTTGTGTCTTGACTGTCGTGTAGTCAGAAGAGTCCTCTGTCCACAAGTGCCGCACAGAGAGAGTCCAAATCACTCTCTGTACAACCTTTGAGGCCACAGGTGGGAGATGATCCTCCGGAACCACGGACCTCTAGGAACCCCAAACCACTGTAAAGAAAGCACCGGTTAAGTATCAAGCCCAGACAGCAATAACAAACCAGACAACAAACAAGTGGAACGGTCTTACCAAGTAGTGGCAGTGGTGATCCTTCTGAACCCATAGGGGTTCCAGGACACACCAGGGCTTCTTTCCCAGCACGGGGCAGTAGATGAGGCGGTGGTGCGTGTGCAGGGCCCACCTGATGCCAAAATCCGGACAAGGAAACCAAGAAAAACGTAGTACGAAAGGAATTAAGCAAGTAGTAGTCCAGAAAGCAGTCCGTGAGTCGTAACAAGAAATCCAATAAACCAGAACCCATTAGCCAGGGGAATCCAATAGCAGTCCTTAATCCAATCCAGGGTCAGTTTCCAAGCAATCCAAATGTGAGTAATCGAAGCGCCGAACAGTGTCCAGGTAAACAGCTGTGAAGCATTGAGTATTCTGATGCGGCTGCTTAAATACCGGCGCTGCATATTACTTTCCGGTCACGTGACCCGTGACCGCATCATGTGAACGTGCTTAGTAACACGTGAGCGGGAGGCGTTGGTTACGTGACGCGGAAGTGGGGGGTGAAGCCGGTCTCGCAATCGCCAAGAAACACGCCCATGGAGCGGGTGTCTCCGCGAGTGGGCAGCAAGTTCAAACACACAAATTGGCACATGGGTATTCGGGGAGAGCACATGTGAGTCCCGGAACCGGGCAAGAGGATGGGGCGGAGTGGATGTACGGGGACGGGCATTGGGGACACTAGGAACACTGAGGGGTCAGTGTGTGACACACCCATATTCTATGTATAGGGATATTGTACTCTGAGCACTCGCGATACATCTGCTCTGCCATTATTAAATGCTGCACATTCATGTGTCATGTTTTGTGCTGTTACACTTGCGTAATGTCATCAGTTCTTTCCTGTATGATGGCTGCTAGAAAGCCTTTTATATCACCTATAGCTAATGTCATCCCTGATGTCATCCTTTCTAACTCGTAAATCAATTTTCCAGCACAAGAAGTTAAACTTGGCAATTGACATCTTAAATTATCTTTGTCCGTCTGTGGCCATGGTATATATTGTAGTTCTCCTCCTCCTTTCTCTAATAATGGGAATTGTGAAAATCCCAGTCCATAATCGTACCTGACCACACTCCTCGTCTTCCAGAAGGGACTAGTCTCGCCTGCTTGTTTTCTTTGTGGTAGTGCCCTCAATCTGCTCACGTAAGGTGGGGATACATCCCCTGTACTGCGCAATCATAATTGTGGTCGCTCAGTATATGTGTTGGTTCTGTTGTTTTTTATTTAGGGTTCTTTAAATCCGACCATTTTCTACACTTGATTCTATTGAAAACCTGCGTGCACCTTCTCTTCATGCCCTCTCTTTCTCCCCCCTTTCTTCATCTGACATCATTATGCCCAAGCTTGCATGGCTGTTATCTTTCTCCACATCATAAAGATCTAACCTTGTTAAAGACTGTGGGCCTCATTACACGGATGGCGGTAAGGGTTTACCGGTACCGGTATTTTACCGGTACCGGTAAATCCTTACCGCCTTACTACGAGGTCCCTTTGCGGGTTGGGGAATTTAACGTCTGCTTTTTGCAGGAGTTAAAAACCAACCCGCAAAGGGACCAGGGAGCTAATTACGGTACCGCAATTTGCGGTACCGTAATTAGCGCCTTCCCCATTCCCATAGACCCCAATGGGGCAAAAATGGGAATGGGGAAGGGCAATGGTGGAAGGGGGAATTACCGCCCCGCCAACGTTGGAATAGGGCGGTAATTCCCCTTTCCACCAAGGCGGTGCCGGTATTTTACCGGCATGAACCATAGCGCTAATAGCGCCATGGTTCACCGCCATCCGTGTAATGAGGCCCTGTGTTCTGTGCTTGTCTGTTAACGTATCATCGGACCTTTCTTGAGTCCCCCTTGATAGAGATCCTTCTACATTTTCTTGGGTCCTATGCCTGTCTTTATCTCGTATTTGTCTATATAAGGTTTCAAGTCTTTGCACTATGTCTTCTGTATCCTGCTCATCAGCCCATGCTGATCTCGGCCTCCCTTGCAGCTCCCCGCGGGGCTGTTGTGACCCTCTCTCTTCCTCCAATCGTTCTTGTGCATCGATCGACACTATGCTCTTATGGCATAGATATTCTATCTCACCGTCTTTTAATCCACTACTACTGTTCATTTCTTCCTCTCGTTTCCTGTTCTCTCTCATCTCTTCTTCCTCTGCCTTCTTTATCTTTGGGCTTCCACCTCCTCCCATTTCTTCTCTTCTAGTCTCTCATTTTCCTTTCTTGACTCATATCATCTTCATTCTTCCCTTCGCTGGATTCTTTAACCCTCTCTTCTTTGTATGCTCTTCCTTCTTCCTTCTCTTTCTTTTCCTGCTCTTCTCTTTCTTCTCTTTCTCGAGCCCCACCAATGCCTTATCATCTAGTTTAAGCACTGTTTGCCCACCCATCCATTCATTCTGTATAATTGCTATTGCCTTAGCTTTGTCTTTTGCTTCTCTCTATTTGCCTCTTCTTCTATCTCAATCTGACTCTCTTGTTTGTCTTTTCTTTCATTACAATGCTTACTTTCATAGCTTTGTCTTTTGCTTCTCTCTATTTGCCTCTTCTTCTATCTCAATCTGACTCTCTTGTTTGTATTTTCTTTCATTACAATGCTTACTTTCATGTTGGATTAACATACCCGGCCATAGGTTTTAATTCCTTTAAAAGATAAAATCTCTTCTCCTCTGTTTCTACACTTTAGTCTTCACAACGGGACAGGGGAGTCAAAGGCGTTTTATCCACCCCTTTATGCTGATTAAGCATCCACTCCAGCTCAACTGGATCTTCTTTATCACTCTGGTACATTTCCCACAGCTCTAAAACAGCCAACCTTTTATGTAACTTCTTTCCCTTGTATGTAGCATGCAAATCAGTCGCCGTATGTCGTAATATTGTTTTTCAAAGCGTGACCTCCTGAGGCCACGGCATGAATGTTTTATTAGTTGTGCCTCTAAGCCACTCCGAATGATATTTCCTTATCTTGGCTTTGTACCTTGGCAGCGTCCTACACAGATGTAAAAGAGGAGTTCTCCCATGGTGACCAGTCAGTTTCGACTGTCAATACTTACCCATCCTTTCATTCAATTATTTACTTCATCAAGTACAGCACACCGGTCAAACGTAGCAGGCACCAACAATCGCTGCTTATAATCTAAAAAGTATTTGAACCCCCAAAAACATTTTTTAAACAATGTTTTATTTGTTCCATCATTTACACTTTCTATCAACATTTGTAATCCCATTCTTTTATTATTCATATTTTAAATGTTTACCCTCCTGCTTGATGCTAATCTCTTGCCCCAAATGTTCACTAATTTTCTTATTTTCTTACTATAGTTTTATATTTATTAGCTAGATACAACAAAAGCTTTATATTAGCATATTTGTAACCCCACATGTGCACTTTTAAATTTTCTGCGTACGTCTTCCTTTACTGTCCTCATCTCATAGTCTACTCCATTTTGGAGTTTGATATGCACTCTTCTGAGGGCCTTGTCTCAGGAATTCTTAACACCCCTATTTGGCGTCTATATTCTAGTGCTTACCCTTCTGCTCCCTTGGAACCAGGATTTGAGGTGTCTACCTCTTCTCTTTATAATCCCTCCAAAAATCCTGTTATTTTTATATATATATTTACAACACAATCCTTTCTCCTATTTTTGCCACCTTCGTTGTTCTACTTACATCCATGACTCAGTTCGAGTCCCTCGGCATGGACTCTCCCACAACCGACTAGTTTGCCTTCCGTCCACGGGGCACCTGCATGGACCGGACAGGAATTTCATCAAAGGGGGACCTGCCAAGAGTTATTTTTCTTGCATGTGACTCTGCATGCCAATCTCCACAGGAAGCTCCGCTGTCTTCTGGCTAATGGCAGGAGCAGCCAAGAGTCCAGTGGTCTGGATCTGGGCCTAGGTTGATTAGACCTGAAACACCTGAACTGCTACCAAAATGTGCTCTAGCACCTTGAAGCATCTCATGTGCTAGATGGAATTACCAATAAAAGATCTCCAAATAACCGGACAGACTCAATGAATGTGGCAAAGTACTACTTAATTCTCATTTAATAAAGCAGGGAGAACTGACAGACATCGGACTGATGCTTGTTCACTCACAATCAAGTTTGTTTGTTCAGGGGTCTTATACTCCGATGTACGTCATCTATGAAAACCAGGGACTTGTCCACTGCGGTCAATGATTGTGCAGCCCTGGAGAACCAGGGTCTTGCCCATCGCGGTCAAGGAATGTGCACCCCTGGAGAACCAGGGGCATGCCTATTGCGCTCAAGGAATGTGCAGCCCTGGAGAACCAGCGTCTTGCTCACCGCGGTCAAGGTATGTGCAGCCCGGGAAAACAGGAGGCATGCCCACCGCAGTCACAGAATGATGAGATGCATGTGAGAGGGTGGAAGCTGAATGGCTGATGAAGCCCAGGTCATGGGTCTTGGACTACTGAACATGCTTAGGCATCAGCTCTACCACTATCCCCCATCAGTTCTACCTCTATTCCCTGCAGACCTTGCTCAGTTGCAGATGGTCCCATTGTACTATTCATGTGGACACTGCGCTTCTAACTGACCTGACTAAATTTGCACGTGCTCCACTCAAACCATTGCACCACGCTGCAGCCTGGCTGAGTGTATAGGACGAGTAACAGTGCATTACATTAGCCTGGTATGATGGAAGTAACTGGGCATATAATGGCACTAGCTGGCATATTATGAGAGTACCTGGGCATATGATGCCCATGCGCAGCATGTTGTGGCAGCATATGGATATATGATGGCAGTAGCGGGTTATTTGGTGGCACTGCCTGGAATATGAAGGGAGTGCCTATGTAATAGATCTAATACTCTGCCTAGTGTTAGAAACCTGAGGGCGTTCTTACTAGTAATCCCCAGTGATCTGTTGCTCAGGTGGCCAGGGGAGGGCCATCGCTCTTGGATCCCAAACCTGAGGGCAAATATGCAAGGGATTATCACCTGGGCAGGGGGACTTTGGGGACTGCGGGGAGCGAGACCGAAGGTGAGACATGGTATGCCCCGTTCCTTGCCCCAATCCTTCTTACCCATCCTCTTTGTTCATGGGATGTTGTTACTCCAGTCCCATCCTACCCCTTAACCTTCCCTCACCAAAAAGAAAGATGAAATATCAGGGCCATCTAGAAAGACCTGTCAGAGCTGCCGGGCGCACCGGCCCCCGCCCTCAGAGTTGGAGTGGCTGCGCCTGGGAGGAGCAAAGAACCCAGCATTCTCGAAAGTCTCTGACCCTGCCCTGTGAAAGAACTGTACAGTGAAAGGTACATTGTGATAAAAAGAACTCTGTGTTTGTTTGAGGAACTTTGTATTTGTTTGAAACTCGAAGGGCCTAAGCTTTGGGAAGGGAACCCTAACAGGCCCACCAGAGACATTGGTGAACTTTGGAAGAAAAGGCTTACGCCTAGGGAAAGGAATCCTGGGATGCTTAACCAAAATTGAGAATTTTCAATGTAGTTATAAAGTAAAAACCTGTCGATCTGTTGGAGACCGGTGAGGGGCCTAGCCTTGGGGAAGGGAACCCTTAGAGGCCTAACAGGAACTGTGTATTTTTGGTTGAAATTGGAATGATCAAAGCTTGGGGAAGGGAACCCCAAGAGACCCAGAGGCATTGTGAACTTTATTGACTTACGGCAAGAGCACTACATGGAAGACTCCAAGGGCAACCCTTTTTGAGTTTAACTATCCTGAACTGCCTGAACTACACCTATTGGTAAGACTGCCTGCAACCAGATGTGGTGTACATTTCTTTTTGTATCACCATTTTCACGTTGAGAAGACCTCCCTATCACATTTGGTTTAAGAGTAAGGGCAAGCATAGGTTTGGACACAGGCTTTGGACTTAAGGACATCAACGGCTCTTAGAAACATCAGTTGAGGGAACAATCCCCTTAGAGGTAGGGCCAAATAGGCATTACAACAACCCCAGCAAGTTTGTTAAGGTTTTAAAACTGTTACTTTTGAGTCTGTGGGCCTCATTACAAGTCCGGCGGTAGCCTGCCGGTGCTATCTGCAGGTTGCCGCCGGACTCATAACACTGTTTCCACCGCCTGAGATTCCGGTGCCACTAGTACATTACAAGTCCCAGTGGCCTGGGATATCAGGCGGCGGAAAGTGTAAGTCCCCATTCCCATGGAGTCCCACGAGGACTCCATGGGAATGGGGACACAGAAGCAACGGCACTGTTGCTAACAGTGCCGGTGCTTCCATGAAATCTTGGCGATCGGGGGCCGTGCGCCCGGCAGGTCAGATCTGCCAGGCGCACAGGCCCCGCCCTCAGAGTTGTAGTGTGGCAGTCCTGAAAGGGTGCCGACATGGGGCGGTCGGCACCTTTATTTCTGGACTGCCACACTTGTAATGAGGCCCTGTGTCTCTCTTGATACCATGCCTGTCTCACACTCGGGAGCAAGTACCTGTGCATTTGACATCAATACTTGACTTGTGGTGGGAGTACATGGACATATTATAGAGGTACTTGGCCCCTATCCCTTCACACACAAGCGCAGCCATGCATTCATCTATCCACACACTCCAGCATCTAGGAACAGGCACATGACTAATGACATTCTTTAATGCTAGGAACATTTTGCTTGATTTGAAGTATTCTCTCCAGCTCTGGGACACACATCTGGTATATTGTGCTCACTTTTAGGGCCACATCTGGACATTTTGTGCAGTTATGTGGGTGTTCAATTGGAGTATTGAGCTGAGTACTGATTGACATGTCTGGATTCCTCTTGTTTATTGATCCCTGTTCTGGAGGCCACAGTTGAACTATTGCAGCCACATTAAAGGATTTCATCTACAGCAGGGGTCTAAAACTTGCATCTCTCCAGATGTTTTGGACTAAACTCCCAGGATCCCTCACCATTAATTGGGATAGCTGGGACTAATGGGAGTTGTAAAGAGAACAGTAACCCATAACCTGTACGGTAAATATAATTGAAGTGATCAAATGATCACTGCACCATTTTCAAAAGGAAAACAAGATTTATTACATGCAAAAAGGTATCAGATGGTCCCATAGAACCGCACCGACACAGAGCTCATCATGCCCCAAGAGGTAACAGGTTATATGGTGGAAAATCACAAATCGGCATACATAGGTTACATAGGTTACAATGTTGTAGAAGACCAGACGTGTACGTCATTGATAGAACTTGACCCCTCATCTCCGACATACTGGATGAAGGACAAGAAGACACTGTGCATGACACCAAGTATTATTCCAATACCGGATTGGGTGTATGAGAGACGTTATGCACTCAAGACACCCATACCGAACGTACCCTCGAACTGAAGTGGTAGCAGGAGATTTGCAGACACCACTGAATATCGAAGAGCTGTAAAGCAAATTTGATAGGTGCAAAGTGATGTCATAAGGAGAAGACATGATGATGCACTGAAATGATATAATACTTAAATGATGAAGATGTAACTGAATAAACAAGAGTAAGCCTACATACAAGTGAGAAGAAACCATATATACACAGAGGATAAGTAACCAGATGAGTAGTAAATGTATATACGCAGAAATACAAGGTAGATGAGTGACACAGAAGCCTGCTGCAGTAGAAAATATAACACCGGTAAAGCGGCCAAGTTGGAAAGAGGGACATATACTCTGAATAATAGTACGCGAAAAGCTGGAAGGAGAGAAACCAGGGCTGCAGAGCTGACAGACGATGGAAATGGATTTGCACACCAACCAAGGATAGCTGTTCGTCAGAGATCAAGGATACCACAACAAGAAGTAATTACAGGGTACAAAGGGAGTCAACAAGGATAAGCAATACACGCAGGACATATTTCTCTTAGATTAGGTAAATGAGCGTACATTTGTGAATGACAAACATTGAACAATTAAAGATGCAGAATTTCAGCACCCTTCATGTGATTGGAGCTGACTGCAGAGCGGCTTATTCAATTTAAAGTCCAAATTGCTTTTATACAACTGGTGCGGTAGTCCGCTCACGGCTGCGGCCCACATGTGAGCGGGGAGTGTTAGTATCCCCCTTTTACATCTGAACTTAGTTGTGCTGCATCTGTGCATGTTTTTTGGCCTTCCACTCCAACATGGCGGCCTTCACAACAGCAGGCACTGGATTGTCCAACCTGCTCCTGCCTCCTTCCATCTTGGGCCCAATCAGGATAGCCTGTTGGCGAACGCCGCCCCCAGGGCCGGTGCTATCAATAGGCAAGGTTAGGCGCTTGCCTATATGTGGAAATGTTAGAGTGCAAAATACTGCTTTAACACCTTCACACTAATTGTATACTAACTGCTTTGCCTGTGATAGCACCGGCCCTGACAGTCTGCAGGCTGAGGCTGCCCGCAGAAGCAGCAGACCAGGCGGCGCCGCCGCACCGCAAAGGTTGGGGTCGGGTCAGGGTCACGAGTGGCATGGGCGTGCAGCGCTGGCACTGTCCAGCACATGCACATTTGCACTCCATGTGGCAGGCAATGAACGAAGCACCAAATGTGCTCCCTCGAGTCTCGACCGATCTCCATGATGGTCGTGGTGCAAGTCTATCAGGGAATGCTGCAGTGGCACGGTACAGCCTGACTGAGCCCCCTGTTAACTTGAATTGGTCCACTGTTCGGAACGTCCATCAGACGTGGTGGCCTGTGCACCCTGGCTGGATACCGGCAGCATCTTTTTGCTGTGTGGTGCGCCAGGCCATTGAGTGCCTGTCACGTAGGCCGCCCATCCTGAATGCAGTGGCCCCTGCTGTGCTGTGAGAACAGCTCTTCGGCTGCGCCCTGCCTGTACTGGAGCCTGTGCTGAGAATAGTCCGACATCACACAGGTGAGGACTCCACACTAATTGTATACTGTCTTGCCTTGATAGCACTGACCCTGCTTCCTTCGCACACACCCTCCTCCATTTCAAATACTCCTAGGAGGAACTGGTACATGTGTGCATGTGTGTGCTTTGCTGCATTGAGCATGCAACACTAGGAGACTGACACTGTGTAGATTGCATGCTCGTGTGTGCCACGTGTCTCTTTCACGCTCCACTACATGTATGTCAGTGGGTCCCCTGCAAACACCTTTAGAACATAGTTCGGGTTGCATGCCTATTTAAACCCTTAATCCAAATGCACTGACTATAACGTAAAAAATAGCACGGAGTGTAGGCAGAGGTGTGTGCATGCGTGCAATATATTATGCGTTAACTTAGCTCACCTTGTTAACACGCCTCCTGTAGATTCCCCGCCTGTGTGCATTGCAAACCCTTCCGGTCAATGGCACTAATACAAGCACTACCGACTCCACCTTTCAACCTTGCAAGGTCAATCAATAACATGGCTGCCATTTCCTTTCATGGGGCAACACGGATTCAGGACCTTGAATAATGTAGCCAGTCCCCCACGCTACGCATTTGGGGTTTCGGAATATAGCTTTTCAACTCATCCAGGGGAGCTGGGGCAAGAAATTCCTGGAATGCCCCACATGGAATAAATACGGGATGTTGACTGAGACCCTAGAATGCAGGCAGTCCCAGTGTCCCTGCAGGTCGCGGAGTCTTCCTGTTTCTCAGACATTGTTTTAGTGATTACCTCAAATGCGATGAACATGGCTGGCCGAGTTGCCCCGTCTGCCTGCATGGGACACTTGTGCCCATTTGAGCTTGCAGTCCATGCTGGTCTCTCTAGCCAGGCCATTTCCACCCACTTCCTGCCCAAAACGCATCCACTCCTGGGATGTCTTTGAGCTCGCTTTACTCAAGCCATTAGCCCCACATTGCCCGAGGTCATCTCAGAGTAAGCCCTCGGCCCCATCAGCCAGGCTGGACCAACAGCAAAAGATGTTTTGAGTAAAAGCAGTTCATTACTGCTCGGTCACAGCTCTACTCAAGAAGGTCAATTTGAAATACAGTTGTTGCTTAAAAAAGAAAAAGGGGAGTTGAGGGCTGTGAGGAGTGCCGGCTCATCACACTTCCTATAGTACTGGAGTGCAAGGTAACCTTTTTACGGGGACATCGTGACACTCGTTTATATATTTTTACTTATTTTATTGTTAATTACAACAGTGCTTATACATAGGGTGAGTGCTTCAAAGCACTTCAAGGTGGGAAGAAAACTAGGAAATACAGCAAGCACTCTTAGGTTTGAAGTTTCCGAGTGATTGCCGGAAAAAGTACCATACTCGGCCTGATGGCATTTCACCTAGTGCAAGTGCATGACGTGTTACATTAGCGACCAAGCTAGGGAGGGGGGACAAAAAAAGGTGGGGGGGGTCACACGACAGACAGACACACTAGTCCTGGTACATTTAGGTCCTGCATGCGTACAGACAGGGTTGCGAGGAAGTGGGGATTGTGGAACAAACAAGTCCAGTCCAGCATGGCCCTGGGTTAAGTGCAGAGGGGTTGCCCTGCTCATGGACCTTGATCTGAAAGTGCAGTAATGCTGAACATCGAGCAGTGGTCCTGAGGCAAGTGCAAAAGATTGGCAGGAGAGCCTGGGACCTGTAAGGCTCTAGCGGTGAACCAGGAAACCAGTCACCAAAACTGAACAGAGTAAGGGGGAAGAAGGAGGGTGGAGATAAAAAAAAACTGACGGTAGAAGGGCAGAGGGAGAGAGAAGGAGGAAGAGAAGAGAAAGGTCTTGAGGAGTTTACAGAACTTAAGGTGCTCCAGCTCAAGACGGATAGAGGCAGGGAGGCTGTTCCAGAGGGAGGCACCTGCAGAGGATAGAGATCTACCCCAAATCTCTGTTTGTGAAAGTGACTCACCCGGAGAGAGTTGGAGGAGGACGAGCGGAGGACTCTAGACTGAGAGTTTTTAGGAAGAGAGCGTTGTAGATAGTGCGGGCCCCGGCCCCAGAAAACATTGTGGATTATGTAGAGGGTCTTCACCCTGATCCTTGCAGCCACGCGGAGCCAGTGGAGGGATTTCAGCGTCAGAGAGTTCCAGTCCTTGGGCTTAAGGCCAAGGATAAGTCTTGCGGTTCTGCTCTGGATGAGTTGTAGAGGACAGAGAGTAGAGGTAGGAAGATTGAGAAAGAGGCTGTTGCAATAGTCCAGCCTAGAAAGAACCAGGGCTCTCAAGATGGTGAGACTATGGGGGAAAGTGAGAAAAGGCAGAATACCTCTGAGGAGGTGTAGTTGGTAGTGGGAGTTTTGGGGATGTGAGACGAGAAGGAGAGATGACCCCTAGACTTTTTGCCTCATTGGTATGTGAGGGCGCAGGGCCTAGGGAGGTCAGCCAGTGTGAGAGTGAGAAAGCGGGAGCAGGGGTCCCAATGAGTACAATCTCGGTCTTACAGGCATTCAGGCAAAGATCGTTAGCAGCACACCAAGACTGAATTGCGGATAGACCGTCAGGAATGAGCAAGGAGGAGGAGGAGGCCGAGGGTAGCCTGAAAGAGAGCTGCGTGTCATCCGCATAAAAAGCTAGAGGTAAAGGTAAAGATGCTGTGGGCCAAGGGGCCATGTAGATATTGAAAATCCAGGGGGATAGGTTACATCCCTGCGGGACACCACAAGTAGAGAGAGTGATAGAAGAGAGAAGGGACCCAAGTTCCACCTGGGAGGGCCGGTCAGAGAGAAAGGAGGCGAGCCACGCCAGGGCCTGATCTGTGATGCCCAGGATATCACGAAGACGGGTGATCTGGATGTTGTGGTTTACCATATCAAAAGCAGAAGAGAGGTCGAGAAGAATAAGGACAGAGGGAGAGTTAGAGTCAAGATTTGAGAGCAGGTCTTCACGGGTGTTCAGAAGAGCAGTTTCCATGCCTCTGGAGGCTCTAGGGTCAGACTGATGGTCATGGAGACAAGCAACAGATTCAGTGTGGAGGGTAAGTTGAGTGATAGCCAGCTTCTCCAAGAGTTTTCCCAGGAAAGGGGTGATGGTGATCAGGCCATAGGTTTCCAGAATAGACGGGTTGGTGGAGGGTTTTTAGAGCAAATGTGCTCTAGTGAAGAGGAGAAAACTCCACTGGCGAAAGAGGTTGCAGAGGTCAGCCAAGGCTAGAGCGAGAGTGTCAATATTGTCCTTGATGATTTTGGAGGGGGAGGGGTCCACCTTTTTGGAAGAGGCTTTCATAGACCGTACTTGTCTAGTGACCTCATCAGGTGTGACAGGGGAGAGAGAAGAGAGAAGAGGGGGAGGGGTGGGCACGGCTGAGGGGGGCCCACGGGGTGTTGGTGCAGGAGGGAGAGCAGAAGAGAGAGAGGACAAGATGTCTTGTGTTTTGGTGGTGAAATGTGCACCCAGGGCTGAGCAAAGGGCCTGGGTGAGTGTAGAAGAGGAAGCGGCTGCAGTAGGGTTGGCCAGTTCCTTGCAGATTTTGAAAAGTTCAGCCATGTTGTTAGATGCCGCAGAGATGCAGGCTTGAATGTAGACTCTTTTCTTGGAACAGATGCAGAGTCTATATTACCTTTGAAGAAGGCGTCAGGCCAGTTTGTCAGAGGGTGCACCTGAGGATCTCCATTTCCGTTCCACTGCCCTGCACTTGCATTTAAGGGCAGCCATATCAGAGTCGTACCAGGTGTTGTTCTTTTTGGTAGGCTTCAGTCAGACCCTCATGACAGGGGCAATAATGTCAAAAGTGCTTGAGATGGAACGGTGAAAGTTAGAGAGAGCTGTGTCAAGGTGGGAGTCAGCCGCATGAGTAGAAGGAGGAGAGTAGGAGGTGGAGGCAAAGGCAGCCACTGACACTCTTTTCATGGGTCGGGTGACCTTAAAGGCAGGAGTTGTTGTAGGGTGTGCAATTGCTAAAGAAGAAGAGAGCTTCAAGTGAGAAGAGAATGATCAGTCCATGAGAGTGAGGTAGTGAGAGGAATAGAGAGTGAGATGTCTTTGGAGATGAGTGCATCCAAGGTGCGGCCAGCAGTGTGCCTAGGACCAGAGGGTGGAATGGAAAGAGAGAGGGAGTCACATAAATTGCGCGCTGTTAAAATGCCCCAGTAGGAGGAGCTGGGGAGAGGAGAGCAGAGGCCAGGTCAGCCCATTCCGAGAGGAAAAGGGTGGACTGGCTCGGCGGCCCATAGAAGGTGGCCAGAGTAAGAGAAGGGACAGGCGAGCGAGAGAGAGCCTCCAGACCAGGCATTCAAAGGAGTAGACCTGAGTGGGAATAATAGAAACAGGCATCCACTCGGGAAAGATCAAGGCTACTCCACCACCTGTCCTGTTTGGTCTGGGTACGGAGAGGATCTTGTAGCCTTCAGGGAGGATTGTGTCAAAACTCGTAACAGAGCTGTCCTTAAACCATGTCTCAGTTAGAGCAAGAACATCAAGGTCCAGGAATTGAAGGAGGTAGCAGATGTCAGGAGTGCTTGACAGCAGAGCAAGAGTTTAGTGTAGCAACATGGAGCAGGTTGCCACTTTTAAAGGACTTACATGGTGAGGTGCAGGGGACAGAGGTGTCCCCACCCCCGCAAGCAGCAAGAGTGCCTGAGATGTAGAGTTAGGAGGAGGCAGAGAAGGCAAGGATGACAAGGGTGTAAGTGAGGGGGGTGCAGTCAAGGGAGCCAGGATAGTGGAAAATGTTAAGGGAGCCAGTGTGGGAGGAGCTGCAGGAGGCAAGGGAGCTCCAGATGTGACGGCAGTGGGTGGCCAGAGCAGCAGGTAGGAAGTGGCTGACAAGGTTGTCAGTGTGGTGCGAGTAGGTAAGGGAGCCTGTAAAGTTGAAAGCGACATGAGGGAGTTGTGAGGGAGCTGGTGAGGTTGGTAGGCAGCAAGGTGGTCAAGGTGGGCATAGTTGGCATGGGAGCCTGGGCAGCTGTAGAGGCGGGTATCAAGGGAACCTGTGAGGATGAAAGAGGAAAGTTAATAAGGGGAGGAAAGAGCCTATCAAAAAGTAAGGTTGAGTTGAGGTCCTTGTACCAGGATGGTAGCATTCCGATAGATATTTATGATGGTCATGAAGGTGGAAGAGGAGGGAACAAGGGCCTCCCAGCGGGTGCCACCATTTATGTGTGAGGAAGAGTGAGGAGAAAGCAGAGTGGCCATATGGAGAGTCCATAGGTCGGGAGAGGGAATGACAAAGAGGATGTCGGTGAGAGTCTCTCTGGCGGAAGCACTGACGTAGGTGTCAGCGATAGGAAGGCCTGAGCTGAAGGCCAGTATGTCCTTCTTGAGTTTCTCCCTGCCAGACTTAGTGAGAGGTGAAGGATAGGAGATGGAAAGGCAGTTAGAGAAGAAGGGGGAGATAGAAAGCGCCATATTGAGGGGCACAGAATCTGGTATACTTAACCAGGCAGAGATTTGGGGCCCGTGTGAGGTGGTAGGCAAGGAGGGAGCAAGTGTACAGGGAGAGACAAACAGGATGGGAGGAAACAATGGGAAATGAAGAGGGTGCAGGAACAGATAACAGACCAGAACAGTACGAAATGGGTAACCAGTCAGCACATTTCCATGGGATATGCACACACCTAAAAACGAATTTTTAACAAGCAGCAAAGCTGGTGCAGGATGAGAACACAGCTAAGTTCGATTTTTTAAACAAGCAGCAAAGCCAGTGCAGGATGTGAAAACAGCTAAGTTCGATTTTTAAAACAAGCAGCTAAACCAATGCAGGATGTGAACACAGCTAAATGCAATTTTTTAAACAAGCAGCACAATCAATGCAGGATGTGAACACAGCTAAAAACGATTTTTGGTGAACAGGTATATCAGCGTAATAGCACAAGGGTGTAGGCAGTAGATGTGCAGGGCCAGGAAAGAGGGAACGTGTTATGGCCTGGTACTTGCAAGAATCAGTGTCAACTGAGATAGATAGGAGAGATTGTCAAGAGTGGCACGGCACAGAGTCGGGAGGATGATGCAGGCAATAGGTCAACAGTCCCCACTTACGTGATAGCTGAGGGGGCCGGAGCGATCACATAGTCCAATCCTACCTTGTCAAGGTACCCAGCCTCAAGATGAATGTTGTTGTTTGGAGAGGAGTAGGGGGGGCCGCCACACCCAGCCAGGCCCGGACAGGCACATACCGGAGCTTTAGAAGTGGGGCCTTTGGAAGTTGGCCAGCCAGCATGCCGGCCCCGTGATTAGCCCAGGATAAGAGGGACTTAACCAATCATCAGCCCTCCACAAGGGAACTCCCAAGGCACTCTGGTGCCTTGTTGCGGTCCACCATCTGGGAATGGCCTAAACAAAGGCTAAGCAAGTACAGCATTCAGTCGAACATAATCAAGAAAGCAATATTGGGAGACCACCAGGGGGCGCAGAGGTCAATGGCTGCCTGAAGCATTGCTCTGCAGTCCGAGGAGAACAGAAGAGATGATTAAGAGCACTTCCCAACTGTAAAATGAAATGTAAAATGAAGGATAGCCCCCTGAAACCACATGAAATCAAGAGACCAGCCTGGAAAAGGAAATTTAAGAGGCAGAGGGTGAGAATACAGAGGCCACCATCCCCCTCCGGATAGCTGGAAAATGGTGGGCGGACATAGCGGTGACTGAAACGGGGGCCGGAATAAAAGAGGCCGGACAGTAGTGGCGTTGTGAGGAGGCACCAGACAGAATGGCGCTGGGTGGAGACCACATCGGTACCCCTCCGGTGTCAGCGAATCAGTCAGGAAAATGAGGGTGGCCACGTAGAAGAGCTTGCTGGTCCACCTGAAGAGGAGCCCCGGTGCGTGGGGAAATCAGCCAAGTGGGAGTGGAGCAGAAGCTGCATCCGGACCGGGCGTGCGGCAGTGAAGCACTCGGTTGATAAGGATCGCGATGCATAGGAGGTCGCCGGACCCGCCCGGGGCGGAGGACTGGAGGTGGACACAGAGCGGATAAGGGAGAGCAGCGCGGCTTCCGTGTGATTCTCTGGGGACCGACACGGAGGACGTGGAAAGAAGCTCTGGAAGCAGATGTGAGGGAGAGCAGCCTGTGGGCAAGCGAGCCGATGGCAAGGACTAAGGAAAGGCGAGAGCGGCGCTAGAGGACCGGGGCAGAGAGCGGCAGAGGACGGGACCAGTGCAAAGAAGACTGAGCACTCGGTAAGGAGCGGGGGCCGGAGCAGGGGTGCCACCTCCCCTTTGTAAGCAGTGGTAAAGGGGAAGACTCTCCAGGTGGGCCCCAATTAACAGCGAGCAGCCCAAAGCTGGACTGAAGAAGAAGGGAAGCAAAGAGGGTGTACGGGTGAAAAGGGGTGAAGAGTGGCAAGGCTGGGTAGTGAAAGAAATTAAGCAAGGCGGAAGGACATATTAAAATAAAAGCAGAGAGACCACTAAGAAGAGGGGGTACAAGAGGGGATACCAGAAGCAAAAAGACATTACTGGACAGTGCTTGTAGACAGGACCTGGCCAGGTCCAGAAGAAGGGGAGAGAGCCACAGATAACAAGGACAGGAAAGGTAATATGTGAGGAGGAAGGGCAGGTGCCAAATATGGGAAGAAAAGATAACTAGGCACCAGCAAGCCTGAAGCCAGAGCGAGAAGGAGCAATCCAAGTCTGAAATAGTGAGGAGCTGCAAGAATCTGGGCCAGAACTTGGCAAAGCGAAAAGGCCGGGTATAGTTAGGCCCCAAGGTGACTGTAAATAAGCTTGGTGTTTGACCCAACTACGGCAGAGAGCTGTTGTGGAAGCACCGACCATGAGTGAAAAACAGGCAGAGCACGAGAGATCTTAAAACAAGATCAGAGGACAAGAAGGCTCCCAGCCTACTAGTGAAAGTCAGAAGGGGGAGAGAGACAAATATATGCAAAGCCCAAGCCGGGAGGGTGGGGGGGTACAAAGGCTGCAAAAATACAGAAGAGAGCAGCCAGCTGCTTCAACACTTCAACTAATGAAACTAGCAGTTAAGAGCATGGCTGTAACAAAGGAAGCCATTGCAGGAATTCTGACGGAAATAAAGGCCCTGTGGTGAGATATTCAGACGTCCATATCTGAGATAAGGGGGAAAGTGGATTGTATTGAAGGAAAAGTTGAGAATCTTGAGAACAACCAAGCCAATATCAATATCAACCTAATAGAAATAAAACTCAATTCAACAATGACGGACATTGAACTGCAAGAGGAAGAAATCACATTGAAAATGGACGACTTGGAAAAAAGGGAGCGGAGATCAAATCTACGGATTTTGGGTCTGGCGGAGAAGGATGGGGAAACCCCACAACAAGTGTAGCGCAAAGTCCAGGAGATTATCAATCTCTTATATGAAGACGAAGGAGGAAAGTCGGTAGCAGTGGAAAGAGCCCACAGGGGGGGCAGAGCGTTTGAAAGGGGTCCGCGATCTATTGTGGTCATATTCCTGAGCTATAAAGAAAAGACGGAAATTTTAGTCAGGCCAAACAATGACAGGAAATGGAATATCAAGGATCCCAAATCAAGGTATATCAGGATCTCTCGAGCATGACCCTGGCAAGGAGGAGGGCTTGTAGACCGCTAACCATATGGCTCACAGAACAGAAGATCAGATACAGATGGGGATACCCGTTTGACCTCACTTTTGAGTATCGAGGAGAGGACTACAGGGTCCCCACTGCCGAGGAGGCCAGCTGGGTCTTAAAGTGGCTGAAAGAGACAAAAGACATGTGAGGTCCGATGGGACCACAGGAAGCTTCTAGCTCACAAGTGGATGAACAAGGGAGGGGCCCACAGCAGCAAAGGGCTAAAGTGGGAAGGAAATACTTTAAGCCAAACCCGGTGTCCCCAGTGAAACCAGCATGAGGAAGATATGAACGCTGAGAAAGTATAGACATGACCGTCAGAGCTTGGGGCATGAAATCCGGGAGGAAAGCGTGAAATGGGAAGGCAAGGTAAATTAAGGCTTCCCTTTAGGAATGTGGCTAGCAATCCCTGATGGCCCTCAAGTTTGGGAGGGCGTCTCCAATGAGGGACCTAATACAGCCTATTCTGGCTGTGGTTCAGTTTTTATGGTTCATTTGGTTTATCCAGTTTGTTGTTGTTGGAGCAAATGGGGGGGGTGGGAGGGAGGAAAGGGGTCATGAACGGAACAACTTGGAAGATTATGAGATTGAGCCAATTGCGGGGAGGAATTAAGGAAAGCAACAAGGTGCGATGGGAACTGACATAGTAATGTCGCAACAGGCGGATCAAAGAAGGGGGAGGTCGGTATTGACGGTGGGTACTCTTAATGTTAAGGGACTTAATTCCCCTGCCAAGAGGTCCCTTGTGAGCAGGGAATTTGCTGGGGGAGAATTGGATGTCCTCTTTATTCAGGAAACCAGACTCAAGGTGGGGGGGAGAGACCAATAAGGGGCAGAGGAATGGGTCAAATATTCTGGGCGTCAGGGAGCCAAAAAAAGGGGGGAGTGAGGATACTCTTAAGTAAACGACGCAGGCTGGAAAATTTGACGGTGGAGCGGTCATCGGAGGGCAGAAGGATAATATTCAGGGGGGAGTGGGAAGGAATACAAATTGCATTGGTGGGAGTATATACTCCTAATCAGGGTCAGGGGACTTTCAATGAGGGGGCCCTTGCAGCATTGGGAGGCAATGAGGAGAACCTGTTGGTGATAGGGGGGGATTTTAATACCTGGCAGACCTGTTCATGGATAGGCAGCAGACAAAGATCCAAATTAAAGGAGTCCAGCGGGGGGAGACCAGTAGGTTTGCAGCCACCTTGCAGGAGAAAGGATTGCTTGATATCTGGAGAGAATGCAATCCAGGGGTAAAGGGTTATACCTTCAAATCAGAGGTCCATGATACCTTCACGCAAATTGATTACCTGTTGGTAAATAAAGAACAGAGAGCCAGGGTGCAGGATTCGAGTATTCGCCCAGTGGGTTGGACTGACCATGATATGGTCGTGGCAAACATAGAGATTGATGGGATTAGCCACAAAAATACCAAATGGAAGTGCAATGATTCCCTATGGCTGGATAAGCTCTATGATAGGGAATTGAGGGATGCAATAGAGGAGTACTTCCAAATCAATAATAATGGTGAAGTGGATACGACCACGGTATGGGAAGCAGGCAAATCAGTCTGGAGAGGCCACCTCATAAGGGAAGGGGCGAGACGAAAAAGGGAACGTAAAATAATTGAAAAGAGGTTGAAAGGGGAAATAATGAGGCTTGAGAAGAAGCTGCACGCCCAAGGCTCATACCATAAGGAACATCTACTAACCCTTAAGGAAAAGCAGGAGGAATTGAAAAAACTTGGAAATGGGGAGGTAATGAGAAAGTTGAAATTCCTAAAACAAAAATTTAAAGAGAAAGGGGATAAAGGGGATAAGATGCTTGCTTCCATGCTTAGAGCGCAAAGAACAGAGAGGTGGGTGGAAGGCCTTCAAACGGAGGAGGGGGAACTAACTAGGGTGTCAAAAGAAATAGCAAACCAATTTGCCAAATATTATGAAACTCTTCACATGTCCGAAACGGCGCAGGGGAAGAAGGACATGGGGGAGTACATAGCAAAGGCAGGTCTGACTCATCTAATGGAAGCAGAGCGAGTCAGTTTGTAATCGGACATAACTCCAGAGGAGGTACTCGAGGCCATAAAGAGATTACCACCAAGGGGGGCGCCAGGGAAGGATGGATATGGAGTGAGATTTTACAAACACTTTGGAGATATCCTGGCTCCACACTTAGCGAGTCTCTTTAACGCCATAAGGGAGAAGGGAGTCGTACCGTAGTAATTTAATTTTCTAAAGCACAGATAGTAGTTATCCAAAAGGGAGGGAAGGACCCCACGTTATGTAAGTCATATAGGCCGATATCACTCCTCAACACGGATGCTAAAATGAATACAAGGGTTCTACCTCACAAATGGAGAGTATTGTGCCACGACTGGTCCACCCAGGCCAGGTTGGTTTCATAAAGGGTAGGCAGGGAGCAGACGCAATGCGAAAGACCTTAGACATAATGGAATAAACGATGGGTGAGGAGGGGGACCAGGCGCTCCTTAGCATGGACTCAGAAAAGGCGTTCGACCGAGTGGAGTGGAGCTTCCTGTGGATGGTGATGAGGGACATGGGATTTGGGGAGACATTCCTTAGGGGGGTTCAGGCATTGTATAGGTCTCCGAGGGGAAGGGTTGTGGTGAATAATCAGATCTCAGAAGAGACACGCATGACTAGAGGGATGAGGCAGGGATGCCCCATGTCGCCTCTGCTATATGCACTCTAAATGGAGGCCCTTGGAAACGAAATTATTGTAGCTATATCAAATGCTCCCTATCACTATCCCAAAAGGGCATTTCGTGGAAATAAAGGGGATGATGAATAGGTTTGTCTGGCAGGGCAAAAAGCAAAGAAGTCCTGGTCCAGGTGAAAAAGAAAGTGGGAGTTGGTCTGCCTGATATGTATGAGTACTACTGAGCCTCACAGTTCAGGGCGCTAGTGCCTCATTTGAGAGAGGAGAACCAAAAACAATGGGTGGCGATTGAAAATTATAGAATGAGACCAGTCTCGCTGGGGGAGTGGTTGTGGGCTCCAAAGACATTTTTCCCGAGCAGCGTCATTAATCATTTTGCTATGGGCACCCTTCAGAGGCTTTGGTGGAATAAGAGGGAAATGAAGCGACTCACAACATGGCCGTCACCAATGAGTTGTATATGGGCTCCCCCGATTCGAGATGACGTAAGAGATCCGTTAAGGTTCCAAAGTTGGTACGAGGAGGGGTTGATAAGGAGCGTCCAAATGGTAACGCAGGCAGGTTGTATATCGATACAAGAGCTAGAGGCTGGCCTGCAAATAGTCCCACTTGACGTATTTAAATTTCTGCAACTGAAGGGGGTCTTGTTGGCAAGAAAATGGAGGGAACAATTGAAGATGGATCTCACCCCCATGGAAAATATCTTGAGAGGATCACACCTCCAGGTTATATGCAACCTTGATGGAAGCAAAGGATACTAAAGTAAAGGGTCTGAGAAAGAAATGGGAAAAAGACATGGGGGCATCGATCTCTGACCCCTTGTGGTCTCGAATCTGTACGCGCATAAGACTACTATTTCAGTGCAATATAAAATGCACAGATTGAAGTTGCTGCACAGATGGCAATTAGACCCTAAAAGACTTTCCAAGATGTTTGCCCAAACAAGTCCAAAGTGCTGGAGGGGATGTAATGTAGAAGCAAATTATTGGCACATGTGGTGGTCTTGCCCTAAGTCACAAACCTATTGGAGGGAAGTCCTGGGCTGAATCAGAAAAGTGGAAGGAGTCTCGAGAGATTGTGATCCTAGATTGGTTCTTTTTGGCCTGGAAACGCACTGTAATCGATGGGAGAGGGTACCGCATATGGTGCATTTTTTGCTCTTGGCTGCAAGAGCTTGCTTGACAATAGGGTGGAAATTGGAAACTCTCCCAACAGAGCAGATGTGGACTAAAAAGGCCAAAGAACTCTACGAGATGGAGAATTTAACAGCTCAACTCCACGATATGGCTTCCTCCAGAGAGATGGAATGGACCTCCTTCAATGAAGCCTTGCTGTTTTCTTTTTGTGATTGCCCAAATAGCGTGGACTGCTTTCAATTGTTCCTTGGTTAGAAATGGGATGTAGGGAGGGGTGGGAGGTGTGGGGGAGACCGTTTTGTTGGGGAATGCAAGATTTATGTTATTGATGAGATGTCGTTTTACGGTTGAAGGTTAACACAAAATTACAATAAAATCAAATTTTAAAAAAAAGAAAGAAATATTGTAGCATTGGCCATTATTAACATGTGATACAAAACTACAGACAAATTTCAGTAACAAGCCAATTTTTGCATTTCAACGGAGCCACAATTTAAAGGATCTTCTTGTCGAGACTAATCCAAAACAACCAAAGAAACAACACACTAAACATCCGGGCACTTATCCATGCCTTTGTTGCAACAATTGTAATAATGTGATCAAGGGCAATATCATAACACATTCACGCACAGGAGAAAACATTCAATTGAAAGACCATGCCACCTGCAAATCTCAAAGCGTGGTGTATGCAATCAAGTGCCCATGTGGTCTCACATATGTTGGACAAACCAGCCACAAAGCACGTATTCGCTGGAGTGAACACAAGTCCAATGTAAGAACCAACAACCGCCATTCACCTATAGCCAGACATTTTCAAGAACACAAGCACCAGCTCACACAGATACGGTTCCAAATTTTAAAAGTAATCAAAACCAAGTATGTACTAATGAATGCAACTAAAAACTCGAACAGCGCAAGGCATTTTGGATAGACAGGCTTGAAACTGTTGCACCATTAGGTTTGAATGAAGAGCTTGATTTACACTGTTTTCTCTGAACTATTGATGAAGAAAATGTGTAAAAGTGAACAATTGATAAAATGCGACATTAGCCCATCAAGGAGGATGAAGTACTTTAGAACACGCAATTTTAGTACTCCTCAAAGGAGATTTGTGCAACATGTGATTCATGTTGGGATATGAGCGAACATAATGTGCCATAGATATTGTATGTGCCTTTAGAACATGCAACTTTAGCATTCCTAGAAGAAACAGACTTGTGCAATATGTGATTAATGTTGGGAAATGAACAAGCATAATCTGCCATGGATATTGTATCTGCTTGAACTACAACCAAATATGATGATTGGGAATATAATTAAAGAGTGCAAGACTACATTGATTTGCACCAACAAACAACTTTGCACTGAACTGGACTTGTAAAATTGTTAAAACAAGTAGAGTGCACTATTCGTTGGCAGGTATGTGTCTCTTCTTTCTGTACAAGATTATGCAATGTGATATACTATGTTTGAATTTCAAGATAATAGGGGTAAAGTTAACCCCATTCTGTTAATGTTTTTTTAGAGCCCGCCCTGAAGAACGACATAGTCCGAAATGCATCGGCAAGGGCCTCTGCTGGTTAAATGATTGAACACAACAATCTGGAAAATAAATTAGAAAGTGATTAAACTTTAAGTACAGCGTTTATGTCAATCCGTTTTCCTTGTTGATTGACTGCATAACTAGTACCACAAATTTGATCTATTTATAACACCAACTCTGAAGTAGTATTCACTACAAAATAGGCGTCTGCAAGCTCAGTGGATTTTCCACTGAGCAATTTCTGCCTAAACAAAGGCTAATTCAGCAGTGAGAAGTAATGCACACCAGGAATGCATGCACACATGAGAGAATCAGATGTTAAGGCAGTGAGGGTGCTTTCTTCTTACGAAAAGTGATCACTTTGCAAGAGTCTTTTTTTCCAAATGCCCCTCTAACAGGGTCACTGTTATTATTTTTTTGCTTTACCTCATTTGGTCGAGCGAGGTTTTGCATGTTATATTCTTGCTAAAGTGTTGGAAATGTCTTCTTACAACAGAGCCTCGAAAGTGAAAACGCAAAACAAAAGAAAGCCAGACTGTTTACTTTACTTTATCAGCCAGCATCACTCATTGTTAGGCAGAATCTTGTGCAGAGCCCTTAGGGACCACTACACACAGTTAAGACTACAGGTGGCAATGCAAGTTTTACCTTTGGTACAAGCCTGTACTACTATGTTAAAGTGGTAGGAGTAGTGGAGCAGCCAGGCTTATCTCAAGAGTATATGAGCAGTAGCAAAGATTACACAAAGGGACCACAATTACTGTGACTCAAGCAAACATTGACTCAAGATTTCAGGTAAAAAATATAAGTACATTTATTTTTAAACCATTTGTTATAAACACAACACTTCTATTAATTCAAAATCACACGTAAAATACACTACAACCAATTCAATTTGGTACACTTTAACCCAAGGTAAGTAGCCTATGTTTTAACGGACCGGTGTTGTGAAACAAAAGACGTTACCGGGAATACACTTGCGTCACTTTTTGACAGTAATGACAGTTCGGTCTTACTAAAGATACGCGTATGCGCTGCAAGAAATGTTACTGGGGCAAAAACACACTTAGCACCTGAGTTAACCAGAGAGAGTTGGGGCAAAAATCATAGGCAAAACTTTTGTCAAGGCAGACAGAATCAGAGAACACTCATAGAGAGAAATTCAAGAGTCACTAGGCCAGAGCCAGTGTCAAGTGGAACCGGATTCCTGTTGTCGAGGATCACACAGTCGGACAGTTCGAGATTCAACGTTGGCAGGAGTACTTAGATATTGTCAACAGAGGAAGCAAACGTTATAAGAAGGAGGGAAAACAAGGGCAAGCCTTGGAGGTGAAGAAAAGGGGTTCACCCTAATTCTTCAAGCAGAACACAGTACCTTATTCAATGAAGAAGCTGGTGCAACGGCAGTTGTTCCTGGTAGTCACCTGCAGACCCACGGTTCCTGGAGCTTCGGTGCAAAGGAGGACGTCGGGAGGGGTCGGCACCACACAGGGATGAGGCCGGCAGCAGCGACGGTGAATAAAAGGTGCGCTCCTTAAAAACAGAAGAGGCTCTTCAGATGGCTATCCAGACCACTACAGCTGTGTGCAGCGATTTCGACCAAGAAGAGGATCCTCTGGCTGTGGAAGATGAGCTGGTTATCCCCACTAGGCTCAAGGGAAGAAGACTCCGGACTGGATCTTCCTGGTTGTCGAAGGGTAGATAGCTCAGGACTGCAGCAGGGCTTCACCGGGACGGGGTAGTTGCAGAAGCCGTCTTTTTCTCTGCTTCTCTTCGGTTCCTTGTAGTTACAGTGGCGACTCTGACTTCTAACCCAAGAGACCTGCCTTTTATGCGAAAACCCCCCATTCACACAGCCTGGCTGTCAATCACGCAGCAGGGAGGTTGTCCAGCCCGGACAACCACCTCAGCCAATCATAGCAAAGTGCGACTTGGGTTTCCTAGGATACCCTGTGCAGGGGGGGACTACACCCCTCCCTCACATTCAGCCCACCTAGACACCCAGGCACCTAGAGGAGGGCTTCTTGGCAGAAGCCCGCCAAAAGACAGTGAACAAAGGCGGCAAACCTGGTTTGCAGCGCAAAGTAAAACACAAGAAGGACTTTAACAAAAAGAAATGGCGAATAAACCCGACCAGAGCCAAAAGGAAAAGTATTTGGTCAAGCGGGTTTAAGTTTGAGGCTAATATAATAGCCTAAAACAATACCACATTTATATAGTATAATCGCGGTAGAAAGGTTAGGGTAGATACCACTGCCACCAGCCAAGTCTAAATGTTAAAAGAGCGAAAAAATGCTCTAGTAGGTACAGATAAAAAAAGGCTACAGATTTACCCTTTCCAGTACTTCATGTAAGATGGGGTGTACTGGACCTGTGGTTAAATGACTAAGTAAAGTTAATGGCAACTTTACCCTTTTCTGGGGGACAGTAGTCAGCCTCCGAAATGGAGTGCGTGGGAAGTCTAAAAGACAACCCTGTGTCACTGCACTGAAGGTGTTGTGCAACACACAAAAGAAGGGGGCTACTGAAGTGGTGTACTCCAGAGTCCACAATCACAAAAGCAGAGGAAATACACATGGCAAAAACACAAGTAAGAGTGGGAAAAAGAGGCACCCTCTTACCAAGTGAAAAAAATAACTCCAGAAATCCAGCAAAGCTGCTGGGGAACTCACTAGGTGAGGGAAATTAGCCATATAATGGGAATTCTCCCTAACACTCATCAATACAAGCAAAGCCTGCTGTGTGCATCCCTGTGTACAATACGTGTCACACTAACATGAACGCACCATGCACTGTGAAAGAGTCCCTTTGAATAATAACCCTGTGATTGCTGTTGCTGGCCATCTCTTAATATCATTTTCAACCTTCGATCACATGCTGCGAGCATGTGTGCAGCGGACACACAACCGCATCCCAGAGCCTTCACAAGGCAGTGAGCCTGACTGGATACAGTGTACCAGCGACATGCTAGGGCTCTTGCAGTTTAATATGAAGAAAGTGCATTGGAATCCATACACAGCAGAAGACGTGAGCAATGTGTTAGGTAAAGGTAAAGTAATGGGTTGCAGCAATCAGTAACAAAATGGTGACGGTTGGTTGAGAAGGGTTAGGACCCAGAAAGATTGTGGTGTGGGGGGGACGCCAATCTGACAGTTTACTTGGGGTGGCAAAATTCCTTGCACTGGCCCTGACTGCCCCTCCCTCCTAAGGTCCTCTCCCAAGGCCCCTGTCTGTGCTTGTCCAGACCTTGGAGGGTTTGTAGGGCCCCCCTCCTTCTTACACCCCTGCAGCACCTCATGGAACAGCCACCAGGCATGCAGACTGTTACCCCAAGAACGTGGGCCTCTGGAACTTTGTGCTCCCCTCAAGAATGCCTGTGAATCGTGACTTGACATTGTTATCACTTTTTCCACTAACCTAAACAGCTGCTAAACCAAGGTGTGCCTATGCCATTCTGCCTACCTTGCCTTACTTTAATCCTTCTTTTCCAAGCCTTACTGTGATTTTTGTACACATTCGAATTCGAAAGTGTGTTTTGTAACATTTCTGCACCCCATTTTGCATTGTATTCTGTGTTTTAGTTTTAATTTGAATCCTGGTGTGTTTTTTAACATCTCTATCCTCCTTTTTCGGTACAAAAGTGTTCTCGTTAACTTCTGTTTTCTTGCTTCCCTTGGCTAATAGGAAGCCTGATGAGTTTGTGCTCCTACTGTGCTGTGCAGCCCCTCCTCTATCTTCCTCCTTTCCTCTGCCGCCCCATGGCACTCACCATCTCCCCTATATTTTCTAACTGCTATACTATCACCTATCCTCCCTCTCACACAAAGTCTGGAAGATAAAAGCTTAAAAAAGACATCCTGACCACTAACCCTGGCCTACATATCGCAGACGCCTACGTCAGCGCAATTTACAGACACTGATATCCTCTTTTCTGTCCCCTCTCTAGTTCTATGGACTCCTCATTTTACCTCCACTCTCTTTCCTCTCACATTTTCGCCCATTAATGGTGGTCTTAGATGGGAAGTACTCTTGGCGGGCTTCTCATCATCCAGGTGTATCATTAATGTCTATCACATTGGCACTATCTTGGTTCAGGGTCCTCAACCCAACCTCCTCCTCTTTAACTGGCGCTTGCCACCCCTCGTCAACTTCCTTTGCACACCTGCTACTCTCTCTTCTACTCTCTCTGCCCCCCCTCCTCTGACTGGTGTGCCACGCCCCTCTATCCCCTCCTTAGAAAACCTTCAAAGGCAGTGACCTCTTGCATCTTGCCCCGCTTAATGCTCGTTCTGCTATCAAACACTCTGCTGACATCTGTCTCCTTCTTGAAGAATTTGACCTCGATATCCTCGCTCTTACCGAGATGTGGTTCAATGCCAGCTCATTCGCTGCTTTTGACTCGCTGCTCCCTGATGGCTATAAGATCATTTCTATGCTGCGCCCTAACCGCGCTGATGGTGGAGTTGCCCTGATCTTCTCTGAGTGGGTCCCTGCCTCCCTCATATCCACCCAGCCTTACTCTGCCATCGAGAGCCTGGTTTGCATACTGGCCCTCTCGCCCACTTCCTCTCTGACCACTATCTACAGGCCCCCTGGCTCTTCCACCCTGTTCCTGAATGGGCTGGTTTCTCCTCCTCTCTGCCCTCTTCCACCTCTACACTCCTTCAACATCCACCTTGACTCCTCAATCTGCTCTCTTCTGTGAGGGACCTCTGCACCTCGCTCTCCCTCTCTGTTCTCCCCTCTGGTCCTACCCACTCGGCTGGCCTGTCGCTGCTCAAAAGGCAATACTGACTCTCCATTTGCTCCAGGAAAAGGGCCCAAATCCAGGCTTGCATCTCTGGTGCATCCAACAACATGGCTGAATTCTTTAAAATCTGCAAGAAACTAGCCAACCCTTCTGCAGTTTCCACTTCACATCTTTCCTCCCCTGCCCTCTGCAATGCACTGGCCATACACTTCACTGCAAAATCTCAGGACATCCTCCTAGCTTCTCTTTCTCCCTCCCCACCCTCTTGCCACTTATGGCGTTCCATCCCACTGCCTTTCTCTCCTACTTCTCTGTTTTCACCTCTGACGAGGTCACTAAAGTCGTCTGCTTTATGAAGGTCTCCCCCTGTTCTTCCAGAATTATTAAGGACAATATTGGCTCTCTTGCCCCTGCACTTGCTGATTTCTGCAATCACTCTTTTGCTTCTGGGTCTTTCCCCTCTTCCCTCAAGCACTCACTTGTGCGCCCCCTCCTGAAAAAGCCTTTGGCAGACCCGACCTGTTCGGCCATCTACCGCCCCATCTCTATCACCCCCTTCCTTGGGAAACTCTTGGAGAAGCTAGTCTCCCCTCAACTGACCCAGCTTGTTGGTTGCCTTCATGACCGTCAATCTGGATTCTGAGCTTCCAGAGGGACGGAAACCGCTCTTCTGAACACCTGTGAAGAACTGCTTGCATCTCTTGATTCTAACTCTCCTGTCATTCTCATTCTACTTGATCTCTCCTCTGCATTTGACGTGGTCAAAAACTCCATCCACATAAAATGGCTCTACAATAGCCTAGGTATCTCAGAGCGGGCACTGGACTGGCTGACCTCTTTTCTCAATGACCGTCCCTCCCATGTTATTGTGGGCTCTTTCTCCTCTGCCAACTCTATCCACCTGTGGCGTCCCCCAGTTCTCCAGCCCTTCTCCCTGGCTCTTTAATGTCTATCTTGCTCTGCTTGCACACCTCATTTCCACCTACTCCCTTTAATTCCAGTGTTATGCAGACGACACACAACCCTTTTTCAAACTTCCCTCTGATCCTCTCCTTACCTCCTCCATCATTCCTGACTGCCTATCTGCCATCCAGTCCTGGTGTGCTTCCAATGAGCTCTGTCTCAATGCCAGCAAGGCTGAGATCCTTCTCATTGGGACTCCTGCTCCCTCTTTCTTCCCCCCACTCTCTATGGGAACACACCCTTCTCCATCACCTGAAGCCAAAAACCTTGAAGTCATCTTCGACTCCTCTCTTTCCTTCCTCCCTCACATCCAGGACCTTGCCAAGAAGGCCCACTTTCAACTCCATCTCCTCAAACGAATCCTTCCTTACCTCACATTTCCCCATACACTCAATATCTCTGGTACTCTCTAGGCTTAACTACTGCAATAGCCTCTTCCTTACTCTACCCTCTTCCTCCCTACGTCCCCTCCAGCTAATCCAGAACAGGGCAGCGAGACTTATCCTTGGCCTCAAGCCCAGGGACTACATCTCTGTAGCCCTATAAACTGTCCACTGGCTCCCAGTTGCTGCAAGGATCAAATTCAAATTCCTCGGCATCATCCATAAGGCTGTCTGGGGCAGGGGACCACGCTGTCTACAACTGGCTCTCACTAAATACACTACCTCCAGATCTTTACGTTAATTCGGCATCAATTCTCTGCGTGTCAAGAGATTTGCTAAACAACGAGCTGGTGGATGATCTCTCTCCTCGGCTGGCTCCCTCTCCTCGGCTGGCTCCCTCCTTTGGAACAGCCTCCCCCTTCCTCTTTGCCTTGAGCCAGATCTTCTTAAATTCCGGAAGCTCCTCAAGACTTTCCTTTTCACCTCTTCCCCCCCCACTTCCTCCTTTGCTAAACCCCACAGTCGCTGAGATTGGTGACCCGGGCCTTTATGTGTCCTCCTGTGTCCTGGCCTCCCACCCCATCTCCATCAGCCCCCGCCCACTCCCAGCACTTGACTTAGACACCCACTCGCCTGTTCTATAACAGGCTTGCACTTACCTATTTATTGGCAATTGACCACTCTCACCAAGTGATCTCTGCCAGTCACTTACTAGTTTGCAACTTGCTCCCTAGCGCTTCCCCCTTGTTGCTTCTAGCACTTTCCCCCCTCGCTCATCCTTCTCTCTCTGCACTTGCCCGTTCTGAACGCTCACAAGGCCTAGTAGGGATGCCTCTTTCTATCATTGTTATATTTGCCTTTCCTTCCCGTGTTGCCTCCCTGTTGCCTGTGGGCACTTTGAAACACAATTTACTTGATGTGTAAGCACCTTACAAATGCACAATAAAGTTACAAAAATAAAGCATATGTGAAACAGAGCAACAAAGTCTCCAGAGGCCGAAGAGAGTCATGACACCTAGAATAATTGAATCAAATAGCACTAAATAGAAAGGCAATATTGACAAAATCATGGTCTCGTCACACATGGTGCAAGACCAGAAAACAAGGCATATTTATAAACCCCAGATGAAGAAAACAATGTAACTTAACTCTCCATAAAGTTCCAAAGAAGAGAACATCGAGCAAGGTCAAATACAAAGAAGAAGCCTTGGCTGATGGGAGATGGTAGACTAATTGGGCAAGTGGGCAGTAGTCTGATGTTCTATGCACCTAGGTTTCGTTTGCTTACTTGCTGCTAACGAGCCGAATGTCCAAGGTTGGGAGAGAATGCCAACCAATCATGAGGGCCTATGCAATGGTGAGCATACATTGTTGCAGGGGCCAATATGCTGTTGTTATGCTTCTATAATCTGTATTAGTACCCGGCCGAGAATCCTTTGATTCTCGGCCGGGACTCCAGCTGCCTTGTCCTCGGCAGGGGGGCGTGGCAGCCCCTCAGCTAATGAGGAGGCTTGAAGCGGGCCATTCCCGCTCTGAGCCTCCCCACGGCTGAGAGGCTGCCTCTGCCCCCCGCTGGGGACTCGAGTAAACTTTTATTTTTATTTTTTTCCCTTCCCTCCCTTCTCCCTACCCCACCCCACTTACCTTCTTGCCCCTGTGTCCCTGGTGGGGGACGATGGCAGCCTCCAGCAGTGTGGAGACTCTGCACCTCTACACAGCTGGAGGCTTCCATCGTCCCCTGGCAGGGACAAAGGTACGTTTTTTTTTTCTCCCCCCCCCTTCCTCTCCCTTCCGCCCTCCCAACCCCACTTACCTTCTGCTTCTTTTTTTTCGTGAGCGGACGCACTGGGAACTTGTGTTCCCAGCGTGTCCGCTCCCGAAGGCCGCCATGGAAAGAGAAAATGGACTCCTGTTTTCCCTTTCCCGGCGGCCATTCTCTTGGTCGTTTTTTTTTTTTTCGGTCCCGAATTGGGACCGAAAAAAATGCTTTTAGTGCCCCGGTCACGCATATATTGCTGGCCGGGGTACTAATAGCAATATGACCCTCGCGGCGGGGCATTACCGACTCTGGTAATGCCCCGGGGCCTTCGTCGGTAATGCCCCCGGCGCTCGGGTCATATTGCTTAATTATACATAGAGGGATGTTTGAGGCATGTTTGCCAGATAAGTGACCGCCAATGATGTTACTAACTCTTATAGAAACTATAAGTAGATATGTTGCCCTAACCAATCCCTCCATCATAGTTTTATTATGTGCCATTTAGGATGACATAGCTGATGCACATCGAGGTATAAAGTCTTTGTGTAGCTGAAATGTGATCGAGAGTTTGTGGACTACGATTTGTTGTTCGCCAGGTTTCCCTACTTTATTGAACTGATAATAAAGTAGTATTTTTCCATATTCTTTGAGTCTGTCCGGTTAGTTGGGCCTGAGATAATTTATTATGGTAAGCCCATTCTGCATATAGAAATGCCCAAAGGCGCTAGAGCACAATGTCATCCCACCAGTCACATTGGCTACCACCTATAGAACATGCTAATACCCCTTTATATTCCCTGGACCGATTGGCCACACCTTATCTAAACCCATTCCCTGATTTACTCGGCCCACTACATCGTCACTAACTAATCCAGGTACATGATTGGCTCTGAGTATATTAACAGACTAATAAATTGTGATGATCACGTGATGTGCACCTCTCCGATCCAGCCACGTTCAAAGTAAACTGGTGAGGCCAACTCTGCTTTGATAAGGAACTGGGCCTTCTCATTTTACCAGACGCCAGTGGCGCACACAAGCTGCACCCCAACCTTGTACTAAATGTATTGGCATCACCTCTGCACCTCCTATCCTAAAACACAGAATGTTCCTGACACGGTTCCCCCCCTTATCTCCTTGAAACTCCAGGTGTCCAGTACTGACGTGACCAGGGCACCACTCTTGAGTCTGAATTTCAGGAGTTCTATGCTTTTGGTTATTTATCTACTTGTAATTCAAATGGGATGACCGCTCCTTGGGGGGGGGGGGGGTGCAGTTCTGATCTAAATCTTTGCCTGACCTGTTGGCATCACAAGACCTCATGCTTTATTCTCATGAGTTTGTCCTTCAAAGAGTGAATTCCTGCCTTCCCTCCCTACAACTAACATTCTATTCCCACCACATTCTAGCACTGCAGCTGGATACAATTATCGTGTATCTGCACACAGTGGGTGCCTCTGACTTTGGCTTCTCTCCTGGGGGACGCAAAAGGGATTTGTCTTGGGACTGAGCTAAACAGAGCCATAGCTCCACATCAGGACTAGCGTGCTATTCTGTTTATTGTGTACTGGGCCCTAAAATCCAATATGGCGGCACTCCTGCCATGTTAACATACTGACCTCGCTCCTACACGGTACCTTTCTGACTCCATCTTCCACCTACTTCAGCTCTTTCCTCACACCTCACTGAAAAACACAACTTCATACACGGCCTATAACACTGCTCTGGCTACAACCTCTGCACCCGCAACTTTAATATATCTTTTGCTCTTTATGTGTTGCTATATGTGGGTATCTAATATGTGTGAAAACTAAATACAAGTGATACGTGAGCCTTCTGCCTCACCCGGCTCACACTGTGGTACGAACTAATAGGCTGTTCTCAGCCTGAAAAGTTTTGACTGGCTGGGATGCTGTAAGTGCATCCCAACAGAGGTGTAGTCCAAATTATCTGGAGATCCAAAGATTGCAGACCTCTCCCCTGCTCTAGAGCTTGTGAGTTAATGGGTGTGCATGCCTATTGATACCGGAGAGTATGATTGTGTTATGTAATATAAAATGGTGATGGGGAGCCTTGATCTTCTGGCACTGGATGTTTACTTCTCATTTCCTTCATGCAAAGTTAATTGTGTGTGAGATGCTCATAGGTTAATACTTAGCAAAGTATGTGAAAGAGGATATGCAGGAGTGCATGAGAGAGAGAGAGAGAGAGAGAGAGAGAGAGAGAGAGAGAGAGACTCCGACCCATACCAGCGATTTCAAATCCCTGCATGACACACAGCGAGAATCTGCCTGCCACCACATGCTTGCATGGAGCAAATCTTCATGCTTAACATGAACCATGTGACCAAATCCATCTGCAAATATCTGCATACAAATGCCTCCCTTTTGCTATGCACCCAGTTAGTAAACTGTTGACTGCCGGGAACTTTTTTGGGTTTGATCAAGTAAACGTAAATGGACCAATAACAAATACCTGGAAGCCAGGTTTCAGGGCCTCGGTTCCAGAGGGCCTCCTCTGGAGTAGAGGTTCCAGAGGGCTTCGTCTGGAAATTAGAGGTTCCAGTGGGCCTCCTCTGGAGTAGAGGTTCCAGAGGGCTTCCTCTGGAGTAGAGGTTCCAGAGGGCTTCTTCTGGAGATTAGAGGTTCCAGTGGGCCTCCTCTGGAGTAGAGGTTCCATAGGGCTTCCTCTGGAGTAGAGGTTCCAGAGGGCCTCCTCTGGAGTAGAGGTTCCAGAGGGCTTCGTCTGGAGATTAGAGGTTCCAGTGGGCCTTCTCTGGAGTAGAGGTTCCAGAGGGCTTCCTCTGGAGTAGAGGTTCCAGATGGACTCCTGTGGAGATAAGAGGTTCCAGAGGGCATCCTCTGGAGTAAAAGGTTTCCAGAGGGCCTCCTCTAGAGTAGAGGAGTTCCAGAGGGCCTTCTCTGGAGTAGAGGTTCCAGAGGACCTCCTCTGGAGTAGAGAGATTACAGGAACTCCTCTGGAGTAGAGGTTCCAGAGGGCCCCCTCTGGAGTACAGGTTCCAGGGGGCCTCCTCTAGAGTCGAAAGGTTCCAGATAACCTCCTCTGTAGTAGAGGTTCCAGAGGGTCTCCTCTGGTGTAGTTCCAGTGGGCCTCCTCTGGAGTAGGGAGGTCGAAGGACCTCCTCTGGAGTAGAGGTTCCAGAGGGCCACCACTGGTGTAGAGAGATTCCAGTGCCTCCTCTGCAGTAGTGGTTCCAGAGGGCCCCCTCTGTAGTAGAGAGGTTCCTGAGGGCCTCCTCTGAAGTAGAGTTTCCAGAGGGCCTCCTCTGAAGTAGAGGTTCGAGAGGGCCTCCATCGGAATGCAGGTTCCAGAAGGCCTCTGCTGGAATGGAGGTTCCAGGGCCTACTCTGGAGTAAAGGTTCCAGAGGGCCTCCTCTGGAGTAGAGGGGTTCGGGGCCTCCTTTGGAGTCAAGGATTCCGTTGAGTGGTCTTCTCTTAAACTTAAAAAAATACTCTAACGTAGTGCCCTTCAAACAAGTGTCACTGTCATAAAAAGGTGCACGCGGATGTCACTCTCGTAGCACCCAACCAATAACACAGTAACACACTCAAAGCAAATACATTTCCTCTTTTTGGCTTTGCGTATGGCGGCAATGGCAAAACACACATGCTATTTACAAATGTTGGGCCTCACTCTGAGTTTGCCGTTATCCTGGCAGCAGAGCCATCAGGATACCGGCAAATGGAGAAACCGTTTCCGGCACTGGGGGGGCAGGGGGGATTCCTCAAACATGGGAGGTCATTACAACCTTGGTGCTAAGTGCACCAACTTTACCACCATGGTGTAAACTACGTTTACACCATGGTGGATGGCGGATTTACCGCCCCATTCCAAGGTGAGTGGGGCGGTAAATCCCCATTTCCCATTTTCCCTTCCCCATTCCCATTTTTGCCCCATAGGGCATAATGGGAGTGAGGAAGGCGCTAATTACGCCGCCGTAAATTACGGCGGCGTAATTAGCACCATGGCGGGTTAGCGCCATGGGGCCTCATTACGACCCTGGCGCTAAGCGTAAAACGATGGCGGTAAACGATTACCGCCATCGTTTTCCGCTAGGGCCGATTACGACCCCTGACCGTTAACTACGATGCCACTAGCGGCATCGTAGACAACGCTGCCGCTAACTGCGCCAAGGGCGCGTGCCCGCGACCTCCCACACCGTAACTAGCGCCATGGCGGTAAGGTACGCGAATGCCGACCCAAGCGGACATGCACCTTACGCCATCACCCAGCCCGTAAAGTACCTTACCGCCATGGCGCTAACAACGCCATCGCGAATCAACCGCAAAGGGACAAGTCAAGTGAATGCAGCTGCCACAGGTGCACAGAAACAGCACAGGTGAAGGCAATACAGACACAGGAAGCACAAAAAGAGCACACCCCACCGCTGCCCACACCCAGTCACACACCACAATGCTACCGATAGGACTAGCAATGTTGGGGCTGGAGGACCTGATAGCAATGCGAGTGCTACAACAGCAACTACAACAACAACAACAACAACTACAACAACAACAACAACAACAACTACAACAACAACAACAGGCTGCACAGAGGAGACGCAAGAGGAGAAGGAGGGCAAGGCAGGCCCAGCATGCCCCACCAGCACAGCCAGTGCTACCACGCAGGCAGCCCCCAATCCCACGCGTCAGACCCAACCCATTCAACCTCACCGCTGAGCAGATCCACACCCTGTATCGACTGGACCGGGACACCATCACCACCATCGTGGACATGATACACAACGACATCGCCAGCATGATTGAAACACCCACCGCCACCCCCCCCTACTGAAGGTAGTGTCCGTGCTCCACTTCCTGGCCACAGGCACCTACCAGCACACAGTAGGGCACTTGCATGGCATATCACAACCATCGTTTTCGCGTACACTGACGCAAGTGCTGGATGCACTCCTCAAGCACACAGATGACCACATCTCACTACCACGGACTGCCCAGGAGATTGCCAACACCAAAGTGGGTTTCCATGCACTAGCTGGCATACCTGGTTGCATTGGTGCCATCGACTGCACCCATGTGGAATTGACGGTCCCACGTGCCCAGGAGGTACCGTACCGGAACCGCAAACAATTTCACTCAATCAACGTGCAAATGGTCTGTGACTCCAACAGTATCTTCACACATTGTTGTGCCCGATTCCCCGGATCAACCCATGATTCATTGGTCCTGAGGAACTCAACATTACCACGCTACATGGAGCAACAGGCAGGGCCCAGAACCTGGCTACTCGGTGAGTCCAATGTCATGGGCATTGAAATGTGAAGTGGGTGTGTAATTGACATACCAATGCAGGGGGGGGAATGATGCATACTCCAACTGGCGGGAAGGGGGGGGGGGAATGATGCATGCTCCATCTGGCGGGAAGGGGGGGGGGAATGATGCATGCTCCATCTGGCTGCGACTAACATTAGCCACAACACACCCTGAGGCAGCACTCACGTCACCTGACACCTGCATACATGAGGCCTGACCTAAGAAGACCTGACATGTCAATGAATGTGTCACCCAACCCTGACACAACCACCTACAAGTGCATTGACCATACCGTGACCACATACACTCCAAAGAAATGTACGTCCATGCACGTCACCAACAGCTCCTACTGAAAGGCCTGTTCCCCATGACTGTGCCCAAAGGAGGCACATGATGGACTGGAAGAACAATGCACCAAAACACAGACAGCAAGGCCCACAGACTGTCCCCATGGGCAACAGTCTTGTTCACTGGGGTAATGATGAGCCAGACTGCATTCCCGCTATCATGTGAATGCAACCCTCACGGGACACGTGCCAGGTCACCTACAGAAACAGCCTGAACGGACACAGTGGATCGGCACTCACAAGGCACATGTCACCCTTGCATACCTCGTGCCTTGGAAATCAGAAGCGGCACATGTGAGACATGTGGCACACTCTGTGAAAGTCGATTATAGAGGTATATCCAATAGACGCTCCATAAAGTTGCACCTAGAAATGTACCCAATAGCCTCTAGATAACTGAATTTAGAAGTGTGCCCAATAGCCTCTCTATGGAAAATAGTATTTAGAAAACCGCCCATTAGCCTCTCGTGGGAAAATGATTTTTGTAGTTTGCCCGGTTCCCTCTCTGGGAAAAGTTGCATTAATAAATGTGCACATTGAAAGAGCATATAACCCATCAAATCACACCACCACGCTTACTCTCTCCTTTACATCACCACTCAACTAGAACACATAGATACTATGACACCATTCGGTATAACTGTTCCCATACTAACACCGCTTACTCCACATCAATCTATGTAAACACTGCTGGTTTCACACCCCCAGCCAGGCGTTTTCCTCAGGCCTAACGCAGCCACATCCGTCCTGGATAAATCCTGCCTGAACGAACACATTATCCTGATCTCTCAACCACCACATCTGCCGCTAAGAAGCAGCTATTACACAAGTACCGCACGAGCTGCACACATACCCGGTGCTCACACGCACCTTTTGACTCTCCCTACTCTCTCTACTGATCAGAATTCGGTTCCCAAGGACGTTCAACCTACCAGCGCCTTCAGACCATACCAATGGTATATAAGGCGCTATATAAGTGCAAAATAACAATAACAATAACAATATAGCGGTTGCACGGTGTGAAACCAGTAGCACAGAAGAAACTGCTGTAAAATCAATGTTCAATGCAATTCATGGTGGCATTTCATGTACATCACTCAAGCTCATCCCTGACGCATACATTCTTGCCCACATACAGGTGATGCAGGCTATCCCCTGAAGAGGTGGCTCCTTACACCAGTCCGAAACCCACAGAACCAGCATGAGGAGGACTTCAACCGTGCCCATTCCTGTATGCGTGTAGTGATCGAGCAAGCTTTTGGCCTACTGAAGGCACGTTTCCGCTGCATCAGCAGGTCTGGCGGGGCACTCCTGTACCGGCATGAGAAGGTTGCAATGGTCGTCATGGCATGTGTCATGCTACACAATATGTGCGTCAGAAGAAATGTGCCCCTGCCCCCTGACGTAGAATTGCTACCACCTGACGATGAGGATGATGAGGGTGGGGATGGGGCACCACCTCAAGGAGGCAGCGATGCACAGGAGGGGCGTGTCATGCGTCAGACTCTCATTGACCAATGCTTCTAGCACACACAGCGTATGCGTGTCACATGGAGACGGCACTCGGCGCACTGTGTGTGTGTGGGACATGCACACTGTGGACTCTACAACAATGTAGCACATGGACGCAATAAAGATGTCAACACATTTGGTTTGTGGTAATGATAAATGTGTATTGCAACAGTGAAATCTTGTGACACACCACCTCCCCCCTGAACACCCCAACACACCCCCTCCCCCCTCCCACCTCCCCCCTGAACACCCCAACACACCCCCTCCCCCCTCCCACCTCCCCCCTGAACACCCCAACAATGGTGCAGTAGTGTCCGTGCTACAAGGTGCGGAGTAGTCCTGCTGAACAGGCAAGTCAAGGATGTGTATCCCCTCCCATGGCCCCTGGGGCACCCCTGGCCGTGCTGCGGAGAGTGCGCCCAGATCTACGGACGGGGCTGCTCTGTGCTGAGCTGGTGGTTGATGAGGCTCCACGCCCCACATCCGGTCGCATGTCCCTGATGGTGTGCACAAGTTCACTGAGTTCATTGCGCACAGCCGCTAGCTCAGTGCATATACTCCTTGTGGAGTTCTCTATGGCAGCTGTGACACGGTCAGCTGACCGCTCCATGGCATCCCTTGGCCCACCACACTGTGCCACATGTGCATTGAGGAGGTCAGTCAGTTGTTGCTGCCGTGTTGCAATGTCCTGTAGTGCCTGCTGGTTCTGCTGGCCTATGGCCAGTGCCATTTGCATCTCTGGTGCGATGCCCACCTCAGGCTGGGGGGATGGGGTGGCTGGCCATTCGTCGGAGTCGGACTGCCCCTGTGTGGCATCCGCCTGCAGGGGGCTTAGGGAAATTGTGGGGGAATGTGGATGGGCAGTGGGCCCTTCAACATCAATGTCCTCAATGCTGGCTGGCCCCCTGTCAGAGTCTGCCGCTATGGCTGCACTCTCCCCAAGGGTGCTGCTTGCGGCAGAGGCTGTCCAAAACTAGTGGCATGTCTGCTGCTGCTGCTGTGTCTGTGTCAGCAGTAGTGGGGGCTGGCACTTGCCTGTCCTCTACCCCAGGCAGGGTTGGTGGCTGCCGGTGGGTTCCCTTCCGGACGGCTGGGGTGGATGCCTGCGGGCTGGCCATTCTGGAGGAACAGGATGCGGTGTTGCCCTCTTCCTGGGGCTCTGTGTCGGAATCTGTGGTGGAGCAAAGGAGGGATGTGTTATTGATGGGTCCGCGGACATTGGACGTGCATTAGGGGATGACATCTATACAGTCGGTGCATGCAGCGCATTTCATACAGGTTTGGTGGCTTTTGTGTGGAGGTAGCATGGTGCTATATGTGTTCCAGCAGTTAGGGTGTGCATGCTGCTTGTTTGCAGGGTGGTGTTGGGATGTGTCTGTGCACGTTCACCTGTCGATGTGTTGCATGTGCACTATGGGGCAACTGGGTACTTCGCACAGTGGGGCTTTGTTGAGTGTGGCATGCATAGCTCTGGCCACCTACCTGCGTCTCCTGGGGTCGGCACTCCTCTCTCCATGGCTCCGACACCTTCAATGCTCTCCATCCCTATGGTGGATGCGCATATTTCCTCCCACGCCTGGAGCTTGATAGGTGATTCTGAGCCTCTGCCAGTTGACATGGCTAGGTTGCGGTTAGCCGAAATGATGCTACGGACACGGAGCCTCAGATCATCCCAGCGCTTGCGGCACTGCTGGGCTGTGCGGGGTGCGGCCCCCACTGCACTCACTCGCTGTGCCACTAGGGCCCATATCGCCTTCTTCTTCATGATAGCCGCCCTTGTCATCTGTGTCGAGAATACGACTTCCGCATTCTCTTGCAGGGTCTCTGCCAGCATGTTAAGTTCCTCCTTGGTGAAGCGGTCTTGGCGCTGCCTGTCACATGCCTTTTTAACAACTTTGGGCATGTTGGATGTGGTTTTGGGGTGGGTGATGGGTGTGGATGGTTATGGGGGCCGGATGAGGTATGGTAGTGGAGGATGGCGATGGATTGTGTTTTTAAAGATGGCCGCCATGCCATTTCCCGTTCCTGCGCGATGGCGCTATTTCCGCTTCCGCCTATTTACGGTGACCGCTAACTGCGGTGACCGCTAAGTACGGTGACCGCTATGGTGTGCTTGGCGGTAGTGCTCCATGGACGGTGTGCGATGGCGGTAAGGGCCGTTTTTGGCCCATTAGCGCCATGGCGTACTTTACATTACCGCCATGGCGTAAAGCACGTGCCCGATGGGTCGGAATTAGGTGCTATTTACGTCTTCGCTACTCGGCGTTAACGTAATTTACGCCATGGCGGTAATTTACGGAACTTACCGCCAGGGTCGTAATGAGGCCCATGGACTTTAACGCCTGCCAAAAGCAGGCGTTAAAGTGGGAATCCGGCGTTAAGGGTTAACGCCGTCGTTAACCCTTAATGGAGTCCATGATGGGATTTGCTGTGTGCCGGTAAGGAGGGCTTTTTTGCCAGTAGGGCACCTGGCTTCCCTCCAGCTTTTAGCTAGAAGTAACCCAGGTCCCCCACCGGCCAACCTATAGTCGGCCGGGTCAGTAAAGTGCGGGTATCCATGAATACCGGCACTTTTCTACTGTACCGGCTGACTTACAATGAGGCCCATTGTCTGTGTTTACCGCCCACCTGGTGGCATGGAGAAATGACTGCATGTGGCATTCCACAGGAACACAACTTGCTGCAATTGCCGATGTATTACGAGTGGAAATACTTAATAATTAGTCACATTTTTAGCTCTCCATAACAGGTGGAGACAAACATTTTTAAAACTCTGCACAAGTGTATAAACATTTATTTTCGAATGTAAATCGAGCACAATTAAGCACTTCTTTCAATGCTGCAAAAAAGGGTTTGTATGAAGGGAGCATTCCATGATGCCTTTCTCACAAAAGGGTGAGGATTTCGCCTTTTGACCCTTATTCATTTTTGTATTTTTTGTATTTGTATTTATTGGTTTATAAAGCGCTTTACACTTTTAAAAGAAATCCTGACAATATAAGGCTCGAGTAAAAAATAAAATGTATGAGTCTTTGTGTACGGAATTTCAAAACATTATACAGACAAATATATCGCTCAGAACACGTGTCTCTTCGTCATACACATGCCCACTCTCCCGATTTTTCTGTATAAAAGTTTGCTATTTTTTAGTTTCTCCCGCCTAAAATAATCCTGAACGCCAATGCAATTCAATGGGGAAAAATGCCTCTCGCTTAAATCGCCCTCCCAACTGATCCAACATGTAGGCATGTATCATGCTAACATGTTGGATCCGTTTATTTTTAAGAGAAGCCAGATCTGTTAGCTTTGGTTTGTCTCTGCCTGTTTCTGTCTCTTCCCCCCTCCCGCTTTCTCGCAGAGGAGGCTGTGAGAGCAGCTCCCAGGCTGCACCACCAGCCCTCTTACTGCTCCAGGTGTGCACTGGCAGAGACAGTGCCCGCTGCCCATCCCCACCCTCTCCCTGCTCCCCTCTCCGCCTCCCTCCTCCCCTCAGGCACTTGCATTTCTTGCTCAGCCACCCCCTACCTGACCACACCCTGCACACAGGCCTCAGCGGCTGTTGCCATAACAAACTACCTTCACAGGAAGAGAGACTGGGCCGCACCCACCATTAGGTGCTATCACACTTAACACATTGCTGCCTGCATGGCTGCCTGCCTGCCTGCCTGCCTGCCTGAGAAGCACTGGGGCTTGGTCGGGCCTTATTGTCAGGAGAGGGGGCGTACTGGAGGCCACAGCGGGCCAGTCAGGACTGGGATAGAGTAGGCGCCGCAGCAGAGGCCTCTACTCCACTCAAAGAGGAGTGCACATGTGAAGGGGGGGGGGCGCCTGTGTGACGGGCCTCACTTACACTAGGAAGGGACCTGGAGGGCGAACATCTGTGACAAATGACAGCAACATCTTTGACAAATGACAGCAACATTTTTTCTCTTCAAAACTCGCTCTTAAACTGGGAGGACTGGAAGGCAGGTCTTCCACTCCTCACAAGGACCAGGACGAGCTTGTGAGACTGACAGGCCTCGCTGAGAGACCAACACCTTGACAGGCCTCACTTTCAGAGAGGAGGAGGAGGCGGCAGCAGGTAAAGGGGCGAGACTTGGCACTACTCGCAGGGAGGAGGGGGAGGACGGAGGCAGCGGCAGGCAAAGGGATGAGCCTCTGTGAGTCACTCCTGCAATATTCATTTCACCTCATGAATCAGCTGTTCTGAGGGACATTACTTCTCTTCAAAACATCCTGGCACAAGATAAGGCACCACCCTTCCCAGCCACACATATTAATTCTACGCACCGCTCACCGCAGAGACTTCAATGGAGCGTCACTCATCCCCCCCACCACCACCACCCTAAACCCACAAGAAAGGGCCTCCGGGCTGGACTCAGTGCATAGTAACACGGCAGAGCATCAAAATGGGAAGCTCTTTAGTATCAATGCATGAGTGCAGTGGTCATAGTGAGGCTATCTCCCACTGTGGTACCCCTCTTCCCCAGGGATCCAGTGCATGATATGATATGATAGTTTATTTATATAGCGCCTATACCCAATGTGTTTCAAAGCGCTTCAAGGCAAGGGAGGGAACAAGGGAAAATACAACCACATTCTTACAGGCCATGAACAGTAAGGATGTGAAATTAACTATCGTACTCGACAACATTTCAGATAGTGCAAGAGCTACGACAGATAAGGAAGGGAGGGGGAGAGTGGGAAGGAAATGAAAACAGACAGGCGACTGCTGTACTAGGCCGGACGACATTACTGGTAAGCCAGAGAAAAACAAAAGGTGAGGGAGAGGGGTGCAGAAAGGGAGGGGAGGAACAAAACAAGCGACTATCATACTAGGCCTGACGACATTTCAGATAGTGCTGTAGGGGGTGTGGGGAGGAAAAAAACAGTAATGGGAGGGTGGAGGAAACAGACGAGGTTGCTATCATATTAGTTCCAGGGACCATTCTGATAGCGTAAGTGCATAGAAGAAAGTAAGGGGAGGAGATAGGAAAAGGGAGAAGGGAAAGGAGGAGAGAAAAGAGAGTAAGCAGTCAAAAAGAGTGGAGAAGCAAGAGTGGAGAGCGAATACAATTGCAGAAGTCAGTAGTAACACATAATGTTGCAAGCCAGGATACAAGATGAAGATGGGAACAGCATGTTTCAGGGCCACCATGAGTACAAGATGCAAAGGAAGTCCAGCATGAGAGTTGAGAAAGAGTGACACACCGTGAATGACAAGGTTACTATTACACTCGCAATAACCACAGAAACAATTGTCTATTTTATGGAAACACAAAGATCACTTTTTATTGGAGCAAACAAATTGGAGCGGTCCCAGCCATGTAAGCAAAGCAATGTCCTTATCACTTATAAGGTAGCCCAACGGTTTTCCGGGCTTGCAACAAGTTTATAGTCCACTGATGGCACGTACCACTTCCAGTTTGCCATTTGCAAAGTGGCGGATATACGCCTCTGGTTATCAACTGCCCCAGTGTATAGCCCTGGGACCACTGAACTTCAATTGACGAGGAGTCTCAACTGTCCCTAAAGGGGAGTAAGTGCCCGTCGTCTGAACTTGGCTTGAGTGCGGCCATCCAGAACCACTCACGGCCGAAACTGCAGCGTCAAAGCTCCTCCCCGGCTAGGACCGCGCCGTAACTCTGCTACACTTTGGGGGTGGCTGCCCCCAATGCCCCCACAACTAACACTAGTCACACCCGCCATTGAAACTATCTGCAGCCAACCCTTCTCACCACCACCTGAATTGCTGTGTGAAAGACATCTGTTGCCTTGTTGGATGAATGCACTCCATCAGGCCCAAAGTGGGATGGGAGTGAGTTCAAACAACAATGTCCAATAAATCCCAGGCCCTCTCCTTTAGCAAACTTCTCTATGCTCCTGTTCAATCTCGTTATACATCTTTCCAGCCCTGCGAGGGAGGAGGCTCCACGCCACTGCTGTCTCAGCGTTATTTCGGACGAAAATATTTCCGTGCCAGGTAGCTCCTGCACCAAGCTCTGCAGTGCCACCTGTATTTGAGCCAACAAGCTCCCCCTCCCTAATATGGCGATGTAATTCCCCCCTAAGTGTACTACCAAAAATCGGGGGGCTGGCCTCCATTGGAGTTGTAAGCGCACCGTGGGCAACGAGTGTCATCTCATGCCAGGCGTGTTGTGGAATTCTAAATTGGGACCTATACTCCACTGCCGTGCTGTCTTCTCAGCCAAAACTATAAATGAATGCTCCACGATCCATACCGCGTCATCTGTTGATATAAGAAAATTGTGTCATCTATTGCAAAATCAAGGATAGCAACCGCACATCAATACCTCCTGTGCTTAAGCACAGGTTGTCAGTTCAGGATACAGAATTATTTACAATACCGGCTGACAGTCCTTGTGTTTTACTTTAGCATTTTGTACCTGTGGTCTCATAAATTCGGTAGAGGTCCGACTCCCATGTTCCCAATCTCATATCCTAAAGCTGTGTGATGACCATTCCTTGTCGTGTATCCCCACCATTTGTCTCAGGAGGATAGCTCAGTGGCAACGTGCTCGCCTTGGAAGCAAGACAACACAGAGCAACACAGGTTCGATCCCCGGGTCTGCACTTAGAAACCTCTGGGTATTAAGCTTTATAAATAACCTGTCATATAATTCCCAGGGATGCTGACAAGATCTTACGAAATTGCTAGATGATCACGGGGGTTCCATTGGCATGCATTAGTAGTGGCCCCCCTTTTTTGGGGCCTAATCACCAAGAACAACCTCAGGAGGTGGAACGGGCAGCTATCCTTGTGGGGGACCCGTACATATCAACACATTTTCCTTTGCCCTCTCGCCTGTTCCTTTATTCACAAAGAAAACATCTCCTACTACGAGGGCCCTCCCTGACTGTTCCTCTTTGCTGGCCGAGGCTAGTTCACTGACCCGGAAAGCCCTGAAAAAAGCCAGTGAGAAAACCACCCTAAATAATGACATCTCAACGGCATCAAAGCTATATCTGGCAGGGGTTTAAGTGGTTTCTGTAGCAGCTCAAAACCAATGGGTTTTCACACATCCTGCTTGGGCCCCTCCATTCTGCCCCTTCCTTTCAGTGCCATGCGCACTAGAAAACCTCTATGAGGGTCATCTTTCCCCAGTAATTTGCTGTAGATGGCTATTGCCGCCATGTGCCCTACCACCCAGCTCCGGGACTTCCCTTCCTTGTGTGCCCACGCTACAAACGCACGCACCTTCTCTTCAAGTGCACCGTCAGTGCTTTCCAATGCATGCAACACACTTAGGAACTTACTGTGTCCCTACTGGTACCTGAACCTAACACCTGGTTTGAGAAATCCCGCCCCCCCCCAAGTTCCAGAGCGCTTCATCAAACGACACCAGCTGCCACCACTCACTCTGAAATGTGCCCCCTTCTCCCTGGCTGCAGGATGGGCTCTCCGGAACTTGCTCCCCTGAAAACGAGAAAGAGCGTCAGCAGCAGTATTAACAGTACCCTGTACATGCCGAGCCCTGAACTCAATGCTCCTATACAAGCATATCTCTACTAATTTCCTCAAGAGGCTCAGCACCGCCAGGATAGATGCTGATTGCAAGTTTATAGCCTGAACGACTGCATTTTGTCAGACCAAAAATGCACCCTTTTGTTCCCCAATTCCTGTGGCCATAACATGAGTGCTACCACGATGGGGAATTGCTCTAACGCCATGATGTTCTTGGTTCTAACCTTCGTGTGCCACAGGGCAGGTCATTTCTGTGCACACCATTGCAGGCCCAGGATGACCCCTAAACCTTCACTCCCTGATGGTGCTGAGTACATCTGCAGCTTCCCACCTGTTTCCCACGGTGTTCTCCACCCATTAAACCCTTTCAGGAATGACAGCCACATTCTCAAGTCATCTTTTAAACCAGAGCCAAGTCAGATATGGTAGTGTTTCTGCGTAACCCCCGCCGTTGCCCTCGCCAACCTGCAGGCAAACACCCTGCCTGCGGGAATATCTCTAGAGGCAAAATTCAATTTGCCCAGCAGCTTGGACCTTTTCCAAAGTGGTCCGGTCCTTGGGTAGCCTGCTCTCTATCACCGAAATCAGCCCCTGTAGCTTATCCTGGGGTAACCTGTGTGTGCCCCTCGTTGTATCTAGTTCAATGTCCGAAAACGTTAACATTTCTGTCGGACCTTGTGTTATTTCAGGTGCCAGCGGGATGTCCATCCAGGAGGCCAGTGCATGAGCACAGTCTGCCGACCCTTCCCTGCCTATGAAACGGAAATCGTCCAAGTAGTGGATAATGCGCCCCTGCTGTTCCTCGCTGCATGCAGCCCATTCTAAGCAAGTGGCGAAAGCCTCAAATAGTGCGCAAAACACAAGCCCCCCACAGGCATTATTTGTCAATGTAAAAACCGCCCTCCCACTGGAATCCCACAGAATCCCAACAGGTGGAAACTGTCTGGGTGCACAGGTAGTAGGTGGAATGCCGATTCTATGTCCCCTTTGGCCAGAAGTGCCCTCTTGCCTGCGTTGGCCACCGAAAGCATGGCCTGGTCAAAGGAGGCATAGTGCACTGAGCAGTGCTCGGGGTCGAGCCAGTAATTGACGGAATTCTCTTTTGGGTAAGACAAGTAGTGGATCAACCTGAACCTTCCCTGTTCCTTCTTGGGCACAATGCCCAATGGTGAAACTATACAATTGGGCAAGGGGGTTGAGGAAAAGGGGCCCACTACCCTGCCCAATTCCAGTTCCATTCTTATCTATTCCCTTACCACTCATGGTTGTTGAAGAGCAGAGGGGAGGCTTTTGGCCACCCGGGCTGTCAGCGGGCCCCCATAAGGAATGTGGAACCTATCCCAAAAACCTTTAAATGATACATCCCATTCTTTTCTTTTTGGATGCTCATTTAAATATTCTTGGAACGCCTGTTTGTCAACTGGGGAGGGTCCTTTTTCCACAATGGATCTACTGGGCATCCTTGTGCTGCCCTCTGCCCCAGGCCCCCGTCCTCCGAGGGATTTGAAACATCTTGCCAATGGGTGCCCCCACCGCATTTTGCGCATTCATGTGTGTATCGGCACCTTTGTCCCCAACTGCACAAGCCCTTGTTAAAAGACCTGCAGGGGTATCCCAATGCTTTTTCACCCTCTGGTGCTCTCGCTCCCCGCACTGGGCTGGCATTCTTGTGTCGCCGTTCACCTCCCCTCTGCAATTAGGGGCCTTGCTGAAAGGGCTGCCAGTTTGTTTTATGGTTGGGTTCATATTTATTGTACCACGACTTCCGTATACCTTTTACCACCTCACCAGTTGCTTGGCTGGCCCTATCCCTACCACCAATGAAGGAGACCCAACCCTCCATGTCCTTCTTATCCCAGGTCATATTGGGAACCAAAGACCTTTTGGATCTAAAATCCGGGTCATAATCTATTCACCCAGTAGAGCCATACTTTCTTTGTTCGTTGACAATAGTGGCCCTATATGTCCATAACGTGGGCCCCTCCTCTGGATATTTTTCCATCAACACTACTGCCAACAAAGTGAATGCCTTATTCCAATTAAATATATTTTACTCAGCCTTGTATTTTTTCTGCCTCTTCTTGTCCTCTTCTTTGCTAACTGTAATGTCTGGGCCTGCCATCTCTACTGACACTAATGAAAATATATCAAACAATTCCCTCGCCCAAATTCGCTCTTTAACCTGCCTGGCAATATGCCATGGTAAAGTAGACCTAATAGACAGTAAGGGCACGATGGTCAACAAGGGGATGCCCACTACACCAAATTCCACCTCCGAAGTCACTGTGGGCCCCTGTAGATCCCCTAAAGCATCCGGCTGCTGTGGTGCGTGTACCCCAAAGACAAATAGGAGGGAGACCACCAGGGGGCACAGGCAGCATGGAAGCCTGAAGACCCAGCTCCCTGTGAGCCTATGCCAAAGAGCAAATTTCCGACGCTTGCCCAGCCCGCACGCCACTGAAACTCACCACAAACCAAGAAGGGTCAAGACCATTTAACCAAAGTTTGGTCCAGAACTAAACGGACCTTCACACGAACACCAGCTCAGCAGTGGTCCCCCCATTGCGTGTAAAGGGGACTCTGACGCAGAAGCGCAGTGTCCACCTTGAAACGGTAGAGGGCGCCTTGCTTCGTGGAGAGAGAGCACAGAAAGCCCAAGCATTGAGCTCATAGAGCCACGGACCACGACGGACATCCAACAACACCCAACAACGTCGCTCAACCCTGGAGCGGACCCCTGCAATCACTGCTGCTTCCTTTTCCGTTTGCAAACCCGGGGAGAGCCTGCCGTAGAGACTTCTTCCTTTGCTATCGTGAGTCCGGGCGGCGCCTGCAGAGAGAAGAACGGAGGGCTCCCCAAACCCAAACCAGGAGGACCTGGCTTCAGTAAAAGTGAGCGCTCACGGTGCAGGACACCCACCGGAAGCGAACACCGCAGCAGCGGCTGAGGCGGTAGCAAATCAACGGCTCAAACAGCCCAACACACCTCCCCCTCCCAGCACCCAGAGATCCACGCAGACACACCATACCAAAGAGGGGAAAGCCCCCCCTGAACTGAGGCTCCCCTGGCCCCGCACTGACTGAAGTTAAGAGGGTATAAGGAAGCGCCCCTAAGCCTCCAACATCGATAGAGTACGGGACGCCGCCGTGTGGATGCTAGGTGCCGCACAATACAAGGGCCTGGAAGTGAGCTCCGGAGCAACGAGAAGCACCCAAAGGGCTTTCCAACCACCCTGCCTGCTCCGGTAACCCACAGAAGCGACATAAGGTAAGGAGAGAGGGAGGATCCTCCTTGTCCCTGGGCCTAACAAAGACTTCCGCTACCAATATAACCACCCATAAGAGCCTCCTCCTCGCTAACACCTCTTTTTGCCGTCATATCACTCGGCAGGCAAAAACCATCCCCTCCACTCACTCCACCCGCCAGCCATCCTTTCTCCCCAACAGCCGCCCCCATGTTAAATTATAGTCACGTTGCTGCTAACAGGGGTCTACACCTTTGAGCTCCAGAGACGGCGAAGCCACCACAGGAAGTCAAATACCCAAGGTGCATCGGAGGAGAAATCATTTTTTGGACAATCCACCCTCACCCGCACTAAGGGCTGGAACCTGCACACACTCCACATAATCAAGTCACTGGCTCCCCCCCCATTGGCCAGAGCTAGGGGGTGAAAACCCGGACTGAGATATATTCAAAGATCGCATAGCCGGCCAGCATTCAGAACGTGTGACACTCAATAAGTGACCCACGCGAAATACCAAGCATCGCAGTGCCCCAGGCACACAGGAAAAGTGGTAGTTTAACTGCCCCCTAGACCCTCACTAACCACCCTGCAGGAAAAGCCAGCTGTAATCTAACAGCCTCAGAGGTCAAAATCGCACCTTATCTTCCCCAGGAGCCGCACAGAGGCGTCCACAATAGCAACCCTACACAGCTGCCTTGATGACCTGTTAAGAAAATCCCAGTCTGAGATCGCGTGAAGTGAGAAGTAAACAAGAGCACATGCCCGGCACAGAGACAACACAGCCGTCGCACCCCACAGATACCAAAGGGAACACCCGCTGCATGCATGCCGAAGTCGCCCGCACAACTATATAAAAACTGCAGAAGTACGGCAGAGACAATACAATCATGGCCTCTCCCACATCCCAGGAAGATCCCCCAATCCCAGGGGGAGATCAGGAGGTATCAACCAAAGCAGACATCCGTCTCCTATTCGGTGAAATTCGAGCATTCAGAACCAGCATGACAACCACAGTCAACGTGCTCCAAGACAAAATACATAAAGTGGAGGACAATAGAGGCTCTAGAAAATTACCAGCAGTCTGCCAATATAACAGAGATGAGAACGGAGGGTCAATTCCAAAAACTTGAACAGGGAAACCATGGCCTGGAAGCAAAAATAGATGACCTTGAAAATAGGGAGAGGAGGGCGAACATAATGATCCAAGGCCTTAAGGAAATTCCCAATGAGATGCCTGCATCACTGGAGATGAGAGTTAAAGATCTGATAGCCTCCCTTATCCCCTCCCCAATTACAGCATCACTGGAATTCAAAATGGTTCATCGGGCAGGCGGCCCCCAGGCCGTCCTAAATCAATCTTAGCAAAATGCCATCACTACAAGCATAAAGTAGACATTCTCCGAAGAGCGAGAGAACTAGACTCAATAGACTTTGACAACTCGAAGGTTAGAATTTTCCAAGACCTTTCAGCCGTCACTCTGGCCCAGAGGAAAGCATGCTGCCTCCTCACCCTGTGGCTGAGACAGAAAGGTGTAAGATATAGGTGGAATCACCCGTTTGCCCTGGTCATTAGTCACGAAGACGAGAAATACAGAGTAACCTCTGGAGAAGAAGCCAAGGTGGTGCTTACACATTTGCAATCAGGAATAAACACAACCGAAGGTGAGGAAGTACCGTCTTCATCGGAACCCACGTGACAACGATGAGGCCCCGGGAGGCAGAAAAGCAAATCTCGAGGAGGCAAAAAGTTCCAAAGACTGAACACTCCATGACCAGAAAATACTAGAAGAAGGAAACACGGCAAGATAATATAAAGAAACCATAGCCAGATTGGGCACCAGAAAATGCAGACATTAAGATTTTGCATATGATTAACAGTTGAGAAAGAGCGGAAGCTAGGAGGCTTCAGGGGGTGGCACCCGTTGTGTGGCCCTAGGTTTACACCCGGGACGTCTCCGCAGTTACTAGGAGTTTGTTTTCTCCTTTTCTCATTCTTTTTACTCACTTTCCATCTATCTGTCTCACACGGGGTTGGGAGGGGGGAGGGAACACATAGGTCTGACCGCAACACGCCAACCATTGGCGACGTATTGGGCAGGTTTGAGAAGCCAAAGCAATGAAGAAACTCATGGCATACTCAGCTACTAGGAGCAGGCATAAAAACAAGTGATGAAGGGGGTTGATGCAATTAGCATAGAGCCCCTCAATGTTAAGTGGTTAAATGCACCACAGAAAAGCTCCATGTTGCGACAAACTTTCAAACAAGCCAATCTCGATATTATTTTTCTCCAAGAAACTAAATTTAAACAGACAGGGGAGTTTGACTTAAAAGGCAGCAACCTAGGAGGTTCCATATGGGCATCGGGACCCGAAAAGAAAGGGGGAGTGGGCATTTTGTATCGTTCATCTGTGTGACTCCAGATATCTGCGTGTCCGCAGAGACTCAAAGGGGAGATTCCTCATAGTACAAGGTTCCATCGGATCCACAATGGTCACGCTATGTGCAGTATACGCTCCAAACACCCAACAAACGCCCTTCCGTGAGGAGCTCATGGCCACTTTGGAAGGGGAAAGAATGGGACCCCTGATCTGTGGGGGAGACTTTAATCAGACAACTGACCCAATACTAGACTAGAAATCATACCGTCCAGGCGCTCCCCCCGACCACTGACACTTTCCGGCATCTCATCACATCACACCACCTTATTGACGCATGGAGGGTAGTACACCCACTAGCCAAAGCCTACACATTCTACTCCCCGCCACACCAAACGTACTCTCGCATAGATTACATATTCATGGAAGAACACTTAGAGAACCTTATTACATAGGCCGACATCGAGGTGGTGGGGTGGTCAGACCATGATATGGTCATAGTCAACATTGACTTAGGGCGTAACGTAATCACTGATAAATGATGGACATGCAATGACACTCTGTTTAAGGACAGGCTGTTCAGAGAAAACATAGGCGAAGAAATATATGATTTCTTCACAAGAAATAATACTGGGGAAATCTCCCTTCTCCACGTATGGGAGGCAGCCAAAGCTACAATAAGGGGTCTAATCATAACCCAGAAAAGAAAAAGCCCTCGCCAGAGATGAAGGAGAGCCAGCAAAAGACAGACTTGAAACCAAGGCCCTTAGACAGGAACTAAAAGAAATATGGGAAGGGAAAGCCCTAACCAGCTTAAGATTCGTCAAACAAAGATGCTTCGAAAGAGGAGATAAGGCACACACACTCTTAGCAGCCAGGCTCCAAAGGGAGAGTGCCAATAGAGCGGTTTTAAAGATCCGGTCCCCCTAGACTCAATCCTGGTTAACCCAACAGAAATCACAGCCCGATTTGCACAATATTATGAGCAGCTCTACTCCTCGGACACGCCTCCCTCCACAGAAAGCACTGCAGCATTCATGTCCAAAGTCACATTCCCGTCACTGCCAGAAGCAGACCATCACCAGCTTAATGACCCAGTAACCACAGAAGAGGTTGATCAAGCCATTTCACACCTTAAGGTGGGTTTGGCACCAGGCTCAGATGGGTTCACCCCTGCCTACTACAAGCGATTCAAGGGCGCTTTGGTGCCGTTTCTTACTCACCTCTTCAATAATATAATAGAGGTCGGCGCAGCCCCTCCTTCCTTTACAGAGGCAAGGATCCTAGTAATACCTAAAGAAGGCAAAAACAGACTTGATTGAGGGTCATATAGACCGATTCCGTCACTGAACATCGACGCCAAAATGTATGCAAGCATTCTAGCCAAGCATCTGGGTCAAGTTCTCCCCCGTCTGATCAACAGCGACCAAGCTGTATACGTCACAGAAAGGCAGAAAGGCAGGGGGCAGACAATGTACGCAAGACACTGAACTTTATTGCGTCCATCCCAGCATCAGAGCCTGAGCCTACGCTGATCTCAGACGATGCTGAAAAAGCTTTTGACCGGGTAGAATGGAGGTTCATGTCCGAGGTACTGCACAAAGCAGGTTTAGGGTCCAACTGGATCAGGGGAGCCCAGGCGTTATACCAGAACACCCAAGCTAAAGTTGTCAACGGAGTCGCTTCTAAACAGTTTCAGCTTACAAGAGGGACTAGGCAGGGATGCCCCCTCTACCCACTAGTATATGTTCTGGTCATGGAACCACTAGCCCAAAATATCAGACAGACCACCAGGATTAAAGGGCTTAACAGATATGGCACAGGATACAAACTCGCTCTGTTCACAGATGACGTTTTAGCATACGTCAAGCAGCCCGAGCAATCAATCCCTGCTCTCCTGCAAGAAATCGAGGAATACAGTGCACAATCAGGGTTCCGTATAAATAAAAGCAAAACAACAGTCCTCCCACTTAAGGGGCCCTAGACTCCCCCTGTCACACCTGCACTGTCTTGGGGCCTCCAAGTCGCACAATCAGGCATAAGGTATTTGGGGGTCACCATTACAACTAATTTCCAGGCGCTGTACCAAGCCAATTATACACCTCTTTGGTCCGCAATCCAACAGATGGAGCAATCTCAAACTCTCCTGGGCGGGCAGGCTTACTGCAATCAAGATGAATATTCTCCCACGACTCCTCTTCCTTTTTCATTCCCTTCCGGTCCAACTCCCAAGCACTTTCCTAAACATAGCAAAGAAAACACTGCTGACTTTCCTTCGGAAAACCGTGCATCGCCTACAAAACTCTGATCTTGGCTAAGGAGAAGGGCGGCCTCGCATACCCAGATATCCATGAGTACTATGCAGCCACCCAACTGCGCATTGTAGCGGATCACATTCGAGAATCCAAATGCAAACAGTGGGTAGCCCTGGAAAACGGCCTCTTTGCCCCAGTAACCCTGGGCGAATGGTTATGGGCCCTCTGGAACGCCATCCCACGCAGAGCGAGGGAACACCCGGTACTGAACGCGTTCAGGGCAATATGGAACAAAAGAAACCCAGGCATGAATGGATTGACGACATGGCCATCGCCGCTCAGCTGCAGATGGGCCCCCCTAATAAGGAACTCCTTTCAGAACCCCTCTGATTCCAACCACAGTACGAACAAGGCTTGGTTAGAGCAGGACAGTTGTGGAGGGATGGATCCTTTCTAACAAAAGACGAACTCGAGAATGCACAGCAGGGCCTAAGCATTAAACCCTTCCCATATTTACAGCTAAAAGGAGTCCTTACCGACCGTAACTGGAACCGTCAGCTGCAACGCCCCCTCACCCCATTTGAAAAAATAGTAGATACACGCACAAGCACTAAAGGTCTTATATCAAGCATGTACAGCGCTCTAATGGATAGGGGTCATCTTCCACCACCAAGCAGTAAGACACGATGGAACACAGTACTGGGATGGGATGACAATCAAACAGGCTGGGACGCCATATATAGGGCAGTATGGAAATATTCCATTACAATGCAATACAAAATGCACAACTGCAGAATCCTTACACAATGGCACCTGACTCCACAACGGTTAGCAAAAATGTACGAGGATATCTCCCCCTACTGCTGGAGAGGGTGTGGGCAAATCTGCACATATTGGCACCAATGTTGGGGCCGCACACAAATACAGCGATACTGTAAGGAGATCCTGGGGTGGATCCATGACATAGAGGGCATCCATAGAGAACTCTCCCCGCTCCTGGTACTTTTTGGAGTGAAATGGATTGAGGACAGGTACCTACCCCTCTCCCACATGCCCAAAAATTTGCTAATGGCAGCTCGTGTCTGTGTCACCATTAAATGGAAGGCCTTTTTGCCACCCACAAAAGAGGAATGGCTGAGGAAAGCAAAAGAAATGTATGACATGGAAAGCCTAACTGCACTCCTAATGGAGACACATACCCACATTAACCAGCAATGGCTCCCGTTTTTGCAGTATCTCAGAGAAACGCAGAAAACCGCGGTGTGAGCACTTGCCTGGTACCCCAGTAGTGGAACATGAACCCACCCTGCAACGACCTCACACCCGAACAGCTGAAAACTGCCTATTCAGCTAACCCCAAGTCGACAACACACGGTACAAACCACCGCAACCCATATATTACAAGCCAGCTTTTTGCGATCAGACGCTGAGAGAGGGGGGAGGAGGGGAATGGTGCTCTGTCTTCTCTGTTTCTTTCTTCTATCTCGGCTCCTCCAGCCTCCCTCCCGCTGTCTACTCCCGATCTTCTAAGTAGAGAGGAGCTGTTCTTCTCCTTTTCTACTTGATACTCGTTTAACTCAAAATGTATTTCTGTGATTGCTAACGTTTACACTGTTAAGCGCCAGAAGCATTTCGGCTGCTGAATCTGTAAATCACAATAAAAATATATATTTTTTAAAAAGACAAAGAGGAGGCTTCCACCCCTTTCTCCACCTGTGCCCGCACTGTGGACACTTGCTGGTGTACTGGTGGCACTACCTCTGTTGCGACCACAGCGCCACTTGCGTTGGGGGTGGTCTGGGCCCCCATAACTTCCACAATCGTGGCAGGTCAGTCTTGACCCACCCAAACTCCCCTTGGAACTCCGATGTGGACCCCTTCCTTAGGTAACTGCACCACACCCCGTAGCAACCTAAGCATATCTTCCAAAGCCTTACCAATTGCCCCATTTTCACCACCATTAACCGCAGGCAGCTCCAGTGCCACACTCAATGCCCTACTGGCTAACTGGTTACCTGTTGGCAAGGACGATGCCCCACCTGTTGTCACCTGTCCTAAATCACAAGATGCTGGCAGAACCGCCTGCTGCCCCAAAGCCGTGTGCACGGCGGGATTAGATGCCTCCTGAGCTAACCTTTGTTCTTGTAATCTTTCAGCTGTAGCCTTACCCCTTGATTGGCGCACTGCCCTTTTCTTTTTTGGCGGAACATTGACTGGCACCTCAGTTGGCGGGGGGGGTGTCCATTGTGGTTGGCAGGCAGAACTGGGCCTGAACAACCTGCTGGTGCGGCAAAGGGATGTCTGTTGTCGTGGGAGGACAGCTCTGGGCCTGAACCAACTTCTAGTACGTAGGCACCTCCTGCTCTTCCTCCAGCATCTTTTCTGCCCAGTTTTTACCCTTCCTGCGCATGTTCTCTTGAAACAGTGCCCACAGTTCAGCCTCATCTTCACACTCCTTACTACTGGGACTGTTGGAGCCAACCTCGATGCTGGCGGACATGTCTGGTGACCCTTCACCCGTCATTGCAAAACTGACCTGAATTGATGGGAACATAATGGAACTTTTGATAGCATTTATAAATACCTTCCCCTGAACAGGCTTAAAATTGTAGCAATTTATTACAATGTATTACAGTCTCATATTTAATCTGTACCCTCTTCTTTTTACCTTGCATGTACAGAGAAAAATGTGTTTTTCTTGAGCCAGCACACAACAACCTTACCAGTAAGTTGCTGTTCCTCCTTTGTACTATGACTGACCTGTCAATGGTCCTTTACCCTTCTATGATGTCCTTGACCTGTGTTTAGCACATGAGACCTTTGATATTGCTCTGACTGTCAAAATGTCCCCCCTTTAGTTTTGTCCCCCTGGGACTGCTACTACTCGACCTTCACCTTGTGAATAGGTGCATTATAAACACTCCACCCAACCCCCCCCGACATCCTGAGCTAATGGCCCTTGGAAACGTGCATCTGTTACTGGACGGGATTACACCAGAATAATTTTGAGTCCATATAACCAAACAAACTCCAGAAGTTGGTAAGTTGCTGTTTTATTAGCAATTATCTAAAACAAGGAGTTTACAACGAACATCAACAGACGTATGCACATTCTGAGCGATTTCCACATAAAATACAATTATATACCTTCTCTGTGCGTCAGAATGATGTCATGCTACGTGGCAATAGTGACAAACCTATCAAGGGTTGGGTTTGGTTAAGGGACACATCTAGATATACAATCCTATAGGGGCTAGCTTTGTTATTGGCTGTCAGATATCAGGTGGATAACTTATGCCTACCTCTTCATATGTGTCATTTAAGAAAAATCAGTTACACCGTGTTTCATTGGTTTCTCAAGCTATAAGGTCCTTTGTTATATGGACTAATACAATTGATTTGTCACGATTGTGCCATGTTTGGAACATTCGGTTCAATTAGCAGCACATAAGCCAAGACTCAGGTGCAAATAGATAGGATATGAAGCTGCCCTACCCCCAAATTATTATTAGTGGGTGTGGGAGGCACTATCTAGTAACAATGTTCAGAAATGATACTTAAACTTCAGTAAATCGGTTAGAGATCGGGTAGAGTGATTTCAGGTGCAATAGGGAGAACGTCTCAAGGCCATTTGAGACACGAGAAAACTGCACGAAACAGGTTGTTGCCAAACGGCGGCCCTATCATGCACTCCTTGGAGAACGTATAGTCCCAGAGAATTCAGTGGTCTTGATTATGGAGCACCCAGACTGGGTGAGTCGAAAGCAGACCAGTACAGTAAATAAATTGATGAATTAGCAGTTTAGCAAATTATATTTCGAATGATATTTAAGAGATCAGAAATCATTTTACCAAGTGACATTCAATAATACTGTTCAAGTAGCCGAAGAATTCAAGGAAGATAGCATGTCTTCAGTTTTCGTGAATAAAAATAATCTTTTTTATAGTCAAAGTAGAAAAATGATAGTACATACCAAACACTTCTGTAAATATATTTTCAGTTGTTCATTGCACAAATTGTTTCAGAATAGGCCAAAACACAAAAACGTTTATTAGGTAAAACTTGTGTTTACAACATTCACACAAATGTGTACCGTGGCCTAAAGCCGCTGAATCCTAAACATGTCCAAAAAGGCTCCTCTTAGATTTTAGAATTGCCGACCATTTCGGAATCTTAAAGAACCATCTTCAGGGCTGGGGAGCTATTTGTTCCTACATGGTGTAACTTACTCTGCTTGTAGACACCTAAGGGGTTACAAGTAGAACAACTGAGTACAAACTGTTCTGTTGGGTAGTACATAAAAATGTATATACATAGTTTGTGGTACTAACCTTCAAACCGTTTCGGTTGTGGGTGAGGTAGAGTCCTACCTGTTAGAGAAAACGTCTCTGTATAAGTCTCAATATGTTAGCTAAAAGTATATTGTTATATCATATTAGTGTGTGTAAGGCTGCAGAAGGGTTAGAAGAAAACTCACCCAGCTGGATGGCAGAACCAACAGCAGCCGGGTAATGTCAACAGTACGGCCATAGAAGCACTGTGTTCTCTGGTGAGAATAGAGAAAAGATACAGATGTACAAGTCAAATAGATATTCACAAAAGAGGAATTTCGTAACTCTCAAGAGGTAGAGTGAAAGAATTAGCCCATATACACAGAGAGATCCTTCTCTGTGTATATGGTCATCAAACACGTACTTTCTTCACCTAGATGGATGCGTCATCTATCCATCTAGGTACGCTACATCGATGATGTTTTTGGGATTTGGACTGGACCATCAGATGAGTTACAGGAATTCTTTGATATGATGAATGGAATGCACCCGAGAAAGATGTCAGGGAGGAAGGACCCCAGTTGGACCTGGGAGGGTCGATTGGAGAGGAAAGAGGACAGCCACGCCAGAGCCTGAATGAATACCAATGAATACAAGCGCCAGTCTACATTGCTGCAGATCAAATTCCGAGAGAGGGGCTACAACGCCACACTAATCTCGGGTGTTAGGAAAGATTCTCTTTACTGCACCTTTCCTTCCATCTTTATGGAACCGCCAAACATTTTGCTTTTATTTTTGAATCTGACCTGTACCTTTTGCCTTTACGCTTCACTGCACTGGCCTTTGCTCACATGTTATGGGGTAACTGATATGTCCTTAAGGCTATCAGAACTGGGCAGTGTTTCCCGACAGTGTTTCCCTTAGTTGTGTTACTATGTTGCTACTTGTTGTTACTTTTGTATCACATGTGGTAACTTTTTGTCATTGCACAAAGCAGTTTACACTGCAGTGCAATCGGGTGCATTTTTGTTTTGCCCTAGACTACCACTCAAAGGATTTTTTGGTTACTCTAGATGAGCTGAAAAGATGGGCTGGTGGCAGCAGTGACCTTTCCCCACTTTATGGGGAATTTCGTTTTAGCTTCACTGCGTTTGGCTACTGACTGTGGCTACTGGTCAAACATGGCCGTGCCATGTGGTTTTTCGCCCATTCTTTTTGCATCTTGTTGTTTAGCCTTCTTCCTGGCCTCAGAGTCCAGGAAGATCCTTATAAGGACTTGCAGTGCCTGGGAAAGAATCAGCTTTTGGCGGGCTACTGGAGGGCTTTGTGTGTTTGCCAGGCAGGATGTGGGCTGGGTCGTCTGACCCTAATCCACATACTGGTTTCTGTGAGTCTGAGTGGCATGCATGAGTGATCCCGCCAGTGGTCTTGAGTGGACCACTGTGGGGTGTGTGTGTGGGCTAGTTCTGCTGTTGGGAGTTCCCACTCCTACCTGGCCTTTAGGATAAGAAGAGGATCCCTGCATGCATTCTGCAGAGATCCTGGAAGAACCTGAAGGAGCCAAGAATCCTGTACAGCTGAGAGACCCGCAAAGAAACCTGAAACCTGACTGAAGGAGGCCTGGCAACCGACTTCAGCTGCAGCTCTGGTGGAGCCCTATCTTGCTTGTGATCTTCAGTAGGCCTGCAAAGGTGCTACGGCCCGTGGAGTGGAGGGACCATCCACTCCCGATGTCTACTCGGTGCCCAGCACAAAAACCGCCTTCGGAAGTCCCCGGGAATCGTCCTGTTGCTGACCAGCTTCATGTTTTGGCGTCCTACCACCAAGGGGGCCCGAGAAAGACCGGAAAGTCCGACCGCGGCTACTGAGTCCTGTTGCATCGCTGTGCGTGGCATGCACCATCCGAAACCTGCTTTTCCGACACGAGTCCAGTCCCTAGAGGAGTGCTGCATTGTTTGTTTTTGCATTCTTTGACTGAGAGTCCTTGTACTAGCAAAAGATCCTAACTGGAGTCATTCTCGAACCTGCGACCCCTGGAAATCGAGGACTGTGGATTTTGGCAGGAAAAGCAAGCCAGGACACCCTTCCTTTGTTAGACAAAGACTTGGGAAGATTTGGAGTAAGGGGGGTAGGTTACAGAGCTTTTAACCTACCCCTATACTCCCATTATAGGTCAATGGGCCTATAATAATCCTATTTCTTACACTATTAGCTTTGCCATTGTTTGCGTTGGCAAGACTTCTGACTGTTGGGGTTAATGTTGGGTACTTGTCTACATTGAACCCTAACTCTAAGAATCCATCACTGGACTCCAGAGACCCTACCCTACCTACCATTTTTCTTGCATCCTAAATTCTGTGGAACTGTATCCTGAACAATAGAGAAGAAGGCCCTAGACAACTTAGGGTTGGACAATTTTAGCTAGGCATCATCTCTGTGGACCTATTTGTGTATGATACTTACCTATTCATTCCTTTGCAGGAGTATTTTGATTTGTATTGTGCATTTGAACCTGTGAATGTATATATGTAATTTAGTTTCATGGTATTGGTTGATAAGTCTACCTGCTTGTATTCATTTTCTTATAGTGTGTTTGGCCATAATTAAATAACTGTATTTGTATACATCATGTCTAAGCACTAATACTAGGCAACACTATTACACATCCACACTCTGGTGAACCTATTTGGTTCCAACATTCATGTACCTGTGATTCTACCAATGTCGTTTATGGACTTAAATGCCCATGTGGTTACTACTATGTGGGTATGACAACGAGGAGGACAGAGCACAAGTCAATCATCCGCATCAAAAATTTGAAATCACCTCTAGCCATGCACTTTGACGAGGCTAGACATACTGTTGCCCAATTAGAATGTGTGATTCTGGAACAGATAAAACTAGGTAACAGAGGGGGAGACATCCAAAAATGATTGATTGTTACAAAAGGGAGATTCTATGGGTTCATCTTCTTGACTCACTCAGCCCGAGAGGCATGAACTGTAACTTTGATCTAATATGTTTTATATAAAAAACTGTTATTTTGATTTGATTTTATGTGCTTTGTATAAGATTCACAGGAACTGGTGAGTTAGGCTTTGTCGATTGATAGGTCTGGTTTAGAGTTACTCGACGTGGACATTAGATTCTGAGTGGGTGCTTCCCATGAGGAGCGAAGCTGAGTTACAAATCTTCTTTCAAATGATTATGCTTCTTTTAATATGGGATTTGCTACTTATTAAGACTGGTGTGTACAGACTTTGAGCAGAATAATACCTGTGAGCCTACTTGACTTGCTGCTTTCTATAGTTTGCATTTAGATACCAGGTATCCCCTCGAGAGCGGGGGATGGAGATCATATCCTTGGACACTGGTCTTTGTACCAATTATGTAACATTTAGAGAGGCAGGCTATGGTGAATGCCCTATAGCCGTATCCTACACAACTCACTGACCCACAGCAGGAGTGGGGCACCCCGCTGAACTTTCTACTGCCTGCCCACCGATCTTCACTTTTGACATTTTACTTTCTCTGTCTAGTGTTTACTCAACATTAGCCCTTAATGAGTTTCTGACCGACAGCAGGAGTGGGCACCCCGCAGAACCTATTCTGCGACATTGCCCATTGGACTGCTCATCATTATCTTACATTATCCTACCGGGTTGCAATTTGTAAACGGATGTTGCATATACTAAGACTATTAGAGGACGCTGACCCACAAGAGTACATACATACGGTGGATCAGTGTTGAAACTAAACACTCTGGTGACCGCGGTGTCACCCATTACACATTGGTCTATAAACTCTCAATGCATTTTATTTGCATCGCAGAGGCGGGGCATCTGGCAGAACACGTTTCTGCCATTTGAACCCTCACCCTGAAATATTTGAGTTTCTTTATTTTTTATTTGTTTATTTTTATTTTTTTTCTTCTTCCTCCCATCCCTTTTTAATTATGGTGCTTATTAATCGATCACTTATCCTTGGTATAGCCTAACTTGCATGTAAACGCTATTTTCCCTCTCCTCACGACAATGGACACCGTGTCCCACACCAAGATGGTGGTCGTGCAATGTGGCACCGACGTGCATGTGCGCGTGTGCCATGACGATCATATACACAGAGAGGATCAGGCCATGCGCCTCACAGACGGTCAGCTCCGTTCCCTCGCTGTGTCCCTAAGGTAAGCGCTTTACAATGCTAACAGCATTTTACATGCCCTTATGATCATACCCACATCATATGCAGGCCAGACCTTGTGAAGTTTGTTCACATAAAAAACGCAGACATACGAGCACTGCACTGCCATTGCAGCCAGTCAGCAGCTCACATAGACCCGTTCAAGGTACATTAAGCCCGTAATTGCAAGGCTAATACAGACACCGTTACCACGCTAATGGGGACATTGACTTGAAACCTTTAGGTTAATCCTTTGACTTTACCTCTTGGGAAGTTGAGAGTTGCATATATTCCCCTTATGGGAATCATGAATATCTATTCTATATGTTTTTTCAGTCATACTGTCTGCACCGTATTCAGGCCAGTTCACGGGTAGCTTTGCATGCACATTTTAAAATAAGCTATTTTTCTAAAATAAGCAACGCAGACATACGAGCACTGTGTAGCAGTCTGACATGCTCCTATAGACTACTATCAGGTTAATATGGACACAATTTCCACGCTAAAGGGGACATTTTCCTCTCTTGAAACCTTTAGGTTAATTCTTTCACTCTACCTCTTGAGAGTTACGTAATTCCTCTTTTGTGAATATCTATTCGACTTGTACATCTGTATCTTTTCTTTATTCTCACCAGAGAACACAGTGCTTCTATGGCCGTACTGTTGACATTACCCGGCTGCTGCTACCATCACAGCTGGGTGAGTTTTCTTCTTACCCTTCTGCAGCCTTACACACAATAATGTGATATAACAATATACTTTTAGCTAAAATACTGAGACTTATACAGAGATGTTTTCTCTAACAGGTAGGACTCTACCTCACCCACAACCGAAAAGGGTTTGAAGGTTAGTACCACAAACTATGTATATGTAAATTTGTATGTACTACCCAAAAGAACCGTTTGTACTCAGTTGTTCTACTTGTAACCCCTTAGGTCTCTACAAGCAGAGTAAGCTACATCACGTAGGAACAAGTAGCTCCCCAGCCCTGAGGATGGATCTTTAAGATTCCGAAATGGTCGGAAATTCGAAAATCTAAGAGGAGCCTTTTTGGTCATGTTTAGGATTCATCAGCTTTAGGCCACTGTATACATTTGTGTGAATGTTGTAAATACAAGTTTTTACCTGATAAACGGTTTTGTGTTTTGGACTATTCTGAAACAATTTGTGCAATTAACACCGAAAATATATTTACAGAAGTGTTTGATATGTACTATCATTTCTACTTTGACTATAAAAAAGATTCTTTTTATTCACGAAAACTGATGACACGCTATCTTCCTTGAAGTCTTCAGCTAGTTGAACAGTATTATTGAATGTCAATTGGTAAAATGATTTCTGATCCCTTAAATATCCTCTGAAATATGATTTGCTAAACTGCTAATTCATCATATTATTTACTGTACTGGTCTGCTTTGGACTCACCCAGTCTGGGTACTCCATAATCAAGGTCACTGAATTCTCTGGGACTATCGACCTCATTACACGGAAGGCGGTATTGATTTAACGTTACCGGTAACAGAATACCAGTAACATTAAATCCCCATGTGGATTAAGACCCGGTTCACCGCCATTAGCGGCACCGTTAAGTACGGTGCCACTAATAGCGGGCAGGTGGCGTCCGCGCGACCCTCCATCCCGTAAATTACGCCATGCCGCTATTAGCACAGCATCACAAGGCTGGTGGACATGCCAATAGCAGCATGGTAAAGCCCCCCAAACCCCTTACCGCCATGGTGCTAATACCGGCATTGCGAACCACTGGTTAAGTGAACTGAGCAGTGTTCCCACCTGCCACAGGTGGACACAATCAGCACAGGTGGAGGCAATAGAGACTGTGGCAGCTCAAAAGGAGCACACAACACCCCTTCCCACACCCCTTCCCACACCAAGATGGTTCCAATACTGGCAGCATTACATGGCCTGGAGGACCTGATTGCAGCGCAGCTGCTACAACAACAGGCAGCACAAAGGAGACGCAGGAGAAGGAGGAGGAGGAGGGCAAGACAGGCACAGCAAACACCACCACGGCACTTAACCATACCACAGAGGCACCCATCAATCCCCAGGATCAGAGCCATGCCATTTAACCTAACCCCTGAGCAGATACACACCCTGTACCGTCTGGACCGGCATACCATCACCAGCATCGTGGACATGATACACGACGACATTGTGAGCCTCATAGACATCAGAACTGCCACCCCCCTGCTACCGAAGGTGGTGAGTGTGCTCCACTTCCTGGCCACAGGCACCTACCAGCATACAGTGGGACAGATGCATGGCATCTCACAACCAGTATTCTCCTGCACGCTGAACCAGGTACTCGATGCCCTCCTGAAGCATGCACCTGAACACATAACCATGCCATGGACTGCACAGGAGATTGCAAACACAAAAGTTGGATTCTATTCACTGGCAGGCATACCAAGTTGCATCGGGGCCATCGACTGTACCCATGTGGAATTGGTGGTCCCACATCACAATGAAGTAGTCTACCAAAACAGGAAGCAATTCCACTCCATCAATGTCCAAATGGTATGTGACGCCAACAAGATAATCACACATTGCTGTGCCTGATTTCCCGGATCAACCCATGATTCCATGGTCCTGTGGAACTCAACTATCCCACGCTACATGGAGCGACAAACCGCACAACGTTCGTGGCTACTTGGTGAGTAGCAGGGCAAGCACATGGCAGTGTGATTGGGGGGGGGAGATACATACTCCAACTGGGTGTGTTTTGGGGGGGGAGAGATACATACTCCAACTGGGTGTGTTTTGGGGGGGGAGAGATACATACTCCAACTGGGTGTGTTTTGGGGGGGGGGAGAGATACATACTCCAACGGGTGTGTTTTGGGGGGAGAGATACATACTCAAAATGGGTGTAGCTTGTCGGCCGCCGGACAAATGCACATACAGATGTACGCCAATGTCCATCTGGGAAGGCCGCAACGTACTTGAGATGAACCGACATGCATGTATAAGCTACACAACATAGATAACAATCCAAGTCTAGAAACATTAAACATCCATCCACATACACATTGCACAACATTCCACGCCACAAAATATTACATTTTACACATGCCATCAAGAGAGCCATCCTGAATTAGTCCACCCCAACATCAAATATGCAATGTGCCCCATAATACATGCAAATGGATCACCCCTAGCCATAGCATTTCACCACGCACCTATACAACCACTGAAGCGATGCCTCTCTGCATGGCAACATCAATGTTGGTATGGCAGTACACCAGCAGTGCAGAACTACATCTGCCTGGCCCCAGGGACACCAGAGACCTCGCCTCACCCAGGACATGTCAATTACTGCTGGAGGCATTGATGGGGCATGTCCACTTGCAGGGTGTAGCTCCCCCTTGCACATTGCTGTCACACAGACCATCTGCATGTATGCTGTCAATTGTGTACGTGAATCACAATGCAATGCCAATTTGTGTCATTTGAACAGGCCGCTCTTGAGGTGAACAGTGACAGGGCCCCGTTCCCTCCCCCATACAGGTAATGCGGGCTATCCCCTGAAGAGCTGGCTCCTCACACCTGTACGGAACCCACAGAACAGGCACGAGGAGGAATACAACCGTGCACATACCCGGACCCGCATCGTGATCGAGCAGACCTTTGGCCTTTTGAAGTCACGTTTTAGGTGCATTAGCATGTCTGGTGGCGCTCTCCTGTATGGACATGAGAAGGTGTCCAAGATCACCATGGCATGTGTCATGTTGCACAATATGTGTATCAGACGGAATGTGCCACTGCCCCCTGACGTTGAAATAGAAGCACCTGATGAGGATGATGATGGTGATGAGGACGGAGGTGAAGGGGATGCAGGTCTTGCAAGAGGGGATGGGCAGGAGGGACGTGCTGTGAGACAGCATCTGATCAACCAAATATTCTGAGGAATATGTTTTCGTACTGTCACATGGATATTGTTAGTAATGCACTGGTGTATGTTTGTGAGCACGCAATGGACCCTGTTGGCAATAAAATACACAGACACAATGAGGATGTCCAGGTCTGTGTTTTGAACATAAACCAGTGTATTGAGTAATGAAAAGGTGAAAAAGTGCAAGTCCCCGAACATCCCAACACTCTTCCCCCACCCCCCACAACACACCCATAACACCCTTCTCCCCACCCCCCACGACACACCCATAACACCCTCCCCCCCACCCCCCACGACACACCCATAACATCCTTTCCCCCACCCCCCACAACAGTTCCTCATGTGTCTGCCATGTATGCATTTGGCCATGCACGCAGTGGAATTTCCATCAACCCCCTATTTGTCATTGTCTGTGGCAGCATTTTGAGAATGGGCAGACGAACGCCTGGTGGTGCGTGTTGAGCGCCGGAGAGGGCTTGTCTGTCTTGATCCTGAAGATGATGATGGGGCAGACTGTCCTTGTTGCAAGAAGTGGTGGTCCATGGTGTCAGCCATGCGAGATAGGACCTCCCTGAGCCTTGAAATCTCAGTACACAGCCTGTCAGTGTTTGCGTCCATCCTGTCAGTGGAGTGCCTCGCCGTCTCCGCAATGTTTTCCCTGAGATGGGCAACCTCCTCAACATGCTGCCCAACCAGCAAAGTCAATTCTCGTTGGCGCTCCAGGATGGTGTTCAGTTGAGGGGCAGTGCTGGGTGATTGTGCACTGGATGCAGTGCCCTCAGAAGCATCCACTGCAGCTGGTGAAGCCACCATGGGGGACATAATGGCAGGATTGTTCTCTTCAACAGTCACATCAGACCCTGGGGTCTGGAATGGTGCAGGCTCTGGAGTACTAGGGGGGCTTGGGGTGTGCATCCCCATTGGGTCAACTATGGTGTCCTCAGGATCAGACAGGGGGGCATTGGCAGCTGCCTCACCAGCGCAGCTTGCCGCAGCTGATGGTGGGCCCTCGGTGGCTGCTATTGGTGCCTGTGGGATCTCCTCCAGTGGTGTGGCTGCAGTTTGTGGTACAGCTACTGCTGCCCTGACAGTGGCACTTCGTCGGTGTTTCATGGTCATCAGGTGTGACCTTCCCCCCTTGCCCCTGGAAGTTGTGGGGGTGTCCTCCGATTCCTGGGCCCTTGGCCTCTTACTAGTCGCTGGTGCCAGACATGCATTAGCGGCATCCTCGCCATCTGTGTGTGAGCCTGTCAGGGACAAGAAGGGGGATGGCATTGGTTGATTTTCAATATACTTAATGCAGTTAACATCAATGATGCAGTTGTGGCCATTGGGACTTAGTAGTTGTGGATGCAGATGATGTGCCAGTTCTGTGCCTCATCCATGCATGGTTGTGTTTGGAACTTGTGACTGGTGATGTGCGCATGTTGTGTGTGTTTGGGTCTGACACTGACATAGGGAGGGATGGATGCATGTGTGGATGTGTGTCCATGCATGAGAGGAGTCTATGCTGACATATGGGTCAAACAGTACATTCACATCGCATTCTGTCATATGTACACTCACCTGCATATGAAGTGGTACCCACGCCGACCTCCATGCTGCCTACTCCCCCAATGGATTCAATTGCAATGAGATTCCCACAGGTCTCCTCCCATTCTTTGAGTCGGATGGGTGAACCAGCTCCTCCTTCACTGGCAATCTGGTGGTTCTCCGCAAGGATGCCCCTCACCCGCAGCCTGAGGCCGTCCCACCTTTTCCGGCACTCACGCACTGTGCGGGTGCCGACTACACTGACTTTTACTGCCACTTGTTCCCAGATGGCTTTCTTCTTCAGTGGTGTGGGCCGCCGCATGTCATTAGCAAAAACGACATCAGCATTCTCAGACAGGGTCTGTGTAAGCATATTCAATTCCTCAGGAGTGAGTTTCTCCTTGCGCTGCCTGTCAGCGCTTTTTTTGAAGGCCTTGGGCATGATGCAGGTGTACAGGATGATTTCCAACTCTGAACAACTCGTAACAGGTCCAGGGGGCAGAGGATGGCAACGGATTGTGTTTTTGAAGATGCCGCCGTGCTATTTCCCGTTCCTGTGCGATGACGCTATTTCCGGTTCCGCAAAATAACGGTCACCGCTAATAGCGGTGACCGATATTTCCATGCAGCAGGAGGGCGGAGGTGCAATCAGCACATTGGTCGAGGGCGGTAGGTGACTTTATTGGGTCTTTAACGCCATGGCGGTAGGGGGTTTACCGGCATGGCGCTATGCTCGTGTCCGCGAACTCGTAATGGTGCGCTATTGCCGCCCTCTTGTGAGGGCGTACACGTTAATAGCGCCATGCCGGTAAATTCCATTTTTTACCGCGTACCGTGTAATGAGGCCCACGTCCTCCAAGGAGTGCGTTATAGGGCCACCGTTTGGCAGCAACCGGTTTCGTTTTCTAACACCCAATTAGCCCAACATCTCTCATCACCCATGCCTTCTGCCATGAAACTCTCTTTGTACTTGGCCTTGCAGAGCATTCGTGTCCTAAGAATGCAACAGGAGTGAGGGCACTCGCTATTGTGTCTGGAACTCCAAGTTCAAGCCCTATTTACAGCCTCGACTCACGTGACAAGAGACCACTATTCTGTTAATTCTGCAAGCTTTTAAATGTTTTAATGAATTGAGACTTGGCGTCTTCTGTGTTCTTTCTTGCACCTTAACGTGAGAGGATTCATCCTGCGCACACATTTTCCTCATTAGCGTAGATAGCTGACCTTGACATCTCAGTTCTTGACTTCAGGCCAGACAGCCTCCCAACGCAGCTCAAACAACCTGCTATTCTACTGCAACACAGCCTTTCATTTTCTCTTCACGATTCTTTGGCTTAATTATTTCATGATACCAGTGTCCAGTTTCTGTACAATGGCGGCTCCAACTGCATTTTATTTACTACTTGTAGCTAGCCTATATGATGACTTGATATATTTTGTATTTCAGCGTATGTACATTCATTATACTTCTGATTTCTGCAGCATTTCTAGCGTGTAATCTTCTTCTTTTACACTTTTTTTTTTTTTAATTCAATTTTATTGTTTTTTCAAGGCAACAAAGCATTAATACAAACAATGGCAACCGGGCACCGGCCCGAGCCAACTTCGATTAGAAAAACGTACAACTCTGCTGTATACACCCTCTCTCCCCCCTCCCGCACAGGACCCCTAATGATGGGGCACACGATCCACATCTCCATGAGTAAACGTTTCGGGCATCTCCAACCAGGCATACGAGGAATAAACATAAATGGACTTTACTTGAGGGAGTGCAATAAGACTTCTACCACAACTAGTTTTCGGGCCGGGTGGGGTACATCAGTTAAGTTCCTGTATCGTCCACAACATTGGCAAAGGCTTCCATAAATTGCAGCCAATCAGTCTCAACCTACGTGCAGGAGCCGTGTATTGCTGAAGTTAGTTTCTCCATGAAATAAATGTCTTTGGCCACCATCAACCAATCCCTCTTCGAGGAGAGAGATGCTCTCTTCCAAGCCCTGGCCCGTACAGCTCTGGCAGCCAATAGCAGGAAGTGTGTCAGGTCCGGGAGTTTCTCCCAGTGGTCGTCCCTGTAGCGGAGACCAAATATTAATAACAATCGGTCTGATGGGTAAACCCCCTCTCCCGCCTCCTCGAGCCAGCTGAGCACTTCTGACCAATAGACTTGTACTTTCCTGCAGGACCACCACATATGCCAGTAGTCGGCTATTTCCCCACATCCATGCCAACACAACGGGACAGTGTCTGGGAACATCCTAGAGAGGGAGATCGGGTCGTACTGCCACCTATGGAGAAGCTTGATGGCGTGGGACTTGTACTGGCATGAGATAGAAGTCTTAAATGCCCTGCTACATAGCCTCCCCCAGAGCCCATCCCCGATGGTACAGCCCAGGTCCCTTTCCCATTTCCCTCTGAGGCTCTTAATCGTTCCCTCATGGGAGGTTAACAGTGCTCTGTAGAGGAGGGAGATGAGGCCTTTCATTTCCGTGTGGGAGTCTAAGATTTTCTCAACCGGGGTCAGCCCTCTTTGTAAGCATGATTTTAGTTTAGGTTTCATTAGGACGCCCTTAAGGCGCAGGTATAGGAGCGGGGAGAGCCTGCCGATTCCTAGTGCCGCTTCGAGTTCCTGGATACTTATGAAAGTGTCTTCCCTTACCAATTGGCCTACCCTACACAGGCCCGCGTCAAACCATGACTGATAGTGTTCGTGGCCCGGGATTTCTTCCAGGACTGGTGTTGACCAGATGTGGCTCAGAGGAGAGGGCCATGTGGTGACTTTCTCGCTAGAGCCTTTCCCTGCTAGTGCTTTCCACATTGTGCCCAGTATTGGGTGGTCCCTAATTCTTTTGGGGAGCTTTTTCAGTGGGACCCATAGCCATTCCCCCACAGTAACTGGGCGTAGGTAGAAAATGTCAATGTATACCCATTGTTTATTGGTGTCCTCTCTAAGGTGGGGAGCCAGGGCCCTAAATTGGGCTGCTCTATGGTAGGCATTAAGGTCTGGGAGGGCGAACCCTCCTCTATCTTTGGGGAGGGTGAGAGTCTCATACCCAATCCTATGTCTCTGGCCCTGCCATATGAACTTCACTATACGCCTCTTGGCTTCTCTAAGGTATGATTCAGGAGCCTCCAAGGGGAGCATTTGGAAGACGTACAATACCCTGGGGAGCAAATTCATTTTTATCAGGTGCGAAGGGAAAGATCATGGACTTGCTTACGTTTACCTTGAACTCGGAGAAGTGGCCAAACTGTTGAATCACCTGCAAAGCGGCTGGGACCGATCTTGCCGGATCCCGCAGGTGAAGCAGGATGTCGTCTGCATAGAGGCCTAATTTGAAGGTGCGTACGCCCACCTCAATTCCTCTCACCATTGAGGCCCCCCTGAGGTACTCTGCCAGAATCTCCATTGTCATGGCGAAGAGGAGAGGGGAAAGGGGGCAACCCTGCCTCGTACCTCTCTGGAGGTGAACGACTCGTGACAGACGCCCGTTGACTGTAACTCTGGCGGTTGGTGACACATATAGGGCCTTGAAGGCTTGTTTAATCCCCGCCCCGAATCCCAGCTTCTCGAGTACCCCCTGGAGGAACCCCCAGTCGACCCGATCGAACGCCTTCTCAGCATCAATGGACACCAGGACGGGGTTCCCACCCTTCGGTGCTGCCTCTCTCATCAGGTGCAACGTCTTGCGCAGTGTGTCTGCACCTTGCCTTCCCCGTATAAAACCCACCTGATCTGAGTGAATTAGCCTTGGCATGTAGCTGTCCAGTCTCGAGGCGATAATCCTGGTAAATAGCTTTGCATCTACATTCAGGAGGGAGATGGGTCTATAGGAGCGGCAATCCGCAGGGTCTTTCCCCTCCTTCGGAATCACCGTGATCAGCGCTTTGCCAAAGGAAGGGGGTGCCCTCCCCGTTCTCATAATATTCGAGAAAAGGTCCGCAAGGAACCCCGCCAGGAGGCCCGAAAAAGCCTTATAGAAACCTGCCGTGAACCCGTTCTCCCCCGGGGCCCTGCCCAGTTCAAGTCCCGATATGGCTCTAAGCACCTCCTCCTCAGTTATGGGGGCGTCTAGGGCCGATGCTCCTAAGGGATCAAGGGAGGGGAGGGTGACCCCGTTGAGATATACCTCTCTCTCTTCCTTTTCTGTCTCCCCTTCCCTCCCGTGGAGCTTCTCATAGAAAGAAGCGAAACTCTCGACTATCCCCTCCGGATCAGATCTTTCCCCCTCTTCAGCGCTATCCACTCTTGCCACCCATCTATCAGCCCTTTGGCCTCGCAATTTTGCTGCCAGCATAGCGTCAGCCTTGTCCCCCATCTTATAGTATTTCTGACGTAGATGTTGGAGCCCCGCTACAATTTTCCCCATCTCCATTTCCCTCAATTCTAGTCTCTTCTCCTTCGCTATGCTCAGGTCCCTCTCTTTCTCTGTCTCCGCCTTCCCCTCCAAGCTTTCTAGGTGGATTATTTCAGATCTCAACCTGTGGGTCAAGAGGGTCCTAATTCTTTTTTTGGATGCCCCTTCGCTGATCAACCTTCCCCTCCAAGTTGCTTTAGCCGCCTCCCACACCATCTCCCGGCTCACCTCTCCTGTGTCATTTAGCTCAAAGAATTCTTTAATTGCAGCGGACATTTCTTCCTTGAAGAACGCGTCCCTCAGCAGGAAGTCATTGCACCTCCAAAGAGACTCCCTGGGTTTCAGCCCCGCTATGCTGACATCTGACCAGACCATGTCGTGGTCTATCCAGCTGACCAGGCGGATGTCACAGGCCTCTATTCTGCTCATGTGCTGACTCCCCATGAAAAGGTAATCTATCCTAGTCCTGGTGCCATGGACTGCGGAGTAGAAATGTGTATCCCCTACGTCTAGGGTGCAGCTCCCTCCATATGTCTACCAATCCCTGCTCCCACATTAATTCCCGCAACCCGCCACGAGGATCAGCTCCTCTGTTGCCTGATGTGGCCGGACTCCCACTATGGTCCAGCTCTCGATCTGCCCACATATTGAAATCCCCGCCCAGGATCAAGAGCCCTTCCGTTTTAGCCATCACCTCCTCCAAGGCCACTTGAGCTAATTCCCTCTGGCCCACGTTAGGGCAGTATATCACTGCTAGGCTGACTCTGGAGTTATGCAGGTTGCCGGACACTACCAAGGCTCTTCCATCCTCCCTCTCCCACCGGGACACCTCTGTCAGTTTCTGGTTCCTATGGAGTAGGATGCCAACACCGCCTTTCTTTACATAACCTGATGCCCAAAAGGTCTGACCAACGTGAGATCCTGGGATGGCCCTCTCCTCCCCCCTCACTGTTCTGGTTTCTTGAACAAACTGGATATCCACCTTTCCTTTTTTCATTTCTCTCCAGAGAAGGGAGCACTTCGTCGGCGAGTTGAGCCCCTTGACGTTGAGCAAGCCCACCCTGAGTGACTCGACCCGGCCCCATTTTTCATTGACTGCCATTGCTTTCCCTTCTTAAGTATCCTGTCCTTCCGGTCATGTCGGGGCTGCCCTGAGCCCATTTGAAGTGTGGTGGATATCATGTCCTGAGCCCCTGAACATCAATTTCCCCCCTCCCCCCTTCCTCCTCCCTCCTTTGTCCAAGACACCTGCCAACGGGCAAGCCACCAGGGTATGTGCATGTTCCTGCACCGCAGTTCTCTTGATAAGCTCTGTGTCCCCAGCCGGGGTCGGCTACGAGCCAGACTTAATCTTTTCGTTAAACTATCTTTACACTCCTAGTCCCCTTCAGCCTCTGACGTCGGCGTCCTAGTCCCCTTCAGTCTCTGACGTCGGCGTGTTAGGTTTCCTGAATTTTCTCCTGCCCTTTGTTTTCTTCTTCGTGGACCAAGGACCCGCCCGTTCTCTCACAGTATCGCCTGGTTCTTGGGTCTCCATCATATTTCCCCCTTCCGGGGCGCCCCCCTTGAGCACTTGTAGTACTTGTGAGGCTTCTTTGCCACTAATCACTCGATAGTCTACCCCGGCCCGTTCAAAGGAAAGGGCGAAGGGGAAGGACCATCTATATCTGATGTCTTGGCTTGTGAGCCACTGGGTGAGTGGACGACAATCTCTTCTGCGGCTGAGCGTGAGGGAGGATAGGTCCTGGAATATCTTAATTGTGTCGCCTACAAAGATAAAGCTCCCCAGTCTTTTTGCCTTCTCCAAGACCTCCATTTTCTCTCTATAACGGAGGAATCGCACCACAATGGACCTCGGTCCCCCGCCCGCACCCCCTCCTCCTCGATGCGCTCTTTCCAGCTGGACTTCCTTGCCTCCCTCCAGAGTAAAAAGCTGATTTATCAGGCCCTGGACCTTCCTCCCCACGTCCGCTGCAGTTTCACTTCTCTCTTGAGTCACACCCATGATGCGCAAGTTGTTTCGGCGTTCTCTGTTTTCAAGATCGTCCATCTTCAAAATGATGTCCTCCTCTCTCATTTCCAAGTCCGTTAGCCTAGCCTCGTATTTCATGTCGAGCAGGTCTGCCTGGAGGTGATTATTTTCCATGCCTTCCATTTTATCCTCCAGGGTCTTCACCCTTCCCTTGAGATCCACTATGGAGGCTTGAATGTCCGTGCGAATCGCCTTAATCTCTTGGAGAATATCCTTGAGATCCTCTTTGGTGAGTGCTGCGGGAGGGGGCTCGCTACCTACTGGCATGGTGGTTATGGCGTCCCTGGAGGCCGCACCCATGGCCACGAGGGGTCGGCGGAAGCGCTGGAGGGATGAGATTGCCCTGGATACTGGGGGTCGCTCCAGGGTCCGAGACTTCTGGCGCACCTCAGGGCGGTGTCGCTATAACCCTTATGAGGGCCGGTGACAGGGTCGACGGTCCAGGGCCCCCACAGTGGCCGGACCAATGGATACTTGGATGATGAGGGCACGTGGATCCGTGAGTGGCGCTGTGCCCTAGGTGGGGCCTGTTGGTCTAAGAAGAGTCTCAACGATAATGGGCCTAGTCGAATCCGTCGAATTCAGGCGGCCCCGGGCTCTTTTCGTCGCGCCCTGACCGGGTGGCGTACCTGCATGCAACCAAGGAGAAGGCCCTGGGGGGGCTGCCCCCAGGTGGCTCGTCCACTCGATTGTCCCTGCCCCCCCACGTTCTCCTCACCTCCAACTGCTCCCCGTCACTGTGCTGGGCTCCGCCGGGTAGGCCAAGGCGCTTCCGGGGCATCCACGGGGCCGATGTCGGTCGCCGGGGCCTCCGTGCACTGGGTGTGGGCCAGGAACGAGCTCAAGGCCCTGGTATATTGGCTTCCTGCCCGCTATCAGCACCCGTTCCGATGCGCTGATAGCGGGCAGGAAGCCCGGGCCGTGTCCTCCTTGGTCCTCGGCTCTCGTAGGATTCACTGTGTCCGTGGGGGCCGCGTCCGTATGCGCCCCACTGCAGGTCCCCCACAGTGCGGTGCGTCCCCCAACACACCTCCGCGAAATATGCTTCTAGGACAGGGGGGGGGCCTCTTCGTGGGGCCACGGGGGCGGCGGCGTCCGGTGTCGCTCGTGTGCACTTTCTCAGGACACCTCTATAGCCAGGGCCCCGGGGCACCCCGCGGCGGGTCTCAGCGGCGGGTCCCCCGGTACTCTCAGGGTAGGGCCCTCTGATCAGGGGACATGTCTTCTCTGGCTCAGTCTCGTACTCCAGGCTGGGGACTAGGAAAGTCCACTAGGCCCTGCGGTGCTTTCAGGAGCGCGATGCTTACACGTCCTGCATGCTCCGCGCCCTCTGGTGGTCTCTCTTTTACACTTTTAAGGTTCACTTGATTCTTTAATTCTTCATTTCTCCTCTAGGATTCATACATTGTCTTCATTCAGTATTTCAGGACTTTGTGCACACTTTCCTATGACGTCATCAGTCAATTTTCTTAGCTCTTTCTCATATTCCCTCAGGAATTTCCTCCTACATGTTGTCATCAACTCAAGGGTACATTCAATATGGTTTTCTTAACGGATACCGTCTTCCAAATACTCACTGCGGTATTGGTACAATAGCTGGTGTTAGACAGGGCACGGTCTCATGTCTCCAAAACAGGGGAGGTAGGGGGTAGGATCTCCTGTCAATGTGTACGTCTTCTCTTCTACATTCCCCCCTCTGGTCGAGTCCTCAACCACCTCCTCAAGTATTCTTGTTTCTTTGAATCTTCTCTTGAAAAAGGGTTTCTTTGGTATCCATAACTTTGTCACCTCCCTCAGGGTGCCCACATTTTTGATGTGTTCGTCCACACTCCAGGTCATGTAATTATATTCTCCCATTGGGGTACAGAAGACCCAATGTCCCACATAATTCTTATGATCTCTTGGGTACAGGAATTACGTTCCTTCAGGTGCCACAATACTTGCTTTTCTGTGGTTTCTAATGGTACTTTCAGTCTGCATGCTGTCTTCTGTTTCATCCTTCACATCAATCATGATCTTTATTTCCACTGCTTTCTTTGCTGTTTACTGGCATTGTCCAATTATTATCTTTACAACACAGAATCCGAACATTAACATCACTAATATTGCTCCAAGGAACTTGAACACATTTGCCATCCAGTCGGGAATCCATGCAAACAGAAACGAGAACCAATTGTCATCTGCAATAGCCTCTGTCTCCTGCTCCTCCATTTTTGTGAGCAGTTCTGTCAACATAGTTATAGCATCTGTCAGAGTCCCATTCTGACCGTCATGGGATGTGTGAAAGTACAGCAAGAAGGACGGACCTTAGCGCAAACACCTCCTTCCATTGCTGTAATCATGTCGAGGCCATACCTCTTCTGGAGGGTCATTAACCATATGGCCCTCAACTCTTCCATTTTGGCTTTAAATCCTTTAATAGTGGAATTAATTGTCTGTAACAGCTATCATCGGGTAATCTGCAACCATTTGGCATTCACTGCTGTTTAGAGTCCAGGCATAAATATAGATGTCATTATTATAGCAGTCTTGCTGAACAATGTGGGCTCATCCAGAATCTCATTGTAAGGTTCTATTGACTTAGCTGAGAAATAATTCTCTCTCTTCATCCGCTGGAATGCAAGTGACCTTATTCCTCTCAGGTGCTCATCCACTTTTTGAAATCCCTCGATATTCAGGTCTCGCTGGGAATCACCAAGGCTGGAACATGAATGAGTACAATGGAACACACTCCTCCCCAGTTCCTGGGCAACTTCATATATGCTCTGGATCCACAGACCCAATATCGATCCATTATGACAGCAGTCCCTCTCCTCATTCCTGCAATATCAATTATGTTCTTGCACCCTTTATTCTCTCCAACTTTGACTTTACCTTTGCTTAGAAAGCACACTGTTGCATTAGGCAATGGGACTACAGCCATTGGTCCTCAGTCATCATCCACCCATGTCAGCAGTTTAGAGTTCTTGGCCCATGACTTTAGGCACTCATCATTCACTTTCTGCACTTTGTGCACTGTTTCCTTACTCAGTAGATGAGCTGCACAGGACAGCATCCCATCTTCCCATCCTTTGGTCGTAATTACTCGTCCATAGATTAACAGCTGTGAGCTCTCCCAGCATCCAGGCATTCCAGTATTTTCAGTTTTGTCAGAGCAATTCAGCCTCTTCATTTCCTCAAATATTACTTTGTCTTGTAAAGACACCGTGTAAAGTACTCAAAGTACTGTTTACTGGCTTGCCGTGCTGGTCTGCTGCCTGCTGCCCCTGTTACCATTTCAATTTCAAACAAAACTTTTTTTTTTTTCTTTTCTTGGAGCTGCTGGGAGTGTGGCTGCACAAGTAACGCCTGGAGGACGTCTTAAACTGCAACCCTAAGGTTGCCTGGCTTCCTGCGAAATCAAGGTCTCCTCCCCGGGCCCCTCCCTCGAGTGTGACTCACGCCCGCCTCACTTCCTACTTAAAGCCTTGTGCTCGCGCACTCGCGCGCGCACCGTGTAAAGTACTCACAGTACTGTTTACTGGCTTGCCGTGCTGGTCTGCTGCCTGCTGCCCCTGTTACCATTTCAATTTCAAACGGAACTTTTTTTTTTTTTTTTTTTTTTTTTCTTTTCTTGGAGCTGCTGGGAGTGTGGCTGCACAAGTAACGCCTGGAGGACGTCTTAAACTGCAACCCTAAGGTTGCCTGGCTTCCTGCGAAATCAAGGTGACTGTAATGCTCTAACGAGCTGGACTGCCTATTGTGACAAGTGTCTAATGAGCTGGACTGCCTATTGTGACAAGTGTCTAGCGTGGGCGTCTAGCGTTGCGTGTGTAGCGTCTAGCGCTACGTAGGCAAAGTGCGCCATTGGTGCAACGTAACAAAGAGTTTCTGGGATTACTGAAAGTTGTTTCTTGCTTTTCTTTTTCTTTTTCTCTCACTTAGGTCTCCTCCCCGGGCCCCTCCCTCGAGTGTGACTCACACCCGCCTCACTTCCTACTTAAAGCCTTGTGCTCGCGCACTCGCGCGCGCACCATGTAAAGTACTCAAAGTACTGTTTACTGTTCACTGCTCGCGGGTGGCGGCTGGGCGGGATTGGTTTACCATTATTAGACGCTGTGACAATGGTGAATGGGCTGCCTAGTGGGAGGAAGTTACGTGGTGAGAAGAGCAAGGATCTAAATCAATCAGTGGGTAACCACTCAAACATGTCTGGGACCCCCATTTTAGATGATGAGGAATTATATTGCTCAAATGAGGTAGGAACATCTAAATGTGAAGAAGTGTTGAGATATGTGGGTGAGCTTGTACCCCAGGATGGCGGAGAAAAAACATTGCTTTCAATGAAAGAGGGGGTCATTTTGCCTTTAATTCCCGCGCCGAATGTCCCCCGTCTATCAGATACTTATAAGCTAACTGAAATGAATCATGATAATGAGAATGAGGGGCTGAGTGAGGGCCTGGGGCTTCCGCCCAAAAAGATCTTGTTAGCCACAATGGGGATAAAACCAACTAAACCTAGATTCACTGATGTGTCTATCATCGCCCCGGCTATCGAGGCACTTTTGGATAAACGAATGCGCTTTTTAAGAGGCCCATCAACCCCGGTCAAAGCCCACAATTACTGCATGGAAGATGTACATGTTCACGCGGATCCAGGCTATGTTCCTGGGACGCAAGCCTTGGTACATGCCTGCTTCGATGATTTCTCAGCAAATTTAGAAAATGATAAGGAGGTCCTTAATCAAGATACTAGTTCTCCTGGTAGACATTCAATTACCAATGTATTAGTAGGTGACATAGCAGGGTCGTTACATCATGACGACCCTAAAACGAGCTTATCTCAACTAGAAGTGGAAGCGGAACGCAACCTAATGGAGATATCAGATATAGGGGTAGAGTTCCCAGTGCTATCCAGAATTCTTAACTTGCTTGATAAAGGACATGAATACACTCATGCGCAATTGATGCATACGCATGATGTTATTTTTGACTTATCGGCCAAAATCAATAGAATTGAGGGGCTCTTGTTTGCCTGTGAGGCGGTGGCGGCCCTGACTAAGGGCAAACAAGGGGATGTCCCTAAAATGAGTTCAAAAGAGTCACAAACCATAGGCGACTCAAATAGTGCATTAAAAGTGGGTAATGCGCTGACGGTATGTACTAAAGCCTCACAAACATTGCCTGATATAAGAATAGGGCTTCAACCAGTTCCCACCTTTGCTGAAGTTATGGCCTCTGATGTAAGATAATGAGGCTGTTAATCCTGCCCTGAATCAGCTGTTAGAGTTAGGAACGGCCAATGCCGGGGCCATCAAACAGATTCTGACCACGATCCAAAAGATAAATTCTACTCAGCAACCAGTAAATGGTCTTTATGGTCCGACGGTAATGATGGATGATTCCATAGGACCGCGGTCCAACTCCTTAAGAGTAGAGTCTTTGGATAGTCCGTCAGCCTTGACCAATTTAATTGATCTCGAAGACGATGAACAGAATGCCCATCATGTCTTAGAGGGAGAGAAGGCTGAAGACTTATGCCATGAACCGGTACTTACAAGAAAGCAGAAGAGATTGTTATTGAGAGCTTCAAAACGTAAAATGAAACAAGCAAAAAACCTAAAGAAGTCTACCAATCACCTTGCTACAAACTCTGTTCTTGACTCGTTTAAGATTAAGATAAAAGAAACATCTATGGACGAGGAAAAGATAGATCTATTGCAACTTGATTCTGAGTCTAGGGCGTTATTGAATATTGAAAACAACCAGAGTATGGTTGAGTACTGTAATGGGAAGGAGAAACGAATAATGCCCAATGACCTAGATCCCCCTGATCGGATAGAGGAGGTGTCTTTCTCTAACCATAAGCAAACTGAGCTCCTTAGTTTCTTCCCTGCGCTTTACATGAAAAAGGCATCGAAGAAAATTAAGGAAGCAGTCTCTAAGAAACCCCTGAAAAAATCAAGGGAGTTGATTAAAATACCAACTAAACCCATTGAGTCACTGTTAAGTGGAGAAACAAAGCAGGAGGGTAAATGATCTACTCATGATCAACATCAGGAGTTGCTAGCAAACGCACAGGTAAAAGGAGCTGTGCTGAAAGCAATTACTGGGAATGATTAGATTGGTAGCTGTGATTCTTCATCAGGTAACAGCAATAAATGCAGGGCTAGAGACAGATTGCCCTCAGAAAGGGAATTGATAGAGAATACAACTTTCCCCGATGTATATGAACAGGCTCTGTCTGATAAGATTATTTCCCTAACCGCAGATATGCCACCCATTATGGGTTGGGAAACTAAGCAACCACCCTCTGCCAGAATAAGTCTGAATAGATCAGCTATGCTGAAGGCTTTTCAAGCGATCCCAGCTTTACGCACTATCAGAAGCAATGATATTGAATGGGTTCGACTGTCCCATAATAACCCCACAAGGATGATTTGTGGTTATCACTCTCACATCATTGCACGATTACTTTGGGCACAAAGGGAGGACCTACAATTACTTGGGCTATTTCCATGTCTATTTAATTCTGAGGAATCTGCAGAAATTTACATTGCAACTATCCCGGAGCAACCAAAGACCTTGAGTGTGGATGGATCGATACCTCAGATTAGTGAAGAGGGATGATGGGGAAGGGGTCATCAACTTCTCCTAAACCGTCAATAGAGATGGGTAAAAAATAGGAGGATGAGTGTGGTTTGTCCCTGTTGTCATGGAACTCGTGTGGGAGCTCTAATCTAAGGGCGTGGAATAGTGCACTTGATTGTGATTCTCGTCCAGGGATCTGTTTGGTCCAAGAAACTATGATTATGGGTGAGGTAGTTCTGGAAGGGTTTGACTCTCATTATCAACTGGCATCAAGGGGGCAACTAGGACGTCCAGCTGGGGGTCTGGCGATCCTGATTGATAAAAAGCTGAAAGTGATTTCCCACCTGCTGTGGGCTGATGAGGCTTTACTGGTTGTGGAAATGTCAAGCACGGAATCCCAATTTCAAGATTTTATTGTTATTAATTTGTATTGGAATCAGATGGTGACTTCCTTTGAAACCCTAACAGATCGCATAAATTCACTTTTTGAAGAGATCATTAGGACCAAAGCAAACTTGAACGTGATTATAGGGGGTGACTTTAATGCCACTTGTATAGATGATCATAAGGCAGATACTCATTGTAAATCGGACTCTAGAAAGAAATCATATGCGAATGGTGTAAGGTGGGTGGAGTTTCTTATGCTTTGGGACATTCAGTTGATTCCGTTCAAGGCAGGACCTCATCATCATACATGGGCACGAGGTCTTTATACTTCAATGATTGACTATTTCTTTGTCTCCACAGGATGGTTACATCTAGTTGATCCAATTTTGATTGTTAATCTTTTTAAAGGGGATCATTTAGCCCTGAAAACTAATTTGAAGTTGGAAACATTATGTCTTGATGTGGAGCCCAATTTAAGGGCCATTGCCCATGATCGGGCCGGGTTATCAATCAAGTGGACCTCTAGAAAATGTCAATCTTTTAGTGCTGCAATTCTAGAGGAACCGTTGATTAAAGTGAGTGTTGAGAGTAAAGGTGTTATGTGTGTGTGGCAAGAGGTCCAGAATTCCATTAGAATAGCGGTGCATATATCTAACTTGAAGGCAGCGTCTGAGTGCAGGAATCCACCTAAACACCTATACCAATATAGTCAAAGAATTGTTGATCTAAGGAAAGAAAAACGGTATCGAATCAGAAAATTAGGTTTTTGCAAACAGTTTGACTGTGATTACGCGGAGACTAAGGCGGAGATTAACAAATACTATAAATCCCAAATCAAACGGCTGAAATATGAGCTGTTCAATATTAAGAATCAGAATCTCATGCTGTTTTAATTTCTAAAAACGCTAGGAATCTATGGGTGACTATGCGCACCCTGTTTGGCACAGCCAAGCAGATTGAGGAATCAGCTATCTCCGCTGTTTCCTGGGTAAATCATATCAGAGTAAAATTTGCTATGCCTAGTCAATTTATATTAGAGGAGAGATCGTCATTTCATCCCATTTTCCAGGGTTGTCCATGGTCTAATGAGCAAATACACCTGGCCATTACAAAATCTAAGGGGTCGCGAGCTCCAGGACCAGATGGCATTCCGCCATGTCTTATCAAGCTTAATCCGGAAATGTGGGCGGCATTATTAAAAATCAAATTTGACGCTATTTATTATCTTGGGCACATCCCCGCCTCCTGGTGCTCTGCGATCATTGTGCCAATTTATAAAAAGGGGCCTATGACCGACCCTGGGAACTTCAGGCCGATTGCTCTTATGGATGCCTCGGCTAAGATCTTTACTAATCTCCTACTACAAGCCACTAACCAATATATTAATCAGTCTAACTTACTATCCAAATTCCAAACTGGCTTTCGACGATTCATGGGCTGCCAGCTCAACGCAACTATTATTGCCCATTTGTACCAGCAAACCAAAATGGACAAGGCGGGTTGTGTTTACATGGCGGCCTTGGATCTTACTGCTGCGTTTGATTCAGTAATCAGAGAGCTACTTTGGAATAAATAGATTAAATTTGGTTTCTCATCACAGTTAGTTTCAATCATAGCGGCTCTGCACCACCATACAACATATCGCATTCGACTCACCAAGGCTGGTGTGCTCACCGAACCCATTCGGACTGAGATAGGACTGAAACAGGGCTGCAATCTTGCAGCAGTCCTGTTTAACCTCTACTTATTGGATTTAGACAATCAATGGCAAGAGGCAGTGATTTTTCCTGCAAAATTGGGTATTATTGCATTGAATTGGCTAAGTTTTGCGGATGATTACAGACTAAATTGAACCTTTTTCATACCTTTGCATGTAAACATAATTTAACGATTAATACGGAGAAATCCTTTATTATTACATTTAATGAAGGACGTCAAAAAATTAAAAATTTTACATGGCCGATTGACTGCTCTGCGATTCCGAGGGCTCCATCCATGCGTTATTTGGGTTATCATCTGGCATGCAGTAATTCCTGTGAGAACTGGAAGTTAGTTTTAACCAAAAAAGCCCAATCGTTGACTGCACAGCTTAAATTGGTGTACAATCGCCTTGGGAAATTTTCAATGATACCAATGCTTACCTTTTACCTACAAAAGATCGAACCAATCTTGTTATATGCTTTGGATCCTTGTTTTTACAAGATGGATGATATTGCGGATACTATCCAGGGGAAAATGTTAAAAAAGGTTCTGGGTCTTGCAATGTCCATACCAAATGCTATTGTTTGCTATGAGTTGGGAATTCTACCACTATCAGTTAAATGGCATTGGCGAATGCTGACCAACTATGGGAAAATGCTGGCTCCTCCTAAGAATTCATTGTATGAAGAGCTTGCAATAATGACTGAGAAGGGGCATCCTCGGTCGATCTTGATAATTAAGAATAGGATGGAACAATTCCTTTCAGATGCTATGATTTCACATGAGGAGTTGGTATTGGGGTTACCATCATGTAAGACTAAATACTGCAGATACCACTGGTGTCTGTTGACAGAAAAGATTCAGGAGTACCAAACTTACACTGAATACGTGAAATTTATAAGACAATGGGGATCTCGCCCAAGGTATTAGATCGCGTTTCCATGCAATATTGTAAGAAGGATCTATTTAAGATTTCGCCTGAATCAGATGCTTACTAATGAAAAGATTATGTTCTGGCAAAAGTACAAAAATAATGCATTGAGAGGATTATGTAGATTCTGCCAATTACCGGATATAGTTGAATCATTGAAGCACCTTACTGTATATTGCAGGTGCTTCGAACTGGAGCGAAAACGATGCTTTACCACCCACCTCTATACTGAAACGAGCATGAGTAGGGAATCGCTTTGGCAACGATGTATGTGGGGAAGAAGTATAATACTTATTATCTGTTTAACAAACTTCCTTGTTATCATTGAACGGGAATTAGCCGGGAAAAATGATCTGTTGGTGTAATGTATGTATTTTCTGGTACTGTCACTACTTTGGATTTCTGATACTGTGGTAATATCCGGCTGCTTTATAATCCTGTTGAAATGTTAAATGTATGTATGATATTTTCGATTTTAGGTTAGATTTAACGGGATTGCAAAGGATTTGTAGATATTTTAAATTGTAACTCATATTAGAATGTGATTTTTGTAAAGGTTAAACAAACCATAAACAAATATAAAAATAAAAAAAAAAAAAACTTTGTCTTGTTCCACAGAAGGATACATGAGCATCTTGTCTGTCCATCCAGGCTCTTTTTCCATTTGCTTTGTCTTGATATAATCATCCTGGTATGGGAACGTCTGTCTTGATCGCCATTGCAGGGTTGCCCAACTCTCTTGGAACTGTTATCCCGTAGTATATGCTGCTAGATGGCTGAGGCACTTTACATCATGTGCCGGCACCTCTTTTCAAATGAATATTCTTACTGTACACATGGAATAGGGGATGAGAGAGCAGACTTAGACATAACAGCTCTAATCAGATGCTCTCTTCCCCACCTTTTTCATATGTTGGTACCACATATTATTCCGCAAGTGAGCCGAATTATCAAGATAGGTATTTATCCCTGGTTATCTTCTTCTGCATCCCTCTTATGTCGTTTGACATGCCCAAATAGGTTAAAGAAATTATCATAATTTGTACTCATACTGGGAAAGATGACATTGATCGTGTTTTCAATTGACCCATCGGAATGATAAAGACTTCTTGTTGAATTGCTAGCCTTCTTGCAAATGTATTTCTTTCTCCATGAATCATTTTTATTACATGTAGTCAAATCACATTCACAGTTGGACAATCTAGTCGATTATTGCAATAAAAAACCTCCTTATAACTGGTTCAGTTCTTTGGATCTTGGAGAAAGGTGACAATATTAACATTTCTTCTAACAAGGGTAGGGTATGAATGAAGTATAAACACAAAAACTGCAACCACATCCCTATGTGTGTCACTATCGGCTGGTGTCAGATGTTATTTTTGCAATATATTCTCTCAAAATGAATCTAGGTATTTATCTCTCTTGCCGGTTTTTAATAAGGAATTGGCGCTTGGGCATAGTGCCAATATAATTTTACTTTTTCAAAGAATCTCTAAAAAGTAAGTCTGAGCTCTGGAATTCTCTGCAAGTCCATGCACTTCCTGCTAATATATTAAGGAGTGGCCAATGAATTCCAGCCCAAAAGAAATGTTTTTTTTATTCACACACTGTTTTATCGTCCTTCTTCTTGGTCATCAATAAAGTCTGCACATGCAGAAATTCTTCTTCTTGTCTTGCTTCCCAGTCAGTGGGTACTAGAGGGAGGTTCTCGAATTTGTAGATTTTTATGTTGCCAAAATGTAACCACGCCCTTCTTCCAGACACCCCAACTGCAGTAGGGGAACCTTACGCTATTTGACATGGTCCATTAAAGCTTGGCTCATGCCATCTACGTGTAAAGTTTTTGATAAGCACTTGATCTCCAACATACAACTTTGGTGGTGGCAGTAATTCACTTGGATCAGTTACTGGGCCCTCCTATTCCGTGTTCCTCAACCCCTCCCTCCGATCCTTGACTTGATCTGAAATGAAAGAAACAATGGTAGTCAGACATGTCAAATAATCGTGCATCTCAACACCTAGAGTCTGCGCTACAATATGGGCATCACTTCTAACTCTAGATGAGGGCATTTGGGGTGTCCTCCTGTGGCACCCTGTTAGTAATTCATGGGACGTAAAGTGATGTTCTGAACCTGACTGATTTTGAAGGGCATACAAGGCTAGGGGAAGGCAATATAGCCATCCATTTTTCAAAGTTAATCTAATCTTTGTTATTCTTTCCTTAAGGAGGCTGTTGAGCCTCTCGCATATCCCATTTGCTTGTGGGTGATAAGCCGAAGGAAACCTATGCTTTATGTTCAATAATAGCCCTATTTGTTCAAATAGCTCATTGACAAAGTGTGGCCCATTATCAGACCTTAATACTTTGCACACACCCCATTTCGGAAATACCTCACGCACTAAGAACTTTGCCGCGCAGGTGGCATCAGGATGTATACAAGGGCCATCTTCTATCCATCGAGAAAAGGGACATACCACCACCAATAGATATCTATATCCATTACATGTCTACAGCATATCGATGTAGTCAATATGCAAATGCTGAAATGTGCCATTTGGATTGGATATTTCTCCTCTGATTGTTCTTAGTGTATGCCCAGCTATGAACTTCTGACACATTTAAGCAATTCACAAGGAACTGTGTAACGTGTTCCAATAGATTGGGAACAAACCAGTTCTCTGCAATAGTAGCAGCAAGGCTTTCTCAGGTTAAATGCGCGGTGTAATGTAGCTGCTCATGTGCCCCTTTTAGTAATGATGCTCGCATCACTGGTTTTCCAGTGCTTTCCTGTCTCCATAGTGCTTCCGTGGGGGTTAAAGAACACCCCCTCTGTCTCCATAGCTCCTGCTTTTCTTGTAGGGCTCTTCCCTGTATCTCTATTAGTTGCATAATTGACATCATATTAAAACCTGTACTAACATGCTTCTACCTAATACTTCTTTAACATTCTCGGTTTCAAAACTCAACATTTTTTAGGAATATGCAACCCTTTTGGCTTCCAAATCTGCAGCTTTGTTTCCACGAGAAATAAAGTCTGTTCATTTAGTGTGCACTGTACATTTTACGACTGATATGGCCACTGGGATTTGTAGTGCCTTAAGGAGCCTGTCCAATCAAGACGCATGTTGCACTGGAGTGCCGTCTGTGCACAGATAACCCCTCCTTTTCCAACATGACAGCCCTGCATGTACGGTTGACGTCACATAGACAGAGTCACTGTACACCGTCACTTCCTGATCTTTGTGTTTCTCGAGCGCAGCAATAAGCGCTACCAATTCTGCTGCCTGTACTGAAAAATGGGATGGTAATCTTGCACTCGCCACTACCTCAAATTCATCATTTAATCTGTATCTTACAACTGCGGATCCTGTATGCCTTTCCCTGCTAGTTTGATACATTTTTGATCAACTATCAATAAAAAGAATCTCTCCTCCTGCTAAAGCATTTTCTTTCACACAGGTTATATCATCATAAAATTCAACATAGTGCAATTGTGTACATGATCATCTTCTTCTACAGGTTCAGCTACAAAGGTGGCTGGGTTCACTATTTTACATCGCACAATTTTAATCACTGGATTAGAAATGATTACTTCATATGCAGATGCTCTTTGTGTCATTAAATGTACTTTTCGGTTACTCCAAAATGGCAAATAAGGTGTGCTCAACATATAGCATCATTGCACAGCCCATAGTAATACCTGCGGCCTTCTCAATCGCAAATACAGCAGCAGCCAAATATTGTTTGCATGGAAAACATCCTCTCATAACTGGATCTACAATCCCACTGTAATACGCCAAATGTTTATACCCTAGTGGTGTTCTTTGTTTGAGTACTGCTGTCATTACTTATCCATTGGTGTGTGAAAACAAAGAAAATTCTTCACTATAATTGGGAATTCCCAAAATTGGAGCTGTACAAATTGCTCTTTTTAATTCCTCAAATCCTTCCTCCATTTCTTCAGTCCTTTCTATTTTTTTCTTATCAAATTGTGGTTTCTTAAGTGCTTGCAAAAGTGGTTTTGTGTATGTACTGTAGTCGAACATGCAGGTCCTACACCAATTGCATAGGCCCAGAAATTTCTGGATTTGCCTCACTGTATTTGGCTTTGGTATTTACATGATAACCTCAGCTCTCTCAGGTGTCACTTTCTTTCCTTCATGTGAAATGAACTAGCCTATGTACAACACCTCTTCCTGGCAATACTGTAATTTTACCTTATCTACTTTATATCCCTTGCCTGCCTACATTCATCCTCTGTTCCACTACAGATTAATATGTCATCTATGTATTGAATTACCACACTTTTAAGTTCAATATTACCTAAATCCATCTGTAGGACCCTATTATAAATCGACGGGGACTCACAGTACCCTTGCGAAAAGGGTGTCTGAACATAAAGGAATTAAGGTCTTTTGAGTCTTTGTGCAACGGGATTGAGAAAAACATATTTTTCAAATTGATCCCCGTAAAATACTTTGCTTCAATCAATATGCTACACAGTATTGTCACAGGGTTCGGAACAAATGGAAATTCCGCTTCTACAATCTAATTAAGAGGACGCAAGTCCTGGATAAATCTCCACAACCCCCCTTTTGATTTTTTTAGTGGATACACTGCAGTGTTAAATGAGGGGCCCGATGGCACTAGAATTCCCTGTTTCAACAATGCTGAGAAACTCTCAAATATGCCTTCATCACCATCTTCAGGCATGGGGTACTGTTTTGCTTGGGGTAAAAGTGCTCCTGACTTGATTTTTATTTTAACCTCCCCTATTCCCTTCAATAGGCTAACGTCATATGGGCGTGTAGTCCAAAGGACACTTGGCACGTTTTCTAGGTCTTCCTGAAAGAACGCTGGTCGTTGCTGAATCAGTGCCATTCGCTGTCCGACTTCCCTTTTCTCGTTCTTTATCCAGTATGTAATGCTTATGAAAAATACTACCTCATCTATACGTTCATCTCTGAACATATCTTCATATGTTATGTCAGTCAATCTGTATCCCTCCTCAAGAGCTATCACAGTTCTCCATGATCTGCCATCTCCTCCTTCAAGCATTGCTATTTCCCCTCGCACTATAGCTGCTTCCAATTCTATGGGAATAATCTGCCCTTCTCCTCATCCATAGGTACTTGTGGTCTAAACAAATATTCATCAGGCATCCTCACAATGTTTCCTACTAATCCAGGTAGCCTTGTTAATAAAATGCTCACCCCATACATGAAGACTTCCGGATCTACTGGAACCCCTCGTAGAGCCACTTGTCCTGTAAATGCCAGTATAAACTCTCCTACATTTAAATAGTCTATTCCTGGAGTGGTGCACAGCTTTCCTTGATCCGTGAATGAAATTGTCATGTTAAGTTTTGCCATCAAATCTCTACCCAAAATGTTAAATGGGATTTTTTTGCGAATATAACAAGGGGACATACATGTCACATTCCCCTATAGAAAAAGATAATTTATCAGTAAAAGGAACTAAATTCATAGCTCCAGAGAACCCTTGAGCATTCATGGCAATACGGACATTGGGTATTTTCCCTCCCTTATAATTGCGAGTTGCCCCAGTGTCTACAAGAAAAGAAAAAGATGTGCCTACTATCGTCACATCGACCCTTGGTTCCTCTTCGGTGTCTGGTATTACTGATAGTACTGAACACATCAAATCACCCTGTGAGCTGACCTTTTGAGGGTACAAATTCATCCCTGTCCCCGTAAAAGGGTTCCCTCCTATCACAGTGACACCCCCTATGTAAAGCTCACCTGGTATCCACGGAGACGTCACTCAGCCTGTTCTGACCTCTTACGACCTCAAATCCTTCCCTGGAGGCTATTCGACTGGAGACTGGGCCTGAAACACAGGATTGGTAGAGTTTAACTCCCTTTTGTCTCTGTGTGCTTGAACCCCTTCTTCCCCGGGGTCCAACCCTTCCCTTTGATCCACAGCTCACCTTGTTTTCTTGGATAGTGTGCTCTCCGTCCTGCCTTCAGCGCAGGGGCGCGTTGATTGATGCAGGCTCGTTGCTGCCTAGTTACTTCACTGGCAAGAGTCCGACAGGTAAGTATAATGAGTCTTTTGAACAGTTCTCTAACGTTCCTTTCCTTCCTTAGATGATGGCCGGCGTCTGGGGATGGCGACGTGCTGCTGAGATGAGTAGCGCTGAAGGTGAGTGAGAGCGCGATGCACCCCTTTCGTATTTGCATTGAACTGAGTTGTTTTTCTGTGTCTTTTAGGTGCCGCGACGTTTTCAGCGTGGATGCCGGTTATGAAGAACAAATGCGGTGGGTAGGTGCCGCGACGTTTTCAGCGTGGATGCCGGTTATGAAGAACAAATGCGGTGGGTAAGCGCGGTATGCGGCGCCTCTAGATATTTCCACGCTAACCTGGAGTGTCTTTTCCCTCTTGCAGATGAATGAGAAGTTCCGGAGACAGAGTTCCCCCAGAGCGGCTGGGATTCAGGTAAGCGTTTGAAGCTCGTACAGTATTTAAAAATAAGCGAAGATTTGCAGAATGCTTACTAATGCCTTTTTTCTGTTCTTTTCCCTTTTCCTTAGGAAGCGGCGTGCCAGGATGGGAATGACACCGCCAAAGATGCCCGCATAACAGAAGTTGCGATGACTGATGGGCAGAAGCGCCGCAAGGTAAGGCTGTTCCTAACGGTGTTCTTGTTCTTGTAGGAGCTGAGCGCAGAAGAAAGATGCAGGCCTACTGGAGACCGATCCGAACACGGTGAGTGTCACGCTGCAGGTGCAGAAAACGCAAAGCATGTTTCTCAGCCTGGGTGTGGCTTAAATAGTCTCTGGGTATCCCAGGTGTTTATGGGCTGAACCACACCCAAAAGACTAGACCGCACATGCAGTTCTGGGAACCGAAATATGTGGGGGCAACCATCTTGTCCCCATCAATGCACTACAAGTCCAATCCCCAATGTTATCCTATGGGAGTGAGTGAGTCTGGTGCCACAAGCGCCAAGTCTGACTCCAAGTGGGTCTTTGGAGGGGTGGAGAGGCCCTTGAGGGCCATGTAGGTGATTGTGGCCTGGCTCCAGCCTGACATCTTGGAGGGCTGGGGACATGAGGGGCAGGAATCATGACACCCTATCCTAGGTGTTAGTGTTTGCCCTGTGTTCACATTCCGTTGTGTCTGCATAGGTGCTCATTGTGATTGCCCTTTCGGTGGGTGCATTTGCACTGGCCCCGGCTGTGCTTGTGGCACCTGTGTCTGATAGGATGTGTGATTGTGTGCTGTATGGCGGTGGATGACCTGTCCCCCCCTCTTGAATTTTGTCCATTCTGTTGCATGTTTCCTCGGCTTCTACATACACACGTAATATGGCCTACCATCCCACAATTCCAGCACAATGGGGGTGGCCCTCTGGCAAACTGGCCATTATATCCTCAATGAGTGTTCTGGCTTCCACCCTGGGATTTTGAAATCCACCTTGGGTGTTCTGAAATCTACCTCCTCTTCCTCTATATCCTCCACCTCTACCTCACGGCCAAAACCCATTCCCATTTTGATCCACTGGGTGTACATTATTCACCTCCAATGCACACGTTGTTTCTTGCATTCCCGATCCTTCTCCACTTGTCAATACTGCCCCTTGTATAGAAAATGTTGACAATTTCTTCTGAACTAACTTGGCTTCCTCAACCTTCCTGTCCTCATCTTTCTTTCTTTTCTTCTCTTGTAACAATCGACAATAATGCACAATAGAGAACTGTTTCTCAGCCCACAGATTCGCTTCCATTCCTACTTGTTTTTCATTTGTTTCTGTATCTTTTCTGGCAATCCCTGTCACAGAATATGATACAATAATGCCACCATTTTTTCCCAGGGCTCATGTGTGTCAAGCTGCCATCTCTCTTGAATATCCTGAATATAAGCAACAGGATCTTCATCTTCTTTCATTTAATGTGTCATAGTTGCACCCATATCTGACCTATCGGTATACTGTACCCTGAGAGCCGTTCAAACATCTGCCTTACATTTATTAAATGGTGCTCCATCATGTGCCGTGTTTTGTGCTGTCACACATTCATATCCCGCTCGTTTACAAATGACGTCCGCTCTGTCTCCAAGAATAGCTGCCAGTAGACCTTATATGTCCCCTATGGCCAATGTATTCCCCCTGTCATTTTCTCTAATTCGTATATACATTTTCCCAACCCCGAAGTCAAACTAGGTAACTTGCATTTTAAGTTATGCTTATCCATCTGAGACCATGGAATATAGTGCAGTCTTGCCCCCCTCTTTCTCTAACAAGGGGAATTGTGTGAACCCCATCCCATAACTGGAAAGTAAAAGCGCTCAAGCATGGCTATAGGAAACAGATTCCAGGCAACTAGGAAGGCACATATTCCGTAGCACAGACAGTATATCTGAATTAAAAAGAAATATATATTTGTCTTTTTTTTAATTAATTATATGGTCTGAAGTCAAACCTTTACTTGTCATATTTACATTCATCATACAAGTAACATTTGACAACCAATCGAAACAATACAAGTTTTAAACATTTGAAAGACAACTGAATTGGAACAGAAAGGAGAAAAAGAATGTAAGAATTATTCATACATTTCACAGATTTACCCTCCACCCTTTTCTAATTCCATTTAGGTGTGAGGTTACGCATTGCATATCGTTTGCAGTGTTACTATATGAACTTCACCGGCTCAATAGTTTCATAATTCCATGCCCGATTCACTGATTTTATTACTCAATGAACCTATCTTACACTCTAACACTTTCGTCCATTAGGCGTTGATCGAAAATAACGTGCAAGAATGCCAAAAGAGCCAAAGTCACACACACTTTATCTCCTGAGATCAGTAGGGTTCACCAGTCTTCCAAATCTAATGTACGCAGGTCTGCCACAAATCTTCTAAGAAATGTTGTTCTCGACTCCTTTAGTGCCAGACAACTGACGAACAAATGATGGGGTGTTTCTCTTTCCAGGTTACAGAGTCTACATAAGTAATTTCTCTTCCCTCTTGGATTTCTTACTTCTAGTATTTCCTTTGTCAGGTACAAATTCAATCGAAAGCGCATAAACTGGCAGCGGACTAGATGGTCCGGAAATTTCACTAGGTAAAGAGGAGGGGTACCCCTAGCCCTGGTTTCTGTTATCGCCCTGCCATACAGTTTACAGCCAACGTTTGTCTTCATTGACAGAATCCAATCTAAGTTCAGCAACCTTTTCTTGACCAAGTTTGGAATTTTGATGAGATCATCCAAGGTGGAGTTGACACTTGTCAGGTGCGAGGTACAGGTCTCCTTCCAGAGTTCTAAAAGAGGCTCTGTCTTTGTCTCAATGGCTCTACTCAGGACCAACAGCCCTCCTTCTCCTTGAGCTGTCAAGCACTTGCTCAATAATGCCAGGGATTTCCAGAAGGCCACAATGTAGAGTGAGTTTAACCCCAATTCTACTCTGATGGCCTGAACTAGGATTGCGTTTGGAAGGGCCACTACTCTTCTCCAAAAGAGGCCTGCCAAGATTGGCCACAATTTGCAGGATAAGGCCAACCTTGCCTCCACATCGTAAATCAAGATCGGCGTCACCTTTTTAGTGTAAAAGTCAACTAATGGTTTTTAAGTGAACTTGCAATATTTTGCTGATATCAGACTTGCCTGGGCTGCCGGGGTTTTTACTCTGTTCCGGAGTGTACTTTCGTAATGACTGTCCGTCTCACTATTGCTTATGTAAACTCTGAAGTATTTCAATCAGGTGACCTCAAGTATTTTTTCCGCTTTCATGTACCAGGTTTACCGGGAATATTTCCCACCTTTCCTTCGTCCAAGTGACAGAACCCTTGACTTTTTTAAATTGATTTTCAAAGCATTGGTCTCAATGTAACCTTCCAGGGCAGTTAGTTGTCGTTGTAACCCTATTTGGGTCTGGTCCATGAGTATAAGGTGGTCTGCATAGAGGAGACGATTTATGTCCTCGCCCATCAGCGTTGGCGGGAAACACCTTGTATCTGCAAATGCCATGCCCACATCAGAACTAAATAGGTTGAATATTGCAGGGGCTAACCTGCAACACTGCTTTAATCGATTCTCAGTGTTAATTGGTTCTGTCTGATTTCCCTTGGCATCCAGTCTAACAGAAACTGGTGTTCCCCTATGTAGTGCCTGAATGGGTCCCAAGATGTTATATGGACATTTCCAATTGATCATTTTCCTCCACAGTTTACCTCTGTCTACTAGATCAAATGCTTGGGCGAGGTCAATTGATGCCAGGAAGATTTGACTTTTTCCCTTTGACTTCGCCTGCATTTTTAAGAAATGTATCAAAAACAGATTAAGGGCTGTACCTATAACACTGACAAAACATGTTTGTCAAATATCATGATGTTTGCAGTTCATACTCCAGTACGTTAGTTCCTTCAGAACAACTGCTGCGAAAAGCTTTCCAATTACGTCCAATAGGGCGATAGGTCTGAAGTTGTTTGGATCAGACCTATCGCCCTTCTTGAAGATTGGGACTATAATTGAGTGAGTCCATGTCTGTTTTAGGGATCCTTTTTTTGACTTTTATAAGTGAGAATAACTCCCCAATAAACATAACCCAGTCTTCTGGGTTGTTTTTCATCATTTGGTTGGTTACGCCGTCCGTGCCAGCGGCTCTTGAATTGCTGGCCTGTTGGATCATGGATATAATTTCCTCTGTGTGAGTATTAAAGGCCCATTGGTCTGGGCGTTCGATGTTATCAGTATGTTGGTGTTACCAGAGCTTTTAAATAAACCTCTAAAATTAACGACCCAATCTTCTGCCGTTATTGCATTCGCAAGAGATGATTCCTGCGGACGACTCCAAAAATTAAATGCCTTCCATATTTCCGTGGTGTTCTTGGCGCCAATTATTTTTAAAAATAATTTGGAGTCTTGTTGTAGCAGTAGTAGATTATGCGACTTAATACAGTTTTGGAATTTCTGTTTAAGTTTCTTTATTTTCAACCTTGCATTATTTGAATTTGTTTTCACCTATTCGCTCACTTCCTTTTGAAGCGGTTTTCTACTGGTCCTGACCTCAGGATCGTAACTGTGTCACTTGACAAATGTTTTAAAACTCCCAGGATTTTTCTTTTCCGCAAATGCCAAAAGGACAGACGAATATTCATTTTGTTTGCTGGGTTGAAGATCTTGTTCAACTGCAAATTTTTCCTTCAGCACTTGGGTCATACTGCTTATATTTTCTGGGGCTATTTGTAGCCTCCAGGATTTATTTCGATCTTCTGAGACAGTTTGGAGAAACTGAGGTGTGACCAGTGGGGAAGAGTCAATTTATGAATATTATGATCACTCTCTATTGTTTTCATGACCTCCAGTGACTCTAACGTGTCAAATAGTCTTCCTGAGGCAAAAAGGTAATCCAAGATCTTTTCCTCTCTCCCCCTCTTCCAGGTTGACGCTGGTGGAAAATCCCCATTTATTTGGCCATTCATCAATTGGATATTGCGTGCCGCGAGTTCTTCTCTCCACCTTAAGCCTTTGATTACTGTTGCAGTGGCGTACAAAGGGAGTGTAGATATTAATTCCCCCACAGCGTCAAAACATTGTAAGTTAAGATCTCTGCACACTATATATTTCAGGTTATCCCAATGATCCATGGTATCATCAATAAGTTGTAACACTTGTTGTTCCATCTGTTGTGCCATGTTCGAGGCCGGATTCCAATACAAATTTAAAGTCATAACGGTTTGCAGCAGATGGTCATGTGCGTCGTTTATTTGGAATAACAGTGCCTGGATAAGTGGGGTAGGGTGCATGATTTTTACTACTTTCATGCTTCTGGCATGTTTTATTGCCGTAAGTAGGCCCGCCATTGCTCTATCTTTAGGACCCTTATATGCTGGATTAAGGTACAACGAAAACCCATCCAAGATTGGGGCTTCATCAGCCATGTTTCTTGTAGAAACACCATGTCATACTGATCAAATTCAATGTCACCCTTCCTAAATAAGTGCTGATACCCTCTGGTATTCCAGCTTCCCAGAGTCAAGCGTCGAGCAGGTGGAAGATCCTTAAGCTTTTGGCATGTTTGCTTGTGCAGTGTAGTTGCCAAAACTCCTGCGATTCAGCACCAATCTTCTTCTTCGACTCTTTGTTTCTGATTGTCCACTAATCTCTTTTGATTAAAACCTTTAATCGTTATACTCAGGTCCTCATCCTCTTGTGTGTAGGGCAGGTTTAGTCTGTTACTTATTACTACTGGTGATTTCATTGAATCCTTTCTGGATGACTTTATATTTAACGCTTGAGTATGTTTTTTGGGGTTATCTGGTACATACCTCTGTGCCACTTGTACAGAGGCATTTATTTTTTGGGTCAGCGAAAAGTCCATCTGTAGTAGTCTCTCAGCCTCCTTTAACAACACGTTATTTAATTTGTCTGAAGAAAGGTTGATCTTTACCTTATCTGGGCGGTGTTCTTCAGGAAACTCAATCAGTAAGATTTCATCTGATTTTAGTGATTTTAAAGAGGGAATGGAATGGAAGAGTCAAAAGACATTTGCCCTATTTACCGTCAATTCATCTTTGATATAGAACACCCTATGTAAAAGGAGTTGGTGAGCACCCAATAATAGTCCAACTGGGTTACCCTTTAACTTGTGGATTGGTTGTCTCTTACCACTTGCATAATTCTCCATCTTCATTTTCTTATCTTGTTCTTCTTCCTGTTGCTTAATCACCAGATGTTTCACTCTGTCTTCAAGAGTCTTAAAAGGGGAGCCATCCTTCCCTAGAAGTGTGGTTGAGTTCAATTTAATTCTTGCAACATATCTACTGTGAGACTTCAGACTGCTAGGTTTCTGTGAATTCACTCTTTGATCTGGTTGAGCTGCTAATACTTTCAGCCCTCCTTCAAGAGTCCTCGAAGGCAATGTGTCTTTCCAGGGTGCAAATGGATCTGGTTTACGTCTCTCTACCCACCTTGAAAGTTCTTTACGTGCTTGCTCATCCAAATGCTCACTACTCCCATTAGTTCTGAGATTTTGGGGGAAAGTTCTACTTCTAACAAGACTTTCCAGTCTCTCAGTATTCTCATTTATGTATTCATTTTCTGATTCACTACTAGAAGTATTCACTTCAAATATCCTCTGTTGTAAGTTTCCCTAGTATCGTGACTTCTCATCGTCCTTTTCAATGGATGGAACAGCATCACGGGTCCACCCATGTTGAGATTTGCTTTCTTCATATGAGTATGTTGATAAATTGATGGGTCCTCATAATCCGAGTCATCCAGTTCAATTATCGGAAGTTCTAAGTTTTAGGATGGACTGTGGGCTGTGTCCTGCGGTGTTATTTCTTTATCATGTTGTTTCCTTCTATGCCTTTCTTCCATTTGACAATCAACACCACACGTAACTGCTGCTAGATTCTTTAGCAATGTTTTCTTTTTCCGAAATGCCACAATCGGGCGAACAGAGTTCGGGTCATCTGGCCTACATGGATGTTTTTCATGTTACTCTTTTGAAGTTCAGCCTTAGTTTGTTTGAGAGATTTTCGTGGGAGTACAGAACCTGAAGTCCCATTTACCTTATTACTTGGTTTCATGAAAATATTAAACTGTTTTTTCATCAACGCCCTGGTCGCTGATAACTCTGATTGCGTGGTAGTCTTGGCCTCCCTTCTAGTATCTTCATGCTTGTTGTTAGAAGCCATCCCAATAGGTACTATAGGGATATCTGCTTGAGCTAGTTGAGGCTGGTTACCTATTGCTTCCCTTTCGGCCATGTGGGATACTTTACTAACTTCTTGATTCTTCCTTATTGGTTCCATGCCTTTTGGAATGGGGTGTTAGTCTGCCCTACTTCCCGGTACGTCAGAGTTGAGTTGTACTTCTTATACGTGAATTATGTCCAGTGTACTACTACTATTTTCATGTTCCTTACAACGTTTTTCACATTCCGTAATGATCGGGTTTATTATTGCATGTAAAATCTCAGTTATCTGGGAGGTGTTCTTTTCCAGGTTTGATTGTAGGGCCATCACAAACCCTTCCATAAAGATCATTTTTGTGTGTAACATAGGAAGGACTATTGTCTGATCTTTTAATGCATCGTTAAGGGAATTGTAAAGTTTTACGAAAGGTATCATTGAAATTTTGAGGGCCGCCATTGTACTTGCGTCAATTCCTGAAGATGCCTGTGGGCTGTTAGTTGCCTTAGCCTCAGAAGAATTTCCACTTATATTTGAGGGGAGACCATTGTCTGGCGAGGCCTCTACTTGAGCCGCCGCCATGTCCAGTAGAAGATCCTCGTCCGATATGGCGTCCCCTTTCCCAATCTCATTATCAATGGACTTACTGTGGCTCTTATCCAGCCTTCCCCCAGCAATTGCTACTTCGGAACTGATGTCCTTGATATCTTTTCTTTTTTTTGCTCTCGTTCCCTCTTGAGTTCCCATATCCATATTTAAAGGTTGTAGCCGGTTTCTTGAGGGGTCCAAATCATTTGCCCAGGCTTTTAAAGCCGGGGAAGGATGAAAAATGACCTAGGGCCTATCCTCTCGGGGGGCTGTGGCTCCTGTTGTTGCACCAGGTCTTCCCTGGATTTCAAGTTTGAAGGAGTGTTACTTGTTGGATGGGATATATTCTCTTCAGGCAGTACCAGATCAGTTTTAGGTTTGGTTGACTGGACCTGCTCATTGTGCGGGGTTGATTCCGGAGTAGTTGGCTTTTTAGAAGTCGGTGTTCCGGGAAAATTCGGAGGAACCATTTCACCGCAATTGTTCCCTGCAATTGTTTTTTTATTAAAAGAAACTTCTGCTTTGAGAGTGGAGCTGTTAGTAGCCATTTGGTTGCCACACTTTCTTCAGGTAAGGTTGCCACAATTTATTTTTTTGGGGCGGTAAAGGTCGTCCTTGCTAGCCAAATGTAAAAATTTGATGAGCACAGGGGGATGCCAGGCTCTGTGTTATTTCTTGATCTTTTGTCACTTCAGTGGCTACCTCCTGATGTGCGGTTCCTTTCAGCAAAGGAGAAGCCATTGTTGCCCTCCCATTGCTAAGATCAAAAGGTTCAAGACTCTGCGCTCTTTCCTCTGTGGGAGCTACCTCCAAATCCAGTGCGGGCACCCCCTGATTTCCCAAACCGGCAGGTTCTTAATTGACATCAAGTTCGTCAGAGAGGACATACATTGTCCAATCAGTACGGAAACTTCAAGCGTACAACGTCCTTTCACTTTCAGTCTCCTTCTCCTCTAAGAGTAGTGTTTGCATTTGTTTGGATGAGAGGGAATGCTCGGGTGCCAGTAACTGATGGTCCAGTTGACCTGGGCTCAACTGCTCTAAGTGTTCCATTGCTCTAGTTGCTAGTAGATGATTAACAGATTACCTGCAAGTCCCGGGTTTATATGAGTCAAAGGGTTTATACCCCTCAGTCCCCAATAGCCACAACAGTACCTTTGTTTAAGTCACGTGGTGCGTTTGTACAATTTGATTTTCTTCTTATTGTCGTACTTACATGTGCTGCCGCAGTTGTTCACGAACAAAAATGCCAACCGCAAGCTTGCTCTGCTTGTCTGAGGACTGCAGACTGCACTGTATCCCTTGGCCACCACTTCACTATATGAAGCAGCACTATATCCGGTTAAATCACAAATTAGTTGTTTTTTTCAAGACAATGCCCTGAGAGCAAAATCACTCTTAAGGACTGACAATTTTGAAATATTTCTGCATTGGTAATGTTGGCAGGTTTGGCACTGTGTGATTAGATGAGTTTCCCTGGATCACACACTTTCGTTTAGTGATAAAGCTCGGATTAGAGAACAGTCTGCAGTTTCGGCACTTGACTACATTGCTTCCTGCTTTTCATACCGGAAACCTCAACTCTCCTTGAGTGTTTGAGTCTCAAGACCTAAAATAAAACCTATTGTGTGGGCTTGTCTTGGAAAGTACACAAATCACATGATAAACCAACATGATCATATATGTATTAATCTTTATAGAAGAAACAGGACATACAAAAGGATCACGATTGATGTCTACAAGTACTAATTGATGTGGGCCTAAAAAATCCAATCTGTAGTTTGCTTCAAAGATTTAAATACACCCAACAACAGAAGCTATGTGATGCGGTCACGTTATAGTCATTGTTTGACGCAGACTTGTAGATTGTTTTTTATATGTACAGAAGAACATCTGATGTTCTAGAAAAAAGCCAAGTATTTTTGAGTCAAGTATGCAAACCTGAAAATACGGTCGCCAGAGGCATGTGACATTTCATCGACTCTCTCCTTCTGAGGACCCCTTCTACGCAAATGGCCGACATGAAAAGAGAGAACAGGCAAATAGGCTGAAGGTGGTCACCAGAACGTGAGAAGACAGTACAGTAGTATACAGTGAGATAAAACGATCCGTCCAGGATCACAGCAGCGTCCAGTGTGAAATTTGGGATATGAACCTCAACACGTAGCTCCAGTGTGCCCAATTTGTCTACCTCTCCACCCCTTCGTCCAGGGGTGGACTGGGAACTAAAAGAGGCCATGAAAATAATTACTGAGGACCAAAAGAGACCCTGGAAATAATTTTCAAAGTGGTCCCATATGACACATTTTCAGCAACCCAATGCTTTTCCTATGAGACAATTTGGAAATACCACACAAAAGAGGCCCAGGGTGCAGAGGCCCACCGGGACATCTCCAGAGTTCCCTATGGGCCAGTCCACCCCTGCCTTGGTCTGGTAAAAATATTGCCATGCTGGACCCTGCTGCCCTACTTTTTAGAACCCTTCTACGAGGGACAAAGTTCTAATAAGGCACCATGCCAAAGCTTTGTTATTTTCTTTATAAATAACACTTTCTGGTAAAGGCATTTTGCTTTGTAGCGCACCACATGCTTGTATCACCAAAGTTAACACACTCTAGTTAATGACCTTCAGAAAGAGGAAAGGCTGACTCAGCGTTTCCAGGATTTGTTATTGTGATCTGGCCTCTGAACACAGACCTTTGCCAAAGGTGCTTAACATAATGAGCTAGCTTCCCATTCATCATGACACTGAAAGTGTTCAATGTGCATTTAGTGTGTCATGAATCAACGATGAATAACCTCCATTATTGCATGTGAGACCTTCATGTGAGGACATAGAAATAGAAAGCAGAGGAGGGAAAAGTCTAAAGGCCTGACTAGTTAAACTCAAATGAAAGATTTGTCAATGTAAGAAAGCCAATGCTGGGTAGGGATGGAGTTTGTGTCAGTTTATCTGCCTGTAGAGTCTAGAGTAATCAAAGTGTAGTGCTGATCATAATACCCACATGCTTAATGATCCTGCAAATACGTGTATATCCCTGTGGGCAGATATGGCAATTACATGGGAGTACTGAAATTAATAAGTGATTGCCTGATGGACATGAGATGTGCTGAAGCGACCCTTGAAGCGTGGAGGCTTGCTTGTCCGTTAGGTGCTACCACAAACTGACAGACCTCTGGATTGCACCGCTGACTGTCAGTAGCGAAAAAGCCCAGAGTGGACTGTGTGCAAGGCGCATGAGGTGGCGCATGGGAAGAGTAATCAGGCGTGTGGGCCACCCCTCAGAGGGCCACGCTTGCATTTCCTTCTGTTGACTTGTCCTTCAGGTCCGTCAACGTGGTGCCTTACGCTGCTTCAAGTGTACTGACTTCAAAGGGATGGCTGGTTTTACCTTGGGGGATGACCAGTACCTATGAAGACTGTATACCATATGCCGAGTAGAGGTTCCCCTGCTCATCTCTTGATGCACATTGTGTCATTACCTGACTTCCTTCTGGCTTTTGTCGGACTTGTGTTGGTAGCATTACCTGGCCATGATTGATGTAGAGGGAATGGTTGTTGTTTAGGGAGTGCCTGAATCTTTCAGCGTCCCCGTTTGCTGGAAGCCAACATAGTGTAACTCTGATATGGTGAATCCCTAGTCACTTGGGTTAGCTACTCTGTTCTCAACTATGGACAAGAGGGATTTTCTCAGTTCTTATCAGAACAGGGATATATGTTGAAATAATTTTTTCTACCTTCGGTACAACAGCTTCAGCGGCCATGGAGTGCACAAACTTGACTTCGGGATACCTGGAGCAGACATCAGTCATGACGAGTAAGTACTTTCCATTCAGCATTGTGCATAAGCCGGTGCTTACTTTCTTGGGAGCTTATGGGAGGCAGCAGATGTCCTGCGCATCACTCAGGTGGCTATGATGGAGTGGAAAAGTAATCGTCCAGCACAGCAACATCTCAAAAACACCATGGTATACAACATTATCCACATCTTGGGTTCCAGCCACTTATCGATCCTTTCTGCTCCTCCTCTCTTTTGATCTCCTTCCTCTTATCAAGATGATTGCACTCCTCTGCAATCTTCTCTTGCGTATCCTCCTCCTTATCCTCCTTCAAGAGCTTATACCTTATTCTCTTAACTCTCTCTCCCTCCCCTTCTTCCTGAAGCCATAACTCTGCTCCACCTTTCTCTATTCTTATTAGTGTTCTTTCCTCCTCCTCTCTCCGCTTATCCACTCTTTGCCAAACTACCCCTTTCCTTTGATCAGGCTTCTCGCCCCACTGCCTTTTTCTGATATTTTATTTCTTTTCCTCCAACTTATTTCTTTCTCTGTATGGCATTCCTCACTTCTTCCCCACCTTCTTCTAACAATTCTTCTGAAGTGATTTCTTTGTCTCCATCACCTCCATTCCCCTTCTCCTCAAGATCGTCCTCCCCGTCTCCCTACTCTCTCGCTTGCTTGACACTCCCAACACTCCACCTCCTTCCTCCATCCAACAGCAACCACACCTGGCGAACACTGCCAGGATTCTTTAGGCCCTAATGGCCACACCTCAGGAACAAACCTTCATTGTACCGCTCTCAACTATGTCCCTCGAGAAGCTTAGTGCAGGGGGTTGGTTCTTCAGATTGGAAATTCTCTCTGGAAGATATTTTACTTGTTGCCTATGGGTCAAGTTGTTGGAACTGTAGGGGAAGGAAACCCCTGGTGAAACCAGAGCAAGAGAGTCTTGTGAAAGCCAAATATTGTGAACTGGAAGATTCCTGCGAGAAGGTCACAAGAAGGGCTTCTAAGTCTATGAAGAAAGAAAGCCCTTAGAAACCTGAAGGAACTTTGTATGAATTATTTGAACCCAAGGAACTTTATTGAAGCCCAAGTAACTCAAGCTTGGGGAAGGGAGCTCTGGGGCTGCTCCAGTGCCATCCTGATATTTATTGTTGACTCCCTATTTTTGTTTTGATCCAATCCCATACACAGTATTGTTGCATTATTATTTTGACTGACAGACATTTGACTACCTTTTGGGTTAATGTAATGGTTGAGACTATGCACATTTAGAAATAGGCCAGTTAGGAAGCCTCTAACCCCTTTTCAAGTTAATAAAGGTTTTACAAACTTGCTTCCTTGTGTCTGTGCCTATCTTTTGATACCATGCCTACCTCACATATGGTGTCTGAAGTGGGGTACAGCTCAATTGAGAAAGGTTGAGGGACCCTGATATTACTAATGGTGTTACCTTCAGTTGGAGAGAAAATCATTGTGAATATTGAAAGTCAGAATAGGGTGCTAACCCTTAAACAAGCCATCTTTGTCCAAGCCCATATCCCAGTCGGAGAACAGGATTTATGCTTTAAATCCCATCCCAGCTTTACTTGATACCCTCCCCTATTCCCACTATCGTTTGCAACAATGGATCATATTGTCTTGAAAATCAGATCCTCCCGATGGTTTATTATACCTAGTATAATAGCCTTTGGATCCAGACCATGGGGGTGGATAAGTGCGGGAGGATCACTTGGGTGAGGGATCCCCGGGGAGTGGGGGAGGAACAGCCTATGGCGAGACTTGGTATCCCCCCTTTCCCAAATACCCCTGCCCCATCCTATTTTATAGGATATTCCAACTTCCCAGATCCCCCACTTTTCTACACAAACACTGAGCCGAGGAAGAGGAGGTCTGAGTCTGAAAGCAGTACCACCCATGCAATACATTGGACATGGCCCACTAATAAGATAAGCCAGAGTCAGGCACTTGACCTTTTAGCTCTCCCCACCTGGTTAAAAGATGGAACACTGAGACACACTCTGAGTAAGGCGATGCACGAGAAGGAGCAGTTCTTCCAGGCCGACAGTGAACCAGGTGGAGCAGAGCAACAGGCTGAGGGACAGAACTGAGGTACGGAGAAACCTTGGACACCCCGGCGAGAGATTGTTACCTCCGAAGGGCCTTGAATGTAGCGCAAGGAAGTCCAGCCAGAGAGAAGAGACACACCTCTTTTGTGTTTCAAGAATATCAGCCACCCTCCTGGGTCAACGGCAGAGTTGGGGAGGTGCAGCAGCATTTATGTTATCTAGGCTTCTAGGCAGTAAACAAGTGTTTCCACTCCGGTGCATCACAAGTGTTTCCACGCCAGTGCAGGACAAGTGTCTCCACACTGGCACAGTACAAGTGTTTCCACTCCGGTGTAGCACAAGTTTTTCCACTCCGGTGCATCACAAGTGTTTCCACGCCACTGCAGCACAAGTGTTTCCACACCGGCACAGCACAAGTGTTTCCACTCCGGTGTAGCACTGAGTGGGAACACTCATTTAACCTCTGAAAGAAAGGTGACTGCTGATAGGATGGAACACTTTCATTTTGCAACACTGTGTTATTGGACAACCACATAAACTGCCTCCCTTCTGTCTGAAGCATTGGCTTTCACACCTGTGACTAGTGATTTAAAACCCTGCCTATTCTAGGCAGCCTGCTAATGAATACATGAGGTGCTCTAATTCCTCTCCTGCACAATTCAGAAGCCAAGCCTTTAGTGAGCAGCAGGCGAATCCCCTCATTCCAAACTGATGTTAGACCTTGATAAAGCTACGGGCATCACTAGTGCATGTGAAACCAATGTGCGATAAAGGAATGTCACCCGATCAATGATTCGGGTACATATGACGACAGTATGTGGGAAGAAACTCAAGTTACCGATGTTGGGTACCAACTCAGTGAAAGCATGAATTGGTAATGTGACGGAAAAATGAACGAAGAAAGTGCCTCCTTAAGAGTTTGGCGGTGCGGTACAAAGTTTTGGTAACTCCGTTACTGCCACATTTTGGGTGATAATGGAATTATTGCCCCTTTTACCACACCGCCGTATTACGAGTTTGGAGCTAAACTGGTGGTTCACCTCTAGGGCAATGCTGGGGGTAATGCCGGGCGTGAATGCACTACTTTCGCAGTAAGGGGCTCATTACAACTCTGCGGTCTGGAATTAGCGTGCCAGTAATTCTGTTTACCAGCATGTTTCCGGACTGCCAGAGTAAAGTTTGCAAGTGGGGTAACCAAGAGCTGGAGGTAAATCGGGCACCCCACTGGCAAAAAACTGCTGGTATTACCGGCACTGGTATTACCAGTGCCGGTAATACCAGCAATCTCCCATCAGGATTTACCTACCATTGCCGGCACCTGTAATATGCCGGAATTACTGGCATATCAGGCGCAAGTAATTGTAGGTCCGTTTGCTGGTATCCCGACAGAATTACCGGCGGGATACCGGCAAACTTGAAATAAAGCCCCAAATCTACCAAAAATCCCCATGTGTCGTGTGGACTCCCAAAGTGGGGATTTACACCTCCATGCCACCACCCATAATCCCCTGGTAATGCTACATGACCGAGTGGCATTAATGGGAAATGAGTTGATAGATTTATCGCCGATTTGCCACAAATGAGGCCCACTGTGTTTATTTGACAAAATATTTCACCATTAAAAAATGTGGAAAAATGATTTCCATCAGGGATCTTTCTGTATTACACCCATCTCCTAGCAAGGAATTCAATTCTATGAATAAATGAGAGCTCAAGCAATTAAGCGAGAAAGCAAGCAAATGTTCTAATGTCAAGGTTCACTCTGCAGTGGTACCCAGCGTCTGCGCTTAGAACTGGGACCAGCGGAGACTCAGTGCATCTGCTTTTCTCTTTCGTAATAAGAACTGGCTTAATTAAGCAGACCTGTCCAGAACACTTCTAGAGGGTACGCCACACTCCATAATGTGAGGAAGTACAGTGTGAAATAAGAGTGTTGCCCATTCACCAAAGTCGAGAAAATGGAGGATGTCACTGTCACCGGTACTGGAATATGGCACCCGAGTTCAGTGAAGAGAACAAGGTTCAGCACCCTATGAGCCTGATGTACATAAATCCATTGAAAAACGCTTAATAAATCAGGCCCTGTGATGTCCCCGCGTGGGGCCAGGCGTGCTGCGCAGCAAGGAAAAGGGCCGACACGGAGCTCGGTTGCATACGTGCTCTTTCTTCAACTACAACGTTCTAACTGCCCTGCCCCACCCTCCCGCGTCTCTTCCCGTTTCTCCCGCTCCCTTTGTCCATCCCGCCCTCGTTGCCCCCGGAGACATCAATGTGACATCTCCCCCCTTTTTAAACAGTTACCAAACTCTTCGCAACAGGCGGCGGTCTGGTGAGCCTCTAGTCGATTTCCCCATCCATCAGCAATGTCTGCTCCGGGCTCGCTGCGGTCGTGCTGGCCCGGGCCTCGGCAGTGTCCTACCTTCAGCAATTCCTGACCCTGCATCCTGCTCGGGCTCATTCGATTCCCACTAATCTTCCGCGTATGGGTCATCCGACTCATCGTCCAGTGGAGCCTGCACTCTCCCACTCAGACGTCTCGGTCCTGCTTGCGGGAGCTCCTTGAAATGGAATGAGTTGCGTGTTACTGCTCCTGCTGACCCTTGGGCGGTGATCATCGACCCCTTCTTTTGTGTGACGAGGAGGGGCTCGTCCCGAAATGCTGCCGTGTGTTTGTGGGTCGATGGCTGACAACCGCCACTATATCTCCTACTTCTATTTGAGATGGCTGGGCCCGCCGGTGGGCGTCAGCGTATTCCTTCATACTGTTCTTGGCAGCGTCATCTCGCTCTCTGACCTCCGAGTCTAACGCCGGCCGTGGAATGATTGCTTCCGCTTGTGGAAGTCGTGTCTGTGTGTTCCCGCCCAAACATGAGCTCAGCAGATGTCTTTCCTGTTGTGCTGTGGGGTGTCCCACGGTAGTCCCTCAACAGTTGATTTAGCACCTGTTCGTAGGGCTACTCCGTTAGACGCGCGACCAGCAATGCACGCTTGAGGTTGGCCATGAATCATTCGATCATCCCATTGGCTTGGGGCCATAACGGAGTGATCTTTCTGTGATGGAATCCGAGGTACTCTGCAAACTGGGAGAACTGGTGTCCACAGAATGGAGCTCCATTGTCCGTCTTGAGCACCTTGGGCACGCCATACGCCGAGAACATGTGGTCCAGTGCCGAAATGACGTGATGGGCGGCCATGGAAGAGATCAACTGCACCTCCGGGTATCGTGAGTACTCGTCCATCACCGCCAGGACATATTTCCCTCCTTCGATGGGCCCGAAGAAGGCCGCTGCCACGGCTTCCCATATGTTCTGCAGGAGTTCTGACATGCGCAGGGGTTCGGGATGCCGGTTGGGCGTGATGAGACAGCATGTAGGACATGCTCTTAGGGCGGCTTCTACCCGGGCATCCATGTGGGGAAACCAGACCTTCTGGCGGAGCATGCGCTGAGTGGAGACTATGCCTCTGTGGGTCTTGTGCGCTAGGTTGATGACTTTTGCTCTCATGGCTTCCGGGATCACCAGCTTGCAGTCCTTGAGTAGCAGGTTGTCTTCCGACACTGCCAGTTCCTCTTTCACTAAGATGAGCCGCTCTACATCTTCCCTTGTCTGGCCTCCCGCTGCTTTTCCCCTTTCTTTGGCTGTTCGCCACTGTCCTGACTGTAGTCCTTCGCAGATGATGCGGCAGGCTGGATCGTTCTCCGTCTCTCTAGCGAGTTCTTCCGTGTTGACACACTCCGGCGTGGTTTGATGAACCAGGTATCTGAGATATCGGTCGGCCACTGATGGTTCGGGCGTGCTCTCACCCCTTGGTCTCCTTGACAGGAAGTCGGCGGGGTTCTCACCTTTCCCTGGCCTGTGGATGATGTCAAATGCGTAGTCCTGAAGTCTTAGCCCCCAACGAGCGATCCGCGGGGGCATTTTGGCTTGTGGGTTGCCATAGAGAAATAGCAAGGCTTGATGATCTGTGACAACTTGGAACGGCTTCCCTTACAGGAACAAATGAAAATGTTTGCTCGCCCATACGTTGGCCAGCCTCTCCTTCTCTGCTTGAGAGTATGCCTGCTCAGTGTTTGACAGACTGCGACTGGCGTAAGCCACTATGTGTTTCTGTGATGGTTCTCGTAGATCAAACTGTGCCAGGATGGCTCCCAAACCAACGTGACTGGCGTCGACCGTCAGTTCTGTCTTCCTGTTGGGGTCGTAATATGACATGTTTTCCGCCTTTGCGACCCTCTCCCTTATTGTCTCGAAGGCACTTTGACAATCACTTGTCCATTCAAATTTTTCGTTCTGATGGGTCAATTTCCTCAGCGGCTCGCTGATCGAGGAAAAATCTCTGATGTATCTGCTACAGTAACTGGCCAGTCCTAGAAATGACCGAAGTTCAGACACATTGGTCGGGGCTGCCGTGTCGTTCAGGGCTGATACTTTGTCCCGGTCTGGGGTCATCCCAGATTCTGAGAAGACATGGCCGAAGAATTTTAGTGTGTTTTTCCGGAACTCACATTTGTCCCTATTTAGCGTGAGGTTGGCATCATGTAGGGCTTTACACACTTTCATGAGGGTCTCGTTGTGTTTGTTTACATCGGTTCCGAACACCAAGATGTCGTCTGAATAGTTGAGACAGTTCGGGATGTGTTTTATTATGTTGTGGACCTCAGCTTCAAATGTTTCCGCTGCTGAGGACACCCCAAAGCTCAGTCTTTTTTACCTGAAGAGGCCAATGTGGGTGACGAAAGTGGTTATGTTGCGGCTCTCGGGATGTAACACCAGCTGGTGGTATCCCTTTTGTAGGTCTAGTTTTGAAAAGACCTTTGCCCCGTTCAGCAGGTGGATCATGTCAGTGATTCGTGGTGCAGGGTATCTCTCCCTTTTGATAGCTTGGTTCAGGCGCTGCATGTCGACACATAGCCTGATGGCTTCGGATCCTTTTTTCAGGACTGGGACAATTGGGGAAACCCATGTGGTGGGTCCCGTGGCTTTCTCGATAATGTCTTGTTCCAGCCGTTTCTTTAACTCATCCTCCACCTTCTTTTGAATGTTGACGGGGATTCCGCGGTATGGTTGGGCTATTGGGCTTATTGAGTCATCTACGTGTAGTTTGATTTGCCGGTTCCTGAGTTTCCCGATTCCCTTGAATATCTTGGGGTATAGGTCGTTAATCATGGGTCGCTCCCCTCAGCTCGTGTGAGTTTGTGGTGCCACGTGGGATCACTCCCCTTAAGCCACGTGTTCTGGCACACACTGATCCCCTTCCTGGGGTTATGAGTAGTGCAGGTGCCCTTGTCTGTGATTTACACAACATCCAGAGCGTGATCAGCATCACAACTGCAAACAACCCCTGCTGAAGCTGGTATCCGTTCTGCACTTCACTCCCACTGGCATATTTCAGTACACTATTGGGTTGCTGAGTTGTCTTTCCCAGCCACACTGTTCCAAAGTGCTGGTCCCGGTGTTGGGTGTACTCATGAGACATGCCCTTCAGCACATCCTCTTTCAACCCACCCCAGCCCAGGTCAGTGCAGCAAAGGGATGCTACAGCCTGCTTCCCAAATGTGATAGCAGCAGTGGGCTGCACATATGTGGCAGTAGTGTTCCCCCAGTCAGTGGAACAGGTGTATTGCAACAGAAACAATACCAGGAACATACAGATGATTTGAGATGCTGATGTGACCATCAGCTAGTCCTGTGCAAGTTTCCTGGGTTCCACCCATGACACCATAGTCCTAAGGAACAGCACCTTGCCTGCATACATGAACAGCCACAGACGGCAGTGCACCTGGATTTTGGGTAAGTGCTCATACTGATAATGCTATGGGCATGGGAGCAAGGAGAAGGAGAGGAGAAGGGTGTATCTGAGCATTGCATTACACATGTCATGCAGGCATACCCGCACCGAGCCCTGAGCAATAAGCACATGTTCTCAGTAGCACCGTGTTATGTAGCCCATCTACTTTAATTCTCCTGAGCAGTAGAGTATCTGAGGTGCTATGTAGGCCCCACATAATATGTGACAGGACTACATGTCCCTTAGCGCCTAGTACACGATAGACGAAAAAGGCCATGTCACCCTCCCTCTCGCATAGTGTCACCTGAGCGCACCCCATAGTGAGCCGACCTCTTATGAATGACCGTAGTCACTCCTTTCTCAGCATTTATCAAGGTCCCTGCCACATCCTGTAAGGCATTCCAAGCCAAGACCCCCCCACCGCCACAATGTACAGATCATCTGCAATAGGTCAGAGAATGGTCAACAGGCATGTGAGATTTTGTACCTGTTGCAGTGACGTGTGAAATCATTGGGGTAGGATTAACTGTACCATTCTGCAAAGGTCCCCCCAAGAGCATAGGCACCCCAAGTGTTGTAGTGTGAGAGTATCCACATGCAAAGGACCACACACAAAGCCAACCTGCACAGTAGTTACAGTGATGAGCAGTGCTACACCAACAGTCAGGACTAAGACCTGCTGTTCTTCCTGTTGCCGGTGACTCTGGCTCTCTGCAGCTACTGAAGAGGGAGTCGGGATACTGGAACCACCCCCTTCCATCAAGTTAATGACAAGACGGATGTCCCGAAGAGAACGCAACCACCCATTCTATTTTGGACAAATCCCAAATACACCATTGATCAACAAATACACTGAGAGGTACCCTCTCAGCCAGCCATACAGATCAGGTGCTGTACAGACCTATCCATGCGTGAGTGAAGAGAACAAAGACCATGGTCAGAGACACCTATATGGACAGCTTGGACTAAACCCCAAGAAACCATGTTGCTGACATCATTAGAGACACCACGACACAGCAGCACTAGACATGAAGTTCACTTGTAGTCCGAACCTCACCACACAAACACATACTCAAACACATGAAGAACATGAATGCACAGTACTATAGTTAGAGGACAGATAAATATACATACTGTAATTGTTTTTATTATTTTATCATTCACCAAATGCAGAAACGCAGAAACAAGGCACAAGGTATCCCGAGTGAGCTTGCTGATGCTTAAAGCCAATAATCGCGTGGACATACCAGAGTATATATGGAACCTGATCAAACCATGCATAGCCAAACCACAGGGAATGTAGTATAACATGGACAACGTAGAAACCACAGTATGTACATAAATTACAAATCATTGAGCAGGAGACGAGCTGAGCTGATTCAGGGTGGACAGAGAGCAAGACGTGTGAGACAGGGCCCACAGCCGAGGTCAAGAGATACAAAGACATTCCAATCACCAGACGACCAAGGGACTAGCTGCAGGAAAACTGAATAAAATCCTCATAATAAGGAGCTGCAGAGCTCGAGTTTGTGGTCTCCGAACACGTGGTGCAGCCGAATGGAACAATAGACAGTCTTCCAGGGTGGGAAGAAGAGGCCAGTCCCAGCAGCCAGCTACAGATTGCTACAAGTGTTGCTACCGTTAGAAGAATATTCTCATAAGGCAAAGGTGGTGTACACAAGTTACGATATAGACACATAATCATTCACATTACCTTGAAGAAGTACACTGAGAGCTGAGAACTTGATTGAGTCCCAGGCCTGGGGGAATCAGCTCTATCCAATCACAGTTTAGCACTCCAGGGGTGGGTAGCAACGGGCTAATAGTTAGTAGATTGGGGATGGGACAGGCCAGCCACCTGACATGTAAGAGCCAGTATAATAACACACATATAGGTGACCATATACGTTATTAGACTCCTGACGGCCAATCCCATACATCGATAGGAGTTTGGAGAGTGGCCAAAGTAATGACGGAGTTGTGACATAATTTTAGACTAAAAATGGCCTGCGAGCCAGGGGAAGCTGAGACATACTGGATTCCACCTGTGTTCTTGTATCGATCCCTGTTGGTTTTATTTGTAATAAACCGCAGTTTGAACTTGCTGTTGACTGTGTCCTCCGTGTATACTGGGAGAGGGTGTTGGGCTCTCCAAGTCTGCGGACTTACAGCATCGCTCTGGCATAACTGGGAATTTGTCCCCAACAAATTGGTAGCAGGGTTGGTAGTTTGCTACATCAGCCCTGCACAAGGTCATTCCCTGCTGCAGAACCTGCGAGACTGCAGAACCCTTGCATATTTTGAGAAGACGGGGACGCATACCCGTGGAAATACCGTCAGGAGCCAGCATGGAAATCATCCTGCCTGAAATCCGCGAGGAGTCCAGGCAGACCAAACCGGGAAGTGAGCACCTTCTGGGGGACATGGCAGTTGAGCAGTGCCAGCAGACCACAGAGTGTAAGTATTGACCCTGTCAAACGGCAACTGTGGATGTGAGGCAAGGTATTGAATATTGTAGAGTATTGTTTAGTATCATCAAGTATTGTCAAAGTATTGTTTAGCAGTGTCAAAGTGAGTAGGGACAGGAGCGGAGGTAGATGTCCTTTTTCTACATCTAGGGCACATTCAAGTTTAGAGGTAAACAGTTCTATTAGAAATGGAGGCAGCATCAAATGCTCGGGAGTGTGCCAGGAACATGGTACTGAAGGAATGCACTGCCAGAAACACAGATTATGGAATTGCTGGGAGCTTCAACCAGGGAAGAAAAGGAGTTGTGGACTAAAAGGGGATGTACAGTATCTCCAACAGATGCCCTATTGCGGCAGAACTTCACAGGGAAAATGGTCATGCCACTAGTATTATTAAACACTGCAATGGCACAATTGCACCACCCAACACACAGGGGAAAAGAGCTCAATGCTGCCCGCATTAGAGATACATGGTTCTCTCCCAATTTGACAGTACACGTGGCTGAATTTGTAAGTAATTGCTTGACTTGCAAGCAATATACAGCAGGGTATACATTGAGAGTGGTGAGAGGAGCCATACCTCGAAAGGTAGGCCCATTCCCGCATTTACATGTCGACTACGTTGACATGATCCAAGTGTGTCAAGGATACAGCTATATGATAGTGGTTGGGTGTCAATTCTCCAGGCGGATTGGTGCAGGTCCCTGTTCACATGCCAACGCATCAGAGCGGCCACATTTTTGGTCTTTGGTCAGGGAAGTGTTCCCAAAATGGGACATGTGTGAGCTCCTGCGGTCTGACAATGGCCCTCACTTCGCCAATGAGATGTTCCAGCACTTCACCACGTTGTTGGGCATTCAACACAAATGTGCCTGTGCGTACCACCCACAAGCAAATGGAATGTGTGAATGTCTGAACGGCCTCCTGAAGGAAGCCAACGCCAAAACACAGCAGAGCACAAAGAAAAGTTGGCTGCACTGCTTACCTCTTGCTTTGTTTGCATTGCACAATAATCCTCGGGACGACCACCATTTGACGCCCCACGAAGTGGTAACAGGACGGTGCATGCAACTCCCACTGGCTCCTTCCACAAGAGCACTGAATGAAAGACTGTGAGAATAGTGCAGATGTGTTAGGACAAGAGATGTATGAATAGATTACTTCCTTGATTGCTAGTGCTTCTTATCTCTCGCAGGATACAACAACACCAGGGAGGCCTAGAAGACAGCAGAGAGAGCAACTGCGACAATTACCCAAGAGACTCAGGACTCCAGATACAGGTGAATGTGGGGGACCTAGTGTTGTTGCGGAATTGTATCCGCCGGTGGAATGCACCAAGATTCACTGGTCCTCAGACTGTGGAAAAGGTGGCGGACTGTGCTGTCAGGCTCGAGGGGAAGACAGCCTGGAACCACCTGTCAGACAAAAAGCCCTACAAAGCAGCAGACCCACCTTGCAATGTATTCAACAGGGCCAACGATCAGCAGCAAGAAGAGCAACAAGCAGATTCTGAAATTACACTACCAAGTGGAGGACACCCAATGGTTACTTGCTCACGGGCAGCAGAGTTAGGGAATGGACTGCTCATTGATTTAGAGTAAGGAGACACTGTCTGTTTGTTATTTTATCCTCTACACATCTTCAGTGAGAAAGCCAATGTAATTGTTGATGATTGTTCATGTTGCCCACTGCCCACCACCCTGATACTTTCTCAAACCAGTTTGTCCCTACTGTGAGAAGACCCAGTAGGTTCCGAGCATAATCTCCAGAGTATATTATCTTACCTTTATAGAATATTTGGCCCAAACATAGCCATAACTCAAACACAGCAATCCCCCTATCCTCGCCACACTGAGAGACCCATCGGTAAGGGCAGTTTGGGAAGAAGTGTTTGTGTTCGCCATAAACAACTATTTGGTACACAGGGCTTAAAGAGTTACTTACAATACTAAAACACTAACATATTTCTTCATGCATTTCAGGCAGGCAACTATATCTTCAGGCTGCACAAGGATCAGCAGCACAGGTAAAGATGAGTGAAATAATAAAGAATGTAGCTATCCTGTTGTTTCTCATTGTTCCTAGCAGAATTGTTGTGTTTATATTTTGGAGGATCTCCTTTATTGTCGGTGCTACCACTGTATCCTCTACAAACATTCCCCCAACCCAAGCAGGTGAAACGACAATGTCAGGTGGACAGGATAGCACTGCAGACACTGTAAGGTGAGGTAAGCACAATGCTGACAAAGACGTGAAACGGGAAGACATGTATCTGTCTAGTTGTTAGGTGTGAAGGGGTGGCACGATGGATCAGCGGCTATTTTGGGGCTTTGTGTACTAGGTGGAGGCATGCATTGTACCCCCCCTGCTATTGGTGCTGTATATTTTACATTCACCAGCTCCCTTCCTATCCAATCCCTGTTGGTGATCCGTAGCTGCCTATGTTTCCTCCATCGGCTAAAGGTGTGTTGAAAAGCCTTCCCTACCCTTCCTTTACCTGATTTCTCCAAATGTATTCCTTAGTGTGATCGTAACTTTCTATATTTTATTTTGGTACAGTGATATGCCGTAAATTGTCCTTTCCCCCTCCCTGTGTTTATGGAAGCTAGTTTAGGGACATAGGGAGGATCAGTTTCAGCTATGTATATGCCCCCATGGCCAATCCCACATACTGATAGATTTTTGGAGAGCGGCACAAGTAATGACATAATAGTGATGTAATTTTACACTAAAACTGGCCTGAAAGCAAGGAGAAGCTGAGACATACTGGAATCCATCTGTGTTCTTGTATTGATCCCTGTTGGTTTTATTTGTAATAAACCACAGTTTGAACTTGCCATGAACTGAGTCCTCTGTGTATAATTGGGGAGGGAGTTGGGCTCTCCAAGTGCGCAGACTTCCAGCATCGCTCTGGCATACCTGGGAGTTCATCCCCAACACTACTTTGGCTGATAACATCCATCAGAAACTCTGCAGTGCCATAGGAGGTGGTTTACAACAAGGCACAAATCTTGAGCAGGGTCTGTGTTGTGTTCACATTTGGTTCGCTTAAAGGAAGGCCCCACCAGACAAGTGAAGCACTCATGTACAGCCCAGAACCAAACAGAAAATGTCTTGTCATCTGTTCAATGCTACACAACATTTGTGTACAGAGGAATGTCCTACTGCCTCCAAAGGAGGACAGTGCATCTCCCAACTGAGAGAACAAAGACACAGGTGACTACAGGCCACCTTGGAGTTGATGTGAGGATGGGAGGGAAGGATGCATTATCTATCAGGAACTTCTGCTGAAGAACTATTTTTAAACACAGACACATGCACCTGTCACTGTTCCTGTACCCTTCATTAAAGTCACATCTATTATAGATAATAAATGGATCTATGTGATTTTAACGAAAACGAAAATAGCAAAAACATTTACAGTGAAACAATGTGGTCAAAACAATGCAGACTTTATCTGGGTGCTGATTCCCCCACTCCAACCTCCTCATTTCCTTATATTAATAACCCCTCCATAAGCCCCTCCACACCTGTTTTAACCCCTTACCCCGCCCCATATATATATTTAAATAATGTTTGCTATTTTATTTCACCCAAATAGTTTCTCTGTAATTGTTTTCCGTTATTTTTTATTTGGTAAAATCACTGCATACCATTCTAAATTACCACTGAATTCTGTTAACTTCTTTATTCTACAGACAATAGGCTTGATTTCATAATGTTCGTGCCTCCTGCTCTTGGTTTCACAGTGTGGGCCCTCAGCCACTCTGTTCCTTATTCCACAAACGCATATAGTTAATTAGGACAGGCCCACGGCCACTCTGTTCCTCGTTTCACAAACTGTTCACTTTCACATTAGCCTGGGTGTCCCGTTTTCCTTGGCCTGGTTCTTGGCAGCTCTCTCTCAGCTGCTCCTCTGTGTCGCCATCCAGTTTGCCATCCTTCTTGGCCCCTGCCTCGTTCTCTGTGTCTTTATGTGCTCCACTTTTTATAGTTTGGAAAACGGTCCATGAGTTTCAGGTGTGTGTGATTGTGACTGGATGCCTGACCCTGCCTGACCTTTTTAGTGGGACAAGGCCAGTGCATATTACTAGTGGTAATCTTCCTAGTCTCAGTCTTCCTCTTCCTCATCTCAGTAATTGGGCTGATAAGGAAAGGAGGGGAGTTATGGGAGTTGTAGTACAGCATAAAGATAGAGAGAATATGGGGTAAATAACTGTCAGCTCACTTCTCCCCAGGCGTCTTTGGAACAAGTGGGTGTTTCACTGCTATTGAAATTGCCACCACATTTCTTTTTAACATTGTTAGTGGTCTAGTTCTTTTCCATCATGGCCGCCGCCAGAGGGCTTATCATCAGTTTGCCGGTTGACTTCCGCACGCTGCATTCCTTATTGTTTTTCCCTTTGGGCCAGACCCTAGTTTTCCTGTCTTCGAACTTCCGCTCTGCTTCTGTCTCCTTTCGTTTTCCCTCATCCAGTAGCTGCCATACTCCTGTGTTACTCTCCCTCTGACATTCCTCATTCTGTGTTCCTTTTCTGTTCAGATCTCTGTGATCCCTATTTTCCTCTCGGGTCTTGCACCTGCTGAGCTTCCCAGCACTTCTACCCGTTCTTTCCTTCTCAGCGGGCACCCCAGCAGACTGTTGTGATCTCTTTCTTCCTTCTTTTAGACCACTCTGTGTCTCTCTAGCTCTCTATCATCTGACTCTTGGAGCATTTGAGTTTCTCCGGCTTACTTGCATTTCGGAACCGTGGAGCCTATCCTTCAGCTGACACACCCGTGCCTCAGGCTATTTCTACCTGCAAGGACACCAGAGAAACTAAGAACAAAGAAGTCAAGCACCATCTTCCATAGTGGGGTTTCCTAAGCCCTAAGGGCTTTTCCCCATTCCTGGCTGTTCCGGGCAGAGTTGCCTCTTTTGCTGTGGATGTACTTACGTCGGGCATAGTGGCTTCCTCTTGTGGCAGGCCATATTTATTAGAGAAGAACCGCTAGAAGAAAGAAATAAGCGGCTCCTCCAGAAGACTGCTCCTCTCCACCATCTCTCGAAGATTCAGGTGAGGAGAAGGAGGGCATTCCTGTCAATAACTGTCAGGAAATTGGGGATACCATGTCTCACTTTAAGGTGTCTCCTCCCCACTCCCGAAGACCCGCTACCCAGGTGAGCCTCCCTCGCTAGTCCACCCCCAGGGTCGAGATCCAATAGCAATGGCACTTCCCAGGCCACCTGAATAAGGGATCCTGGGGGACTGGGTAGTGAAAGAACTTCAGATTTTTCACAGAAGTCTCTACTTCTTCCTTCACTTGCTATGTTCTTCGGTTCGAGGGGTGCAACGCTAGAAATGTTGCTGAGAGTTTCTTGGTGGAGGGCTTGCTACAAATACCTCTTTAGTGGTGGCTGATATTGAGTAGGCTTAGTCTCCCACCCCCACCCTGGATGTACTAGAGGGTGAGGGTTATTGCCCGTGGAACGTTTTCATTATTAGCCGACATGGTCGCAGCCAACTCCTGCCCCCTTCCGCTTGTCAATGTCATGGCAGTAGCGCCATCTGCAGCCATGGGCGTAATTTTAGGGGTAACAGGGGTGTTTGTCCCCCCAAACTTTCATGACATACCATTTTGCCCACATTCATTTGGCTGGGGCACCTTTTCTTCAGATGTCATGTCTCCCCAACATGTTCAGCAAAGTTACTACACTGTCTGCGGCACACTTGCACAGGATGCCTCTTGGAGCCACCCTGCATTGTGTCCCTCGTCGCCTGGCAGTGGCCCAGTTGTTCTTGTGCTCCATGTTCCATGCATTCTGGCTGCAGCCCAAGCTGTGCGAGCCTCCTCTCAGATAGGGATCAGGGTGCGTTGCAGGACTGGGTCAGGCGTGTCAGGGGGGGCTTCCTCCAGGTCCACATGGCATCATCATCATCAGCGGCATCTGTATCAGTGTCCTGAAGATGGTGCTTCTGCATTGCACATCCAGAGCATAAGGGAGTAAGGACTAATGGGCAGAGACGAGAGGCTATGATGATGAGAGGAGTCAACCGAAAAGAGGCTCATGCTCGCAGCTGCAGGAGTGTCTTCGATGGTGCTTGGCACTTGTCCATGGAGAGAAGCATTTCAGGCAGTGGTTTCCTGAGGGAGCGGGGATTTGCGCAGCGGACTGGCTGGAGACAGAGTTGGAGGGTACCTGACTAGCTGGCTGGAGAAAGAGTTGGGGGCGCCTGATTGACTGACTGGAGACAGAGTTGGAGGGTGCCAGACTGGCTGGCTGGAGATAGAGATGGAGGGGGCCTGACTGACTGGCTGGAGACAGAGTTGAAGAGTACCTGACTGACTGGCCGGAGACGCAGTTGGAGGGTTCCTGACTGGCCGGAGACAGAGTTGGTGGGTGCTTGACTGACTGGCTGGAGACAGAGTTGGAGGAGGCCTGACTGACTGGCTGGAGACAGAGTTGGAGGGGGCCTGACTGACTGGAGACAGAGTTGGAGGGGACCTGACTGACTGGCTGGAGACAGAGTTGGAGGGGGCCTGACTGACTGGCTGGAGACATAGTTGGAGGGGACCCGACTGACTGGCCGGATACAGAGTTGAAGGGGGCCTTACTGACTGGCCAGAGACAGAGTTGGAGGGGACCTGACTGACTGGCTGGAGACAGAATTGGAGGGGGCCTGACTGACTGGCCAGAGACACAGTTGGAGGGGGCCCGACTGACTGGCTGCAGACAGAATTATTTGAGGGTGCCTGACTGACTGGCTGGAAACAGGGTTGGAGGGGGCCCGACTGACTGACTGGAGACAGTGTTGCAGAGTACCTGACTGACTGGTCGGAGACATAGTTGTAGGGGGCCTGACTAACTGGCCAGAGACAGAGTTGGAGGGTGCCTGACTGACTGGCTGGAGACAGAGTTGGAAGGGGCCTGACTGACTGGAGACAGAGCTGGAGGGGGCCTGACTGACTGGCTGGAGACAGAGTTGGAGGGGGCCTGACTGAGTGGCTGAGACAGAGTTGGAGGGAACCTGACTGACTGGCCGGAGACAGCGTTGCAAGGGGCCTGACTGTCTGGCGGAGACAGTGTTGGAGGGGACCAGACTGACTGGCCGGAGACAGAATTGGAGGGAGCCCAACTGACTGGCCAGAGACAGAATTATTTGAGGGTGCCTGACTGACTGGCTGGAGACAGAGTTGGAGGGTGCCTGACTGACTGGCTGGAGACAGAGTTGGAGGGTGCATGACTGGCTGGAGAAAGAGTTGGAGGGTGCCTGACTGATTGGCTGGAGAAAGAGATGGAGGGGGCCTGACTGACTGGCTGGAGACAGAGTTGGAGGGGGCCTGACTGACTGGCTGGAAACAGAGTTGGAGGGGGCCTGACTGACTGGAGACAGAGTTGTAGGGGGCTGACTGACTGGCTGGAGATAGAGTTGGAGGGGGCCCGACTGACTGGCCAGAGACAGAGTTGGAGGGGGCCTGACTGACTGGCTGGAGAAAGAGTTTGAGGGTGCCTGACTGACTGGCTGGAGACAGAGTTGGAAGGGGCCTGACTGACTTGCTGGAGACAGAGTTGGAAGGGGCCTGACTGACTCACTGGAGACACGGTTGGAGGGCCCTGACTGACTTGCTGGAGACAGAGTTGGAAGAGGCCTGACTGATTGGCTGGAGACATAGTTGGAGGGTGCCTGGCTGACTGGCTGGAGACTGAATTGGAGGGGACCTGACTGACTGGAGACAGAGTTGTAGGGGGGCTGACTGACTGGCTGGAGACAGAGTTGGAGGGGGCCCGACTGACTGGCCAGAGACAGAGTTGGAGGGGCCTGACTGACTGGTTGGAGAAAGAGTTTGAGGGTGCCTGACTGACTGGCTGGAGACAGGGTTGGAGGGGGCCCGACTGACTGGCCGGAGACAGAGTTGGAGGGGGCCTGACTGACTGGTTGGAGAAAGAGTTTGAGGGTGCCTGACTGACTGGCTGGAGACAGAGTTGGAGGGGGCCTGACTGATTTGCTGGAGACAGAGTTGGAAGGAGCCTGACTGACTGGCTGGAGACAGGGTTGGAGGGGGCCGACTGACTTGCAGGAGACAGAGTTAGAAGAGGCCTGACTGACTGGCTGGAGACAGAGTTGGAGGGTGCCTGGCTGACTGGCTGGAGACTGAATTGGAGGGGGCCTGACTGACTGGAGACAGAGGTGTAGGGGGGCTGACTGACTGGCTGGAGACAGAGTTGGAGGGGGCCCGACTGACTCGCTGGTGACAGGGTTGGAGGGGGCCTGACTGACTGGCTGGAGAAACAGTTTGAGGGTGCCTGACTGACTGGCTGGAGACAGGATTGGAGGGGCCCGACTGACTTGCTGGAGACAGAGTTTGAAGGTGCCTGACTAACTGGCTGGAGACAGGGTTGAAGGGGCCCGACAGACTTGCTGTAGACAGAGTTGGAAGGGGCCTGACTGACTGGCTGGAGACAGAGTTGGAGGGTGCCTGGCTGACTGGATGGAGACTGAATTGGAGGGGGCCTGACTGACTGGAGACAGAGTTGGTGGGTACCTGACTACTGGCTAGAGACAGAGTTGGAAGTGGCCTGGCTGATTGACTGGAGACAGAGTAGGAGGGTGCCTGACTGACTGGCTGAATACAGAGTTGGAGGGGGTCTGACTGACTGGCTAGAGACAGAGTTGGATGGGCCTGACTGACAGGCTGAATACAGAGTTGGAGGGTGCCTGACTGACTGGCTGGATGCAGAGTTGGAGGGGATCTGACTGACTGGCTGGAGACAGAGTTGGAGGGGGCCTGACTGACTGGCCCGAGACAGAGTTGGAGGGTGCCTGACAGACTGGCTGGAGACAGAGTTGGAAGAGGCCTGACTGACTGGCTGGAGACAGAGTTGGAGGGTGCCTGACTGACTGGCTGGAGACAGAGTTGGAGGGGGCCTGACTGACTTGCTGGATACAGAGTTGGAGGGGGCTGGCTGACTGGCTGTAGACAGAGTTGGAGGGGCCTGATTGACTGGCTGGAGACAGAGTTGGAGGGGGCCTGACTGACTGGAGACAGAGTTGGAGGGGCCGTGGCTGACTGGCTGGAGACAGAGATTGAGGGGGCCTGACTGAGTTGCTAGAGACAGAGTCGGAAGGGGCCTGACTGACTGGCTGGAGACAGAATTGGAGAGTGGCTGGCTGACTGGCTGGAGACTGAATTGGAGGGGGTCCAACTGACTGGCCGGAGACAGAGTTGGAGAGTGACTGACTGACTGGCTGGAGACAGAGTTGGATGGGCCTGACTGACTGGAGACAGAGTTGGAGGATGCCTGACTGACTGACTGGAGACAGAGTTGGAGGATGCCTGACTGACTAACTGGCTGGAGACAGAGTTGGAGGTTGCCTGACTGACTGGCTGGAGACAGAGTTGGATGGGGCCTGACTTACTGGCCCGAGACAGAGTTGGAGGGTGCCTGACTGACTGGCAGGAGACAGAGTTGGAGGGGGCCTGACTGACTTGCTGGAGACAGAGTTGGAGGGTGCCTGACTGGCTGGAGACAGGGTTGGAGGGGGCCCGACTGACTTGCTGGAGACAGAATTGGAAGGGGCCTGACTGACTGGCTGGAGACAGAGTTGGAGGGTGCCTGACTGACTGGCTGGAGAGAGAGTTGGAGGGCGTGTGACTGACTGGCTGGAGACAGGGTTGGAGGGGGCCTGACTGACTTGCTTGAGACAGAGTTGGAAGGGGCCTGACTGACTGGATGGAGACAGAGTTTGAGGGTAACTGACTGACTGGCTAGAGACAGGGTTGGAGGGGCCCGACTGACTTGCTGGAGACAAAGTTGGAAGGGGCCTGACTGACTGGCTGGAGACAGAATTGGAGGGTGCCTGGCTTACTGGCTGGAGACTGAATTGGAGGGGGTCCAACCGACTGGCCGGAGACAGAGTTGGAGAGTGACTGACTGACTGGCTGGAGACAGAATTGGATGGGCCTGACTGACTGGAGACAGAGTTGGAGGATGCCTGACTGACTGACTGACTGGAGACAGAGTTGGAGGGTGCCTGACTGACTGGCTGGAGACAGAATTAGAGGGGGCCTGGCTGATTGGCTAGAGACAGAGTTGGAGGGTGCCTGACTGACTGGCTGGAGACAGAGTTGGATGGGCCAGGCTGACTGGCTGGAGACAGAGGTGTAGGGGGCCTGACTGACTGTTCCGAGACAGAGTTGGAGGGTGCCTGACTGAATGGCTGAATACAGAGTTGGAGGGGGTCTGACTGACTGGCTGGAGACAGAGTTGGATGGGCCTGGCTGACTGTCTGAATACAGAGTTGGAGGGTGCCTGACTGACTGGCTGGATACAGAGTTGGAGGGGATCTGACTGACTGGCTGGAGACAGAGTTGGAGGGGGCCTGACTGACTGGAGACAGAGTTGGAGGGGCCGTGGCTGACTGGCTGGAGACAGAGATTGAGGGGGCCTGACTGAGTGGCCCGAGACAGAGATGGAGGTTGTCTGACTGACTGGCTGGATACAGAGTTGGAGGGGATCTGACTGACTGGCTGGAGACAGAGTTGGAGTGGGCCTGACTGACTGGGGACAGAGTTGGAGGGGCTGTGGCTGACTGGGCTGGAGACAGAGATTGAGGGGGCCTGATTGAGTGGCCCGAGACAGAGATGAAGGGTGCGTGACTGACTGGCTGGATACAGAGTTGGAGGGTGCCTGACTTTCTGGCTGGATACAGAGCTGGAGGGGGTCTGACTGGCTGGAGACAGAGTTGGAGGGTGCCTGACTGACTGGCTGGAGACAGAGTTGGAGGGGACCAAACTGACTGGATGGATACAGAGTTGGAGGGGGTCTGACTGGCTGGAGACAGAGTTAGAGGGGGCCTGACTGACTGGCTGGATACAGAGTTGGAGGGGGTCTGCCTGGCTGGAAACAGATTTGGAGGGTACCTGACTGACTGTCTGGAGACAGAGTTGGAGAGGGCCTGACTGACTGGACGGAGGCAGAGTTGGAGGGTGCCTGACTGACTGGCTGGATACAGAGTTGGAGGGGATCTGACTGACTGGCTGGAGACAGGATTGGAGGGAGCCCGACTGACTTGCTGGAGACAGGGTTTGAGGGTGCCTGACTGACTGGCTGGAGACAGAGTTGGAAGGGGCCTGATTGACTGGCTGGAGACAAAGTTGGAGAGAACCTGACTGACTGGCTGGAGACAGAGTTGGTGGGTGACTGGCTGACTGGCTGGAGACTGAATTGGACGGGGCCTGACTGACTGGAGACAGAGTTGGAGGGTGCCTGGCTGATTGACTGGCTGAGACAGAGTTGGAGGATGCCTGACTGACTGACTGGCTGGAGACAGAGTTGGAGGGTGCCTGACTGACTGGCTGAGACAGAATTGGAGGGGGCCTGGCTGATTGGCTGGAGACAGAATTGGAGGGTGCCTGACTGACTGGCTGGAGACAGAGTTGGATGGGCCTGGCTGACTGGCTGGAGACAGAATTGTAGGGGGCCTGACTGACTGGTCCGAGACAGAGTTGGAGGGTGCCTTACCGACTGGCTGAATACAGAGTTGGAGGGGGTCTGACTGACTGGCTAGAGACAGAGTTGGATGGGCCTGACTGACAGGCTGAATACAGAGTTGGAGGGTGCCTGACTGACTGGCTGGATGCAGAGTTGGAGGGGATCTGACTGACTGGCTGGAGACAGAGTTGGAGGGGGCCTGACTGACTGGAGACAGAGTTGGAGGGGCTGTGGCTGACTGGCTGGAGACAGAGATTGAAGGGGCCTGACTGAGTGGCCCAAGACAGAGATGGAGGGTGCCTGCCTGACTGGATGAATACAGAGTTGGAGGGGGTCTGACTGACTGGCTGGAGACAGTGTTGTAAGGGTCCTGACTGACTGGCTGGAGACAGAGTTGGAGGGTGCCTGGCTGACTGAGTGGATACAGAGTTGGAGGGGGTCTGATTGACTGGCTGGAGACAGACAGAGTTGGAGGGGCCTGACTGACTAGCTGGAGACAGAGTTGGAGGGTGCCTGGCTGACTGGCTGGACACAGGGTTGGAGGGGGCCCTACTGACTTGCTGGATTCAGAATTGGAAGGGGCCTGGCTGACTGGCTGGAGACAGAGTTGGAGGGTGTCTGACTGACTGGCTGGAGACATAGTTGGAGGGTGCCTGCCTGACTGGCTGGAGACAGAGTTGGAGGGGGCCTGACTGACTGGAGACAGAGTTGTAGGGGACTGACTGGCTGGCTGTAGACAGAGATGGAGGGGGCCTGACTGACTGGCCGGAGACAGAGTTGGAGGGTTCCTGACTGACTGGCTGGAGAAAGAGTTTGAGGGTGCCTGACTGACTGGCTGGAGACAGGATTGGAGGGAGCCCGACTGACTTGCTGGAGACAGGGTTTGAGGGTGCCTGACTGACTGGCGGGAGACAGAGTTGGAGGGTGCCTGGCTGATTGCCTGGGGGCAGAGTTGGAGGGGGCCTGACTGACTGGAGACAGAGTTGGAGGGTGCCTGACTGACTGGCTGGAGACAGGGTTGGAGAGAGCCTGACTGGCTGGTGGGAGACAGGGTTGGAGGGTGCCTGGCTGATTGCCTGGGGGAAGAGTTGGAGGGTGCCTGACTAACTGGCTGGAGAAGGAGTTGGAGGGGGCTGGCTGACTGGCTGGAGACAGAGTTGGAGGGGGGCTGACTGACTGGACCGAGACAGAGTTGGAGGGTGCATGACTGATTGGCTGGATACAGAGTTGGAGGGGGTCTGACTGAAAGGCTGAAGACAGAGTTGGTGGGTGACTGGCTGACTGGCTGGAGACTGAATTGGACAGGGCCTGACTGACTGGAGACAGAGTTGGAGGGTGCCTGGCTGATTGCCTGGAGACAGAGTTGGAGGGTGCCTGACCGACTGGCTGCAGACAGAGTTTGAGGGGGCCTGACTGACTGGCCAGAGACAGAGCTGGAGGGCGCCCGACTGACTTGCTGGATACAGAGTTGGAGGGGGTCTGACTGCCAGGATGGAGACAGAGTTGGAGGGGCCTGATTGACTGGCTGGAGACAGAGTTGGAGGGTGCCTGACTGACTGGCTGGAGACAGGGTTGGAGGGGGCCCTATTGACTTGCTGGAGACAGAATTGGAATGGGCCTGACTGACTGACTGGAGACAGAGTTGGAGGGTGCCTGGCTGACTGGCTGGATACAGAGTTGGAGGGTGCCTGGCTGACTGGCTGGATACAGAGTTGGAGGGGTTCTGACTGACTGGCTGGAGACAGACAGAGTTGGAGGGGGTCTGACTGACTGGCTGGAGACAGAGCTAGAGGGGGCCCTACTGACTTGCTGGAGACAGAATTGGAAGGGGCCTGACTGACTGACTGGAGACAGAGTTTGAGGGTGCCTGACTGACTGGCTGGATACAGAGTTGGAGGGGGTCTGACTGACTGGCTGGAGACAGACAGAGTTGGAGGGGGTCTGACTGACTGGCTGGAGACAGAGTTGGAGGGTGCCTGACTGACTGGCTGGAGACAGAGTTGGAGGGTGCCTGACTGACTGGCTGGAGACAGGGTTGGAGGGGGCCCTACTGACTTGCTGGAGACAGAATCGGAAGGGGCCTGACTGACTGACTGGAGACAGAGTTTGAGGGTACCTGCCTGACTGGCTGGATACAGAGTTGGAGGGGGTCTAACTGCCTGGCTGGAGACAAACAGAGTTGGAGGGGGTCTGACTGACTGGCTGGAGACAGACAGAGTGGGAGGGGGTCTGACTGACTGGCTGGAGGCAGAGTTTGAGGGTGCCTGACTTACTGGCTGGATACAGAGTTGGAGGGGGTCTGACTGACTGGCTGGAGACAGAGTTGGAGGGTGCCTACTGACTGGCTGGAGACAGAGTTGGAGGGTGCCTGGCTGACTGGCTGGATACAGAGTTGGAGGGGGCCTGATTGACTGGCTGGAGACAGAGTTGGAGGGTGCCTGGCTGACTGGCTGAAGACTGAATTGGAGGGGGCCTGACTGATTGCCTGGGGACAGAGTTGGAGGGTGCCTGACTAACTGGCTGGATACAGAGTTGGAGGGTGTCTGACTGGATGGAGACAGAGTTGGAGATAGCCTGACTGACTGGCTGGAGACAGAGTTGGAGGGTGCCTGGCTGATTGCCTGGGGACAGAGTTGGAGGGTGCCTGACTAACTGGCTGGAGACAGAGTTGGAGGCGGCCTGGCTGATTGGCTGGAGGCAGAGTTGGAGGGGGGCTGACTGACTGGCCCGAGACAGAGTTGGAGGTTGCCTGACTAACTGGCTAAATACAGAATTGGAGGGGGTCTGACTGACTGGCTGGAGACAGAGTTAGTGGGTGACTGGCTTACTGGCTGGAGACTGAATTGGACAGGGCCTGACTGACTGGAGACAGAGTTGGAGGGTGGCTGGCTGATTGCCTGGAGACAGAGTTGGAGGGTGCCTGACTGACTGGCTGCAGAGAGCGTTTGAGGGTGCCTGACTGACTGGCCAGAGACAGAGTTGGAGGGTGCCTGACTGACTGGATAGAGACAGAGTTGGAGGGGCCTGATTGACTGGCTGGAGACAGAGTTGGAGGGTGCTTGACTGACTGGCTGGAGACAGAGTTTGAGGGTGCCTGACTTACTGGCCAGAGACAGGGTTGGGGGGGCCCGACTGACTTGCTGGAGACAGAATTGGAAGGGGCCTGACTGACTGGCTGGAGACACAGTTTGAGGGTGCCTGACTGACGGGCTGGAGACAGGATTGGAGGGAGCCCGACTGACTTGATGGAGACACGGTTTGAGGGTGCCTGACTGACTGGCGGGAGACAGAGTTGGAGGGTGCATGGCTGATTGCCTGGGGGCAGAGTTGGAGGGGGCCTGACTGACTGGAGACAGAGTTGGAGGGTGCCTGACTGACTGGCTGGAGACAGGGTTGGAGAGAGCCTGACTGACTGGTGGGAGACAGAGTTGGAGGGTGCCTGGCTGATTGCCTGGGGGAAGAGTTGGAGGGGGCCCGACTGACTTGCTGGAGACAGAGCTGGAGGGTGCCTGACTGACTGGCTGGAGAGAGAGTTGGAGGGCGTGTTACTGACTGGCTGGAGACATGGTTGGAGGGGGCCTGACTGACTTGCTTGAGACAGAGTTTGAGGGTAACTGACTGACTGGCTAGAGACAGGGTTGGAGGGGCCCAACTTACTTGCTGGAGACAGAGTTGGAAGGGGCCTGACTGACTGGCTGGAGACAGAATTGGAGGGTGCCTGGCTTACTGGCTGGAGACTGAATTGGAGGGGGTCCAACTGACTGGCCGGAGACAGAGTTGGAGAGTGACTGACTGACTGGCTGGAGACAGAGTTGGATGGGCCTGACTGACTGGAGACAGAGTTGGAGGGTGCCTGACTGACTGGCTGCAGACAGCGTTTGAGGGTGCCTGACTGACTGGCCAGAGACAGAGTTGGAGGGTGCCTGACTGACTGGCTGGATACAGAGTTGGAGGGGGTCTGACTGACTGGATAGAGACAGAGTTGGAGGGGCCTGATTGACTGCCTGGAGACAGAGTTGGAGGGTGCTTGACTGACTGGCTGGAGACAGGGTTGGGGGGGCCCGACTGACTTGCTGGAGACAGAATTGGAAGGGGCCTGACTGACTGGCTGGAGACACAGTTTGAGGGTGCCTGACTGAGTGGCTGGAGACAGGGTTGGAGGGGCCCGACTGACTGGCTAGAGACAGAGTTGGATGGTGCCTGACTGACTGGCTGGATAGAGAGTTGGAGGGCGCATGACTGACTGGCTGGAGACAGGGTTGGAGGGGGCCTGACTGACTTGCTGGAGACAGAGTTGGAAGGGGCCTGTCTGACTGGCTGGAGACAGAATTGGAGCGTGCCTGACTGACTGGCTGGAGACAGAGTTGGAGGTGCCTGACTGACTGGCTGGAGACAGGGTTGGAGGGGGCCCGACTGACTTGCTGGAGACAGAATTGGAAGGGGCCTGACTGAATGGTTGGAGACAGAGTTTGAGGGTGCCTGACTGACTGGCTGGAGACAGAGTTGGAGGGTGCCGGACTGACTGGCTGGAGAGAGAGTTGGAGGGCCTGTGACTGACTGGCTGGAGACAGGGTTGGAGGGGGCCTGACTGACTTGCTTGAGACAGAGTTGGAAGGGGCCTGACTGACTGGCTGGACACAGAATTGGAGGGTGCCTGGCTGACTGGCTGGAGACTGAATTGGAGGGGGTCCAACTGACTGGCCGGAGACAGAGTTGGAGAGTGACTGACTGACTGGCTGGAGACAGAGTTGGATGGAGTGCCTGACTGACTGGCTGGAGACAGGGTTAGAGGGGGCCCGACTGACTTGCTGGAGACAGAATTGGAAGGGGCCTGACTGACTGGCTGGAGACAGAGTTGGAGGGTGCCTGACTGACTGGCTGGAGAGAGAGTTGGATGGCGTGTGACTGGCTGGCTGGAGACAGGGTTGGAAGGGGCCTGACTGACTGGATGGAGACAGAGTTTGAGGGTAACTGACTGACCGGCTAGAGACAGGGTTGGAAGGGCCCGACTGACTTGCTGGAGACAGAGTTGGAAGGGGCCTGACTGACTGGCTGGAGACAGAATTGGAGGGTGCCTGGCTGACTGGCTGGAGACTGAATTGGAGGGGGTCCAACCGACTGGCCGGAGACAGAGTTGGAAAGTGACAGACTGACTGGCTGGAGACAGAGTTGGATGGGCCTGACTGACTGGAGACAGAGTTGGAGGATGCCTGACTGACTGACTGACTGGAGACAGAGTTGGAGGATGCCTGACTGACTAACTGGCTGGAGACAAAGTTGGAGGGTGCCTGACTGACTGGCTGGAGACAGAATAAGAGGGGGCCTGGCTGATTGGCTAGAGACAGAGTTGGAGGGTGCCTGACTGACTGGCTGGAGACAGAGTTGGATGGGCCTGGCTGACTGGCTGGAGACAGAGTTGTAGGGGGCCTGACTGATTGTTCCGAGACAGAGTTGGAGGGTGCCTGACTGACTGGCTGAATATCGAGTTGGAGGGGGTCTGACTGACTGGCTGGAGACAGAGTTGGATGGGCCTGGCATACTGGCTGAATACTGAGTTGGAGGGTGCCTGACTGACTGGCTGGATACAGAGTTGGAGGGGATCTGACTGACTGGCTGGAGACAGAGTTGGAGGGGGCCTGACTGACTGGAGACAGAGTTGGAGGGGCCGTGGCTGACTGGCTGGAGACAGAGATTGAGGGGGCCTGACTGAGTGGCCCGAGACAGAGATGGAGGGTGCCTGACTGACTGGCTGAATACAGAGTTGGAGGGGGTCTGACGGACTGGCTGGAGACAGAGTTGGATGGACCTGGCTGACTGGCTGAATACAGAGTTGGAGGGTGCCTGACTGACTGGCTGGATACAGAGTTGGAGGGGATCTGACTGACTGGCTGGAGACAGAGTTGGAGGGGGCCTGACTGACTGGAGACAGAGTTGGAGGGGCCGTGGCTGACTGGCTGGAGACAGAGATTGAGGGGGCCTGACTGAGTGGCCCGAGACAGAGATGGAGGTTGCCTGACTGACTGGCTGGATACAGAGTTGGAGGGGATCTGACTGACTGGCTGGAGACAGAGTTGGAGTGGGCCTGACTGACTGGGGACAGAGTTGGAGGGGCTGTGGCTGACTGGGCTGGAGACAGAGATTGAGGGGGCCTGACTGAGTGGCCCGAGACAGAGATGAAGGGTGCGTGACTGACTGGCTGGATACAGAGTTGGAGGGTGCCTGACTTTCTGGCTGGATACAGAGCTGGAGGGGGTCTGACTGGCTGGAGACAGAGTTGGAGGGTGCCTGACTGACTGGCTGGAGACAGAGTTGGAGGGGGCCAAACTGACTGGATGGATACAGAGTTGGAGGGGGTCTGACTGGCTGGAGACAGAGTTAGAGGGGGCCTGACTGACTGGCTGGATACAGAGTTGGAGGGGGTCTGACTGGCTGGAAACATATTTGGAGGGTACCTGACTGACTGTCTGGAGACAGAGTTGGAGGGTGCCTGACTGACTGGACGGAGGCAGAGTTGGAGGGTGCCTGACTGACTGGCTGGATACAGAGTTGGAGGGGGTCTGACTGACTGGCTGGAGACAGGATTGGAGGAAGCCCGACTGACTTGCTGGAGACAGGGTTTGAGGGGGCCTGACTGACTGGCTGGAGACAGAGTTGGAAGGGGCCTGATTGACTGGCTGGAGTCAGAGTTGGAGAGAACCTGACTGACTGGCTGGAGACAGAGTTGGAGGTTGCCTGGCTGATTGCCTGGGGACAGAGTTGGAGGGTGCCTGACTAACTGGCTGGAGACAGAGTTGGAGGCGGCCTGGCTGACTGGCTGGAGGCAGAGTTGGAGGGGGGCTGACTGACTGGCCCGAGACAGAGTTGGAGGTTGCCTGACTAACTGGCTAAATACAGAATTGGAGGGGGTCTGCCTGACTGGCTGCTGACAAAGTTGGTGGGTGACTGGCTGGAGACTGAATTGTTCGGGGCCTGACTGACTGGAGACAGAGTTGGAGGGTGCCTGGCTGATTGCCTGGAGACAGAGTTGGAGGATGCCTGACTGACTGACTGGCTGGAGACAGAGTTAGAGGGTGCCTGACTGACTGGCTGAGACAGAATTGGAGGGGGCCTGGCTGATTGGCTGGAGACAGAATTGGAGGGTGCCTGACTGACTGGCTGGAGACAGAGTTGGATGGGCCTGGCTGACTGGCTGGAGACAGAATTGTAGGGGACCTGACTGACTGGTCCGAGACAGAGTTGGAGGGTGCCTGACTGACAGGCTGAATACAGAGTTGGAGGGTGCCTGACTGACTGGCTGGATGCAGAGTTGGAGGGGATCTGACTGACTGGCTGGAGACAGAGTTGGAGGGGGCCTGACTGACTGGAGACAGAGTTGGAGGGGCTGTGGCTGACTGGCTGGAGACAGAGATTGAGGGGGCCTGACTGAGTGGCCCAAGACAGAGATGGAGGGTGCCTGCTTGACTGGATGAATACAGAGTTGGAGGGGGTCTGACTGACTGGCTGGAGACAGTGTTGTAAGGGTCCTGACTGACTGGCTGGAGACAGAGTTGGAGGGTGCCTGGCTGACTGAGTGGAGACAGAGTTGGAGGGTGCCTGGCTGACTGGCTGGAGACAGGGTTGGAGGGGGCCCTACTGACTTGCTGGATTCAGAATTGGAAGGGGCCTTACTGACTGGCTGGAGACAGAGTTGGAGGGTGTCTGACTGACTGGCTGGAGACATAGTTGGAGGGTGCCTGCCTGACTGGCTGGAGACAGAGTTGGAGGGGGTCTGACTGACTGGCTGGAGACATAGTTGGAGGGGGCCTGACTGACTGGAGACAGAGTTGTAGGGGACTGACTGGCTGGCTGTAGACAGATATGGAGGGGGCCTGACTGACTGGCCGGAGACAGAGTTGGAGGGTTCCTGACTGACTGGCTGGAGAAAGAGTTTGAGGGTGCCCGACTGACTTGCTGGAGACAGGGTTTGAGGGTGCCTGACTGACTGGCGGGAGACAGAGTTGGAGGGTGCCTGGCTGATTGCCTGGGGGCAGAGTTGGAGGGGGCCTGACTGACTGGCTGGAGACAGGGTTGGAGAGAGCCTGACTGACTGGTGGGAGAAGGAGTTGGAGGGGGCAGACTGACTGGACCGAGACAGAGTTGGAGGGTGCATGACTGACTGGCTGGATACAGAGTTGGAGGGGGTCTGACTGAAAGGCTGGAGACAGAGTTGGTGGGTGACTGGCTGACTGGCTGGAGACTGAATTGGACAGGGCCTGACTGACTGGAGACAGAGTTGGAGGGTGCCTGGCTGATTGCCTGGAGACAGAGTTGGAGGGTGCCTGACCGACTGGCTGGAGACAGAGTTTGAGGGGGCCTGACTGACTGGCCAGAGACAGAGTTTGAGGGCGCCTGACTGACTTGCTGGATACAGAGTTGGAGGGGGTCTGACTGACAGGATGGAGACACAGTTGGAGGGGCCTGATTGACTGGCTGGAGACAGAGTTGGAGGGTGCCTGACTGACTGGCTGCAGACAGGGTTGGAGGGGGCCCTATTGACTTGCTGGAGACAGAATTGGAATGGGCCTGACTGACTGACTGGAGACAGAGTTGGAGGGTGCCTGGCTGACTGGCTGGATACAGAGTTGGAGGGTGCCTGGCTGACTGGCTGGATACAGAGTTGGAGGGGTTCTGACTGACTGGCTGGAGACAGACAGAGTTGGAGGGGGTCTGACTGACTGGCTGGACGGGGCCCTACTGACTTGCTGGAGACAGAATTGGAAGGGGCCTGACTGACTGACTGGAGACAGAGTTTGAGGGTGCCTGACTGACTGGCTGGATACAGAGTTGGAGGGGGTCTGACTGACTGGCTGGAGACAGACAGAGTTGGAGGGGGTCTGACTGACTGGCTGGAGACAGAGTTGGAGGGTGCCTGACTGACTGGCTGGAGACAGAGTTGGAGGGTGCCTGACTGACTGGCTGGAGACAGGGTTGGAGGGGGCCCTACTGACTTGCTGGAGACAGAATTGGAAGGGGCCTGACTGACTGACTGGAGACAGAGTTTGAGGGTGCCTGACTGACTGGCTGGATACAGAGTTGGAGGGGGTCTGACTGACTGGCTGGAGACAGACGGAGTGGGAGAGGGTCTGACTGACTGGCTGGAGGCAGAGTTTGAGGGTGCCTGACTTACTGGCTGGATACAGAGTTGGAGGGTGCCTACTGACTGGCTGGAGACAGAGTTGGAGGGTGCCTGGCTGACTGGCTGAAGACTGAATTGGAGGGGGCCTGACTGACTTGAGACAGAGTTGGAGGGTGTCTGACTGACTGGATGGAGACAGAGTTGGAGAGAGCCTCACTGACTGGCTGGAGACAGAGTTGGAGGCGGCCTGGCTGATTGGCTGGAGGCCGAGTTGGAGGGGGGCTGACTGACTGGCCCGAGACATAATTGGAGGTTGCCTGACTAACAGGCTAAATACAGAATTGGAGGGGGTCTGACTGACTGGCTGGAGACAGAGTTAGTGGGTGACTGGCTTACTGGCTGGAGACTGAATTGGACAGGGACTGACTGGCTGGAGACAGAGTTGGAGGGTGGCTGGCTGATTGCCTGGAGACAGAGTTGGAGGGTGCCTGACTGACTGGCTGCAGACAGCGTTTGAGGGTGCCTGAATGACTGGCCAGAGACAGAGTTGGAGGGTGCCTGACTGACTGGCTGGATACAGAGTTGGAGGGGGTCTGACTGACTGGATAGAGACAGAGTTGGAGGGGCCTGATTGACTGACTGGAGACAGAGTTGGAGGGTGCCTGACTTACTGGCTGGAGACAATGTTGGGGGGGCCCGACTGACTTGCTGGAGACAGAATTGGAAGGGGCCTGACTGACTGGCTGGAGACACAGTTTGAGCGTGCCTGACTGAGTGGCTGGAGACAGGGTTGGAGGGGCCCGACTGACTGGCTAGAGACAGAGTTGGAGGGTGCCTGACTGACTGGCTGGATAGAGAGTTGGAGGGCGCATGACTGACTGGCTGGAGACAGGGTTGGAGGGGGCCTGACTGACTTGCTGGAGACAGAGTTGGAGGGTGCCTGACTGACTGGCTGGAGAAAGAGTTGGATGGGCCTGGCTGACTGGCTGGAGACAGAATTATAGGGGGCCTGACTGACTGGTCCGAGACAGAGTTGGAGGGGATCTGACTGACTGGCTGGAGACAGAGTTGGATGGGCCTGGCTGACTGTCTGAATACAGAGTTGGAGGGTGCCTGACTGACTGGCTGGATACAGAGTTGGAGGGGATCTGACTGACTGGCTGGAGACAGAGTTGGAGGGGGCCTGACTGACTGGAGACAGAGTTGGAGGGGCCGTGGCTGACTGGCTGGAGACAGAGATTGAGGGGGCCTGACTGAGTGGCCCGAGACAGAAATGGAGGGTGCCTGACTGACTGGCTGAATACAGAGTTGGAGGGGGTCTGACTGACTGGCTGGAGACAGAGTTGGATGGACCTAGCTGACTGGCTGAATACAGAGTTGGAGGGTGCCTGACTGACTGGCTGGAGACAGGGTTGGAGGGGGCATGACTGACTTGCTGGAGACAGAGTTGGAAGGGGCCTGTCTGACTGGCTGGAGACAGAATTGGAGGGTGCCTGACTGACTGGCTGGAGACAGAGTTGGAGGGTGCCTGACTGACTGGCTGGAGACAGGGTTGGAGGGGGCCCGACTGACTTGCTGGAGACAGAATTGGAAGGGGCCTGACTGACTGGCTGGAGACAGAGTTGGAGGGTGCCTGACTGACTGGCTGGAGAGAGAGTTGGAGGGCGTGTGACTGACTGGCTGGAGACAGGGTTGGAGGGGGGCTGCCTGACTTGCTTGATACAGAGTTGGAAGGGGCCTGACTGACTGGCTGGAGTCAGAGTTGGAGGGGATCTGACTGACTGGCTGGAGACAGAGTTGGAGGGGGCCTGACTGACTGGAGACAGAGTTGGAGGGGCCGTGGCTGACTGGCTGGAGACAGGGATTGAGGGGGCCTGACTGAGTGGCCCGAGACAGAGATGGAGGTTGCCTGACTGACTGGCTGGATACAGAGTTGGAGGGGATCTGACTGACTGGCTGGAGACAGAGTTGGAGGGGGCCTGACTGACTGGGGACAGAGTTGGAGGGGCTGTGGCTGACTGGGCTGGAGACAGAGATTGAGGGGGCCTGACTGAGTGGCCCGAGACAGAGATGAAGGGTGCCTGACTAACTGGCTAAATACAGAATTGGAGGGGGGCTGACTGACTTGCTTGATACAGAGTTGGAAGGGGCCTGATTGACTGGCTGGAGACAGAGTTGGAGAGAACCTGACTGACTGGCTGGAGACAGAGTTGGAGGGTGCCTGGCTGATTGCCTGGGGACAGAGTTGGAGGGTGCCTGACTAACTGGCTGGAGACAGAGTTGGAGGCGGCCTGGCTAACTGGCTGGAGGCAGAGTTGGAGGGGGGCTGACTGACTGGCCCGAGACAGAGTTGGAGGTTGCCTGACTAACTGGCTAAATACAGAATTGGAGGGGGTCTGCCTGACTGGCTGCTGACAGAGTTGGTGGGTGACTGGCTGACTGGCTGGAGACTGAATTGGACGGGCCTGACTGACTGGAGACAGAGTTTTAGGGTGCCTGGCTGATTGCCTGGAGACAGAGTTGGAGAATACGTGACTGACTGACTGGCTGGAGACAGAGGTGGAGGGTGCCTGACTGACTGGCTGAGAAAGAATTGGAGGGGGCCTGGCTGATTGGCTGGAGACAGAATTGGAGGGTGCCTGACTGACTGGCTGGAGACAGAGTTGGATGGGCCTGGCTGACTGGTCCGAGACAGAGTTGGAGGGTGCCTGACTGACTGGCTGAATACAGAATTGTAGGGGGCCTGACTGACTGGTCCGAGACAGAGTTGGAGGGTGCCTGACTGACTGGCTGGATGCAGAGTTGGAGGGGATCTGACTGACTGGCTGGAGACAGAGTTGGAGGGGGCCTGACTGACTGGAGACAGAGTTGGAGGGGCTGTGGCTGACTGGCTGGAGACAGAGATTGAGGGGGCCTGACTGAGTAGCCCGAGACAGAGATGGAGGGTGCCTGACTGACTGGATGAATACAGAGTTGGAGGGGGTCTGACTGACTGGCTGGAGACAGTGTTGTAAGGGTCCTGACTGACTGGCTGGAGACAGAGTTGGAGGGTGCCTGGCTGACTGAGTGGATACAGAGTTGGAGGGGGTCTGACTGACTGGCTGGAGACAGACAGAGTTGGAGGGGCCTGACTGACTAGCTGGAGACAGAGTTGGAGGGTGCCTTACTGACTGCCTGGAGACAGAGTTGGAGGGTGCCTGGCTGACTGGCTGGAGACAGGGTTGGAGGGGGCCCTACTGACTTGCTGGATTCAGAATTGGAAGGGGCCTGACTGACTGGCTGGAGACAGAGTTGGAGGGTGTCTGACTGACTGGCTGGAGACATAATTGGAGGGTGCCTGCCTGACTGGCTGGAGACAGAGTTAGAGGGGGTCTGACTGACTGGCTGGAGACAGAGTTGGAGGGGGCCTGACTGACTGGAGACAGAGTTGTAGGGGACTGACTGGCTGGCTGTAGACAGAGATGGAGGGGGCCTGACTGACTGGCCGGAGACAGAGTTGGAGGGTTCCTGACTGACTGGCTGGAGAAAGAGTTTGAGGGTGCCTGACTGACTGGCGGGAGACAGAGTTGGAGGGTGCCTGGCTGATTGCCCGGGGGCAGAGTTGGAGGGGGCCTGACTGACTGGAGACAGAGTTGGAGGGTGCCTGACTGACTGGCTGGAGACAGGGTTGGAGAGAGCCTGACTGACTGGCGGGAGACAGAGTTGGAGGGTGCCTGGCTGATTGCCTGGGGGAAGAGTTGGAGGGTGCCTGACTAACTGGCTGGAGACAGGGTTGGAGAGAGCCTGACTGACTGGCTGGAGACAGAGTTGGTGGGTGACTGGCTGACTGGCTGGAGACTGAATTGGCAGGGCCTGACTGATTGGAGACAGAGTTGGAGGGTGCCTGGCTGATTGCCTGGAGACAGAGTTGGAGGGTGCCTGACTGACTGGCTGCAGACAGAGTTTGAGGGGACCTGACTGACTGGCCAGAGACAGAGTTGGAGGGCGCCTGACTGACTTGCTGGATACAGAGTTGGAGGGGGTCTGACTGACAGGATGGAGACAGAGTTGGAGGGGCCTGATTGACTGGCTGGAGACAGAGTTGGAGGGTGCCTGATTGACTGGCTGGAAACAGAGTTGGAGGGTGCCTGACTGACTGGCTGGAGACAGGGTTGGAGGGGGCCCTATTGACTGGCTGGAGACAGAGTTGGAGGGGGCCTGACTGACTGGGGACAGAGTTGGAGGGGCTGTGGCTGACTGGGCTGGAGACAGAGATTGAGGGGGCCTGACTGAGTGGCCCGAGACAGAGATGAAGGGTGCGTGACTGACTGGCTGGATACAGAGTTGGGGGGTGCCTGACTTTCTGGCTGGATACAGAGCTGGAGGGGGTCTGACTGGCTGGAGACAGAGTTGGAGGGTGCCTGACTGACTGGCTGGAGACAGAGTTGGAGGGGGCCAAACTGACTGGATGGATACAGAGTTGGAGGGGGTCTGACTGGCTGGAGACAGAGTTAGAGGGGGCCTGACTGACTGGCTGGATACAGAGTTGGAGGGGGTCTGACTGGCTGGAAACAGATTTGGAGGGTACCTGACTGACTGTCTGGAGACAGAGTTGGAGGGGGCCTGACTGACTGGACGGAGGCAGAGTTGGAGGGTGCCTGACTGACTGGCTGGATACAGAGTTGGAGGGGGTCTGACTGACTGGCTGGAGACAGGATTGGAGGGAGCCCGACTGACTTGCTGGAGACAGGGTTTGAGGGTGCCTGACTGACTGGCTGGAGACAGAGTTGGAAGGGGCCTGATTGATTGGCTGGAGACAGAGTTGGAGAGAACCTGACTGACTGGAGACAGAGTTGGAGGTTGCCTGGCTGATTGCCTGGGGACAGAGTTGGAGGGTGCCTGACTAACTGGCTGGAGACAGAGTTGGAGGCGGCCTGGCTGACTGGCTGGAGGCAGAGTTGGAGGGGGGCTGACTGACTGGCCCGAGACAGAGTTGGAGGTTGCCTGACTAACTGGCTAAATACAGAATTGGAGGGGGTCTGCCTGACTGACTGCTGACAGAGTTGGTGGGTGACTGGCTGACTGGCTGGAGACTGAATTGGACGGGGCCTGACTGACTGGAGACAGAGTTGGAGGGTGCCTGGCTGATTTCCTGGAGACAGAGTTGGAGGATGCCTGACTGACTGACTGGCTGGAGACAGAGTTGGAGGGTGCCTGACTGACTGGCTGAGACAGAATTGGAGGGGGCCTGGCTGATTGGCTGGAGACAGAATTGGAGGGTGCCTGACTGACTGGCTGGAGACAGAGTTGGATGGGCCTGGCTGACTGGCTGGAGACAGAGTTGTAGGGGGCCTGACTGACTGTTCCGAGACAGAGTTGGAGGGTGCCTGACTGACTGGCTGAATATAGAGTTGGAGGGGGTCTGACTGACTGGCTGGAGACAGAGTTGGATGGGCCTGGCTGACTGGCTGAATACAGAGTTGGAGGCGGCCTGGCTGACTGGCTGGAGGCAGAGTTGGAGGGGGTCTGACTGACTGGCTGGAGACAGAGTTGGAGGGGGCCTGACTGACTGGAGACAGAGTTGTAGGGGACTGACTGGCTGGCTGTAGACAGAGATGGAGGGGGCCTGACTGACTGGCCGGAGACAGAGTTGGAGGGTTCCTGACTGACTGGCTGGAGAAAGAGTTTGAGGGTGCCTGACTGACTGGCGGGAGACAGAGTTGGAGGGTGCCTGGCTGATTGCCCGGGGGCAGAGTTGGAGGGGGCCTGACTGACTGGAGACAGAGTTGGAGGGTGCCTGACTGACTGGCTGGAGACAGGGTTGGAGAGAGCCTGACTGACTGGCGGGAGACAGAGTTGGAGGGTGCCTGGCTGATTGCCTGGGGGAAGAGTTGGAGGGTGCCTGACTAACTGGCTGGAGACAGGGTTGGAGAGAGCCTGACTGACTGGCTGGAGACAGAGTTGGTGGGTGACTGGCTGACTGGCTGGAGACTGAATTGGCAGGGCCTGACTGATTGGAGACAGAGTTGGAGGGTGCCTGGCTGATTGCCTGGAGACAGAGTTGGAGGGTGCCTGACTGACTGGCTGCAGACAGAGTTTGAGGGGACCTGACTGACTGGCCAGAGACAGAGTTGGAGGGCGCCTGACTGACTTGCTGGATACAGAGTTGGAGGGGGTCTGACTGACAGGATGGAGACAGAGTTGGAGGGGCCTGATTGACTGGCTGGAGACAGAGTTGGAGGGTGCCTGATTGACTGGCTGGAAACAGAGTTGGAGGGTGCCTGACTGACTGGCTGGAGACAGGGTTGGAGGGGGCCCTATTGACTGGCTGGAGACAGAGTTGGAGGGGGCCTGACTGACTGGGGACAGAGTTGGAGGGGCTGTGGCTGACTGGGCTGGAGACAGAGATTGAGGGGGCCTGACTGAGTGGCCCGAGACAGAGATGAAGGGTGCGTGACTGACTGGCTGGATACAGAGTTGGGGGGTGCCTGACTTTCTGGCTGGATACAGAGCTGGAGGGGGTCTGACTGGCTGGAGACAGAGTTGGAGGGTGCCTGACTGACTGGCTGGAGACAGAGTTGGAGGGGGCCAAACTGACTGGATGGATACAGAGTTGGAGGGGGTCTGACTGGCTGGAGACAGAGTTAGAGGGGGCCTGACTGACTGGCTGGATACAGAGTTGGAGGGGGTCTGACTGGCTGGAAACAGATTTGGAGGGTACCTGACTGACTGTCTGGAGACAGAGTTGGAGGGGGCCTGACTGACTGGACGGAGGCAGAGTTGGAGGGTGCCTGACTGACTGGCTGGATACAGAGTTGGAGGGGGTCTGACTGACTGGCTGGAGACAGGATTGGAGGGAGCCCGACTGACTTGCTGGAGACAGGGTTTGAGGGTGCCTGACTGACTGGCTGGAGACAGAGTTGGAAGGGGCCTGATTGATTGGCTGGAGACAGAGTTGGAGAGAACCTGACTGACTGGAGACAGAGTTGGAGGTTGCCTGGCTGATTGCCTGGGGACAGAGTTGGAGGGTGCCTGACTAACTGGCTGGAGACAGAGTTGGAGGCGGCCTGGCTGACTGGCTGGAGGCAGAGTTGGAGGGGGGCTGACTGACTGGCCCGAGACAGAGTTGGAGGTTGCCTGACTAACTGGCTAAATACAGAATTGGAGGGGGTCTGCCTGACTGACTGCTGACAGAGTTGGTGGGTGACTGGCTGACTGGCTGGAGACTGAATTGGACGGGGCCTGACTGACTGGAGACAGAGTTGGAGGGTGCCTGGCTGATTTCCTGGAGACAGAGTTGGAGGATGCCTGACTGACTGACTGGCTGGAGACAGAGTTGGAGGGTGCCTGACTGACTGGCTGAGACAGAATTGGAGGGGGCCTGGCTGATTGGCTGGAGACAGAATTGGAGGGTGCCTGACTGACTGGCTGGAGACAGAGTTGGATGGGCCTGGCTGACTGGCTGGAGACAGAGTTGTAGGGGGCCTGACTGACTGTTCCGAGACAGAGTTGGAGGGTGCCTGACTGACTGGCTGAATATAGAGTTGGAGGGGGTCTGACTGACTGGCTGGAGACAGAGTTGGATGGGCCTGGCTGACTGGCTGAATACAGAGTTGGAGGCGGCCTGGCTGACTGGCTGGAGGCAGAGTTGGAGGGGGTCTGACTGACTGGCTGGAGACAGAGTTGGATGGACCTGGCTGACTGGCTGAATACAGAGTTGGAGGGTGCCTGACTGACTGGCTGAATACAGAGTTGGAGGGTGCCTGACTGATTGGCTGGATACAGAGTTGGAGGGGATCTGACTGACTGGCTGGAGACAGAGTTGGAGGGGGCCTGACTGACTGGAGACAGAGTTGGAGGGGCCGTGGCTGACTGGCTGGAGACAGAGATTGAGGGGGCCTGACTGAGTGGCCCGAGACAGAGATGGAGGGTGCCTGACTGACTGGCTGAATACAGAGTTGGAGGGGGTCTGACTGACTGGCTGGAGACAGAGTTGGATGGACCTGGCTGACTGGCTGAATACAGAGTTGGAGGGTGCCTGACTGACTGGCTGAATACAGAGTTGGAGGGTGCCTGACTGATTGGCTGGATGCAGAGTTGGAGGGGATCTGACTGACTGGCTGGAGACAGAGTTGGAGGGGGCCTGACTGACTGGAGACAGAGTTGGAGGGGCCGTGGCTGACTGGCTGGAGACAGAGATTGAGGGGGCCTGACTGAGTGGCCCGAGACAGAGATGGAGGTTGCCTGACTGACTGGCTGGATACAGAGTTGGAGGGGATCTGACTGACTGGCTGGAGACAGAGTTGGAGGGGGCCTGACTGACTGGGGACAGAGTTGGAGGGGCTGTGGCTGACTGGGCTGGAGACAGATTGAGGGGGCCTGACTGAGTGGCCCGAGACAGAGATGAAGGGTGCGTGACTGACTGGCTGGATACAGAGTTGGAGGGTGCCTGACTTTCTTGCTGGATACAGAGTTGGAGGGGGTCTGACTGGCTGGAGACAGAGTTGGAGGGTGCCTGACTGACTGGCTGGAGACAGAGTTGGAGGGGGCCAAACTGACTGGATGGATACAGAGTTGGAGGGGGTCTGACTGGCTGGAGACAGAGTTAGAGGGGGCCTGACTGACTGGCTGGATACAGAGTTGGAGGGGGTCTGACTGGCTGGAAACAGATTTGGAGGGTACCTGAATGACTGTCTGGAGACAGATTCGGAGGGGCCCTGACTGACTGGACGGAAGCAGAGTTGGAGGGTGCCTGACTGACTGGCTGGATACAGAGTTGGAGGGGGTCTGACTGACTGGCTGGAGACAGGATTGGAGGGAGCCCGACTGACTTGCTGGAGACAGGGTTTGAGGGTGCCTGACTGACTGGCTGGAGACAGAGATGGAAGGGGCCTGATTGACTGGCTGGAGACAGAGTTGGAGAGAACCTGACTGAATGGCTGGAGACAGAGTTGGAGGGTGCCTGGCTGATTGCCTGGGGACGGAGTTGGAGGGTGCCTGACTAACTGGCTGGAGACAGAGTTGGAGGCGGCCTGGCTGACTGGCTGGAGGCAGAGTTGGAGGGGGACGGACTGACTGGCCCGAGACAGAGTTGGAGGTTGCCCGACTAACTGGCTAAATACAGAATTGGAGGGGGTCTGCCTGACTGGCTGCTGACAGAGTTGGTGGGTGACTGGCTGACTGGCTGGAGACTGAATTGGACGGGCCTGACTGACTGGAGACAGAGTTTGAGGGTGCCTGGCTGATTGCCTGGAGACAGAGTTGGAGAATGCCTGACTGACTGACTGGCTGGAGACAGAGGTGGAGGGTGTCTGACTGACTGGCTGAGACAGAATTGGAGGGGGCCTGGCTGATTGGCTGGAGACAGAATTGGAGGGTGCCTGACTGACTGGCTGGAGACAGAGTTGGATGGGCCTGGCTGACTGGCTGGAGACAGAGTTGTAGGGGGCCTGACTGACTGTTCCGAGACAGAGTTGGAGGGTGCCTGACTGACTGGCTGAATATAGAGTTGGAGGGGGTCTGACTGACTGGCTGGAGACAGAGTTGGATGGGCCTGGCTGACTGGCTGAATACAGAGTTGGAGGCGGCCTGGCTGACTGGCTGGAGGCAGAGTTGGAGGGGGTCTGACTGACTGGCTGGAGACAGAGTTGGATGGACCTGGCTGACTGGCTGAATACAGAGTTGGAGGGTGCCTGACTGGCTGAATACAGAGTTGGAGGGTGCCTGACTGATTGGCTGGATACAGAGTTGGAGGGGATCTGACTGACTGGCTGGAGACAGAGTTGGAGGGGGCCTGACTGACTGGAGACAGAGTTGGAGGGGCCGTGGCTGACTGGCTGGAGACAGAGATTGAGGGGGCCTGACTGAGTGGCCCGAGACAGAGATGGAGGGTGCCTGACTGACTGGCTGAATACAGAGTTGGAGGGGGTCTGACTGACTGGCTGGAGACAGAGTTGGATGGACCTGGCTGACTGGCTGAATACAGAGTTGGAGGGTGCCTGACTGACTGGCTGAATACAGAGTTGGAGGGTGCCTGACTGATTGGCTGGATACAGAGTTGGAGGGGATCTGACTGACTGGCTGGAGACAGAGTTGGAGGGGGCCTGACTGACTGGAGACAGAGTTGGAGGGGCCGTGGCTGACTGGCTGGAGACAGAGATTGAGGGGGCCTGACTGAGTGGCCCGAGACAGAGATGGAGGTTGCCTGACTGACTGGCTGAATACAGAGTTGGAGGGGATCTGACTGACTGGCTGGAGACAGAGTTGGATGGACCTAGCTGACTGGCTGAATACAGAGTTGGAGGGTGCCTGACTGACTGGCTGGAGACAGGGTTGGAGGGGGCATGACTGACTTGCTGGAGACAGAGTTGGAAGGGGCCTGTCTGACTGGCTGGAGACAGAATTGGAGGGTGCCTGACTGACTGGCTGGAGACAGAGTTGGAGGGTGCCTGACTGACTGGCTGGAGACAGGGTTGGAGGGGGCCCGACTGACTTGCTGGAGACAGAATTGGAAGGGGCATGACTGACTGGCTGGAGACAGAGTTGGAGGGTGCCTGACTGACTGGCTGGAGAGAGAGTTGGAGGGCGTGTGACTGACTGGCTGGAGACAGGGTTGGAGGGGGGCTGCCTGACTTGCTTGATACAGAGTTGGAAGGGGCCTGACTGACTGGCTGGAGTCAGAGTTGGAGGGGATCTGACTGACTGGCTGGAGACAGAGTTGGAGGGGGCCTGACTGACTGGAGACAGAGTTGGAGGGGCCGTGGCTGACTGGCTGGAGACAGGGATTGAGGGGGCCTGACTGAGTGGCCCGAGACAGAGATGGAGGTTGCCTGACTGACTGGCTGGATACAGAGTTGGAGGGGATCTGACTGACTGGCTGGAGACAGAGTTGGAGGGGGCCTGACTGACTGGGGACAGAGTTGGAGGGGCTGTGGCTGACTGGGCTGGAGACAGAGATTGAGGGGGCCTGACTGAGTGGCCCGAGACAGAGATGAAGGGTGCCTGACTAACTGGCTAAATACAGAATTGGAGGGGGGCTGACTGACTTGCTTGATACAGAGTTGGAAGGGGCCTGATTGACTGGCTGGAGACAGAGTTGGAGAGAACCTGACTGACTGGCTGGAGACAGAGTTGGAGGGTGCCTGGCTGATTGCCTGGGGACAGAGTTGGAGGGTGCCTGACTAACTGGCTGGAGACAGAGTTGGAGGCGGCCTGGCTAACTGGCTGGAGGCAGAGTTGGAGGGGGGCTGACTGACTGGCCCGAGACAGAGTTGGAGGTTGCCTGACTAACTGGCTAAATACAGAATTGGAGGGGGTCTGCCTGACTGGCTGCTGACAGAGTTGGTGGGTGACTGGCTGACTGGCTGGAGACTGAATTGGACGGGCCTGACTGACTGGAGACAGAGTTTTAGGGTGCCTGGCTGATTGCCTGGAGACAGAGTTGGAGAATACGTGACTGACTGACTGGCTGGAGACAGAGGTGGAGGGTGCCTGACTGACTGGCTGAGAAAGAATTGGAGGGGGCCTGGCTGATTGGCTGGAGACATAATTGGAGGGTGCCTGACTGACTGGCTGGAGACAGAGTTGGATGGGCCTGGCTGACTGGCTGGAGACAGAATTATAGGGGGCCTGACTGACTGGTCCGAGACAGAGTTGGAGGGTGCCTGACTGACTGGCTGAATACAGAATTGTAGGGGGCCTGACTGACTGGTCCGAGACAGAGTTGGAGGGTGCCTGACTGACTGGCTGGATGCAGAGTTGGAGGGGATCTGACTGACTGGCTGGAGACAGAGTTGGAGGGGGCCTGACTGACTGGAGACAGAGTTGGAGGGGCTGTGGCTGACTGGCTGGAGACAGAGATTGAGGGGGCCTGACTGAGTAGCCCGAGACAGAGATGGAGGGTGCCTGACTGACTGGATGAATACAGAGTTGGAGGGGGTCTGACTGACTGGCTGGAGACAGTGTTGTAAGGGTCCTGACTGACTGGCTGGAGACAGAGTTGGAGGGTGCCTGGCTGACTGAGTGGATACAGAGTTGGAGGGGGTCTGACTGACTGGCTGGAGACAGACAGAGTTGGAGGGGCCTGACTGACTAGCTGGAGACAGAGTTGGAGGGGGCCCTACTGACTTGCTGGATTCAGAATTGGAAGGGGCCTGACTGACTGGCTGGAGACAGAGTTGGAGGGTGTCTGACTGACTGGCTGGAGACATAGTTGGAGGGTGCCTGCCTGACTGGCTGGAGACAGAGTTAGAGGGGGTCTGACTGACTGGCTGGAGACAGAGTTGGAGGGGGCCTGACTGACTGGAGACAGAGTTGTAGGGGACTGACTGGCTGGCTGTAGACAGAGATGGAGGGGGCCTGACTGACTGGCCGGAGACAGAGTTGGAGGGTTCCTGACTGACTGGCTGGAGAAAGAGTTTGAGGGTGCCTGACTGACTGGCGGGAGACAGAGTTGGAGGGTGCCTGGCTGATTGCCCGGGGGCAGAGTTGGAGGGGGCCTGACTGACTGGAGACAGAGTTGGAGGGTGCCTGACTGACTGGCTGGAGACAGGGTTGGAGAGAGCCTGACTGACTGGCGGGAGACAGAGTTGGAGGGTGCCTGGCTGATTGCCTGGGGGAAGAGTTGGAGGGTGCCTGACTAACTGGCTGGAGACAGGGTTGGAGAGAGCCTGACTGACTGGCTGGAGACAGAGTTGGTGGGTGACTGGCTGACTGGCTGGAGACTGAATTGGCAGGGCCTGACTGATTGGAGACAGCGTTGGAGGGTGCCTGGCTGATTGCCTGGAGACAGAGTTGGAGGGTGCCTGACTGACTGGCTGCAGACAGAGTTTGAGGGGACCTGACTGACTGGCCAGAGACAGAGTTGGAGGGCGCCTGACTGACTTGCTGGATACAGAGTTGGAGGGGGTCTGACTGACAGGATGGAGACAGAGTTGGAGGGGCCTGATTGACTGGCTGGAGACAGAGTTGGAGGGTGCCTGATTGACTGGCTGGAAACAGAGTTGGAGGGTGCCTGACTGACTGGCTGGAGACAGGGTTGGAGGGGGCCCTATTGACTGGCTGGAGACAGAGTTGGAGGGGGCCTGACTGACTGGGGACAGAGTTGGAGGGGCTGTGGCTGACTGGGCTGGAGACAGAGATTGAGGGGGCCTGACTGAGTGGCCCGAGACAGGGATGAAGGGTGCGTGACTGACTGGCTGGATACAGAGTTGGGGGGTGCCTGACTTTCTGGCTGGATACAGAGCTGGAGGGGGTCTGACTGGCTGGAGACAGAGTTGGAGGGTGCCTGACTGACTGGCTGGAGACAGAGTTGGAGGGGGCCAAACTGACTGGATGGATACAGAGTTGGAGGGGGTCTGACTGGCTGGAGACAGAGTTAGAGGGGGCCTGACTGACTGGCTGGATACAGAGTTGGAGGGGGTCTGACTGGCTGGAAACAGATTTGGAGGGTACCTGACTGACTGTCTGGAGACAGAGTTGGAGGGGGCCTGACTGACTGGACGGAGGCAGAGTTGGAGGGTGCCTGACTGACTGGCTGGATACAGAGTTGGAGGGGGTCTGACTGACTGGCTGGAGACAGGATTGGAGGGAGCCCGACTGACTTGCTGGAGACAGGGTTTGAGGGTGCCTGACTGACTGGCTGGAGACAGAGTTGGAAGGGGCCTGATTGATTGGCTGGAGACAGAGTTGGAGAGAACCTGACTGACTGGAGACAGAGTTGGAGGTTGCCTGGCTGATTGCCTGGGGACAGAGTTGGAGGGTGCCTGACTAACTGGCTGGAGACAGAGTTGGAGGCAGCCTGGCTGACTGGCTGGAGGCAGAGTTGGAGGGGGGCTGACTGACTGGCCCGAGACAGAGTTGGAGGTTGCCTGACTAACTGGCTAAATACAGAATTGGAGGGGGTCTGCCTGACTGACTGCTGACAGAGTTGGTGGGTGACTGGCTGACTGGCTGGAGACTGAATTGGACGGGGCCTGACTGACTGGAGACAGAGTTGGAGGGTGCCTGGCTGATTTCCTGGAGACAGAGTTGGAGGATGCCTGACTGACTGACTGGCTGGAGACAGAGTTGGAGGGTGCCTGACTGACTGGCTGAGACAGAATTGGAGGGGGCCTGGCTGATTGGCTGGAGACAGAATTGGAGGGTGCCTGACTGACTGGCTGGAGACAGAGTTGGATGGGCCTGGCTGACTGGCTGGAGACAGAGTTGTAGGGGGCCTGACTGACTGTTCCGAGACAGAGTTGGAGGGTGCCTGACTGACTGGCTGAATATAGAGTTGGAGGGGGTCTGACTGACTGGCTGGAGACAGAGTTGGATGGGCCTGGCTGACTGGCTGAATACAGAGTTGGAGGCGGCCTGGCTGACTGGCTGGAGGCAGAGTTGGAGGGGGTCTGACTGACTGGCTGGAGACAGAGTTGGATGGACCTGGCTGACTGGCTGAATACAGAGTTGGAGGGTGCCTGACTGACTGGCTGAATACAGAGTTGGAGGGTGCCTGACTGATTGGCTGGATACAGAGTTGGAGGGGATCTGACTGACTGGCTGGAGACAGAGTTGGAGGGGGCCTGACTGACTGGAGACAGAGTTGGAGGGGCCGTGGCTGACTGGCTGGAGACAGAGATTGAGGGGGCCTGACTGAGTGGCCCGAGACAGAGATGGAGGGTGCCTGACTGACTGGCTGAATACAGAGTTGGAGGGGGTCTGACTGACTGGCTGGAGACAGAGTTGGATGGACCTGGCTGACTGGCTGAATACAGAGTTGGAGGGTGCCTGACTGATTGGCTGAATACAGAGTTGGAGGGTGCCTGACTGATTGGCTGGATACAGAGTTGGAGGGGATCTGACTGACTGGCTGGAGACAGAGTTGGAGGGGGCCTGACTGACTGGAGACAGAGTTGGAGGGGCCGTGGCTGACTGGCTGGAGACAGAGATTGAGGGGGCCTGACTGAGTGGCCCGAGACAGAGATGGAGGTTGCCTGACTGACTGGCTGGATACAGAGTTGGAGGGGATCTGACTGACTGGCTGGAGACAGAGTTGGAGGGGGCCTGACTGACTGGGGACAGAGTTGGAGGGGCTGTGGCTGACTGGGCTGGAGACAGATTGAGGGGGCCTGACTGAGTGGCCCGAGACAGAGATGAAGGGTGCGTGACTGACTGGCTGGATACAGAGTTGGAGGGTGCCTGACTTTCTTGCTGGATACAGAGTTGGAGGGGGTCTGACTGGCTGGAGACAGAGTTGGAGGGTGCCTGACTGACTGGCTGGAGACAGAGTTGGAGGGGCCAAACTGACTGGATGGATACAGAGTTGGAGGGGGTCTGACTGGCTGGAGACAGAGTTAGAGGGGGCCTGACTGACTGGCTGGATACAGAGTTGGAGGGGGTCTGACTGGCTGGAAACAGATTTGGAGGGTACCTGAATGACTGTCTGGAGACAGATTCGGAGGGGCCCTGACTGACTGGACGGAAGCAGAGTTGGAGGGTGCCTGACTGACTGGCTGGATACAGAGTTGGAGGGGGTCTGACTGACTGGCTGGAGACAGGATTGGAGGGAGCCCGACTGACTTGCTGGAGACAGGGTTTGAGGGTGCCTGACTGACTGGCTGGAGACAGAGATGGAAGGGGCCTGATTGACTGGCTGGAGACAGAGTTGGAGAGAACCTGACTGAATGGCTGGAGACAGAGTTGGAGGGTGCCTGGCTGATTGCCTGGGGACGGAGTTGGAGGGTGCCTGACTAACTGGCTGGAGACAGAGTTGGAGGCGGCCTGGCTGACTGGCTGGAGGCAGAGTTGGAGGGGGACGGACTGACTGGCCCGAGACAGAGTTGGAGGTTGCCCGACTAACTGGCTAAATACAGAATTGGAGGGGGTCTGCCTGACTGGCTGCTGACAGAGTTGGTGGGTGACTGGCTGACTGGCTGGAGACTGAATTGGACGGGCCTGACTGACTGGAGACAGAGTTTGAGGGTGCCTGGCTGATTGCCTGGAGACAGAGTTGGAGAATGCCTGACTGACTGACTGGCTGGAGACAAAGGTGGAGGGTGTCTGACTGACTGGCTGAGACAGAATTGGAGGGGCCTGGCTGATTGGCTGGAGACAGAATTGGAGGGTGCCTGACTGACTGGCTGGAGACAGAGTTGGATGGGCCTGGCTGACTGGCTGGAGACAGAGTTGTAGGGGGCCTGACTGACTGTTCCGAGACAGAGTTGGAGGGTGCCTGACTGACTGGCTGAATATAGAGTTAGAGGGGGTCTGACTGACTGGCTGGAGACAGAGTTGGATGGGCCTGGCTGACTGGCTGAATACAGAGTTGGAGGCGGCCTGGCTGACTGGCTGGAGGCAGAGTTGGAGGGGGTCTGACTGACTGGCTGGAGACAGAGTTGGATGGACCTGGCTGACTGGCTGAATACAGAGTTGGAGGGTGCCTGACTGACTGGCTGAATACAGAGTTGGAGGGTGCCTGACTGATTGGCTGGATACAGAGTTGGAGGGGATCTGACTGACTGGCTGGAGACAGAGTTGGAGGGGGCCTGACTGACTGGAGACAGAGTTGGAGGGGCCGTGGCTGACTGGCTGGAGACAGAGATTGAGGGGGCCTGACTGAGTGGCCCGAGACAGAGATGGAGGGTGCCTGACTGACTGGCTGAATACAGAGTTGGAGGGGGTCTGACTGACTGGCTGGAGACAGAGTTGGATGGACCTGGCTGACTGGCTGAATACAGAGTTGGAGGGTGCCTGACTGACTGGCTGAATACAGAGTTGGAGGGTGCCTGACTGATTGGCTGGATACAGAGTTGGAGGGGATCTGACTGACTGGCTGGAGACAGAGTTGGAGGGGGCCTGACTGACTGGAGACAGAGTTGGAGGGGCCGTGGCTGACTGGCTGGAGACAGAGATTGAGGGGGCCTGACTGAGTGGCCCGAGACAGAGATGGAGGTTGCCTGACTGACTGGCTGAATACAGAGTTGGAGGGGATCTGACTGACTGGCTGGAGACAGAGTTGGAGGGGGCCTGACTGACTGGGGACAGAGTTGGAGGGGCTGTGGCTGACTGGGCTGGAGACAGATTGAGGGGGCCTGACTGAGTGGCCCGAGACAGAAATGAAGGGTGCGTGACTGACTGGCTGGATACAGAGTTGGAGGGTGCCTGACTTTCTGGCTGGATACAGAGTTGGAGGGGGTCTGACTGGCTGGAGACAGAGTTGGAGGGTGCCTGACTGACTGGCTGGAGACAGAGTTGGAGGGGGCCAAACTGACTGGATGGATACAGAGTTGGAGGGGGTCTGACTGGCTGGAGACAGAGTTAGAGGGGGCCTGACTGACTGGCTGGAGACAGAGTTGGAGGGGGCCTGACTGACTGGACGGAAGCAGAGTTGGAGGGTGCCTGACTGACTGGCTGGATACAGAGTTGGAGGGGGTCTGACTGACTGGCTGGAGACAGGATTGGAGGGAGCCCGACTGACTTGCTGGAGACAGGGTTTGAGGGTGCCTGACTGACTGGCTGGAGACAGAGATGGAAGGGGCCTGATTGACTGGCTGGAGACAGAGTTGGAGAGAACCTGACTGACTGGCTGGAGACAGAGTTGGAGGGTGCCTGGCTGATTGCCTGGGGACGGAGTTGGAGGGTGCCTGACTAACTGGCTGGAGACAGAGTTGGAGGCGGCCTGGCTGACTGGCTGGAGGCAGAGTTGGAGGGGGACTGACTGACTGGCCCGAGACAGAGTTGGAGGTTGCCCGACTAACTGGCTAAATACAGAATTGGAGGGGGTCTGCCTGACTGGCTGCTGACAGAGTTGGTGGGTGACTGTCTGACTGGCTGGAGACTGAATTGGACGGGCCTGACTGACTGGAGACAGAGTTTGAGGGTGCCTGGCTGATTGCCTGGAGACAGAGTTGGAGAATCCCTGACTGACTGACTGGCTGGAGACAGAGGTGGAGGGTGTCTGACTGACTGGCTGAGACAGAATTGGAGGGGGCCTGACTGATTGGGTGGAGACAGAATTGGAGGGTGCCTGACTGACTGGCTGGAGACAGAGTTGGATGGGCCTGGCTGACTGGCTGGAGACAGAATTGTAGGGGGCCTGACTGACTGGTCAGAGACAGAGTTGGAGGGTGCCTGACTGACTGGCTGAATACAGAGTTGGAGGGGGTCTGACTGACTGGCTGGAGACAGAGTTGGATGGGCCTGGCTGACAGGCTGAATACAGAGTTGGAGGGTGCCTGACTGACTGGTTGGATGCAGAGCTGGAGGGGATCTGACTGACTGGCTGGAGACAGAGTTGGAGGGGGCCTGACTGACTAGAGACAGAGTTGGAGGGGCTGTGGCTCACTGGCTGGAGACAGAGATTGAGGGGGCCTGACTGAGTGGCCCGAGACAGAGATGGAGGGTGCCTGACTGACTGGATGAATACAGAGTTGGAGGGGGTCTGACTGACTGGCTGGAGACAGTGTTGTAAGGGTCCTGACTGACTGGCTGGAGACAGAGTTGGAGGGTGCTTGGCTGACTGAGTGGATACAGAGTTGGAGGGGGTCTGACTGACTGGCTGGAGACAGACAGAGTTGGAGGGGCCTGACTGGCTAGCTGGAGACAGAGTTGGAGGGTGCCTTACTGACTGCCTGGAGACAGAGTTGGAGGGTGCCTGGCTGGAGACAGGGTTGGAGGGGGCCCTACTGACTTGCTGGATTCAGAATTGGAAGGGGCCTGACTGACTGGCTGGAGACAGAGTTGTAGGGTGTCTGACTGACTGGCTGGAGACATAGTTGGAGGGTGCCTGCCTGACTGGCTGGAGACAGAGTTGGAGGGGGTCTGACTGACTGGCTGGAGACAGAGTTGGAGGGGGCCTGACTGACTGGAGACAGAGTTGTAGGGGACTGACTGGCTGGCTGTAGACAGAGATGGAGGGGGCCTGACTGACTGGCCGGAGACAGAGTTGGAGGGTTCCTGACTGACTGGCTGGAGAAAGAGTTTGAGGGTGCCTGACTGACTGGCGGGAGACAGAGTTGGAGGGTGCCTGGCTGATTGCCTGGGGGCAGAATTGGAGGGGGCCTGACTGACTGGAGACAGAGTTGGAGGGTGCCTGACTGACTGGCTGGAGACAGGGTTGGAGAGAGCCTGACTGACTGGCGGGAGACAGAGTTGGAGGGTGCCTGGCTGATTGCCTGGGGGAAGAGTTGGAGGGTGCCTGACTAACTGGCTGGAGACAGGGTTGGAGAGAGCCTGACTGACTGGCTGGAGACAGAGTTGGTGGGTGACTGGCTGACTGGCTGGAGACTGAATTGGCAGGGCCTGACTGATTGGAGACAGAGTTGGAGGGTGCCTGGCTGATTGCCTGGAGACAGAGTTGGAGGGTGCCTGACTGACTGGCTGCAGACAGAGTTTGAGGGGGCCTGACTGACTGGCCAGAGACAGAGTTGGAGGGCGCCTGACTGACTTGCTGGATACAGAGTTGGAGGGGGTCTGACTGACAGGATGGAGACAGAGTTGGAGGGGCCTGATTGACTGGCTGGAGACAGAGTTGGAGGGTGCCTGAATGACTGGCTGGAAACAGAGTTGGAGGGTGCCTGACTGACTGGCTGGAGACAGGGTTGGAGGGGGCCCTATTGACTTGGTGGAGACAGAATTGGAATGGGCCTGACTGACTGACTGGAGACAGAGTTGGAGGGTGCCTGGCTGACTGGCTGGATACAGAGTTGGAGGGTGCCTGGCTGACTGGCTGGATACAGAGTTGGAGGGGTACTGACTGACTGGCTGGAGACAGAGCTGGAGGGGGCCCTACTGACTTGCTGGAGACAGAATTGGAAGTGGCCTGACTGACTGACTGGAGACAGAGTTTGAGGGTGCCTGACTGACTTGCTGGATACAGAGTTGGAGGGGGTCTGACTGACTGGCTGGAGACAGACAGAGTTGGAGGGGGTCTGACTGACTGGCTGGAGACAGAGTTGGAGGGTGCCTGACTGACTGGCTGGAGACAGAGTTGGAGGGTGCCTGACTGACTGGCTGGAGACAGGGTTGGAGGGGCCCCTACTGACTTGCTGGAGACAGACAGAGTTGGAGGGGGTCTGACTGACTGACTGGAGACAGAGTTGGAGGGTGCCTGACTGACTGACTGGAGACAGAGTTTGAGGGTTCTTGACTGACTGGCTGGATACAGAGTTGGAGGGGGTCTGATTGACTGGCTGGAGACAGACAGAGTTGGAGGGGGTCTGACTGACTGGCTGGAGACAGAGTTGGAGGGTGCCTGACTGACTGACTGACTGGAGACAGAGTTTGAGGGTGCCTGACTGACTGGCTGGATACAGAGTTGGAGGGGGTCTGACTGACAAGCTGGAGACAGACAGAGTTGGAGGGGGTCTGACTGACTGGCTGGAGACAGACAGAGTGGGAGGGGGTCTGACTGACTGGCTGGAGGCAGAGTTTGAGGGTGCCTGACTTACTGGCTGGATACAGAGTTGGAGGGGGTCTGACTGACTGGCTGGAGACAGACAGAGTTGGAGGGGGTCTGACTGACTGGCTGGAGACAGAGTTGGAGGGTGCCTGACTGACTGGCTGGAGACAGAGTTGTAGGGGGCCTGACTGACTGTTCCGAGACAGAGTTGGAGGGTGCCTGACTGACTGGCTGAATATAGAGTTGGAGGGGGTCTGACTGACTGGCTGGAGACAGAGTTGGATGGGCCTGGCTGACTGGCTGAATACAGAGTTGGAGGCGGCCTGGCTGACTGGCTGGAGGCAGAGTTGGAGGGGGTCTGACTGACTGGCTGGAGACAGAGTTGGATGGACCTGGCTGACTGGCTGAATACAGAGTTGGAGGGTGCCTGACTGACTGGCTGAATACAGAGTTGGAGGGTGCCTGACTGATTGGCTGGATACAGAGTTGGAGGGGATCTGACTGACTGGCTGGAGACAGAGTTGGAGGGGGCCTGACTGACTGGAGACAGAGTTGGAGGGGCCGTGGCTGACTGGCTGGAGACAGAGATTGAGGGGGCCTGACTGAGTGGCCCGAGACAGAGATGGAGGGTGCCTGACTGACTGGCTGAATACAGAGTTGGAGGGGGTCTGACTGACTGGCTGGAGACAGAGTTGGATGGACCTGGCTGACTGGCTGAATACAGAGTTGGAGGGTGCCTGACTGACTGGCTGAATACAGAGTTGGAGGGTGCCTGACTGATTGGCTGGATACAGAGTTGGAGGGGATCTGACTGACTGGCTGGAGACAGAGTTGGAGGGGGCCTGACTGACTGGAGACAGAGTTGGAGGGGCCGTGGCTGACTGGCTGGAGACAGAGATTGAGGGGGCCTGACTGAGTGGCCCGAGACAGAGATGGAGGTTGCCTGACTGACTGGCTGGATACAGAGTTGGAGGGGATCTGACTGACTGGCTGGAGACAGAGTTGGAGGGGGCCTGACTGACTGGGGACAGAGTTGGAGGGGCTGTGGCTGACTGGGCTGGAGACAGATTGAGGGGGCCTGACTGAGTGGCCCGAGACAGAGATGAAGGGTGCGTGACTGACTGGCTGGATACAGAGTTGGAGGGTGCCTGACTTTCTTGCTGGATACAGAGTTGGAGGGGGTCTGACTGGCTGGAGACAGAGTTGGAGGGTGCCTGACTGACTGGCTGGAGACAGAGTTGGAGGGGGCCAAACTGACTGGATGGATACAGAGTTGGAGGGGGTCTGACTGGCTGGAGACAGAGTTAGAGGGGGCCTGACTGACTGGCTGGATACAGAGTTGGAGGGGGTCTGACTGGCTGGAAACAGATTTGGAGGGTACCTGAATGACTGTCTGGAGACAGATTCGGAGGGGCCCTGACTGACTGGACGGAAGCAGAGTTGGAGGGTGCCTGACTGACTGGCTGGATACAGAGTTGGAGGGGGTCTGACTGACTGGCTGGAGACAGGATTGGAGGGAGCCCGACTGACTTGCTGGAGACAGGGTTTGAGGGTGCCTGACTGACTGGCTGGAGACAGAGATGGAAGGGGCCTGATTGACTGGCTGGAGACAGAGTTGGAGAGAACCTGACTGAATGGCTGGAGACAGAGTTGGAGGGTGCCTGGCTGATTGCCTGGGGACGGAGTTGGAGGGTGCCTGACTAACTGGCTGGAGACAGAGTTGGAGGCGGCCTGGCTGACTGGCTGGAGGCAGAGTTGGAGGGGGACGGACTGACTGGCCCGAGACAGAGTTGGAGGTTGCCCGACTAACTGGCTAAATACAGAATTGGAGGGGGTCTGCCTGACTGGCTGCTGACAGAGTTGGTGGGTGACTGGCTGACTGGCTGGAGACTGAATTGGACGGGCCTGACTGACTGGAGACAGAGTTTGAGGGTGCCTGGCTGATTGCCTGGAGACAGAGTTGGAGAATGCCTGACTGACTGACTGGCTGGAGACAGAGGTGGAGGGTGTCTGACTGACTGGCTGAGACAGAATTGGAGGGGGCCTGGCTGATTGGCTGGAGACAGAATTGGAGGGTGCCTGACTGACTGGCTGGAGACAGAGTTGGATGGGCCTGGCTGACTGGCTGGAGACAGAGTTGTAGGGGGCCTGACTGACTGTTCCGAGACAGAGTTGGAGGGTGCCTGACTGACTGGCTGAATATAGAGTTGGAGGGGGTCTGACTGACTGGCTGGAGACAGAGTTGGATGGGCCTGGCTGACTGGCTGAATACAGAGTTGGAGGCGGCCTGGCTGACTGGCTGGAGGCAGAGTTGGAGGGGGTCTGACTGACTGGCTGGAGACAGAGTTGGATGGACCTGGCTGACTGGCTGAATACAGAGTTGGAGGGTGCCTGACTGGCTGAATACAGAGTTGGAGGGTGCCTGACTGATTGGCTGGATACAGAGTTGGAGGGGATCTGACTGACTGGCTGGAGACAGAGTTGGAGGGGGCCTGACTGACTGGAGACAGAGTTGGAGGGGCCGTGGCTGACTGGCTGGAGACAGAGATTGAGGGGGCCTGACTGAGTGGCCCGAGACAGAGATGGAGGGTGCCTGACTGACTGGCTGAATACAGAGTTGGAGGGGGTCTGACTGACTGGCTGGAGACAGAGTTGGATGGACCTGGCTGACTGGCTGAATACAGAGTTGGAGGGTGCCTGACTGACTGGCTGAATACAGAGTTGGAGGGTGCCTGACTGATTGGCTGGATACAGAGTTGGAGGGGATCTGACTGACTGGCTGGAGACAGAGTTGGAGGGGGCCTGACTGACTGGAGACAGAGTTGGAGGGGCCGTGGCTGACTGGCTGGAGACAGAGATTGAGGGGGCCTGACTGAGTGGCCCGAGACAGAGATGGAGGTTGCCTGACTGACTGGCTGAATACAGAGTTGGAGGGGATCTGACTGACTGGCTGGAGACAGAGTTGGATGGACCTAGCTGACTGGCTGAATACAGAGTTGGAGGGTGCCTGACTGACTGGCTGGAGACAGGGTTGGAGGGGGCATGACTGACTTGCTGGAGACAGAGTTGGAAGGGGCCTGTCTGACTGGCTGGAGACAGAATTGGAGGGTGCCTGACTGACTGGCTGGAGACAGAGTTGGAGGGTGCCTGACTGACTGGCTGGAGACAGGGTTGGAGGGGGCCCGACTGACTTGCTGGAGACAGAATTGGAAGGGGCATGACTGACTGGCTGGAGACAGAGTTGGAGGGTGCCTGACTGACTGGCTGGAGAGAGAGTTGGAGGGCGTGTGACTGACTGGCTGGAGACAGGGTTGGAGGGGGGCTGCCTGACTTGCTTGATACAGAGTTGGAAGGGGCCTGACTGACTGGCTGGAGTCAGAGTTGGAGGGGATCTGACTGACTGGCTGGAGACAGAGTTGGAGGGGGCCTGACTGACTGGAGACAGAGTTGGAGGGGCCGTGGCTGACTGGCTGGAGACAGGGATTGAGGGGGCCTGACTGAGTGGCCCGAGACAGAGATGGAGGTTGCCTGACTGACTGGCTGGATACAGAGTTGGAGGGGATCTGACTGACTGGCTGGAGACAGAGTTGGAGGGGGCCTGACTGACTGGGGACAGAGTTGGAGGGGCTGTGGCTGACTGGGCTGGAGACAGAGATTGAGGGGGCCTGACTGAGTGGCCCGAGACAGAGATGAAGGGTGCCTGACTAACTGGCTAAATACAGAATTGGAGGGGGGCTGACTGACTTGCTTGATACAGAGTTGGAAGGGGCCTGATTGACTGGCTGGAGACAGAGTTGGAGAGAACCTGACTGACTGGCTGGAGACAGAGTTGGAGGGTGCCTGGCTGATTGCCTGGGGACAGAGTTGGAGGGTGCCTGACTAACTGGCTGGAGACAGAGTTGGAGGCGGCCTGGCTAACTGGCTGGAGGCAGAGTTGGAGGGGGGCTGACTGACTGGCCCGAGACAGAGTTGGAGGTTGCCTGACTAACTGGCTAAATACAGAATTGGAGGGGGTCTGCCTGACTGGCTGCTGACAGAGTTGGTGGGTGACTGGCTGACTGGCTGGAGACTGAATTGGACGGGCCTGACTGACTGGAGACAGAGTTTTAGGGTGCCTGGCTGATTGCCTGGAGACAGAGTTGGAGAATACGTGACTGACTGACTGGCTGGAGACAGAGGTGGAGGGTGCCTGACTGACTGGCTGAGAAAGAATTGGAGGGGGCCTGGCTGATTGGCTGGAGACATAATTGGAGGGTGCCTGACTGACTGGCTGGAGACAGAGTTGGATGGGCCTGGCTGACTGGCTGGAGACAGAATTATAGGGGGCCTGACTGACTGGTCCGAGACAGAGTTGGAGGGTGCCTGACTGACTGGCTGAATACAGAATTGTAGGGGGCCTGACTGACTGGTCCGAGACAGAGTTGGAGGGTGCCTGACTGACTGGCTGGATGCAGAGTTGGAGGGGATCTGACTGACTGGCTGGAGACAGAGTTGGAGGGGGCCTGACTGACTGGAGACAGAGTTGGAGGGGCTGTGGCTGACTGGCTGGAGACAGAGATTGAGGGGGCCTGACTGAGTAGCCCGAGACAGAGATGGAGGGTGCCTGACTGACTGGATGAATACAGAGTTGGAGGGGGTCTGACTGACTGGCTGGAGACAGTGTTGTAAGGGTCCTGACTGACTGGCTGGAGACAGAGTTGGAGGGTGCCTGGCTGACTGAGTGGATACAGAGTTGGAGGGGGTCTGACTGACTGGCTGGAGACAGACAGAGTTGGAGGGGCCTGACTGACTAGCTGGAGACAGAGTTGGAGGGGGCCCTACTGACTTGCTGGATTCAGAATTGGAAGGGGCCTGACTGACTGGCTGGAGACAGAGTTGGAGGGTGTCTGACTGACTGGCTGGAGACATAGTTGGAGGGTGCCTGCCTGACTGGCTGGAGACAGAGTTAGAGGGGGTCTGACTGACTGGCTGGAGACAGAGTTGGAGGGGGCCTGACTGACTGGAGACAGAGTTGTAGGGGACTGACTGGCTGGCTGTAGACAGAGATGGAGGGGGCCTGACTGACTGGCCGGAGACAGAGTTGGAGGGTTCCTGACTGACTGGCTGGAGAAAGAGTTTGAGGGTGCCTGACTGACTGGCGGGAGACAGAGTTGGAGGGTGCCTGGCTGATTGCCCGGGGGCAGAGTTGGAGGGGGCCTGACTGACTGGAGACAGAGTTGGAGGGTGCCTGACTGACTGGCTGGAGACAGGGTTGGAGAGAGCCTGACTGACTGGCGGGAGACAGAGTTGGAGGGTGCCTGGCTGATTGCCTGGGGGAAGAGTTGGAGGGTGCCTGACTAACTGGCTGGAGACAGGGTTGGAGAGAGCCTGACTGACTGGCTGGAGACAGAGTTGGTGGGTGACTGGCTGACTGGCTGGAGACTGAATTGGCAGGGCCTGACTGATTGGAGACAGCGTTGGAGGGTGCCTGGCTGATTGCCTGGAGACAGAGTTGGAGGGTGCCTGACTGACTGGCTGCAGACAGAGTTTGAGGGGACCTGACTGACTGGCCAGAGACAGAGTTGGAGGGCGCCTGACTGACTTGCTGGATACAGAGTTGGAGGGGGTCTGACTGACAGGATGGAGACAGAGTTGGAGGGGCCTGATTGACTGGCTGGAGACAGAGTTGGAGGGTGCCTGATTGACTGGCTGGAAACAGAGTTGGAGGGTGCCTGACTGACTGGCTGGAGACAGGGTTGGAGGGGGCCCTATTGACTGGCTGGAGACAGAGTTGGAGGGGGCCTGACTGACTGGGGACAGAGTTGGAGGGGCTGTGGCTGACTGGGCTGGAGACAGAGATTGAGGGGGCCTGACTGAGTGGCCCGAGACAGGGATGAAGGGTGCGTGACTGACTGGCTGGATACAGAGTTGGGGGGTGCCTGACTTTCTGGCTGGATACAGAGCTGGAGGGGGTCTGACTGGCTGGAGACAGAGTTGGAGGGTGCCTGACTGACTGGCTGGAGACAGAGTTGGAGGGGGCCAAACTGACTGGATGGATACAGAGTTGGAGGGGGTCTGACTGGCTGGAGACAGAGTTAGAGGGGGCCTGACTGACTGGCTGGATACAGAGTTGGAGGGGGTCTGACTGGCTGGAAACAGATTTGGAGGGTACCTGACTGACTGTCTGGAGACAGAGTTGGAGGGGGCCTGACTGACTGGACGGAGGCAGAGTTGGAGGGTGCCTGACTGACTGGCTGGATACAGAGTTGGAGGGGGTCTGACTGACTGGCTGGAGACAGGATTGGAGGGAGCCCGACTGACTTGCTGGAGACAGGGTTTGAGGGTGCCTGACTGACTGGCTGGAGACAGAGTTGGAAGGGGCCTGATTGATTGGCTGGAGACAGAGTTGGAGAGAACCTGACTGACTGGAGACAGAGTTGGAGGTTGCCTGGCTGATTGCCTGGGGACAGAGTTGGAGGGTGCCTGACTAACTGGCTGGAGACAGAGTTGGAGGCAGCCTGGCTGACTGGCTGGAGGCAGAGTTGGAGGGGGGCTGACTGACTGGCCCGAGACAGAGTTGGAGGTTGCCTGACTAACTGGCTAAATACAGAATTGGAGGGGGTCTGCCTGACTGACTGCTGACAGAGTTGGTGGGTGACTGGCTGACTGGCTGGAGACTGAATTGGACGGGGCCTGACTGACTGGAGACAGAGTTGGAGGGTGCCTGGCTGATTTCCTGGAGACAGAGTTGGAGGATGCCTGACTGACTGACTGGCTGGAGACAGAGTTGGAGGGTGCCTGACTGACTGGCTGAGACAGAATTGGAGGGGGCCTGGCTGATTGGCTGGAGACAGAATTGGAGGGTGCCTGACTGACTGGCTGGAGACAGAGTTGGATGGGCCTGGCTGACTGGCTGGAGACAGAGTTGTAGGGGGCCTGACTGACTGTTCCGAGACAGAGTTGGAGGGTGCCTGACTGACTGGCTGAATATAGAGTTGGAGGGGGTCTGACTGACTGGCTGGAGACAGAGTTGGATGGGCCTGGCTGACTGGCTGAATACAGAGTTGGAGGCGGCCTGGCTGACTGGCTGGAGGCAGAGTTGGAGGGGGTCTGACTGACTGGCTGGAGACAGAGTTGGATGGACCTGGCTGACTGGCTGAATACAGAGTTGGAGGGTGCCTGACTGACTGGCTGAATACAGAGTTGGAGGGTGCCTGACTGATTGGCTGGATACAGAGTTGGAGGGGATCTGACTGACTGGCTGGAGACAGAGTTGGAGGGGGCCTGACTGACTGGAGACAGAGTTGGAGGGGCCGTGGCTGACTGGCTGGAGACAGAGATTGAGGGGGCCTGACTGAGTGGCCCGAGACAGAGATGGAGGGTGCCTGACTGACTGGCTGAATACAGAGTTGGAGGGGGTCTGACTGACTGGCTGGAGACAGAGTTGGATGGACCTGGCTGACTGGCTGAATACAGAGTTGGAGGGTGCCTGACTGATTGGCTGAATACAGAGTTGGAGGGTGCCTGACTGATTGGCTGGATACAGAGTTGGAGGGGATCTGACTGACTGGCTGGAGACAGAGTTGGAGGGGGCCTGACTGACTGGAGACAGAGTTGGAGGGGCCGTGGCTGACTGGCTGGAGACAGAGATTGAGGGGGCCTGACTGAGTGGCCCGAGACAGAGATGGAGGTTGCCTGACTGACTGGCTGGATACAGAGTTGGAGGGGATCTGACTGACTGGCTGGAGACAGAGTTGGAGGGGGCCTGACTGACTGGGGACAGAGTTGGAGGGGCTGTGGCTGACTGGGCTGGAGACAGATTGAGGGGGCCTGACTGAGTGGCCCGAGACAGAGATGAAGGGTGCGTGACTGACTGGCTGGATACAGAGTTGGAGGGTGCCTGACTTTCTTGCTGGATACAGAGTTGGAGGGGGTCTGACTGGCTGGAGACAGAGTTGGAGGGTGCCTGACTGACTGGCTGGAGACAGAGTTGGAGGGGCCAAACTGACTGGATGGATACAGAGTTGGAGGGGGTCTGACTGGCTGGAGACAGAGTTAGAGGGGGCCTGACTGACTGGCTGGATACAGAGTTGGAGGGGGTCTGACTGGCTGGAAACAGATTTGGAGGGTACCTGAATGACTGTCTGGAGACAGATTCGGAGGGGCCCTGACTGACTGGACGGAAGCAGAGTTGGAGGGTGCCTGACTGACTGGCTGGATACAGAGTTGGAGGGGGTCTGACTGACTGGCTGGAGACAGGATTGGAGGGAGCCCGACTGACTTGCTGGAGACAGGGTTTGAGGGTGCCTGACTGACTGGCTGGAGACAGAGATGGAAGGGGCCTGATTGACTGGCTGGAGACAGAGTTGGAGAGAACCTGACTGAATGGCTGGAGACAGAGTTGGAGGGTGCCTGGCTGATTGCCTGGGGACGGAGTTGGAGGGTGCCTGACTAACTGGCTGGAGACAGAGTTGGAGGCGGCCTGGCTGACTGGCTGGAGGCAGAGTTGGAGGGGGACGGACTGACTGGCCCGAGACAGAGTTGGAGGTTGCCCGACTAACTGGCTAAATACAGAATTGGAGGGGGTCTGCCTGACTGGCTGCTGACAGAGTTGGTGGGTGACTGGCTGACTGGCTGGAGACTGAATTGGACGGGCCTGACTGACTGGAGACAGAGTTTGAGGGTGCCTGGCTGATTGCCTGGAGACAGAGTTGGAGAATGCCTGACTGACTGACTGGCTGGAGACAAAGGTGGAGGGTGTCTGACTGACTGGCTGAGACAGAATTGGAGGGGGCCTGGCTGATTGGCTGGAGACAGAATTGGAGGGTGCCTGACTGACTGGCTGGAGACAGAGTTGGATGGGCCTGGCTGACTGGCTGGAGACAGAGTTGTAGGGGGCCTGACTGACTGTTCCGAGACAGAGTTGGAGGGTGCCTGACTGACTGGCTGAATATAGAGTTAGAGGGGGTCTGACTGACTGGCTGGAGACAGAGTTGGATGGGCCTGGCTGACTGGCTGAATACAGAGTTGGAGGCGGCCTGGCTGACTGGCTGGAGGCAGAGTTGGAGGGGGTCTGACTGACTGGCTGGAGACAGAGTTGGATGGACCTGGCTGACTGGCTGAATACAGAGTTGGAGGGTGCCTGACTGACTGGCTGAATACAGAGTTGGAGGGTGCCTGACTGATTGGCTGGATACAGAGTTGGAGGGGATCTGACTGACTGGCTGGAGACAGAGTTGGAGGGGGCCTGACTGACTGGAGACAGAGTTGGAGGGGCCGTGGCTGACTGGCTGGAGACAGAGATTGAGGGGGCCTGACTGAGTGGCCCGAGACAGAGATGGAGGGTGCCTGACTGACTGGCTGAATACAGAGTTGGAGGGGGTCTGACTGACTGGCTGGAGACAGAGTTGGATGGACCTGGCTGACTGGCTGAATACAGAGTTGGAGGGTGCCTGACTGACTGGCTGAATACAGAGTTGGAGGGTGCCTGACTGATTGGCTGGATACAGAGTTGGAGGGGATCTGACTGACTGGCTGGAGACAGAGTTGGAGGGGGCCTGACTGACTGGAGACAGAGTTGGAGGGGCCGTGGCTGACTGGCTGGAGACAGAGATTGAGGGGGCCTGACTGAGTGGCCCGAGACAGAGATGGAGGTTGCCTGACTGACTGGCTGAATACAGAGTTGGAGGGGATCTGACTGACTGGCTGGAGACAGAGTTGGAGGGGGCCTGACTGACTGGGGACAGAGTTGGAGGGGCTGTGGCTGACTGGGCTGGAGACAGATTGAGGGGGCCTGACTGAGTGGCCCGAGACAGAAATGAAGGGTGCGTGACTGACTGGCTGGATACAGAGTTGGAGGGTGCCTGACTTTCTGGCTGGATACAGAGTTGGAGGGGGTCTGACTGGCTGGAGACAGAGTTGGAGGGTGCCTGACTGACTGGCTGGAGACAGAGTTGGAGGGGGCCAAACTGACTGGATGGATACAGAGTTGGAGGGGGTCTGACTGGCTGGAGACAGAGTTAGAGGGGGCCTGACTGACTGGCTGGAGACAGAGTTGGAGGGGGCCTGACTGACTGGACGGAAGCAGAGTTGGAGGGTGCCTGACTGACTGGCTGGATACAGAGTTGGAGGGGGTCTGACTGACTGGCTGGAGACAGGATTGGAGGGAGCCCGACTGACTTGCTGGAGACAGGGTTTGAGGGTGCCTGACTGACTGGCTGGAGACAGAGATGGAAGGGGCCTGATTGACTGGCTGGAGACAGAGTTGGAGAGAACCTGACTGACTGGCTGGAGACAGAGTTGGAGGGTGCCTGGCTGATTGCCTGGGGACGGAGTTGGAGGGTGCCTGACTAACTGGCTGGAGACAGAGTTGGAGGCGGCCTGGCTGACTGGCTGGAGGCAGAGTTGGAGGGGGACTGACTGACTGGCCCGAGACAGAGTTGGAGGTTGCCCGACTAACTGGCTAAATACAGAATTGGAGGGGGTCTGCCTGACTGGCTGCTGACAGAGTTGGTGGGTGACTGTCTGACTGGCTGGAGACTGAATTGGACGGGCCTGACTGACTGGAGACAGAGTTTGAGGGTGCCTGGCTGATTGCCTGGAGACAGAGTTGGAGAATCCCTGACTGACTGACTGGCTGGAGACAGAGGTGGAGGGTGTCTGACTGACTGGCTGAGACAGAATTGGAGGGGGCCTGACTGATTGGGTGGAGACAGAATTGGAGGGTGCCTGACTGACTGGCTGGAGACAGAGTTGGATGGGCCTGGCTGACTGGCTGGAGACAGAATTGTAGGGGGCCTGACTGACTGGTCAGAGACAGAGTTGGAGGGTGCCTGACTGACTGGCTGAATACAGAGTTGGAGGGGGTCTGACTGACTGGCTGGAGACAGAGTTGGATGGGCCTGGCTGACAGGCTGAATACAGAGTTGGAGGGTGCCTGACTGACTGGTTGGATGCAGAGCTGGAGGGGATCTGACTGACTGGCTGGAGACAGAGTTGGAGGGGGCCTGACTGACTAGAGACAGAGTTGGAGGGGCTGTGGCTCACTGGCTGGAGACAGAGATTGAGGGGGCCTGACTGAGTGGCCCGAGACAGAGATGGAGGGTGCCTGACTGACTGGATGAATACAGAGTTGGAGGGGGTCTGACTGACTGGCTGGAGACAGTGTTGTAAGGGTCCTGACTGACTGGCTGGAGACAGAGTTGGAGGGTGCTTGGCTGACTGAGTGGATACAGAGTTGGAGGGGGTCTGACTGACTGGCTGGAGACAGACAGAGTTGGAGGGGCCTGACTGGCTAGCTGGAGACAGAGTTGGAGGGTGCCTTACTGACTGCCTGGAGACAGAGTTGGAGGGTGCCTGGCTGGAGACAGGGTTGGAGGGGGCCCTACTGACTTGCTGGATTCAGAATTGGAAGGGGCCTGACTGACTGGCTGGAGACAGAGTTGTAGGGTGTCTGACTGACTGGCTGGAGACATAGTTGGAGGGTGCCTGCCTGACTGGCTGGAGACAGAGTTGGAGGGGGTCTGACTGACTGGCTGGAGACAGAGTTGGAGGGGGCCTGACTGACTGGAGACAGAGTTGTAGGGGACTGACTGGCTGGCTGTAGACAGAGATGGAGGGGGCCTGACTGACTGGCCGGAGACAGAGTTGGAGGGTTCCTGACTGACTGGCTGGAGAAAGAGTTTGAGGGTGCCTGACTGACTGGCGGGAGACAGAGTTGGAGGGTGCCTGGCTGATTGCCTGGGGGCAGAATTGGAGGGGGCCTGACTGACTGGAGACAGAGTTGGAGGGTGCCTGACTGACTGGCTGGAGACAGGGTTGGAGAGAGCCTGACTGACTGGCGGGAGACAGAGTTGGAGGGTGCCTGGCTGATTGCCTGGGGGAAGAGTTGGAGGGTGCCTGACTAACTGGCTGGAGACAGGGTTGGAGAGAGCCTGACTGACTGGCTGGAGACAGAGTTGGTGGGTGACTGGCTGACTGGCTGGAGACTGAATTGGCAGGGCCTGACTGATTGGAGACAGAGTTGGAGGGTGCCTGGCTGATTGCCTGGAGACAGAGTTGGAGGGTGCCTGACTGACTGGCTGCAGACAGAGTTTGAGGGGGCCTGACTGACTGGCCAGAGACAGAGTTGGAGGGCGCCTGACTGACTTGCTGGATACAGAGTTGGAGGGGGTCTGACTGACAGGATGGAGACAGAGTTGGAGGGGCCTGATTGACTGGCTGGAGACAGAGTTGGAGGGTGCCTGAATGACTGGCTGGAAACAGAGTTGGAGGGTGCCTGACTGACTGGCTGGAGACAGGGTTGGAGGGGGCCCTATTGACTTGGTGGAGACAGAATTGGAATGGGCCTGACTGACTGACTGGAGACAGAGTTGGAGGGTGCCTGGCTGACTGGCTGGATACAGAGTTGGAGGGTGCCTGGCTGACTGGCTGGATACAGAGTTGGAGGGGTACTGACTGACTGGCTGGAGACAGAGCTGGAGGGGGCCCTACTGACTTGCTGGAGACAGAATTGGAAGTGGCCTGACTGACTGACTGGAGACAGAGTTTGAGGGTGCCTGACTGACTTGCTGGATACAGAGTTGGAGGGGGTCTGACTGACTGGCTGGAGACAGACAGAGTTGGAGGGGGTCTGACTGACTGGCTGGAGACAGAGTTGGAGGGTGCCTGACTGACTGGCTGGAGACAGAGTTGGAGGGTGCCTGACTGACTGGCTGGAGACAGGGTTGGAGGGGCCCCTACTGACTTGCTGGAGACAGACAGAGTTGGAGGGGGTCTGACTGACTGACTGGAGACAGAGTTGGAGGGTGCCTGACTGACTGACTGGAGACAGAGTTTGAGGGTTCTTGACTGACTGGCTGGATACAGAGTTGGAGGGGGTCTGACTGACTGGCTGGAGACAGACAGAGTTGGAGGGGGTCTGACTGACTGGCTGGAGACAGAGTTGGAGGGTGCCTGACTGACTGACTGACTGGAGACAGAGTTTGAGGGTGCCTGACTGACTGGCTGGATACAGAGTTGGAGGGGGTCTGACTGACAAGCTGGAGACAGACAGAGTTGGAGGGGGTCTGACTGACTGGCTGGAGACAGACAGAGTGGGAGGGGGTCTGACTGACTGGCTGGAGGCAGAGTTTGAGGGTGCCTGACTTACTGGCTGGATACAGAGTTGGAGGGGGTCTGACTGACTGGCTGGAGACAGACAGAGTTGGAGGGGGTCTGACTGACTGGCTGGAGACAGAGTTGGAGGGTGCCTGACTGACTGGCTAGAGACAGAGTTGGAGGGTGCCTGGCTGACTGGCTGGATACAGAGTTGGAGGGGTTCTGACTGACTGGCTGGAGACAGACAGAGTTGGATGGGGTCTGACTGACTGGCTGGAGACAGAGCTGGAGGGGGCCCTACTGACTTGCTGGAGACATAATTGGAAGGGGCCTGACTGACTGACTGGAGACAGAGTTTGAGGGTGCCTGACTGACTGGCTGGAGACAGATTTGGAGGGTGCCTGACTGACTGGCTGGAGACAGGGTTGGAGTGGGCCCTACTGACTTGCTGGAGACAGAATTGGAAGGGGCCTGACTGACTGGCTGGAGACAGAATTGGAAGGGGCCTGACTGGAGACAGAGTTTGAGGGTGCCTGACTGACTGGCTGGATACAGAGTTGGAGGGGGTCTGACTGACAAGCTGGAGACAGACAGAGTTGGAGGGGGTCTGACTGACTGGCTGGAGACAGACAGAGTGGGAGGGGGTCTGACTGACTGGCTGGAGGCAGAGTTTGAGGGTGCCTGACTTACTGGCTGGATACAGAGTTGGAGGGGGTCTGACTGACTGGCTGGAGACAGACAGAGTTGGAGGGGGTCTGACTGACTGGCTGGAGACAGAGTTGGAGGGTGCCTGACTGACTGGCTAGAGGCAGAGTTGGAGGGTGCATGTCTGACTGGCTGGATACAGAGTTGGAGGGGTTCTGACTGACTGGCTGGAGACAGACAGAGTTGGATGGGGTCTGACTGACTGGCTGGAGACAGAGCTGGAGGGGGCCCTACTGACTTGCTGAAGACAGAATTGGAAGGGGCCTGACTGACTGACTGGAGACAGAGTTGGAGGGTGTCTGACTGACTGGCTGGAGACATAGTTGGAGGGTGCCTGCCTGACTGGCTGGAGACAGAGTTGGAGGGTGCCTGACTGACTGGCTGGAGACAGAGTTGGAGGGGGCCTGACTAACTGGAGACAGAGTTTTAGGGGGGCTGACTGACTGGCTGTAGACAGAGTTGGAGGGGACCTGACTAACTGGCCGAAGACAGAGTTGGAGGGGGCCTGACTGACTGGCTGGAGAAAGAGTTTGAGGGTGCCTGACTGACTGGCTGGAGACAGTATTGGAGGGCGTCCAACTGACTTGCTGGAGACAGGGTTTGAGGGTGCCTGACTGACTGGCTGGAAACAGAGTTGGAGGATGCCTGACTCACTGGCTGGAGACAGAGTTGGAGGGGGCCTGACTGACTGGAGACAGAGTTGTAGGGGGCTGACTGGCTGGCTGTAGACAGAGTTGGAAGGGGCCTGACTGACTGGCTGGAGACAGAGTTGGAGGGTTCCTGACTGACTGGCTGGAGAAAGAGTTTGAGGGTGCCTGACTGACTGGCTGGAGACTGGATTGGAGGGAGCCCGACTGACTTGCTGGAGACAGGGTTTGAGGGTGCCTGACTGACTGGCTGGAGACAGAGTTAGGGGGTGCCTGGCTGAGTGGCTGGAGACTGAATTGGAGGGAGCCTGGCTGATTGGCTGGAGACAGAGTTGGAGGGTGCCTGACTGACTGGCTGGAGACAGAGTTGGAGCGGGCCCTATTGACTTGCTGGAGACAGAATTGGAATGGGCCTGACTGACTGACTGGAGACAGAGTTGGAGGGTGCCTGGCTGACTGGCTGGATACAGAGTTGGAGGGTGCCTGGCTGACTGGCTGGATACAGAGTTGGAGGGGGCCCTACTGACTTGCTGGAGACAGAATTGGAAGGGGCCTGACTGACTGACTGGAGACAGAGTTTGAGGGTGCCTGACAGACTGGCTGGATACAGAGTTGGAGGAGGTCTGACTGACTGGCTGGAGACAGACAGAGTTGGAGGGGGTCTGACTGACTGGCTGGAGACAGAGTTGGAGGGTGCCTGACTGACTGGCTGGAGACAGTGTTGGAGGGTGCCTGACTGACTGGCTGGAGACAGGGTTGGAGGGGCCCCTACTGACTTGCTGGAGACAGACAGAGTTGGAGGGGGTCTGACTGACTGGCTGGAGAAAGAGTTGCAGGGTGCCTGACTGACTGACTGGAGACAGAGTTTGAGGGTTCTTGACTGACTGGCTGGATACAGAGTTGGAGGGGGTCTGACTGACTGGCTGGAGACAGACAGAGTTGGAGGGGGTCTGACTGACTGGCTGGAGACAGAGTTGGAGGGTGCCTGACTGACTGGCTGGAGACAGAGTTGGAGGGTGCCTGACTGACTGGCTGGAGACAGGGTTGGAGGGGCCCCTACTGACTTGCTGGAGACAGACAGAGTTGGAGGGGGTCTGACTGACTGACTGGAGACAGAGTTGGAGGGTGCCTGACTGACTGACTGGAGACAGAGTTTGAGGGTTCTTGACTGACTGGCTGGATACAGAGTTGGAGGGGGTCTGACTGACTGGCTGGAGACAGACAGAGTTGGAGGGGGTCTGACTGACTGGCTGGAGACAGAGTTGGAGGGTGCCTGACTGACTGACTGACTGGAGACAGAGTTTGAGGGTGCCTGACTGACTGGCTGGATACAGAGTTGGAGGGGGTCTGACTGACAAGCTGGAGACAGACAGAGTTGGAGGGGGTCTGACTGACTGGCTGGAGACAGACAGAGTGGGAGGGGGTCTGACTGACTGGCTGGAGGCAGAGTTTGAGGGTGCCTGACTTACTGGCTGGATACAGAGTTGGAGGGGGTCTGACTGACTGGCTGGAGACAGACAGAGTTGGAGGGGGTCTGACTGACTGGCTGGAGACAGAGTTGGAGGGTGCCTGACTGACTGGCTAGAGACAGAGTTGGAGGGTGCCTGGCTGACTGGCTGGATACAGAGTTGGAGGGGTTCTGACTGACTGGCTGGAGACAGACAGAGTTGGATGGGGTCTGACTGACTGGCTGGAGACAGAGCTGGAGGGGGCCCTACTGACTTGCTGGAGACATAATTGGAAGGGGCCTGACTGACTGACTGGAGACAGAGTTTGAGGGTGCCTGACTGACTGGCTGGAGACAGATTTGGAGGGTGCCTGACTGACTGGCTGGAGACAGGGTTGGAGTGGGCCCTACTGACTTGCTGGAGACAGAATTGGAAGGGGCCTGACTGACTGGCTGGAGACAGAATTGGAAGGGGCCTGACTGGAGACAGAGTTTGAGGGTGCCTGACTGACTGGCTGGATACAGAGTTGGAGGGGGTCTGACTGACAAGCTGGAGACAGACAGAGTTGGAGGGGGTCTGACTGACTGGCTGGAGACAGACAGAGTGGGAGGGGGTCTGACTGACTGGCTGGAGGCAGAGTTTGAGGGTGCCTGACTTACTGGCTGGATACAGAGTTGGAGGGGGTCTGACTGACTGGCTGGAGACAGACAGAGTTGGAGGGGGTCTGACTGACTGGCTGGAGACAGAGTTGGAGGGTGCCTGACTGACTGGCTAGAGGCAGAGTTGGAGGGTGCATGTCTGACTGGCTGGATACAGAGTTGGAGGGGTTCTGACTGACTGGCTGGAGACAGACAGAGTTGGATGGGGTCTGACTGACTGGCTGGAGACAGAGCTGGAGGGGGCCCTACTGACTTGCTGAAGACAGAATTGGAAGGGGCCTGACTGACTGACTGGAGACAGAGTTGGAGGGTGTCTGACTGACTGGCTGGAGACATAGTTGGAGGGTGCCTGCCTGACTGGCTGGAGACAGAGTTGGAGGGTGCCTGACTGACTGGCTGGAGACAGAGTTGGAGGGGGCCTGACTAACTGGAGACAGAGTTTTAGGGGGGCTGACTGACTGGCTGTAGACAGAGTTGGAGGGGACCTGACTAACTGGCCGAAGACAGAGTTGGAGGGGGCCTGACTGACTGGCTGGAGAAAGAGTTTGAGGGTGCCTGACTGACTGGCTGGAGACAGTATTGGAGGGCATCCAACTGACTTGCTGGAGACAGGGTTTGAGGGTGCCTGACTGACTGGCTGGAAACAGAGTTGGAGGATGCCTGACTCACTGGCTGGAGACAGAGTTGGAGGGGGCCTGACTGACTGGAGACAGAGTTGTAGGGGTCTGACTGACTGGCTGGAGACAGAGCTGGAGGGGGCCCTACTGACTTGCTGAAGACAGAATTGGAAGGGGCCTGACTGACTGACTGGAGACAGAGTTGGAGGGTGTCTGACTGACTGGCTGGAGACATAGTTGGAGGGTGCCTGCCTGACTGGCTGGAGACAGAGTTGGAGGGTGCCTGACTGACTGGCTGGAGACAGAGTTGGAGGGGGCCTGACTAACTGGAGACAGAGTTTTAGGGGGGCTGACTGACTGGCTGTAGACAGAGTTGGAGGGGACCTGACTAACTGGCCGAAGACAGAGTTGGAGGGGGCCTGACTGACTGGCTGGAGAAAGAGTTTGAGGGTGCCTGACTGACTGGCTGGAGACAGTATTGGAGGGCGTCCAACTGACTTGCTGGAGACAGGGTTTGAGGGTGCCTGACTGACTGGCTGGAAACAGAGTTGGAGGATGCCTGACTCACTGGCTGGAGACAGAGTTGGAGGGGGCCTGACTGACTGGAGACAGAGTTGTAGGGGGCTGACTGGCTGGCTGTAGACAGAGTTGGAAGGGGCCTGACTGACTGGCTGGAGACAGAGTTGGAGGGTTCCTGACTGACTGGCTGGAGAAAGAGTTTGAGGGTGCCTGACTGACTGGCTGGAGACTGGATTGGAGGGAGCCCGACTGACTTGCTGGAGACAGGGTTTGAGGGTGCCTGACTGACTGGCTGGAGACAGAGTTGGAGGGTGCCTGACTGACTGGCTGGAGACAGAGTTGGAGGGTGCCTGAATGACTGGCTGGAAACAGAGTTGGAGGGTGCCTGACTGACTGGCTGGAGACAGGGTTGGAGGGGGCCCTATTGACTTGCTGGAGACAGAATTGGAATGGGCCTGACTGACTGACTGGAGACAGAGTTGGAGGGTGCCTGGCTGACTGGCTGGATACAGAGTTGGAGGGTGCCTGGCTGACTGGCTGGATACAGAGTTGGAGGGGTACTGACTGACTGGCTGGAGACAGAGCTGGAGGGGGCCCTACTGACTTGCTGGAGACAGAATTGGAAGTGGCCTGACTGACTGACTGGAGACAGAGTTTGAGGGTGCCTGACTGACTTGCTGGATACAGAGTTGGAGGGGGTCTGACTGACTGGCTGGAGACAGACAGAGTTGGAGGGGGTCTGACTGACTGGCTGGAGACAGAGTTGGAGGGTGCCTGACTGACTGGCTGGAGACAGAGTTGGAGGGTGCCTGACTGACTGGCTGGAGACAGGGTTGGAGGGGCCCCTACTGACTTGCTGGAGACAGACAGAGTTGGAGGGGGTCTGACTGACTGACTGGAGACAGAGTTGGAGGGTGCCTGACTGACTGACTGGAGACAGAGTTTGAGGGTTCTTGACTGACTGGCTGGATACAGAGTTGGAGGGGGTCTGACTGACTGGCTGGAGACAGACAGAGTTGGAGGGGGTCTGACTGACTGGCTGGAGACAGAGTTGGAGGGTGCCTGACTGACTGACTGACTGGAGACAGAGTTTGAGGGTGCCTGACTGACTGGCTGGATACAGAGTTGGAGGGGGTCTGACTGACAAGCTGGAGACAGACAGAGTTGGAGGGGGTCTGACTGACTGGCTGGAGACAGACAGAGTGGGAGGGGGTCTGACTGACTGGCTGGAGGCAGAGTTTGAGGGTGCCTGACTTACTGGCTGGATACAGAGTTGGAGGGGGTCTGACTGACTGGCTGGAGACAGACAGAGTTGGAGGGGGTCTGACTGACTGGCTGGAGACAGAGTTGGAGGGTGCCTGACTGACTGGCTAGAGACAGAGTTGGAGGGTGCCTGGCTGACTGGCTGGATACAGAGTTGGAGGGGTTCTGACTGACTGGCTGGAGACAGACAGAGTTGGATGGGGTCTGACTGACTGGCTGGAGACAGAGCTGGAGGGGGCCCTACTGACTTGCTGGAGACATAATTGGAAGGGGCCTGACTGACTGACTGGAGACAGAGTTTGAGGGTGCCTGACTGACTGGCTGGAGACAGATTTGGAGGGTGCCTGACTGACTGGCTGGAGACAGGGTTGGAGTGGGCCCTACTGACTTGCTGGAGACAGAATTGGAAGGGGCCTGACTGACTGGCTGGAGACAGAATTGGAAGGGGCCTGACTGGAGACAGAGTTTGAGGGTGCCTGACTGACTGGCTGGATACAGAGTTGGAGGGGGTCTGACTGACAAGCTGGAGACAGACAGAGTTGGAGGGGGTCTGACTGACTGGCTGGAGACAGACAGAGTGGGAGGGGGTCTGACTGACTGGCTGGAGGCAGAGTTTGAGGGTGCCTGACTTACTGGCTGGATACAGAGTTGGAGGGGGTCTGACTGACTGGCTGGAGACAGACAGAGTTGGAGGGGGTCTGACTGACTGGCTGGAGACAGAGTTGGAGGGTGCCTGACTGACTGGCTAGAGGCAGAGTTGGAGGGTGCATGTCTGACTGGCTGGATACAGAGTTGGAGGGGTTCTGACTGACTGGCTGGAGACAGACAGAGTTGGATGGGGTCTGACTGACTGGCTGGAGACAGAGCTGGAGGGGGCCCTGCTGACTTGCTGAAGACAGAATTGGAAGGGGCCTGACTGACTGACTGGAGACAGAGTTGGAGGGTGTCTGACTGACTGGCTGGAGACATAGTTGGAGGGTGCCTGCCTGACTGGCTGGAGACAGAGTTGGAGGGTGCCTGACTGACTGGCTGGAGACAGAGTTGGAGGGGGCCTGACTAACTGGAGACAGAGTTTTAGGGGGGCTGACTGACTGGCTGTAGACAGAGTTGGAGGGGACCTGACTAACTGGCCGAAGACAGAGTTGGAGGGGGCCTGACTGACTGGCTGGAGAAAGAGTTTGAGGGTGCCTGACTGACTGGCTGGAGACAGTATTGGAGGGCGTCCAACTGACTTGCTGGAGACAGGGTTTGAGGGTGCCTGACTGACTGGCTGGAAACAGAGTTGGAGGATGCCTGACTCACTGGCTGGAGACAGAGTTGGAGGGGGCCTGACTGACTGGAGACAGAGTTGTAGGGGGCTGACTGGCTGGCTGTAGACAGAGTTGGAAGGGGCCTGACTGACTGGCTGGAGACAGAGTTGGAGGGTTCCTGACTGACTGGCTGGAGAAAGAGTTTGAGGGTGCCTGACTGACTGGCTGGAGACTGGATTGGAGGGAGCCCGACTGACTTGCTGGAGACAGGGTTTGAGGGTGCCTGACTGACTGGCTGGAGACAGAGTTAGGGGGTGCCTGGCTGAGTGGCTGGAGACTGAATTGGAGGGAGCCTGGCTGATTGGCTGGAGACAGAGTTGGAGGGTGCCTGACTGACTGGCTGGAGACAGAGTTGGAGCGGGCCCTATTGACTTGCTGGAGACAGAATTGGAATGGGCCTGACTGACTGACTGGAGACAGAGTTGGAGGGTGCCTGGCTGACTGGCTGGATACAGAGTTGGAGGGTGCCTGGCTGACTGGCTGGATACAGAGTTGGAGGGGTTCTGACTGACTGGCTGGAGACAGAGCTGGAGGGGGCCCTACTGACTTGCTGGAGACAGAATTGGAAGGGGCCTGACTGACTGACTGGAGACAGAGTTTGAGGGTGCCTGACAGACTGGCTGGATACAGAGTTGGAGGAGGTCTGACTGACTGGCTGGAGACAGACAGAGTTGGAGGGGGTCTGACTGACTGGCTGGAGACAGAGTTGGAGGGTGCCTGACTGACTGGCTGGAGACAGGGTTGGAGGGTGCCTGACTGACTGGCTGGAGACAGGGTTGGAGGGGCCCCTACTGACTTGCTGGAGACAGACAGAGTTGGAGGGGGTCTGACTGACTGGCTGGAGACAGAGTTGCAGGGTGCCTGACTGACTGACTGGAGACAGAGTTTGAGGGTTCTTGACTGACTGGCTGGATACAGAGTTGGAGGGGGTCTGACTGACTGGCTGGAGACAGACAGAGTTGGAGGGGGTCTGACTGACTGGCTGGAGACAGAGTTGGAGGGTGCCTGACTGACTGGCTGGAGACAGAGTTGGAGGGTGCCTGACTGACTGGCTGGAGACAGGGTTGGAGGGGCCCCTACTGACTTGCTGGAGACAGACAGAGTTGGAGGGGGTCTGACTGACTGACTGGAGACAGAGTTGGAGGGTGCCTGACTGACTGACTGGAGACAGAGTTTGAGGGTTCTTGACTGACTGGCTGGATACAGAGTTGGAGGGGGTCTGACTGACTGGCTGGAGACAGACAGAGTTGGAGGGGGTCTGACTGACTGGCTGGAGACAGAGTTGGAGGGTGCCTGACTGACTGACTGACTGGAGACAGAGTTTGAGGGTGCCTGACTGACTGGCTGGATACAGAGTTGGAGGGGGTCTGACTGACAAGCTGGAGACAGACAGAGTTGGAGGGGGTCTGACTGACTGGCTGGAGACAGACAGAGTGGGAGGGTGTCTGACTGACTGGCTGGAGGCAGAGTTTGAGGGTGCCTGACTTACTGGCTGGATACAGAGTTGGAGGGGGTCTGACTGACTGGCTGGAGACAGACAGAGTTGGAGGGGGTCTGACTGACTGGCTGGAGACAGAGTTGGAGGGTGCCTGACTGACTGGCTAGAGACAGAGTTGGAGGGTGCCTGGCTGACTGGCTGGATACAGAGTTGGAGGGGTTCTGACTGACTGGCTGGAGACAGACAGAGTTGGATGGGGTCTGACTGACTGGCTGGAGACAGAGCTGGAGGGGGCCCTACTGACTTGCTGGAGACATAATTGGAAGGGGCCTGACTGACTGACTGGAGACAGAGTTTGAGGGTGCCTGACTGACTGGCTGGAGACAGATTTGGAGGGTGCCTGACTGACTGGCTGGAGACAGGGTTGGAGTGGGCCCTACTGACTTGCTGGAGACAGAATTGGAAGGGGCCTGACTGACTGGCTGGAGACAGAATTGGAAGGGGCCTGACTGGAGACAGAGTTTGAGGGTGCCTGACTGACTGGCTGGATACAGAGTTGGAGGGGGTCTGACTGACAAGCTGGAGACAGACAGAGTTGGAGGGGGTCTGACTGACTGGCTGGAGACAGACAGAGTGGGAGGGGGTCTGACTGACTGGCTGGAGGCAGAGTTTGAGGGTGCCTGATTTACTGGCTGGATACAGAGTTGGAGGGGGTCTGACTGACTGGCTGGAGACAGACAGAGTTGGAGGGGGTCTGACTGACTGGCTGGAGACAGAGTTGGAGGGTGCCTGACTGACTGGCTAGAGGCAGAGTTGGAGGGTGCATGTCTGACTGGCTGGATACAGAGTTGGAGGGGTTCTGACTGACTGGCTGGAGACAGACAGAGTTGGATGGGGTCTGACTGACTGGCTGGAGACAGAGCTGGAGGGGGCCCTACTGACTTGCTGAAGACAGAATTGGAAGGGGCCTGACTGACTGACTGGAGACAGAGTTGGAGGGTGTCTGACTGACTGGCTGGAGACATAGTTGGAGGGTGCCTGCCTGACTGGCTGGAGACAGAGTTGGAGGGTGCCTGACTGACTGGCTGGAGACAGAGTTGGAGGGGGCCTGACTAACTGGAGACAGAGTTTTAGGGGGGCTGACTGACTGGCTGTAGACAGAGTTGGAGGGGACCTGACTAACTGGCCGAAGACAGAGTTGGAGGGGGCCTGACTGACTGGCTGGAGAAAGAGTTTGAGGGTGCCTGACTGACTGGCTGGAGACAGTATTGGAGGGCGTCCAACTGACTTGCTGGAGACAGGGTTTGAGGGTGCCTGACTGACTGGCTGGAAACAGAGTTGGAGGATGCCTGACTCACTGGCTGGAGACAGAGTTGGAGGGGGCCTGACTGACTGGAGACAGAGTTGTAGGGGGCTGACTGGCTGGCTGTAGACAGAGTTGGAAGGGGCCTGACTGACTGGCCGGAGACAGAGTTGGAGGGTTCCTGACTGACTGGCTGGAGAAAGAGTTTGAGGGTGCCTGACTGACTGGCTGGAGACAGGATTGGAGGGAGCCCGACTGACTTGCTGGAGACAGGGTTTGAGGGTGCCTGACTGACTGGCTGGAGACAGAGTTAGGGGGTGCCTGGCTGAGTGGCTGGAGACTGAATTGGAGGGAGCCTGGCTGATTGGCTGGAGACAGAGTTGGAGGGTGCCTGACTGACTGGCTGGAGACAGAGTTGGACAAGCCTGGCTCACTGGCTGGAGACAGAGTTGTAGGGGGCCTGACTGACTGGCCCGAGACAGAGTTGGAGGGTGCCTGACTGACTGGCTGGATACAGAGTTGGAGGGGGTCTGAATGACTGGCTGGAGACAGTATTGGAAGTAGCCCGACTGACTTGCTGGAGACAGGGTATGAGGATGCCTAACTGACTGGCTGGAGACAGAGTTGGAAGGGGCCTGATTGACTGGCTGGAGACAGAGTTGGAGGGAGCCTGGCTGACTGGCTGGATACTGAATTGGAGGGGCCCTGACTGACTGGAGACAGAGTTGGAGGGTGCCTGACTGACTGGATGGAGACAGAGTTGGAGAGAGCCTGACTGACTGGCTGGAGACAGAGTTGGAGGGTGCCTGGCTGATTGCCTGAAGACAGAGTTGGTGGGTGACTGGCTGACTGGCTGGAGACTGAATTGGACAGGGCCTAACCGACTGGAGACAGAGTTGGAGGGTGCTTGGCTGATTGCCTGGAGACAGAGTTGGAGGGGGCCTGACTGACTGGTCCGAGACAGAGTTGGAGGGTGCCTGACTAACTGGCTAGAGACAGAGTTGGAGGCGGCCTGGCTGACTGGCTGGAGACAGAGTTGGAGGGGGGGCTAAGTGACTGGCCTGAGACAGAGTTGGAGGTTGCCTGACTAACTGGCTAAATACAGAATTGGACGGTGTCTGACTGACTGGCTGGAGACAGAGTTGGTGGGTGACTGGCTGACTGGCTGGAGACTGAATTGGACAGGGCCTGACCGACTGGAGACAGAGTTGGAGGGTGCTTGGCTGATTGCCTGGAGACAGAGTTGGAGGGGGCCTGACTGACTGGTCCGAGACAGAGTTGGAGGGTGCCTGACTGACTGGCTGGATCCAGAGTTGGCGGGGTCTGACTGACTGGCTGGAGATGGATTGGAGGGAGCCTGACTGACTGGCTGGAGACAGGGTTTGAGGGTGCCTGACTGACTGGCTGGAGACAGATTTGGAAGGGGCCCGATTGACTGGCTGGAGACAGAGTTGGAGGGTGCCTGGCTGACTGGCTGAAGACTGAATTGGAGGGGGCCTGACTGACTTGAGACAGAGTTGGAGGGTGTCTGACTGACTGGATGGAGACAGAGTTGGAGAGAGCCTGACTGACTGGCTGGTGACAGAGTTGGAGGTTGCCTGGCTGATTGCCTGGGGACAGAGTTGGAGGGTGCCTGACTAACTGGCTGGAGACAGAGTTGGAGGCGGCCTGGCTGATTGGCTGGAGGCAGAGTTGGAGGAGGGCTGACTGACTGGCCCGAGACAGAGTTGGAGGTTGCCTGACTAACTGGCTAAATACAGAATTGGAGGGGGTTTGACTGAATGGCTGGAGACAGAGTTAGTGGGTGACTGGCTGACTGGCTGGAGACTGAATTGAACGGGGCCTGACTGACTGGAGACAGAGTTCGAGGGTGCCTGACTGACTGGCTGCAGACAGCGTTTGAGGGGGCCTGACTGACTGGCCAGAGACAGAGTTGGAGGTTGCCTGACTAACTGGCTAAATACAGAATTGGACGGTGTCTGACTGACTTGCTGGAGACAGAGTTGGTGGGTGACTGGCTGACTGGCTGGAGACTGAATTGGACAGGGCCTGACCGACTGGAGACAGAGTTGGAGGGTGCTTGGCTGATTGCCTGGAGACAGAGTTGGAGGGGGCCTGACTGACTGGTCCGAGACAGAGTTGGAGGGTGCCTGACTGACTGGCTGGATCCAGAGTTGGCGGGGTATGACTGGCTGGAGACGGATTGGAGGGAGCCTGCCTGAATGGCTGGAGACAGGGTTTGAGGGTGCCTGACTGACTGGCTGGAGACAGATTTGGAAGGGGCCCGATTGACTGGCTGGAGACAGAGTTGGAGGGTGCCTGGCTGACTGGCTGAAGACTGAATTGGAGGGGGCCTGACTGACTTGAGACAGAGTTGGAGGGTGTCTGACTGACTGGATGGAGACAGAGTTGGAGAGAGCCTGACTGACTGGCTGGTGACAGAGTTGGAGGTTGCCTGGCTGATTGCCTGGGGACAGAGTTGGAGGGTGCCTGACTAACTGGCTGGAGACAGAGTTGGAGGCGGCCTGGCTGATTGGCTGGAGGCAGAGTTGGAGGGGACCTGACTAACTGGCCGAAGACAGAGTTGGAGGGGGCCTGACTGACTGGCTGGAGAAAGAGTTTGAGGGTGCCTGACTGACTGGCTGGGGACAGTATTGGAGGGCGTCCAACTGACTTGCTGGAGACAGGGTTTGAGGGTGCCTGACTGACTGGCTGGAAACAGAGTTGGAGGATGCCTGACTCACTGGCTGGAGACAGAGTTGGAGGGGGCCTGACTGACTGGAGACAGAGTTGTAGGGGGCTGACTGGCTGGCTGTAGACAGAGTTGGAAGGGGCCTGACTGACTGGCCGGAGACAGAGTTGGAGGGGGCCTGACTGACTGGCTGGAGAAAGAGTTTGAGGGTGCCTGACTGACTGGCTGGAGACAGTATTGGAGGGCGTCCAACTGACTTGCTGGAGACAGGGTTTGAGGGTGCCTGACTGACTGGCTGGAAACAGAGTTGGAGGATTCCTGACTCACTGGCTGGAGACAGAGTTGGAGGGGGCCTGACTGACTGGAGACAGAGTTGTAGGGGGCTGACTGGCTGGCTGTAGACAGATTTGGAAGGGGCCTGACTGACTGGCCGGAGACAGAGTTGGAGGGTTCCTGACTGACTGGCTGGAGAAAGAGTTTGAGGGTGCCTGACTGACTGGCTGGAGACAGGATTGGAGGGAGCCCGACTGACTTGCTGGAGACAGGGTTTGAGGGTGCCTGACTGACTGGCTGGAGACAGAGTTAGGGGGTGCCTGGCTGAGTGGCTGGAGACTGAATTGGAGGGAGCCTGGCTGATTGGCTGGAGACAGAGTTGGAGGGTGCCTGACTGACTGGCTGGAGACAGAGTTGGACAAGCCTGGCTCACTGGCTGGAGACAGAGTTGTAGGGGGCCTGACTGACTGGCCCGAGACAGAGTTGGAGGGTGCCTGACTGACTGGCTGGATACAGAGTTGGAGGGGGTCTGAATGACTGGCTGGAGACAGTATTGGAAGTAGCCCGACTGACTTGCTGGAGACAGGGTATGAGGATGCCTAACTGACTGGCTGGAGACAGAGTTGGAAGGGGCCTGATTGACTGGCTGGAGACAGAGTTGGAGGGAGCCTGGCTGACTGGCTGGATACTGAATTGGAGGGGCCCTGACTGACTGGAGACAGAGTTGGAGGGTGCCTGACTGACTGGATGGAGACAGAGTTGGAGAGAGCCTGACTGACTGGCTGGAGACAGAGTTGGAGGGTGCCTGGCTGATTGCCTGAAGACAGAGTTGGTGGGTGACTGGCTGACTGGCTGGAGACTGAATTGGACAGGGCCTAACCGACTGGAGACAGAGTTGGAGGGTGCTTGGCTGATTGCCTGGAGACAGAGTTGGAGGGGGCCTGACTGACTGGTCCGAGACAGAGTTGGAGGGTGCCTGACTAACTGGCTAGAGACAGAGTTGGAGGCGGCCTGGCTGACTGGCTGGAGACAGAGTTGGAGGGGGGGCTAAGTGACTGGCCTGAGACAGAGTTGGAGGTTGCCTGACTAACTGGCTAAATACAGAATTGGACGGTGTCTGACTGACTGGCTGGAGACAGAGTTGGTGGGTGACTGGCTGACTGGCTGGAGACTGAATTGAACAGGGCCTGACCGACTGGAGACAGAGTTGGAGGGTGCTTGGCTGATTGCCTGGAGACAGAGTTGGAGTGGGCCTGACTGACTGGTCCGAGACAGAGTTGGAGGGTGCCTGACTGACTGGCTGGATCCAGAGTTGGCGGGGTCTGACTGACTGGCTGGAGATGGATTGGAGGGAGCCTGACTGACTGGCTGGAGACAGGGTTTGAGGGTGCCTGACTGACTGGCTGGAGACAGATTTGGAAGGGGCCCGATTGACTGGCTGGAGACAGAGTTGGAGGGTGCCTGGCTGACTGGCTGAAGACTGAATTGGAGGGGGCCTGACTGACTTGAGACAGAGTTGGAGGGTGTCTGACTGACTGGATGGAGACAGAGTTGGAGAGAGCCTGACTGACTGGCTGGTGACAGAGTTGGAGGTTGCCTGGCTGATTGCCTGGGGACAGAGTTGGAGGGTGCCTGACTAACTGGCTGGAGACAGAGTTGGAGGCGGCCTGGCTGATTGGCTGGAGGCAGAGTTGGAGGAGGGCTGACTGACTGGCCCGAGACAGAGTTGGAGGTTGCCTGACTAACTGGCTAAATACAGAATTGGAGGGGGTTTGACTGAATGGCTGGAGACAGAGTTAGTGGGTGACTGGCTGACTGGCTGGAGACTGAATTGAACGGGGCCTGACTGACTGGAGACAGAGTTCGAGGGTGCCTGACTGACTGGCTGCAGACAGCGTTTGAGGGGGCCTGACTGACTGGCCAGAGACAGAGTTGGAGGTTGCCTGACTAACTGGCTAAATACAGAATTGGACGGTGTCTGACTGACTGGCTGGAGACAGAGTTGGTGGGTGACTGGCTGACTGGCTGGAGACTGAATTGGACAGGGCCTGACCGACTGGAGACAGAGTTGGAGGGTGCTTGGCTGATTGCCTGGAGACAGAGTTGGAGGGGGCCTGACTGACTGGTCCGAGACAGAGTTGGAGGGTGCCTGACTGACTGGCTGGATCCAGAGTTGGCGGGGTATGACTGGCTGGAGACGGATTGGAGGGAGCCTGCCTGAATGGCTGGAGACAGGGTTTGAGGGTGCCTGACTGACTGGCTGGAGACAGATTTGGAAGGGGCCCGATTGACTGGCTGGAGACAGAGTTGGAGGGTGCCTGGCTGACTGGCTGAAGACTGAATTGGAGGGGGCCTGACTGACTTGAGACAGAGTTGGAGGGTGTCTGACTGACTGGATGGAGACAGAGTTGGAGAGAGCCTGACTGACTGGCTGGTGACAGAGTTGGAGGTTGCCTGGCTGATTGCCTGGGGACAGAGTTGGAGGGTGCCTGACTAACTGGCTGGAGACAGAGTTGGAGGCGGCCTGGCTGATTGGCTGGAGGCAGAGTTGGAGGAGGGCTGACTGACTGGCCCGAGACAGAGTTGGAGGTTGCCTGACTAACTGGCTAAATACAGAATTGCAGGGGGTTTGACTGAATGGCTGGAGACAGAGTTAGTGGGTGACTGGCTGACTGGCTGGAGACGGAATTGAACGGGGCCTGACTGACTGGAGACAGAGTTCGAGGGTGCCTGACTGACTGGCTGCAGACAGCGATTGAGGGGGCCTGACTGACTGGCCAGAGACAGAATTGGAGGGTGCCTGACTGACTGCCTGGATACAGAGTTGGAGGGGGTCTGACTGACTGGATAGAGACAGAGTTGGAGGGGCCTGATTGACTGGCTGGAGACAGAGTTGGAGGGTGCCTGACTTACTGGCTGGAGACAGGGTTGGGGGGCGACTGACTTGCTGGAGACAGAATTGGAAGTAGCCTGACTGACTGGCTGGAGACACAGTTTGAGGGTGCCTGACTGAGTGGCTGGAGACAGGGTTGGAGGGGCCTGACTGACTAGCTGGAGACAGAGTTGGAGGGTGCCTGACTGACTGGCTGGGTAGAGAGTTGGAGGGCTCATGATTGACTGGCTGGAGACAGGGTTGGAGGGGGCCTGACTGACTTGTTGGAGACAGAGTTGGAAGGGGCCTGTCTGACTGGCTGGAGACAGAATTGGAGGGTGCCTGACTGACTGGCTGGAGACAGAGTTGGAGGGTGCCTGACTGACTGGCTGGAGACAGGGTTGGAGGGGGCCCGACTGACTTGCTGGAGACAGAATTGGAAGGGGCCTGACTGACTGGCTGGAGACAGAGTTTGAGGGTGCCTGACTGACTGGCTGGAGACAGAGTTGGAGGGTGCCTGACTGACTGGCTGGCGAGAGAGTTGGAGGGCGTGTGACTGACTGGCTGGAGACAGGGTTGGAAGGGGCCTGACTGACTTGCTTGAGACGGAGTTGGAAGGGGCCTGACTGACTGGCTGGAGACAGAGTTTGAGGGTAATTGACTGACTGGCTCGAGACTGAATTGGAGGGGGTCCAACTGACTGGCCGGAGACAGAGTTGGAGAGTGACTGACTGACTGGCTGGAGACAGAGTTGGATGGGCCTGACTGACTGGAGACAGAGTGTGAGGATGCCTGACTGACTAACTGACTGGAGACAGAGTTGGGAGATGCCTGACTGACTAACTGGCTAGAGACAGAGTTGGAGGGTGCCTGACTGACTGGCTGGAGACATAATTAGAGGGGACCTGGCTGATTGGCTGGAGACAGAGTTGGAGGGTGCCTGACTGACTGGCTGGAGACAGAGTTGGATGGGCCTGGCTGACTGGCTGGAGACAGAGTTGTAGGGGGCCTGACTGACTGTTCCGAGACAGAGTTGGAGGGTGCCGGACTGACTGGCTGAATACAGAGTTGGAGGGGGTATGACTGACTGGCTGGAGACAGAGTTGGATGGGCCTGGCTGACAGGCTGAATACAGAGTTGGGGGTCTGACTGACTGGCTGGAGACAGGATTGGAGGGAGCCCGACTGACTGGAGACAGAGTTGGAGGGGCTGTGGCTGACTGGCTGGAGACAGAGATTGAGGGGGCCTGACTAAGTGGCCCGAGACAGAGATGGAGGGTGCCTGACTGACTGGCTGGATGCATAGTTGGAGGGGATCTGACTGACTGGCTGGAGACAGAGTTGGAGGGGGCCTGACTGACTGGAGACAGAGTTGGAGGGGCTGTGGCTGACTGGCTGGAGACAGAGATTGAGGGGGCCTGACTAAGTGGCCCGAGACAGAGATGGAGGGTGCCTGACTGACTGGATGAATACAGAGTTGGAGGGGGTCTGACTGACTGGCTGGAGACAGACAGAGTTGGAGGGGCCTGACTGACTAGCTGGAGACAGAGCTGGAGGGTGCCTTACTCACTGCCTGGAGACAGAGTTGGAGGGTGCCTGGCTGACTGGCTGGAGGCAAGGTTGGAGGGGGCCCTACTGACTTGCTGGATTCAGAATTGGAAGGGGCCTGACTGACTGGCTGGAGACAGAGTTGGAGGGTGTCTGACTGACTGGCTGGAGATATAGTTGGAGGGTGCCTGCCTGACTGGCTGGAGACAGAGTTGGAGCGGGTCTGACTGACTGGCTGGAGACAGAGTTGGAGGGGGCCTGACTGACTGGAGACAGAGTTGTAGGGGACTGACTGGCTGGCTGTAGACAGAGATGGAGGGGGCCTGACTGACTTGCCAGAGACAGAGTTGGAGGGTTCCTGACTGACTGGCTGGAGAAAGAGTTTGAGGGTGCCTGACTGACTGGCTGGAGACAGGATTGGAGGGAGCCCGACTGACTTGCTGGAGACAGGGTTTGAGGGTGCCTGACTGACTGGCGGGAGACAGAGTTGGAGGGTGCCTGGCTGATTGCCTGGGGGCAGAGTTGGAGGGGGCCTGACTGACTGGAGACAGAGTTGGAGGGTGCCTGACTGACTGGCTGGAGACAGGGTTGGAGAGAGCCTGACTGACTGGCGGGAGACAGAGTTGGAGGGTGCCTGGCTGATTGCCTGGGGGAAGAGTTGGAGGGTGCCTGACTAACTGGCTGGAGAAGGAGTTGGAGGGGGCTGGCTGACTGGCTGGAGACAGAGTTGGAGGGGGGCTAACTGACTGGACCGAGACAGAGTTGGAGGGTGCATGACTGACTGGCTGGATACAGAGTTGGAGGGGGTCTGACTGAAAGGCTGGAGACAGAGTTGGTGGGTGACTGGCTGACTGGCTGGAGACTGAATTGGACAGGGCCTGACTGATTGGAGACAGAGTTGGAGGGTGCCTGGCTGATTGCCTGGAGACAGAGTTGGAGGGTGCCTGACTGACTGGCTGCAGACAGAGTTTGAGGGGGCCTGACTGATAGGCCAGAGACAGAGTTGGAGGGCGCCTGACTGACTTGCAGGATACAGAGTTGGAGGGGGTCTGACTGACAGGATGGAGACAGAGTTGGAGGGGCCTGATTGACTGGCTGGAGACAGAGTTGGAGGGTGCCTGAATGACTGGCTGGAAACAGAGTTGGAGGATGCCTGACTGACTGGCTGGAGACAGGGTTGGAGGGGGCCCTATTGACTTGCTAGAGACAGAATTGGAATGGGCCTGACTGACTGACTGGAGACAGAGTTGGAGGGTGCCTGGCTGACTGGCTGGATACAGAGTTGGAGGGTGCCTGGCTGACTGGCTGGATACAGAGTTGGAGGGGTTCTGACTGACTGGCTGGAGACAGAGCTGGAGGGGTCCCTACTGACTTGCTGGAGACAGAATTGGAAGGGGCCTGACTGACTGACTGGAGACAGAGTTTGAGGGTGCCTGACTGACTGGCTGGATACAGAATTGGAGGGGGTCTGACTGACTGGCTGGAGACAGACAGAGTTGGAGGGGGTCTGACTGACTGGCTGGAGACAGAGTTGGAGGGTGCCTGACTGACTGGCTGGAGACAGGGTTGGAGGGGCCCCTACTGACTTGCTGGAGACAGAATTGGAAGGGGCCTGAATGACTGACTGGAGACAGAGTTTGAGGGTGCCTGACTGACTGGCTGGATACAGAGTTGGAGGGGGTCTGACTGACAAGCTGGAGACAGACAGAGTTGGAGGGGGTCTGACTGACTGGCTGGAGACAGACAGAGTGGGAGGGTGTCTGACTGACTGGCTGGAGGCAGAGTGTGAGGGTGCCTGACTTACTGGCTGGATACAGAGTTGGAGGGGGTCTGACTGACTGGCTGGAGACAGAGAGAGTTGGAGGGGGTCTGACTGACTGGCTGGAGACAGAGTTGGAGGGTGCCTGACTGACTGGCTAGAGACAGAGTTGGAGGGTGCCTGGCTGACTGGCTGGATACAGAGTTGGAGGGGTTCTGACTGACTGGCTGGAGACAGACAGAGTTGGATGGGGTCTGACTGACTGGCTGGAGACAGAGCTGGAGGGGGCCCTACTGACTTGCTGGAGACAGAAATGGAAAGGGCCTGACTGACTGACTGGAGACAGAGTTTGAGGGTGCCTGACTGACTGGTGGGAGACAGTGTTGGAGGGTGCCTGACTGACTGGCTGGAGACAGGGTTGGAGGGGGCCCTACTGACTTGCTGGAGACAGAATTGGAGGGTGTCTGACTGACTGGCTGGAGACATAGTTGGAGGGTGCCTGTCTGACTGGCTGGAGACAGAGTTGGAGGGTGCCTGACTGACTGGCTGCAGACAGAGTTGGAGGGGGCCTGACTAACTGGTGACAGAGTTTTAGGGGGGCTGACTGACTGGCTGTAGACAGAGTTGGAGGGGACCTGACTAACTGGCCGGAGACAGAGTTGGAGGGGGCCTGACTGACTGGCTGGAGAAAGAGTTTGAGGGTGCCTGACTGACTGGCTGGAGACAGTATTGGAGGGTGCCTGACTGACTGGCTGCAGACAGAGTTGGAGGGGGCCTGACTAACTGGTGACAGAGTTTTAGGGGGGCTGACTGACTGGCTGTAGACAGAGTTGGAGGGGACCTGACTAACTGACCGGAGACAGAGTTGGAGGGGGCCTGACTGATTGCCTGGGGGAAGAGTTGGAGGGTGCCTGACTAACTGGCTGGAGAAGGAGTTGGAGGGGGCTGGCTGACTGGCTGGAAACAGAGTTGGAGGGTGCCTGACTGACTGGCTGGAGACAGGGTTGGAGGGGGCCCTATTGACTTGCTAGAGACAGAATTGGAATGGGCCTGACTGACTGACTGGAGACAGAGTTGGAGGGTGCCTGGCTGACTGGCTGGATACAGAGTTGGAGGGTGCCTGGCTGACTGGCTGGATACAGAGTTGGAGGGGTTCTGACTGACTGGCTGGAGACAGAGCTGGAGGGGGCCCTACTGACTTGCTGGAGACAGAATTGGAAGGGGCCTGACTGACTGACTGGAGACAGAGTTTGAGGGTGCCTGACTGACTGGCTGGATACAGAATTGGAGGGGGTCTGACTGACTGGCTGGAGACAGACAGAGTTGGAGGGGGTCTGACTGACTGGCTGGAGACAGAGTTGGAGGGTGCCTGACTGACTGGCTGGAGACAGGGTTGGAGGGGCCCCTACTGACTTGCTGGAGACAGAATTGGAAGGGGCCTGAATGACTGACTGGAGACAGAGTTTAAGGGTGCCTGACTGACTGTCTGGATACAGAGTTGGAGGGGGTCTGACTGATAAGCTGGAGACAGACAGAGTTGGAGGGGGTCTGACTGACTGGCTGTAGACAGACAGAGTGGGAGGGGGTCTGACTGACTGGCTGGAGGCAGAGTTTGAGGGTGCCTGACTTACTGGCTGGATACAGAGTTGGAGGGGGTCTGACTGACTGGCTGGAGACAGACAGAGTTGGAGGGGGTCTGACTGACTGGCTGGAGACAGAGTTGGAGGGTGCCTGACTGACTGGCTAGAGACAGAGTTGGAGGGTGCCTGGCTGACTGGCTGGATAAGGAGTTGGAGGGGTTCTGACTGACTGGCTGGAGACAGACAGAGTTCGATGGGGTCTGACTGACTGGCTGGAGACAGAGCTGGAGGGGGCCCTACTGACTTGCTGGAGACAGAATTGGAAGGGGCCTGACTGACTGACTGGAGACAGAGTTTGAGGGTGCCTGACTGACTGGCCGGAGACAGAGTTGGAGGGTGCCTGACTGACTGGCTGGAGACAGGGTTGGAGGGGGCCCTACTGACTTGCTGGAGACAGAATTGGAAGGAGCCTGACTGACTGGCTGGAGACAGAGTTGGAGGGTGTCTGACTGACTGGGTGGAGACATAGTTGGAGGGTGCCTGCCTGACTGGCTGGAGACAGAGTTGGAGGGTGCCTGACTGACTGGCTGCAGACAGAGTTGGAGGGGGCCTGACTAACTGGTGACAGAGTTTTAGGGGGGCTGACTGACTGGCTGTAGACAGAGTTGGAGGGGACCTGACTAACTGGCCGGAGACAGAGTTGGAGGGGGCCTGACTGACTGGCTGGAGAAAGAGTTTGAGGGTGCCTGACTGACTGGCTGGAGACAGTATTGGCGGGCGTCCAACTGACTTGCTGGAGACAGGGTTTGAGGGTGCCTGACTGACTGGCTGGAAACAGAGTTGGAGGGTGCCTGACTCACTGGCTGGAGACAGAGTTGAAGGGGGCCTGACTGACTGGAGACAGAGTTGGAAGGGGCCTGACTGACTGGCCGGAGACAGAGTTGGAGGGTTCCTGACTGACTGGCTGGAGAAAGAGTTTGAGGGTGCCTGACTGACTGGCTGGAGACAGGATTGGAGGGAGCCCGACTGACTTGCTGGAGACAGGGTTTGAGGGTGCCTGACTGACTGGCTGGAGACAGAGTTAGGGGGTGTCTGGCTGAGTGGCTGGAGACTGAATTGGAGGGAGCCTGGCTGATTGGCTGGAGACAGAGTTGGAGGGTGCCTGACTGACTGGCTGGAGACAGAGTTGGACGAGCCTGGCTCACTGGCTGGAGACAGAGTTGTAGGGGGCCTGACTGACTGGCCCGAGACAGAGTTGGAGGGTGCCTGACTGACTGGCTGGATACAGAGTTGGAGGGGGTCTGAATGACTGGCTGGAGACAGTATTGAAAGGAGCCCGACTGACTTGCTGGAGACAGGGTATGAGGATGCCTACCTGACTGGCTGGAGACAGAGTTGGAAGGGGCCTGATTGACTGGCTGGAGACAGAGTTGGAGGGAGCCTGGCTGACTGGCTGGAGACTGAATTGGAGGGGCCCTGACTGACTGGAGACAGAGTTGGAGGGTGCCTGACTGACTAGATGGAGACAGAGTTGGAGAGAGCCTGACTGACTGGCTGGAGACAGAGTTGGAGGGTGCCTGGCTGATTGCCTGGGGACAGAGTTGGAGGGTGCCTGACTAACTGGCTAGAGACAGAGTTGGAGGCGGCCTGGCTGACTGGCTGGAGACAGAGTTGGAGGGGGGGCTAAATGACTGGCCTGAGACAGAGTTGGAGGTTGCCTGACTAACTGGCTAAATACAGAATTGGACGGTGTCTGACTGACTGGCTGGAGACAGAGTTGGTGGGTGACTGGCTGACTGGCCGGAGACTGAATTGGACAGGGCCTGACCGACTGGAGACAGAGTTGGAGGGTGCTTGGCTGATTGCCAGGAGACAGAGTTGGAGGGGGCCTGACTGACTGGTCCGAGACAGAGTTGGAGGGTGCCTGACTGACTGGCTGGATCCAGAGTTGGCGGGGTCTGACTGTTTGGCTGGAGACGGATTGGAGGGAGCCTGACTGACTGGCTGGAGACAGGGTTTGAGGGTGCCTGACTGACTGGCTGGAGACAGAGTTGGAAGGGTCTGACTGACTGGCTGGAGACGGATTGGAGGGAGCCTGATTGACTGGATGGAGACAGAGTTGGAGAGAGCCTGAATGACTGGCTGGTGACAGAGTTGGAGGTTGCCTGGCTGATTGCCTGGGGACAGAGTTGGAGGGTGCCTGACTGACTGGCTGGAGACAGAGTTGGAGGCGGCCTGGCTGATTGGCTGGAGGCAGAGTTGGAGGGGGGCTGACTGACTGGCCCGAGACAGAGTTGGAGGTTGCCTGACTAACTGGCTAAATACAGAATTGGAGGGGGTTTGACAGAATTGCTGGAGACAGAGTTAGTGGGTGACTGGCTGACTGGCTGACTGGCTGGAGACTGAATTGAACGGGGCCTGACTGACTGGAGACAGAGTTGGAGGGTGCCTGGATGATTGCCTGGAGACAGAGTTGGAGGGTGCCTGACTGACTGGCTGCAGACAGTGTTTGAGGGGGCCTGACTGACTGGCCAGAGACAGAGTTGGAGGGTGCCTGACTGACTGCCTGGATACAGAGTTGGAGGGGGTCTGACTAACTGGATAGAGACAGAGTTGGAGGGGCCTGATTGACTGGCTGGAGACAGAGTTGGAGGGTGCTTGACTGACTGGCTGGAGACAGAGTTGGAGGGTGCCTGACTTACTGGCTGGAGACAGGGTTGGGGGGGGGCACTGACTTGCTGGAGACAGAATTGGAAGTGGCCTGACTGACTGGCTGGAGACACAGTTTGAGGGTGCCTGACTGAGTGGCTGGAGACAGGGTTGGAGGGGCCCGACTGACTAGCTGGAGACAGAGTTGGAGGGTGCCTGACTGACTGGCTGGATAGAGAGTTGGAGGGCTCATGACTGACTGGCTGGAGACAGGGTTGGAGGGGGCCTGACTGACTTGTTGGAGACAGAGTTGGAAGGGGCCTGTCTGACTGGCTGGAGACAGAATTGGAGAGTGCCTGACTGACTGGCTGGAGACAGAGTTGGAGGGTGCCTGACTGACTGGCTGGAGACAGGGTTGGAGGGGCCCGACTGACTTGCTGGAGACAGAATTAGAAGGGGCCTGACTGACTGGCTGGAGACAGAGTTTGAGGGTGCCTGACTGACTGGCTGGAGACAGAGTTGGAGGGTGCCTGACTGACTGGCTGGAGAGAGAGTTGGAGGGCGTGTGACTGACTGGCTGGAGACAGGGTTGGAGGGGGCCTGACTGACTGGCTTGAGACAGAGTTGGAAGGGGCCTGACTGACTGGCTGGAGACAGAGTTTGAGGGTAATTGACTGACTGGCTAGAGACAGGGTTGGAGGGGCCCGACTGACTTGCTGGAGACAGAGTTGGAAGGGGCCTGACTGACTGGCTGGAGACAGAATTGGAGGGTGCCTGGCTGACTGGCTGGAGACTGAATTGGAGGGGGTCCAACTGACTGGCCGGAGACAGAGTTGGAGAGTGACTGACTGACTGGCTGGAGACAGAGTTGGATGGGCCTGACTGACTGCTGACAGAGTTGGAGGATGCCTGACTGACTAACTGACTGGAGACAGAGTTGGAGGATGCCTGACTGACTAACTGGCTAGAGACAGAGTTGGAGGGTGCCTGACTGACTGACTGGCTGGAGACAAAATTAGAGGGGACCTGGCTGATTGGCTGGAGACAGAGTTGGAGGGTGCCTGACTGACTGGCTGGAGACAGAGTAGGATGGGCCTGGCTGACTAACTGGCTAGAGACAGAGTTGGAGGGTGCCTGACTGACTGACTGGCTGGAGACAGAATTAGAGGGGACCTGGCTGATTGGCTGGAGACAGAGTTGTAGGGGGCCTGACTGACTGGTCCGACAGAGCTGGAGGGTGCCTGACTGACTGGCTGAATACAGAGTTGGAGGGTGCCTGACTGCCTGGCTGGATACAGAGTTGGAGGGGATCTGACTGACTGGCTGGAGACAGAGTTGGAGGGGGCCTGACTTACTGGGGACAGAGTTGGAGGGGCCGTGGCTGACTGGCTGGAGACAGAGATTGAAGGGGCCTGACTGAGTGGCCCGAGACAGAGATGGAGGGTGCCTGACTGAATGGCTGAATACAGAGTTGGAGGGGGTCTGACTGACTGGCTGGAGACAGAGTTGGAGGGTGCCTGACCGACTGGCTGAATACAGAGTTGGAGGGTGCCTGACAGACTGGCTGGATACAGAGTTGGAGGGGATCTGACTGACTGGCTGGAGACAGAGTTGGAGGGGGCCTGACTGACTGGAGACAGAGTCGGAGGGGCCGTGGCTGACTGGCTGGAGACAGAGATTGAGGGGGCCTGACTGAGTGGCCTGAGGCAGAGATGGAGGTTGCCTGACTGACTGGCTGGATACAGAGTTGGAGGATGCCTGGCTGACTGGCTGGAGACAGAATTGGAGGCGGTCCAACTGACTGGCTGGAGTCAGAGTTTGAGAGTGACTGACTGACTGGCTGGAGACAGAGTTGGATGGGCCTGACTGACTGGAGACAGAGTTGGAGGATGCCTGACTGACTGACTGACTGACTGACTGGAGACAGAGTTGGAGGATGCCTGACTGATTGACTGGCTGGAGACAGAGTTAGAGGGTGCCTGGCTGACTGGCTGGATACAGAGTTGGAGGGGTTCTGACTGACTGGCTGGAGACAGACAGAGTTGGAGGGGGTCTGACTGACTGGCTGGAGACAGAGCTGGAGTGGGCCCTACTGACTTGCTGGAGACAGAATTGGAAGGGGCCTGAGGGTGCCTGACTGACTGGCTGGAGACAGAGTTGGAAGGGGCCCGATTGACTGGATGGAGACAGAGTTGGAGAGAGCCTGACTGACTGGCTGGTGACAGAGTTGGAGGTTGCCTGGCTGATTGCCTGGGGACAGAGTTGGAGGGTGCCTGACTAACTGGCTGGAGACAGAGTTGGAGGCGGCCTGGTTGATTGGCTGGAGGCAGAGTTGGAGGAGGGCTGACTGACTGGCCCGAGACAGAGTTGGAGGGTGCTTGACTGACTGGCTGGAGACAGAGTTGGAGGGTGCCTGACTTACTGGCTGGAGACAGGGTTGGGGGGGCGACTGACTTGCTGGAGACAGAATTGGAAGTGGCCTGACTGACTGGCTGGAGACACAGTTTGAGGGTGCCTGACTCAGTGGCTGGAGACAGGGTTGGAGGGTCCCGACTGACTAGCTGGAGACAGAGTTGGAGGGTGCCTGACTGACTGGCTGGATAGAGAGTTGGAGGGCTCATGACTGACTGGCTGGAGACAGGGTTGGAGGGGGCCTGACTGACTTGTTGGAGACAGAGTTGGAAGGGGCCTGTCTGACTGGCTGGAGACAGAATTGGAGAGTGCCTGACTGACTGGCTGGAGACAGAGTTGGAGGGTGCCTGACTGACTGGCTGGAGACAGGGTTGGAGGGGGCCCGACTGACTTGCTGGAGACAGAATTGGAAGGGGCCTGACTGACTGGCTGGAGACAGAGTTTGAGGGTGCCTGACTGACTGGCTGGAGACAGAGTTGGAGGGTGCATGACTGACTGGCTGGAGATAGAGTTGGAGGGCGTGTGACTGACTGGCTGGAGACAGGGTTGGAGGGGGCCTTACTGACTTGCTGGAGACAGAATTGGAAGGGGCCTGAGGGTGCCTGACTGACTGGCTGGAGACAGAGTTGGAAGGGGCCCGATTGACTGGATGGAGACAGAGTTGGAGAGAGCCTGACTGACTGGCTGGTGACAGAGTTGGAGGTTGCCTGGCTGATTGCCTGGGGACAGAGTTGGAGGGTGCCTGACTAACTGGCTGGAGACAGAGTTGGAGGCGGCCTGGTTGATTGGCTGGAGGCGGAGTTGGAGGAGGGCTGACTGACTGGCCCGAGACAGAGTTGGAGGTTGCCTGACTAACTGGCTAAATACAGAATTGGAGGGGGTTTGACTGAATGGCTGGAGACAGAGTTATTGGGTGACTGGCTGACTGGCTGGAGACTGAATTGAACGGGGCCTGACTGACTGGAGACAGAGTTGGAGGGTGCCTGGCTGATTGCCTGGAGACAGAGTTGGAGGGTGCCTGACTGACTGGCTGCAGACAGCGTTTGAGGGGGGCCTGACTGACTGGCCAGAGACAGAGTTGGAGGGTGCCTGACTGACTGCCTGGATACAGAGCTGGAGGGGGTCTGACTGACTGGATAGAGACAGAGTTGGAGGGGCCTGATTGACTGGCTGGAGACAGAGTTGGAGGGTGCTTGACTGACTGGCTGGAGACAGAGTTGGAGGGTGCCTGACTTACTGGCTGGAGACAGGGTTGGGGGGGCGACTGACTTGCTGGAGACAGAATTGGAAGTGGCCTGACTGACTGGCTGGAGACACAGTTTGAGGGTGCCTGACTCAGTGGCTGGAGACAGGGTTGGAGGGTCCCGACTGACTAGCTGGAGACAGAGTTGGAGGGTGCCTGACTGACTGGCTGGATAGAGAGTTGGAGGGCTCATGACTGACTGGCTGGAGACAGGGTTGGAGGGGGCCTGACTGACTTGTTGGAGACAGAGTTGGAAGGGGCCTGTCTGACTGGCTGGAGACAGAATTGGAGAGTGCCTGACTGACTGGCTGGAGACAGAGTTGGAGGGTGCCTGACGGACTTGCTGGAGACAGGGTTGGAGGGGGCCCGACTGACTTGCTGGAGACAGAATTGGAAGGGGCCTGACTGACTGGCTGGAGACAGAGTTTGAGGGTGCCTGACTGACTGGCTGGAGACAGAGTTGGAGGGTGCATGACTGACTGGCTGGAGATAGAGTTGGAGGGCGTGTGACTGACTGGCTGGAGACAGGGTTGGAGGGGGCCTTACTGACTTGCTGGAGACAGAATTGGAAGGGGCCTGAGGGTGCCTGACTAACTGGCTGGAGACAGAGTTGGAGGCGGCCTGGCTGATTGGCTGGAGGCAGAGTTGGATGGGGGCTGACTGACTGGCCCGAGACAGAGTTGGAGGTTGCCTGACTAACTGGCTAAATACAGAATTGGAGGGGGTTTGACTGAATGGCTGGAGACAGAGTTATTGGGTGACTGGCTGACTGGCTGGAGACTGAATTGAACGGGGCCTGACTGACTGGAGACATAGTTGGAGGGTGCCTGGCTGATTGCCTGGAGACAGAGTTGGAGGGTGCCTGACTGACTGGCTGCAGACAGCGTTTGAGGGGGCCTGACTGACTGGCCAGAGACAGAGTTGGAGGGTGCCTGTCTGACTGCCTGGATACAGAGCTGGAGGGGGTCTGACTGACTGGATAGAGACAGAGTTGGAGGGGCCTGATTGACTGGCTGGAGACAGAGTTGGAGGGTGCTTGACTGACTGGCTGGAGACAGAGTTGGAGGGTGCCTGACTTACTGGCTGGAGACAGGGTTGGGGGGGGGGGCGACTGACTTGCTGGAGACAGAATTGGAAGTGGCCTGACTGACTGGCTGGAGACACAGTTTGAGGGTGCCTGACTGAGTGGCTGGAGACAGGGTTGGAGGGGCCCGACTGACTAGCTGGAGACAGAGTTGGAGGGTGCCTGACTGACTGGCTGGATAGAGAGTTGGAGGGCTCATGACTGACTGGCTGGAGACAGGGTTGGAGGGGGCCTGACTGACTTGTTGGAGACAGAGTTGGAAGGGGCCTGTCTGACTGGCTGGAGACAGAATTGGAGAGTGCCTGACTGACTGGCTGGAGACAGAGTTGGAGGGTGCCTGACTGACTGGCTGGAGACAGGGTTGGAGGGGGCCCGACTGACTTGCTGGAGACAGAATTGGAAGGGGCCTGACTGACTGGCTGGAGACAGAGTTTGAGGGTGCCTGACTGACTGGCTGGAGACAGAGTTGGAGGGTGCCTGACTGACTGGCTGGAGAGAGAGTTGGAGGGCGTGTGACTGACTGGCTGGAGACAGGGTTGGAAGGGGCCTGACTGACTGGCTGGAGACAGAGTTTGAGGGTAATTGACTGACTGGCTAGAGACAGGGTTGGAGGGGCCCGACTGCCTTGCTGGAGACAGAGTTGGAAGGGGCCTGACTGACTGGCTGGAGACAGAATTGGAGGGTGCCTGGCTGACTGGCTGGAGACTGAATTGGAGGGGGTCCAACTGACTGGCCGGAGACAGAGTTGGAGAGTGACTGACTGACTGGCTGGAGACAGAGTTGGATGGGCCTGACTGACTGGAGACAGAGTTGGAGGATGCCTGACTGACTAACTGACTGGAGACAGAGTTGGAGGATGCCTGACTGACTAACTGGCTAGAGACAGAATTGGAGGGGACCTGGCTGATTGGCTGGAGACAGAGTTGGAGGGTGCCTGACTGACTGGCTGGAGACAGAGTAGGATGGTCCTGGCTGACTGGCTGGAGACAGAGTTGTAGGGGGCCTGACTGACTGGTCCGACAGAGTTGGAGGGTGCCTGACTGACTGGCTGAATACAGAGTTGGAGGGGGTCTGACTGACTGGCTGGAGACAGAGTTGGATGGGCCTGGCTGACTGGCTGAATACAGAGTTGGAGGGTGCCTGACTGCCTGGCTGGATACAGAGTTGGAGGGGATCTGACTGACTGGCTGGAGACAGAGTTGGAGGGGGCCTGACTTACTGGGGACAGAGTTGGAGGGGCCGTGGCTGACTGGCTGGAGACAGAGATTGAAGGGGCCTGACTGAGTGGCCCGAGACAGAGATGGAGGGTGCCTGACTGAATGGCTGAATACAGAGTTGGAGGGGGTCTGACTGACTGGCTGGAGACAGAGTTGGAGGGTGCCTGACCGACTGGCTGAATACAGAGTTGGAGGGTGCCTGACAGACTGGCTGGATACAGAGTTGGAGGGGATCTGACTGACTGGCTGGAGACAGAGTTGGAGGGGGCCTGACTGACTGGAGACAGAGTTGGAGGGGCCGTGGCTGACTGGCTGGAGACAGAGATTGAGGGGGCCTGACTGAGTGGCCCGAGGCAGAGATGGAGGTTGCCTGACTGACTGGCTGGATACAGAGTTGGAGGATGCCTGGCTGACTGGCTGGAGACAGAATTGGAGGCGGTCCAACTGACTGGCTGGAGTCAGAGTTGGAGAGTGACTGACTGACTGGCTGGAGACAGAGTTGGATGGGCCTGACTGACTGGAGACAGAGTTGGAGGATGCCTGACTGACTGACTGACTGACTGACTGACTGACTGGAGACAGAGTTGGAGGATGCCTGACTGATTGACTGGCTGGAGACAGAGTTAGAGGGTGCCTGGCTGACTGGCTGGAGACAGAATTGGAGGCGGTCCAACTGACTGGCTGGAGTCAGAGTTGGAGAGTGACTGACTGACTGGCTGGAGACAGAGTTGGATGGGCCTGACTGACTGGAGACAGAGTTGGAGGATGCCTGACTGACTGACTGACTGACTGACTGGAGACAGAGTTGGAGGATGCCTGACTGATTGACTGGCTGGAGACAGAGTTAGAGGGTGCCTGGCTGACTGGCTGGATACAGAGTTGGAGGGGTTCTGACTGACTGGCTGGAGACAGACAGAGTTGGAGGGGGTCTGACTGACTGGCTGGAGACAGAGCTGGAGTGGGCCCTACTGACTTGCTGGAGACAGAATTGGAAGGGGCCTGAGGGTGCCTGACTGACTGGCTGGAGACAGAGTTGGAAGGGGCCCGATTGACTGGATGGAGACAGAGTTGGAGAGAGCCTGACTGACTGGCTGGTGACAGAGTTGGAGGTTGCCTGGCTGATTGCCTGGGGACAGAGTTGGAGGGTGCCTGACTAACTGGCTGGAGACAGAGTTGGAGGCGGCCTGGCTGATTGGCTGGAGGCAGAGTTGGAGGGGGGCTGACTGACTGGCCCGAGACAGAGTTGGAGGTTGCCTGACTAACTGGCTAAATACAGAATTGGAGGGGGTTTGACTGAATGGCTGGAGACAGAGTTATTGGGTGACTGGCTGACTGGCTGGAGACTGAATTGAACGGGGCCTGACTGACTGGAGACAGAGTTGGAGGGTGCCTGGCTGATTGCCTGGAGACAGAGTTGGAGGGTGCCTGACTGACTGGCTGCAGACAGCGTTTGAGGGGGCCTGACTGACTGGCCAGAGACAGAGTGTGAGGGTGCCTGACTGACTGCCTAGATACAGAGCTGGAGGGGGTCTGACTGACTGGATAGAGACAGAGTTGGAGGGGCCTGATTGACTGGCTGGAGACAGAGTTGGAGGGTGCTTGACTGACTGGCTGGAGACAGAGTTGGAGGGTGCCTGACTTACTGGCTGGAGACAGGGTTGGGGGGGGCGACTGACTTGCTGGAGACAGAATTGGAAGTGGCCTGACTGACTGGCTGGAGACACAGTTTGAGGGTGCCTGACTGAGTGGCTGGAGACAGGGTTGGAGGGGCCCGACTGACTAGCTGGAGAAAGAGTTGGAGGGTGCCTGACTGACTGGCTGGATAGAGAGTTGGAGGGCTCATGACTGACTGGCTGGAGACAGGGTTGGAAGGGGCCTGTCTGACTGACTGGAGACAGAATTGGAGAGTGCCTGACTGACTGGCTGGAGACAGAGTTGGAGGGTGCCTGACTGACTGGCTGGAGACAGGGTTGGAGGGGGCCCGACTGACTTGCTGGAGACAGAATTGGAAGGGGCCTGACTGACTGGCTGGAGACATAGTTTGAGGGTGCCTGACTGACTGGCTGGAGACAGAGTTGGAGGGTGCCTGACTGACTGGCTGGAGAGAGAGTTGGAGGGCGTGTGACTGACTGGCTGGAGACAGGGTTGGAGGGGGCCTGACTGACTGGCTTGAGACAGAGTTGGAAGGGGCCTGACTGACTGGCTGGAGACAGAGTTTGAGGGTAATTGACTGACTGGCTAGAGACAGGGTTGGAGGGGCCCGACTGAATTGCTGGAGACAGAGTTGGAAGGGGCCTGACTGACTGGCTGGAGACAGAATTGGAGGGTGCCTGGCTAACTGGCTGGAGACTGAATTGGAGGGGGTCCAACTGACTGGCCGGAGACAGAGTTGGAGAGTGACTGACTGACTGGCTGGAGACAGAGTTGGATGGGCCTGACTGACTGGAGACAGAGTTGGAGGATGCCTGACTGACTAACTGACTGGAGACAGAGTTGGAGGATGCCTGACTGACTAACTGGCTAGAGACAGAGTTGGAGGGTGCCTGACTGACTGGCTGGAGACAGAATTAGAGGGGACCTGGCTGATTGGCTGGAGACAGAGTTGGAGGGTGCCTGACTGACTGGCTGGAGACAGAGTAGGATGGGCCTGGCTGACTGGCTGGAGACAGAGTTGTAGGGGGCCTGGCTGACTGGTCCGACAGAGTTGGAGGGTGCCTGACTGACTGGCTGAATACAGAGTTGGAGGGGGTCTGACTGACTGGCTGGAGACAGAGTTGGATGGGCCTGGCTGACTGGCTGAATACAGAGTTGGAGGGTGCCTGACTGCCTGGCTGGATACAGAGTTGGAGGGGATCTGACTGACTGGCTGGAGACAGAGTTGGAGGGGCCTGACTTACTGGGGACAGAGTTGGAGGGGCCGTGGCTGACTGGCTGGAGACAGAGATTGAAGGGGCCTGACTGAGTGGCCCGAGACAGAGATGGAGGGTGCCTGACTGAATGGCTGAATACAGAGTTGGAGGGGGTCTGGCTGACTGGCTGGAGACAGAGTTGGAGGGTGCCTGACCGACTGGCTGAATACAGAGTTGGAGGGTGCCTGACAGACTGGCTGGATACAGAGTTGGAGGGGATCTGACTGACTGGCTGGAGACAGAGTTGGAGGGGGCCTGACTGACTGGAGACAGAGTTGGAGGGGCCGTGGCTGACTGGCTGGAGACAGAGATTGAGGGGGCCTGACTGAGTGGCCCGAGGCAGAGATGGAGGTTGCCTGACTGACTGGCTGGATACAGAGTTGGAGGATGCCTGGCTGACTGGCTGGAGACAGAATTGGAGGCGGTCCAACTGACTGGCTGGAGTCAGAGTTGGAGAGTGACTGACTGACTGGCTGGAGACAGAGTTGGATGGGCCTGACTGACTGGAGACAGAGTTGGAGGATGCCTGACTGACTGACTGACTGACTGACTGGCTGGAGACAGAGTTGTAGGGGGCCTGACTGACTGGTCCGACAGAGTTGGAGGGTGCCTGACTGACTGGCTGAATACAGAGTTGGAGGGGGTCTGACTGACTTGCTGGAGACAGAGTTGGATGGGCCTGGCTGACTGGCTGAATACAGAGTTGGAGGATGCCTGACTGACTAACTGACTGGAGACAGAGTTGGAGGATGCCTGACTGACTAACTGGCTAGAGACAGAGTTGGAGGGTGCCTGACTGACTGGCTGGAGACAGAATTAGAGGGGACCTGGCTGATTGGCTGGAGACAGAGTTGGAGGGTGCCTGACTGACTGGCTGGAGACAGAGTAGGATGGGCCTGGCTGACTGGCTGGAGACAGAGTTGTAGGGGGCCTGACTGACTGGTCCGACAGAGTTGGAGGGTGCCTGACTGACTGGCTGAATACAGAGTTGGAGGGGGTCTGACTGACTGGCTGGAGACAGAGTTGGATGGGCCTGGCTGACTGGCTGAATACAGAGTTGGAGGGTGCCTGACTGCCTGGCTGGATACAGAGTTGGAGGGGATCTGACTGACTGGCTGGAGACAGAGTTGGAGGGGCCTGACTTACTGGGGACAGAGTTGGAGGGGCCGTGGCTGACTGGCTGGAGACAGAGATTGAAGGGGCCTGACTGAGTGGCCCGAGACAGAGATGGAGGGTGCCTGACTGAATGGCTGAATACAGAGTTGGAGGGGGTCTGGCTGACTGGCTGGAGACAGAGTTGGAGGGTGCCTGACCGACTGGCTGAATACAGAGTTGGAGGGTGCCTGACAGACTGGCTGGATACAGAGTTGGAGGGGATCTGACTGACTGGCTGGAGACAGAGTTGGAGGGGGCCTGACTGACTGGAGACAGAGTTGGAGGGGCAGTGGCTGACTGGCTGGAGACAGAGATTGAGGGGGCCTGACTGAGTGGCCCGAGGCAGAGATGGAGGTTGCCTGACTGACTGGCTGGATACAGAGTTGGAGGATGCCTGGCTGACTGGCTGGAGACAGAATTGGAGGCGGTCCAACTGACTGGCTGGAGTCAGAGTTGGAGAGTGACTGACTGACTGGCTGGAGACAGAGTTGGATGGGCCTGACTGACTGGAGACAGAGTTGGAGGATGCCTGACTGACTGACTGACTGGAGACAGAGTTGGAGGATGCCTGACTGATTGACTGGCTGGAGACAGAGTTAGAGGGTGCCTGGCTGACTGGCTGGATACAGAGTTGGAGGGGTTCTGACTGACTGGCTGGAGACAGACAGAGTTGGAGGGGGTCTGACTGACTGGCTGGAGACAGAGCTGGAGTGGGCCCTACTGACTTGCTGGAGACAGAATTGGAAGGGGCCTGACTGACTGGAGACAGAGTTTGAGGGTGCCTGACTGACTGGCTGGAGACAGAGTTGGAGGGTGCCTGACTGACTGGCTGGAGACAGGGTTGGAGGGGGCCCTACTGACTTGCTGGAGACAGAATTGGAAGGGCCTGACTGACTGGCTGGAGAGAGAGTTGGTGGGTGTCTGACTTACTGGCTGGAGACATAGTTGGAGTGTGCCTGCCTGACTGTCTGGAGACAGAGTTGGAGGGGGCCTGACTAACTGGAGACAGAGTTTTAGGGGGGCTGACTTGACTGGCTGTAGACAGAGTTGGAGGGGTCCTGACTAACTGGCCAGAGACAGAGTTGGAGGGGGCCTGACTGACTGGCTGGAGAAAGAGTTTGAGGGTGCCTGACTGACTGGCTGGAGACAGTATTGGAGGGAACCCAACTGACTTGCTGGGGACAGGGTTTGAGGGTGCCTGACTGACTGGCTGGAAACAGAGTTGGAGGGTGCCTGACTCACTGGCTGGAGACAGAGTTGGAGGGGGCCTGACTGACTTGAGACAGAGTTGTAGGGGGCTGACTGGCTGGCTGTAGACAGAGTTGGAAGGGGCCTGACTGACTGGCCGGAGACAGAGTTGGAGGGTTCCTGACTGACTGGCTGGATACAGAGTTGGAGGGGGTCTGACTGACTGGCTGGAGACAGAGTTGGAGGGTGCCTGACTGACTGGCTGGAGACAGAGTTGGAGGGTGCCTGACTAACTGGCTGGAGACAGGGTTGGAGGGGGCCCTACTGACTTGCTGGAGACGGAATTGGAAGGGGCCTGACTGACTGACTGGAGACAGAATTTGAGGGTGCCTGACTGACTGGCTGGATACAGAGTCGGAGGGGGTCCGACTGACTGGCTGGAGACAGACAGAGTTGGAGGGGGTCTGACTGACTGGCTGGAGACAGACATAGTGGGAGGGGGTCTGACTGACTGGCTGGAGACAGAGCTGGAGTGGGCCCTACTGACTTGCTGGAGACAGAGTTGGAGGGGGTCTGACTGACTGGCTGGAGACAGAGTTGGAGGGTGCCTGACTGACTGGCTGGAGACAGAGTTGGAGGGTGCCTGGCTGACTGGCTGGATGCAGAGTTGGAGGGGTTCCGACTGACTGGCTGGAGACAGACAGAGTTGGATGGGGTCTGACTGACTGGCTGGAGACAGAGCTGGAGGGGGCCCTACTGACTTGCTGGAGACAGAATTGGAAGGGGCCTGACTGACTGACTGGAGACAGAGTTTGAAGGTGCCTGACTGACTGGCTGGAGACAGAGGTGGAGGGTTCCTGACTGACTGGCTGGAGACAGGGTTGGAGGGGGCCCTACTGACTTGCTGGAGACAGAATTGGAAGGGGCCTGACTGACTGGCTGGAGACAGAGTTGGAGGGTGTCTGACTGACTGGCCGGAGACATAGTTGGAGGGTGCCTGCCTGACTGGCTGGAGACAGAGTTGGAGGGGGCCTGACTAACTGGAGACAGAGTTTTAGGGGGGCTGACTGACTGGCTGTAGACAGAGTTGGGGGGGTCCTGACTAACTGGTCGAAGACAGAGTTGGAGGGGGCCTGACTGACTGGCTGGAGAAAGAGTTTGAGGGTGCCTGACTGACTGGCTGGAGACAGTATTGAAGGGAGCCCAACTGACTTGCTGGAGACAGGGTTTGAGGGTGCCTGACTGACTGGCTGGAAACAGAGTTGGAGGGTGCCTGACTCACTGGCTGGAGACAGAGTTGGAGGGGGCCTGACTGACTGGAGACAGAGTTGTAGGGGGCTGACTGGCTGGCTGTAGACAGAGTTGGAAGGGGCCTGACTGACTGGCCGGAGACAGAGTTGGAGGGTTCCTGACTGACTGGCTGGAGAAAGAGTTTGAGGGTGCCTGACTGACTGGCTGGAGACAGGATTGGAGGGAGCCCGACTGACTTGCTGGAGGCAGGGTTTGATGGTGCCTGACTGACTGGCTGGAGACAGAGTTAGAGGGTGCCTGGCTGAGTGGATGGAGACTGAATTGGAGGGAGCCTGGCTGATTGGCTGGAGACAGTTGGAGGGTGCCTGACTGACTGGCTGGAGACAGAGTTGGAAGGGGCGTGATTGACTGGCTGGAGACAGAGTTGGAGGGAGCCTGGCTGACTGGCTGGAGACTGAATTGGAGGGGCCCTGACTGACTGGAGACAGAGTTGGAGGGTGCCTGACTGACTGGATGGAGACAGAGTTGGAGAGAGCCTGACTGACTGGCTGGAGACAGAGTTGGAGGGTGCCTGGCTGATTGCCTGGGGACAGAGTTGGAGGGTGCCTGACTAACTGGCTGGAGACAGAGTTGGAGGCGGCCTGGCTGACTGGCTGGAGACAGAGTTGGAGGAGGGGCTGACTGACTAGCCTGAGACAGAGTTGGAGGTTGCCTGACTAACTGGCTAAATACAGAATTGGACGGGGTCTGACTGACTGGATGGAGACAGAGTTGGTGGGTGACTGGCTGACTGGCTGGAGACTGAATTGGACAGGGCCTGACCGACTGGAGACAGAGTTGGTGGGTGCCTGACTGACTGGCTGGAGACAGAGTTGGAGGGTGCCTGACTGACTGTCTGGAGACAGGGTTGGAGGGGGCCCGACTGACTTGCTGGAGACAGAATTGGAAGGGGCCTGACTGACTGGCTGGAGACAGAGTTTCAGGGTGCCTGACTGACTGGCTGGAGACAGAGTTGGAGGGTGCCTGACTGACTGGCTGGAGAGAGAGTTGGAGGGCGTGTGACTGACTGGCTGGAGACAGAGTTGGAGGGTGCCTGGCTGACTGGCTGGATACAGAGTTGGAGGGTGCCTGGCTGACTGGCTGGATACAGAGTTGGAGGGGTTCTGACTGACTGGCTGGAGACAGAGCTGGAGGGGTCCCTACTGACTTGCTGGAGACAGAATTGGAAGGGGCCTGACCGACTGGCTGAATACAGAGTTGGAGGGTGCCTGACAGACTGGCTGGATACAGAGTTGGAGGGGATCTGACTGACTGGCTGGAGACAGAGTTGGAGGGGGCCTGACTGACTGGAGACAGAGTTGGAGGGGCCGTGGCTGACTGGCTGGAGACAGAGATTGAGGGGGCCTGACTGAGTGGCCCGAGGCAGAGATGGAGGTTGCCTGACTGACTGGCTGGATACAGAGTTGGAGGATGCCTGGCTGACTGGCTGGAGACAGAATTGGAGGCGGTCCAACTGACTGGCTGGAGTCAGAGTTGGAGAGTGACTGACTGACTGGCTGGAGACAGAGTTGGATGGGCCTGACTGACTGGAGACAGAGTTGGAGGATGCCTGACTGACTGACTGACTGGAGACAGAGTTGGAGGATGCCTGACTGACTAACTGACTGGAGACAGAGTTGGAGGATGCCTGACTGACTAACTGGCTAGAGACAGAGTTGGAGGGTGCCTGACTGACTGGCTGGAGACAGAATTAGAGGGGACCTGGCTGATTGGCTGGAGACAGAGTTGGAGGGTGCCTGACTGACTGGCTGGAGACAGAGTAGGATGGGCCTGGCTGACTGGCTGGAGACAGAGTTGTAGGGGGCCTGACTGACTGGTCCGACAGAGTTGGAGGGTGCCTGACTGACTGGCTGAATACAGAGTTTGAGGGGGTCTGACTGACTGGCTGGAGACAGAGTTGGATGGGCCTGGCTGACTGGCTGAATACAGAGTTGGAGGGTGCCTGACTGCCTGGCTGGATACAGAGTTGGAGGGGATCTGACTGACTGGCTGGAGACAGAGTTGGAGGGGCCTGACTTACTGGGGACAGAGTTGGAGGGGCCGTGGCTGACTGGCTGGAGACAGAGATTGAAGGGGCCTGACTGAGTGGCCCGAGACAGAGATGGAGGGTGCCTGACTGAATGGCTGAATACAGAGTTGGAGGGGGTCTGGCTGACTGGCTGGAGACAGAGTTGGAGGGTGCCTGACCGACTGGCTGAATACAGAGTTGGAGGGTGCCTGACAGACTGGCTGGATACAGAGTTGGAGGGGATCTGACTGACTGGCTGGAGACAGAGTTGGAGGGGGCCTGACTGACTGGAGACAGAGTTGGAGGGGCCGTGGCTGACTGGCTGGAGACAGAGATTGAGGGGGCCTGACTGAGTGGCCCGAGGCAGAGATGGAGGTTGCCTGACTGACTGGCTGGATACAGAGTTGGAGGATGCCTGGCTGACTGGCTGGAGACAGAATTGGAGGCGGTCCAACTGACTGGCTGGAGTCAGAGTTGGAGAGTGACTGACTGACTGGCTGGAGACAGAGTTGGATGGGCCTGACTGACTGGAGACAGAGTTGGAGGATGCCTGACTGACTGACTGACTGGAGACAGAGTTGGAGGATGCCTGACTGATTGACTGGCTGGAGACAGAGTTAGAGGGTGCCTGGCTGACTGGCTGGATACAGAGTTGGAGGGGTTCTGACTGACTGGCTGGAGACAGACAGAGTTGGAGGGGGTCTGACTGACTGGCTGGAGACAGAGCTGGAGTGGGCCCTACTGACTTGCTGGAGACAGAATTGGAAGGGGCCTGACTGACTGGAGACAGAGTTTGAGGGTGCCTGACTGACTGGCTGGAGACAGAGTTGGAGGGTGCCTGACTGACTGGCTGGAGACAGGGTTGGAGGGGGCCCTACTGACTTGCTGGAGACAGAATTGGAAGGGCCTGACTGACTGGCTGGAGAGAGAGTTGGTGGGTGTCTGACTTACTGGCTGGAGACATAGTTGGAGTGTGCCTGCCTGACTGTCTGGAGACAGAGTTGGAGGGGGCCTGACTAACTGGAGACAGAGTTTTAGGGGGGCTGACTTGACTGGCTGTAGACAGAGTTGGAGGGGTCCTGACTAACTGGCCAGAGACAGAGTTGGAGGGGGCCTGACTGACTGGCTGGAGAAAGAGTTTGAGGGTGCCTGACTGACTGGCTGGAGACAGTATTGGAGGGAACCCAACTGACTTGCTGGGGACAGGGTTTGAGGGTGCCTGACTGACTGGCTGGAAACAGAGTTGGAGGGTGCCTGACTCACTGGCTGGAGACAGAGTTGGAGGGGGCCTGACTGACTTGAGACAGAGTTGTAGGGGGCTGACTGGCTGGCTGTAGACAGAGTTGGAAGGGGCCTGACTGACTGGCCGGAGACAGAGTTGGAGGGTTCCTGACTGACTGGCTGGATACAGAGTTGGAGGGGGTCTGACTGACTGGCTGGAGACAGAGTTGGAGGGTGCCTGACTGACTGGCTGGAGACAGAGTTGGAGGGTGCCTGACTAACTGGCTGGAGACAGGGTTGGAGGGGGCCCTACTGACTTGCTGGAGACAGAATTGGAAGGGGCCTGACTGACTGACTGGAGACAGAGTTTGAGGGTGCCTGACTGACTAGCTGGATACAGAGTCGGAGGGGGTCCGACTGACTGGCTGGAGACAGACAGAGTTGGAGGGGGTCTGACTGACTGGCTGGAGACAGACAGAGTGGGAGGGGGTCTGACTGACTGGCTGGAGACAGAGCTGGAGTGGGCCCTACTGACTTGCTGGAGACAGAGTTGGAGGGGGTCTGACTGACTGGCTGGAGACAGAGTTGGAGGGTGCCTGACTGACTGGCTGGAGACAGAGTTGGAGGGTGCCTGGCTGACTGGCTGGATGCAGAGTTGGAGGGGTTCCGACTGACTGGCTGGAGACAGACAGAGTTGGATGGGGTCTGACTGACTGGCTGGAGACAGAGCTGGAGGGGGCCCTACTGACTTGCTGGAGACAGAATTGGAAGGGGCCTGACTGACTGACTGGAGACAGAGTTTGAAGGTGCCTGACTGACTGGCTGGAGACAGAGGTGGAGGGTTCCTGACTGACTGGCTGGAGACAGGGTTGGAGGGGGCCCTACTGACTTGCTGGAGACAGAATTGGAAGGGGCCTGACTGACTGGCTGGAGACAGAGTTGGAGGGTGTCTGACTGACTGGCCGGAGACATAGTTGGAGGGTGCCTGCCTGACTGGCTGGAGACAGAGTTGGAGGGGGCCTGACTAACTGGAGACAGAGTTTTAGGGGGGCTGACTGACTGGCTGTAGACAGAGTTGGGGGGGTCCTGACTAACTGGTCGAAGACAGAGTTGGAGGGGGCCTGACTGACTGGCTGGAGAAAGAGTTTGAGGGTGCCTGACTGACTGGCTGGAGACAGTATTGAAGGGAGCCCAACTGACTTGCTGGAGACAGGGTTTGAGGGTGCCTGACTGACTGGCTGGAAACAGAGTTGGAGGGTGCCTGACTCACTGGCTGGAGACAGAGTTGGAGGGGGTCTGACTGATTGGAGACAGAGTTGTAGGGGGCTGACTGGCTGGCTGTAGACAGAGTTGGAAGGGGCCTGACTGACTGGCCGGAGACAGAGTTGGAGGGTTCCTGACTGACTGGCTGGAGAAAGAGTTTGAGGGTGCCTGACTGACTGGCTGGAGACAGGATTGGAGGGAGCCCGACTGACTTGCTGGAGGCAGGGTTTGATGGTGCCTGACTGACTGGCTGGAGACAGAGTTAGAGGGTGCCTGGCTGAGTGGATGGAGACTGAATTGGAGGGAGCCTGGCTGATTGGCTGGAGACAGTTGGAGGGTGCCTGACTGACTGGCTGGAGACAGAGTTGGAAGGGGCGTGATTGACTGGCTGGAGACAGAGTTGGAGGGAGCCTGGCTGACTGGCTGGAGACTGAATTGGAGGGGCCCTGACTGACTGGAGACAGAGTTGGAGGGTGCCTGACTGACTGGATGGAGACAGAGTTGGAGAGAGCCTGACTGACTGGCTGGAGACAGAGTTGGAGGGTGCCTGGCTGATTGCCTGGGGACAGAGTTGGAGGGTGCCTGACTAACTGGCTGGAGACAGAGTTGGAGGCGGCCTGGCTGACTGGCTGGAGACAGAGTTGGAGGAGGGGCTGACTGACTAGCCTGAGACAGAGTTGGAGGTTGCCTGACTAACTGGCTAAATACAGAATTGGACGGGGTCTGACTGACTGGATGGAGACAGAGTTGGTGGGTGACTGGCTGACTGGCTGGAGACTGAATTGGACAGGGCCTGACCGACTGGAGACAGAGTTGGTGGGTGCCTGACTGACTGGCTGGAGACAGAGTTGGAGGGTGCCTGACTGACTGTCTGGAGACAGGGTTGGAGGGGGCCCGACTGACTTGCTGGAGACAGAATTGGAAGGGGCCTGACTGACTGGCTGGAGACAGAGTTTCAGGGTGCCTGACTGACTGGCTGGAGACAGAGTTGGAGGGTGCCTGACTGACTGGCTGGAGAGAGAGTTGGAGGGCGTGTGACTGACTGGCTGGAGACAGAGTTGGAGGGTGCCTGGCTGACTGGCTGGATACAGAGTTGGAGGGTGCCTGGCTGACTGGCTGGATACAGAGTTGGAGGGGTTCTGACTGACTGGCTGGAGACAGAGCTGGAGGGGTCCCTACTGACTTGCTGGAGACAGAATTGGAAGGGGCCTGACTGACTGACTGGAGACAGAGTTTGAGGGTGCCTGACTGACTGGCTGGATACAGAATTGGAGGGGGTCTGACTGACTGGCTGGAGACAGACAGAGTTGGAGGGGGTCTGACTGACTGGCTGGAGACAGAGTTGGAGGGTGCCTGACTGACTGGCTGGAGACAGGGTTGGAGGGGCCCCTACTGACTTGCTGGAGACAGAATTGGAAGGGGCCTGAATGACTGACTGGAGACAGAGTTTGAGGGTGCCTGACTGACTGGCTGGATACAGAGTTGGAGGGGGTCTGACTGACAAGCTGGAGACAGACAGAGTTGGAGGGGGTCTGACTGACTGGCTGGAGACAGACAGAGTGGGAGGGTGTCTGACTGACTGGCTGGAGGCAGAGTGTGAGGGTGCCTGACTTACTGGCTGGATACAGAGTTGGAGGGGGTCTGACTGACTGGCTGGAGACAGAGAGAGTTGGAGGGGGTCTGACTGACTGGCTGGAGACAGAGTTGGAGGGTGCCTGACTGACTGGCTAGAGACAGAGTTGGAGGGTGCCTGGCTGACTGGCTGGATACAGAGTTGGAGGGGTTCTGACTGACTGGCTGGAGACAGACAGAGTTGGATGGGGTCTGACTGACTGGCTGGAGACAGAGCTGGAGGGGGCCCTACTGACTTGCTGGAGACAGAAATGGAAGGGGCCTGACTGACTGACTGGAGACAGAGTTTGAGGGTGCCTGACTGACTGGTGGGAGACAGGGTTGGAGGGGGCCCTACTGACTTGCTGGAGACAGAATTGGAGGGTGTCTGACTGACTGGCTGGAGACATAGTTGGAGGGTGCCTGTCTGACTGGCTGGAGACAGAGTTGGAGGGTGCCTGACTGACTGGCTGCAGACAGAGTTGGAGGGGGCCTGACTAACTGGTGACAGAGTTTTAGGGGGGCTGACTGACTGGCTGTAGACAGAGTTGGAGGGGACCTGACTAACTGGCCGGAGACAGAGTTGGAGGGGGCCTGACTGACTGGCTGGAGAAAGAGTTTGAGGGTGCCTGACTGACTGGCTGGAGACAGTATTGGAGGGTGCCTGACTGACTGGCTGCAGACAGAGTTGGAGGGGGCCTGACTAACTGGTGACAGAGTTTTAGGGGGGCTGACTGACTGGCTGTAGACAGAGTTGGAGGGGACCTGACTAACTGGCCGGAGACAGAGTTGGAGGGGGCCTGACTGATTGCCTGGGGGAAGAGTTGGAGGGTGCCTGACTAACTGGCTGGAGAAGGAGTTGGAGGGGGCTGGCTGACTGGCTGGAGACAGAGTTGGAGGGGGGCTAACTGACTGGACCGAGACAGAGTTGGAGGATGCATGACTGACTGGCTGGATACAGAGTTGGAGGGGGTCTGACTGAAAGGCTGGAGAAAGAGTTGGTGGGTGACTGGCTGACTGGCTGGAGACTGAATTGGACAGGGCCTGACTGATTGGAGACAGAGTTGGAGGGTGCCTGGCTGATTGTCTGGAGACAGAGTTGGAGGGTGCCTGACTGACTGGCTGCAGACAGAGTTTGAGGGGGCCTGACTGATAGGCCAGAGACAGAGTTGGAGGGCGCTTGACTGACTTGCTGGATACAGAGTTGGAGGGGGTCTGACTGACAGGATGGAGACAGAGTTGGAGGGGCCTGATTGACTGGCTGGAGACAGAGTTGGAGGGTGCCTGAATGACTGGCTGGAAACAGAGTTGGAGGGTGCCTGACTGACTGGCTGGAGACAGGGTTGGAGGGGGCCCTATTGACTTGCTAGAGACAGAATTGGAATGGGCCTGACTGACTGACTGGAGACAGAATTGGAAGGGGCCTGACTGACTGACTGGAGACAGAGTTTGAGGGTGCCTGACTGACTGGCCGGAGACAGAGTTGGAGGGTGCCTGACTGACTGGCTGGAGACAGGGTTGGAGGGGGCCCTACTGACTTGCTGGAGACAGAATTGGAAGGGGCCTGACTGACTGACTGGAGACAGAGTTTGAGGGTGTCTGACTGACTGGGTGGAGACATAGTTGGAGGGTGCCTGCCTGACTGGCTGGAGACAGAGTTGGAGGGTGCCTGACTGACTGGCTGCAGACAGAGTTGGAGGGGGCCTGACTAACTGGTGACAGAGTTTTAGGGGGGCTGACTGACTGGCTGTAGACAGAGTTGGATGGGACCTGACTAACTGGCCGGAGACAGAGTTGGAGGGGGCCTGACTGACTGGCTGGAGAAAGAGTTTGAGGGTGCCTGACTGACTGGCTGGAGACAGTATTGGAGGGCGTCCAACTGACTTGCTGGAGACAGGGTTTGAGGGTGCCTGACTGACTGGCTGGAAACAGAGTTGGAGGGTGCCTGACTCACTGGCTGGAGACAGAGTTGAAGGGGGCCTGACTGACTGGAGACAGAGTTGGAAGGGGCCTGACTGACTGGCCGGAGACAGAGTTGGAGGGTTCCTGACTGACTGGCTGGAGAAAGAGTTTGAGGGTGCCTGACTGACTGGATGGAAACAGGATTGGAGGGAGCCCGACTGACTTGCTGGAGACAGGGTTTGAGGGTGCCTGACTGACTGGCTGGAGACAGAGTTAGGGGGTGTCTGGCTGAGTGGCTGGAGACTGAATTGGAGGGAGCCTGGCTGATTGGCTGGAGACAGAGTTGGAGGGTGCCTGACTGACTGGCTGGAGACAGAGTTGGACGAGCCTGGCTCACTGGCTGGAGACAGAGTTGTAGGGGGCCTGACTGACTGGCCCGAGACAGAGTTGGAGGGTGCCTGACTGACTGGCTGGATACAGAGTTGGAGGGGGTCTGAATGACTGGCTGGAGACAGTATTGAAAGGAGCCCGACTGATTTGCTGGAGACAGGGTATGAGGATGCCTACCTGACTGGCTGGAGACAGAGTTGGAAGGGGCCTGATTGACTGGCTGGAGACAGAGTTGGAGGGAGCCTGGCTGACTGGCTGGAGACTGAATTGGAGGGGCCCTGACTGACTGGAGACAGAGTTGGAGGGTGCCTGACTGACTAGATGGAGACAGAGTTGGAGAGAGCCTGACTGACTGGCTGGAGAGAGAGTTGGAGGGTGCCTGGCTGATTGCCTGGGGACAGAGTTGGAGGGTGCCTGACTAACTGGCTAGAGACAGAGTTGGAGGCGGCCTGGCTGACTGGCTGGAGACAGAGTTGGAGCGGGGGCTAAATGACTGGCCTGAGACAGAGTTGGAGGTTGCCTGACTAACTGGCTAAATACAGAATTGGACGGTGTCTGACTGACTGGCTGGAGACAGAGTTGGTGGGTGACTGGCTGACTGGCCGGAGACTGAATTGGACAGGGCCTGACCGACTGGAGACAGAGTTGGAGGGTGCTTGGCTGATTGCCAGGAGACAGAGTTGGAGGGGGCCTGACTGACTGGTCCGAGACAGAGTTGGAGGGTGCCTGACTGACTGGCTGGATCCAGAGTTGGCGGGGTCTGACTGTTTGGCTGGTGACGGATTGGAGGGAGCCTGACTGACTGGCTGGAGACAGGGTTTGAGGGTGCCTGACTGACTGGCTGGAGACAGAGTTGGAAGGGTCTGACTGACTGGCTGGAGACGGATTGGAGGGAGCCTGATTGACTGGATGGAGACAGAGTTGGAGAGAGCCTGAATGACTGGCTGGTGACAGAGTTGGAGGTTGCCTGGCTGATTGCCTGGGGACAGAGTTGGAGGGTGCCTGACTGACTGGCTGGAGACAGAGTTGGAGGCGGCCTGGCTGATTGGCTGGAGGCAGAGTTGGAGGGGGGCTGACTGACTGGCCCGAGACAGAGTTGGAGGTTGCCTGACTAACTGGCTAAATACAGAATTGGAGGGGGTTTGACAGAATTGCTGGAGACAGAGTTAGTGGGTGACTGGCTGACTGGCTGGAGACTGAATTGAACGGGGCCTGACTGACTGGCTGCAGACAGTGTTTGAGGGTGCCTGACTGACTGGCCAGAGACAGAGTTGGAGGGTGCCTGACTGACTGCCTGGATACAGAGTTGGAGGGGGTTTGACAGAATTGCTGGAGACAGAGTTGGAGGGTGCCTGGCTGATTGCCTGGAGACAGAGTTGGAGGGTGCCTGACTGACTGGCCCGAGACAGAGTTGGAGGTTGCCTGACTAACTGGCTAAATACAGAATTGGAGGGGGTTTGACAGAATTGCTGGAGACAGAGTTGGAGGGTGCCTGGCTGATTGCCTGGAGACAGAGTTGGAGGGTGCCTGACTGACTGGCTGCAGACAGTGTTTGAGGGGGCCTGACTGACTGGCCAGAGACAGAGTTGGAGGGTGCCTGACTGACTGCCTGGATACAGAGTTGGAGGGGGTCTGACTAACTGGATAGAGACAGAGTTGGAGGGGCCTGATTGACTGGCTGGAGACAGAGTTGGAGGGTGCTTGACTGACTGGCTGGAGACAGAGTTGGAGGGTGCCTGACTTACTGGCTGGAGACAGGGTTGGGGGGGGGCACTGACTTGCTGGAGACAGAATTGGAAGTGGCCTGACTGACTGGCTGGAGACACAGTTTGAGGGTGCCTGACTGAGTGGCTGGAGACAGGGTTGGAGGGGCCCGACTGACTAGCTGGAGACAGAGTTGGAGGGTGCCTGACTGACTGGCTGGATAGAGAGTTGGAGGGCTCATGACTGACTGGCTGGAGACAGGGTTGGAGGGGGCCTGACTGACTTGTTGGAGACAGAGTTGGAAGGGGCCTGTCTGACTGGCTGGAGACAGAATTGGAGAGTGCCTGACTGACTGGCTGGAGACAGAGTTGGAGGGTGCCTGACTGACTGGCTGGAGACAGGGTTGGAGGGGCCCGACTGACTTGCTGGAGACAGAATTGGAAGGGGCCTGACTGACTGGCTGGAGACAGAGTTTGAGGGTGCCTGACTGACTGGCTGGAGACAGAGTTGGAGGGGGCCTGACTGACTGGAGACAGAGTCGGAGGGGCCGTGGCTGACTGGCTGGAGACAGAGATTGAGGGGGCCTGACTGAGTGGCCCGAGGCAGAGATGGAGGTTGCCTGACTGACTGGCTGGATACAGAGTTGGAGGATGCCTGGCTGACTGGCTGGAGACAGAATTGGAGGCGGTCCAACTGACTGGCTGGAGTCAGAGTTTGAGAGTGACTGACTGACTGGCTGGAGACAGAGTTGGATGGGCCTGACTGACTGGAGACAGAGTTGGAGGATGCCTGACTGACTGACTGACTGACTGACTGGAGACAGAGTTGGAGGATGCCTGACTGATTGACTGGCTGGAGACAGAGTTAGAGGGTGCCTGGCTGACTGGCTGGATACAGAGTTGGAGGGGTTCTGACTGACTGGCTGGAGACAGACAGAGTTGGAGGGGGTCTGACTGACTGGCTGGAGACAGAGCTGGAGTGGGCCCTACTGACTTGCTGGAGACAGAATTGGAAGGGGCCTGAGGGTGCCTGACTGACTGGCTGGAGACAGAGTTGGAAGGGGCCCGATTGACTGGATGGAGACAGAGTTGGAGAGAGCCTGACTGACTGGCTGGTGACAGAGTTGGAGGTTGCCTGGCTGATTGCCTGGGGACAGAGTTGGAGGGTGCCTGACTAACTGGCTGGAGACAGAGTTGGAGGCGGCCTGGTTGATTGGCTGGAGGCAGAGTTGGAGGAGGGCTGACTGACTGGCCCGAGACAGAGTTGGAGGTTGCCTGACTAACTGGCTAAATACAGAATTGGAGGGGGTTTGACTGAATGGCTGGAGACAGAGTTATTGGGTGACTGGCTGACTGGCTGGAGACTGAATTGAACGGGGCCTGACTGACTGGAGACAGAGTTGGAGGGTGCCTGGCTGATTGCCTGGAGACAGAGTTGGAGGGTGCCTGACTGACTGGCTGCAGACAGCGTTTGAGGGGGCCTGACTGACTGGCCAGAGACAGAGTTGGAGGGTGCCTGACTGACTGCCTGGATACAGAGCTGGAGGGGGTCTGACTGACTGGATAGAGACAGAGTTGGAGGGGCCTGATTGACTGGCTGGAGACAGAGTTGGAGGGTGCTTGACTGACTGGCTGGAGACAGAGTTGGAGGGTGCCTGACTTACTGGCTGGAGACAGGGTTGGGGGGGCGACTGACTTGCTGGAGACAGAATTGGAAGTGGCCTGACTGACTGGCTGGAGACACAGTTTGAGGGTGCCTGACTCAGTGGCTGGAGACAGGGTTGGAGGGTCCCGACTGACTAGCTGGAGACAGAGTTGGAGGGTGCCTGACTGACTGGCTGGATAGAGAGTTGGAGGGCTCATGACTGACTGGCTGGAGACAGGGTTGGAGGGGGCCTGACTGACTTGTTGGAGACAGAGTTGGAAGGGGCCTGTCTGACTGGCTGGAGACAGAATTGGAGAGTGCCTGACTGACTGGCTGGAGACAGAGTTGGAGGGTGCCTGACTGACTGGCTGGAGACAGGGTTGGAGGGGGCCCGACTGACTTGCTGGAGACAGAATTGGAAGGGGCCTGACTGACTGGCTGGAGACAGAGTTTGAGGGTGCCTGACTGACTGGCTGGAGACAGAGTTGGAGGGTGCATGACTGACTGGCTGGAGATAGAGTTGGAGGGCGTGTGACTGACTGGCTGGAGACAGGGTTGGAGGGGGCCTTACTGACTTGCTGGAGACAGAATTGGAAGGGGCCTGAGGGTGCCTGACTGACTGGCTGGAGACAGAGTTGGAAGGGGCCCGATTGACTGGATGGAGACAGAGTTGGAGAGAGCCTGACTGACTGGCTGGTGACAGAGTTGGAGGTTGCCTGGCTGATTGCCTGGGGACAGAGTTGGAGGGTGCCTGACTAACTGGCTGGAGACAGAGTTGGAGGCGGCCTGGCTGATTGGCTGGAGGCAGAGTTGGATGGGGGCTGACTGACTGGCCCGAGACAGAGTTGGAGGTTGCCTGACTAACTGGCTAAATACAGAATTGGAGGGGGTTTGACTGAATGGCTGGAGACAGAGTTATTGGGTGACTGGCTGACTGGCTGGAGACTGAATTGAACGGGGCCTGACTGACTGGAGACATAGTTGGAGGGTGCCTGGCTGATTGCCTGGAGACAGAGTTGGAGGGTGCCTGACTGACTGGCTGCAGACAGCGTTTGAGGGGGCCTGACTGACTGGCCAGAGACAGAGTTGGAGGGTGCCTGACTGACTGCCTGGATACAGAGCTGGAGGGGGTCTGACTGACTGGATAGAGACAGAGTTGGAGGGGCCTGATTGACTGGCTGGAGACAGAGTTGGAGGGTGCTTGACTGACTGGCTGGAGACAGAGTTGGAGGGTGCCTGACTTAGTGGCTGGAGACAGGGTTGGGGGGGGGCGACTGACTTGCTGGAGACAGAATTGGAAGTGGCCTGACTGACTGGCTGGAGACACAGTTTGAGGGTGCCTGACTGAGTGGCTGGAGACAGGGTTGGAGGGGCCCGACTGACTAGCTGGAGACAGAGTTGGAGGGTGCCTGACTGACTGGCTGGATAGAGAGTTGGAGGGCTCATGACTGACTGGCTGGAGACAGGGTTGGAGGGGGCCTGACTGACTTGTTGGAGACAGAGTTGGAAGGGGCCTGTCTGACTGGCTGGAGACAGAATTGGAGAGTGTCTGACTGACTGGCTGGAGACAGAGTTGGAGGGTGCCTGACTGACTGGCTGGAGACAGGGTTGGAGGGGGCCCGACTGACTGGCTGGAGACAGAGTTGGAGGGTGCCTGACTGACTGGCTGGAGAGAGAGTTGGAGGGCGTGTGACTGACTGGCTGGAGACAGGGTTGGAGGGGGCCTGACTGACTGGCTTGAGACAGAGTTGGAAGGGGCCTGACTGACTGGCTGGAGACAGAGTTTGAGGGTAATTGCCTGACTGGCTAGAGACAGGGTTGGAGGGGCCCGACTGCCTTGCTGGAGACAGAGTTGGAAGGGGCCTGACTGACTGGCTGGAGACAGAATTGGAGGGTGCCTGGCTGACTGGCTGGAGACTGAATTGGAGGGGGTCCAACTGACTGGCCGGAGACAGAGTTGGAGAGTGACTGACTGACTGGCTGGAGACAGAGTTGGATGGGCCTGACTGACTGGAGACAGAGTTGGAGGATGCCTGACTGACTAACTGACTGGAGACAGAGTTGGAGGATGCCTGACTGACTAACTGGCTAGAGACAGAATTGGAGGGTGCCTGACTGACTGACTGGCTGGAGACAGAATTAGAGGGGACCTGGCTGATTGGCTGGAGACAGAGTTGGAGGGTGCCTGACTGACTGGCTGGAGACAGAGTAGGATGGGCCTGGCTGACTGGCTGGAGACAGAGTTGTAGGGGGCCTGACTGACTGGTCCGACAGAGTTGGAGGGTGCCTGACTGACTGGCTGAATACAGAGTTGGAGGGGGTCTGACTGACTGGCTGGAGACAGAGTTGGATGGGCCTGGCTGACTGGCTGAATACAGAGTTGGAGGGTGCCTGACTGCCTGGCTGGATACAGAGTTGGAGGGGATCTGACTGACTGGCTGGAGACAGAGTTGGAGGGGGCCTGACTTACTGGGGACAGAGTTGGAGGGGCCGTGGCTGACTGGCTGGAGACAGAGATTGAAGGGGCCTGACTGAGTGGCCCGAGACAGAGATGGAGGGTGCCTGACTGAATGGCTGAATACAGAGTTGGAGGGGGTCTGACTGACTGGCTGGAGACAGAGTTGGAGGGTGCCTGACCGACTGGCTGAATACAGAGTTGGAGGGTGCCTGACAGACTGGCTGGATACAGAGTTGGAGGGGATCTGACTGACTGGCTGGAGACAGAGTTGGAGGGGGCCTGACTGACTGGAGACAGAGTTGGAGGGGCCGTGGCTGACTGGCTGGAGACAGAGATTGAGGGGGCCTGACTGAGTGGCCCGAGGCAGAGATGGAGGTTGCCTGACTGACTGGCTGGATACAGAGTTGGAGGATGCCTGGCTGACTGGCTGGAGACAGAATTGGAGGCGGTCCAACTGACTGGCTGGAGTCAGAGTTGGAGAGTGACTGACTGACTGGCTGGAGACAGAGTTGGATGGGCCTGACTGACTGGAGACAGAGTTGGAGGATGCCTGACTGACTGACTGACTGACTGACTGGAGACAGAGTTGGAGGATGCCTGACTGATTGACTGGCTGGAGACAGAGTTAGAGGGTGCCTGGCTGACTGGCTGGATACAGAGTTGGAGGGGTTCTGACTGACTGGCTGGAGACAGACAGAGTTGGAGGGGGTCTGACTGACTGGCTGGAGACAGAGCTGGAGTGGGCCCTACTGACTTGCTGGAGACAGAATTGGAAGGGGCCTGAGGGTGCCTGACTGACTGGCTGGAGACAGAGTTGGAAGGGGCCCGATTGACTGGATGGAGACAGAGTTGGAGAGAGCCTGACTGACTGGCTGGTGACAGAGTTGGAGGTTGCCTGGCTGATTGCCTGGGGACAGAGTTGGAGGGTGCCTGACTAACTGGCTGGAGACAGAGTTGGAGGCGGCCTGGCTGATTGGCTGGAGGCAGAGTTGGAGGGGGGCTGACTGACTGGCCCGAGACAGAGTTGGAGGTTGCCTGACTAACTGGCTAAATACAGAATTGGAGGGGGTTTGACTGAATGGCTGGAGACAGAGTTATTGGGTGACTGGCTGACTGGCTGGAGACTGAATTGAACGGGGCCTGACTGACTGGAGACAGAGTTGGAGGGTGCCTGGCTGATTGCCTGGAGACAGAGTTGGAGGGTGCCTGACTGACTGGCTGCAGACAGCGTTTGAGGGGGCCTGACTGACTGGCCAGAGACAGAGTGTGAGGGTGCCTGACTGACTGCCTAGATACAGAGCTGGAGGGGGTCTGACTGACTGGATAGAGACAGAGTTGGAGGGGCCTGATTGACTGGCTGGAGACAGAGTTGGAGGGTGCTTGACTGACTGGCTGGAGACAGAGTTGGAGGGTGCCTGACTTACTGGCTGGAGACAGGGTTGGGGGGGGCGACTGACTTGCTGGAGACAGAATTGGAAGTGGCCTGACTGACTGGCTGGAGACACAGTTTGAGGGTGCCTGACTGAGTGGCTGGAGACAGGGTTGGAGGGGCCCGACTGACTAGCTGGAGAAAGAGTTGGAGGGTGCCTGACTGACTGGCTGGATAGAGAGTTGGAGGGCTCATGACTGACTGGCTGGAGACAGGGTTGGAAGGGGCCTGTCTGACTGACTGGAGACAGAATTGGAGAGTGCCTGACTGACTGGCTGGAGACAGAGTTGGAGGGTGCCTGACTGACTGGCTGGAGACAGGGTTGGAGGGGGCCCGACTGACTTGCTGGAGACAGAATTGGAAGGGGCCTGACTGACTGGCTGGAGACATAGTTTGAGGGTGCCTGACTGACTGGCTGGAGACAGAGTTGGAGGGTGCCTGACTGACTGGCTGGAGAGAGAGTTGGAGGGCGTGTGACTGACTGGCTGGAGACAGGGTTGGAGGGGGCCTGACTGACTGGCTTGAGACAGAGTTGGAAGGGGCCTGACTGACTGGCTGGAGACAGAGTTTGAGGGTAATTGACTGACTGGCTAGAGACAGGGTTGGAGGGGCCCGACTGAATTGCTGGAGACAGAGTTGGAAGGGGCCTGACTGACTGGCTGGAGACAGAATTGGAGGGTGCCTGGCTAACTGGCTGGAGACTGAATTGGAGGGGGTCCAACTGACTGGCCGGAGACAGAGTTGGAGAGTGACTGACTGACTGGCTGGAGACAGAGTTGGATGGGCCTGACTGACTGGAGACAGAGTTGGAGGATGCCTGACTGACTAACTGACTGGAGACAGAGTTGGAGGATGCCTGACTGACTAACTGGCTAGAGACAGAGTTGGAGGGTGCCTGACTGACTGGCTGGAGACAGAATTAGAGGGGACCTGGCTGATTGGCTGGAGACAGAGTTGGAGGGTGCCTGACTGACTGGCTGGAGACAGAGTAGGATGGGCCTGGCTGACTGGCTGGAGACAGAGTTGTAGGGGGCCTGACTGACTGGTCCGACAGAGTTGGAGGGTGCCTGACTGACTGGCTGAATACAGAGTTGGAGGGGGTCTGACTGACTGGCTGGAGACAGAGTTGGATGGGCCTGGCTGACTGGCTGAATACAGAGTTGGAGGGTGCCTGACTGCCTGGCTGGATACAGAGTTGGAGGGGATCTGACTGACTGGCTGGAGACAGAGTTGGAGGGGCCTGACTTACTGGGGACAGAGTTAGAGGGGCCGTGGCTGACTGGCTGGAGACAGAGATTGAAGGGGCCTGACTGAGTGGCCCGAGACAGAGATGGAGGGTGCCTGACTGAATGGCTGAATACAGAGTTGGAGGGGGTCTGGCTGACTGGCTGGAGACAGAGTTGGAGGGTGCCTGACCGACTGGCTGAATACAGAGTTGGAGGGTGCCTGACAGACTGGCTGGATACAGAGTTGGAGGGGATCTGACTGACTGGCTGGAGACAGAGTTGGAGGGGGCCTGACTGACTGGAGACAGAGTTGGAGGGGCCGTGGCTGACTGGCTGGAGACAGAGATTGAGGGGGCCTGACTGAGTGGCCCGAGGCAGAGATGGAGGTTGCCTGACTGACTGGCTGGATACAGAGTTGGAGGATGCCTGGCTGACTGGCTGGAGACAGAATTGGAGGCGGTCCAACTGACTGGCTGGAGTCAGAGTTGGAGAGTGACTGACTGACTGGCTGGAGACAGAGTTGGATGGGCCTGACTGACTGGAGACAGAGTTGGAGGATGCCTGACTGACTGACTGACTGGAGACAGAGTTGGAGGATGCCTGACTGATTGACTGGCTGGAGACAGAGTTAGAGGGTGCCTGGCTGACTGGCTGGATACAGAGTTGGAGGGGTTCTGACTGACTGGCTGGAGACAGACAGAGTTGGAGGGGGTCTGACTGACTGGCTGGAGACAGAGCTGGAGTGGGCCCTACTGACTTGCTGGAGACAGAATTGGAAGGGGCCTGACTGACTGGAGACAGAGTTTGAGGGTGCCTGACTGACTGGCTGGAGACAGAGTTGGAGGGTGCCTGACTGACTGGCTGGAGACAGGGTTGGAGGGGGCCCTACTGACTTGCTGGAGACAGAATTGGAAGGGCCTGACTGACTGGCTGGAGAGAGAGTTGGTGGGTGTCTGACTTACTGGCTGGAGACATAGTTGGAGTGTGCCTGCCTGACTGTCTGGAGACAGAGTTGGAGGGGGCCTGACTAACTGGAGACAGAGTTTTAGGGGGGCTGACTTGACTGGCTGTAGACAGAGTTGGAGGGGTCCTGACTAACTGGCCAGAGACAGAGTTGGAGGGGGCCTGACTGACTGGCTGGAGAAAGAGTTTGAGGGTGCCTGACTGACTGGCTGGAGACAGTATTGGAGGGAACCCAACTGACTTGCTGGGGACAGGGTTTGAGGGTGCCTGACTGACTGGCTGGAAACAGAGTTGGAGGGTGCCTGACTCACTGGCTGGAGACAGAGTTGGAGGGGGCCTGACTGACTTGAGACAGAGTTGTAGGGGGCTAACTGGCTGGCTGTAGACAGAGTTGGAAGGGGCCTGACTGACTGGCCGGAGACAGAGTTGGAGGGTTCCTGACTGACTGGCTGGATACAGAGTTGGAGGGGGTCTGACTGACTGGCTGGAGACAGAGTTGGAGGGTGCCTGACTGACTGGCTGGAGACAGAGTTGGAGGGTGCCTGACTAACTGGCTGGAGACAGGGTTGGAGGGGGCCCTACTGACTTGCTGGAGACAGAATTGGAAGGGGCCTGACTGACTGACTGGAGACAGAGTTTGAGGGTGCCTGACTGACTGGCTGGATACAGAGTCGGAGGGGGTCCGACTGACTGGCTGGAGACAGACAGAGTTGGAGGGGGTCTGACTGACTGGCTGGAGACAGACAGAGTGGGAGGGGGTCTGACTGACTGGCTGGAGACAGAGCTGGAGTGGGCCCTACTGACTTGCTGGAGACAGAGTTGGAGGGGGTCTGACTGACTGGCTGGAGACAGAGTTGGAGGGTGCCTGACTGACTGGCTGGAGACAGAGTTGGAGGGTGCCTGGCTGACTGGCTGGATGCAGAGTTGGAGGGGTTCTGACTGACTGGCTGGAGACAGACAGAGTTGGATGGGGTCTGACTGACTGGCTGGAGACAGAGCTGGAGGGGGCCCTACTGACTTGCTGGAGACAGAAATGGAAGGGGCCTGACTGACTGACTGGAGACAGAGTTTGAAGGTGCCTGACTGACTGGCTGGAGACAGAGGTGGAGGGTTCCTGACTGACTGGCTGGAGACAGGGTTGGAGGGGGCCCTACTGACTTGCTGGAGACAGAATTGGAAGGGGCCTGACTGACTGGCTGGAGACAGAGTTGGAGGGTGTCTGACTGACTGGCCGGAGACATAGTTGGAGGGTGCCTGCCTGACTGGCTGGAGACAGAGTTGGAGGGGGCCTGACTAACTGGAGACAGAGTTTTAGGGGGGCTGACTGACTGGCTGTAGACAGAGTTGGGGGGGTCCTGACTAACTGGTCGAAGACAGAGTTGGAGGGGGCCTGACTGACTGGCTGGAGAAAGAGTTTGAGGGTGCCTGACTGACTGGCTGGAGACAGTATTGAAGGGAGCCCAACTGACTTGCTGGAGACAGGGTTTGAGGGTGCCTGACTGACTGGCTGGAAACAGAGTTGGAGGGTGCCTGACTCACTGGCTGGAGACAGAGTTGGAGGGGGCCTGACTGACTGGAGACAGAGTTGTAGGGGGCTGACTGGCTGGCTGTAGACAGAGTTGGAAGGGGCCTGACTGACTGGCCGGAGACAGAGTTGGAGGGTTCCTGACTGACTGGCTGGAGAAAGAGTTTGAGGGTGCCTGACTGACTGGCTGGAGACAGGATTGGAGGGAGCCCGACTGACTTGCTGGAGGCAGGGTTTGATGGTGCCTGACTGACTGGCTGGAGACAGAGTTAGAGGGTGCCTGGCTGAGTGGATGGAGACTGAATTGGAGGGAGCCTGGCTGATTGGCTGGAGACAGTTGGAGGGTGCCTGACTGACTGGCTGGAGACAGAGTTGGAAGGGGCGTGATTGACTGGCTGGAGACAGAGTTGGAGGGAGCCTGGCTGACTGGCTGGAGACTGAATTGGAGGGGCCCTGACTGACTGGAGACAGAGTTGGAGGGTGCCTGACTGACTGGATGGAGACAGAGTTGGAGAGAGCCTGACTGACTGGCTGGAGACAGAGTTGGAGGGTGCCTGGCTGATTGCCTGGGGACAGAGTTGGAGGGTGCCTGACTAACTGGCTGGAGACAGAGTTGGAGGCGGCCTGGCTGACTGGCTGGAGACAGAGTTGGAGGAGGGGCTGACTGACTAGCCTGAGACAGAGTTGGAGGTTGCCTGACTAACTGGCTAAATACAGAATTGGACGGGGTCTGACTGACTGGATGGAGACAGAGTTGGTGGGTGACTGGCTGACTGGCTGGAGACTGAATTGGACAGGGCCTGACCGACTGGAGACAGAGTTGGTGGGTGCCTGACTGACTGGCTGGAGACAGAGTTGGAGGGTGCCTGACTGACTGGCTGGAGACAGGGTTGGAGGGGGCCCGACTGACTTGCTGGAGACAGAATTGGAAGGGGCCTGACTGACTGGCTGGAGACAGAGTTTCAGGGTGCCTGACTGACTGGCTGGAGACAGAGTTGGAGGGTGCCTGACTGACTGGCTGGAGAGAGAGTTGGAGGGCGTGTGACTGACTGGCTGGAGACAGAGTTGGAGGGTGCCTGGCTGACTGGCTGGATACAGAGTTGGAGGGTGCCTGGATGACTGGCTGGATACAGAGTTGGAGGGGTTCTGACTGACTGGCTGGAGACAGAGCTGGAGGGGTCCCTACTGACTTGCTGGAGACAGAATTGGAAGGGGCCTGACTGACTGACTGGAGACAGAGTTTGAGGGTGCCTGACTGACTGGCTGGATACAGAATTGGAGGGGGTCTGACTGACTGGCTGGAGACAGACAGAGTTGGAGGGGGTCTGACTGACTGGCTGGAGACAGAGTTGGAGGGTGCCTGACTGACTGGCTGGAGACAGGGTTGGAGGGGCCCCTACTGACTTGCTGGAGACAGAATTGGAAGGGGCCTGAATGACTGACTGGAGACAGAGTTTGAGGGTGCCTGACTGACTGGCTGGATACAGAGTTGGAGGGGGTCTGACTGACAAGCTGGAGACAGACAGAGTTGGAGGGGGTCTGACTGACTGGCTGGAGACAGACAGAGTGGGAGGGTGTCTGACTGACTGGCTGGAGGCAGAGTGTGAGGGTGCCTGACTTACTGGCTGGATACAGAGTTGGAGGGTGTCTGACTGACTGGCTGGAGACAGAGAGAGTTGGAGGGGGTCTGACTGACTGGCTGGAGACAGAGTTGGAGGGTGCCTGACTGACTGGCTAGAGACAGAGTTGGAGGGTGCCTGGCTGACTGGCTGGATACAGAGTTGGAGGGGTTCTGACTGACTGGCTGGAGACAGACAGAGTTGGATGGGGTCTGACTGACTGGCTGGAGACAGAGCTGGAAGGGGCCTGACTGACTGACTGGAGACAGAGTTTGAGGGTGCCTGACTGACTGGTGGGAGACAGTGTTGGAGGGTGCCTGACTGACTGGCTGGAGACAGGGTTGGAGGGGGCCCTACTGACTTGCTGGAGACAGAATTGGAGGGTGTCTGACTGACTGGCTGGAGACATAGTTGGAGGGTGCCTGTCTGACTGGCTGGAGACAGAGTTGGAGGGTGCCTGACTGACTGGCTGCAGACAGAGTTGGAGGATGCCTGACTGACTAACTGACTGGAGACAGAGTTGGAGGATGCCTGACTGACTAACTGGCTAGAGACAGAGTTGGAGGGTGCCTGACTGACTGGCTGGAGACAGAATTAGAGGGGACCTGGCTGATTGGCTGGAGACAGAGTTGGAGGGTGCCTGACTGACTGGCTGGAGACAGAGTAGGATGGGCCTGGCTGACTGGCTGGAGACAGAGTTGTAGGGGGCCTGACTGACTGGTCCGACAGAGTTGGAGGGTGCCTGACTGACTGGCTGAATACAGAGTTGGAGGGGGTCTGACTGACTGGCTGGAGACAGAGTTGGATGGGCCTGGCTGACTGGCTGAATACAGAGTTGGAGGGTGCCTGACTGCCTGGCTGGATACAGAGTTGGAGGGGATCTGACTGACTGGCTGGAGACAGAGTTGGAGGGGCCTGACTTACTGGGGACAGAGTTAGAGGGGCCGTAGCTGACTGGCTGGAGACAGAGATTGAAGGGGCCTGACTGAGTGGCCCGAGACAGAGATGGAGGGTGCCTGACTGAATGGCTGAATACAGAGTTGGAGGGGGTCTGGCTGACTGGCTGGAGACAGAGTTGGAGGGTGCCTGACCGACTGGCTGAATACAGAGTTGGAGGGTGCCTGACAGACTGGCTGGATACAGAGTTGGAGGGGATCTGACTGACTGGCTGGAGACAGAGTTGGAGGGGGCCTGACTGACTGGAGACAGAGTTGGAGGGGCCGTGGCTGACTGGCTGGAGACAGAGATTGAGGGGGCCTGACTGAGTGGCCCGAGGCAGAGATGGAGGTTGCCTGACTGACTGGCTGGATACAGAGTTGGAGGATGCCTGGCTGACTGGCTGGAGACAGAATTGGAGGCGGTCCAACTGACTGGCTGGAGTCAGAGTTGGAGAGTGACTGACTGACTGGCTGGAGACAGAGTTGGATGGGCCTGACTGACTGGAGACAGAGTTGGAGGATGCCTGACTGACTGACTGACTGGAGACAGAGTTGGAGGATGCCTGACTGATTGACTGGCTGGAGACAGAGTTAGAGGGTGCCTGGCTGACTGGCTGGATACAGAGTTGGAGGGGTTCTGACTGACTGGCTGGAGACAGACAGAGTTGGAGGGGGTCTGACTGACTGGCTGGAGACAGAGCTGGAGTGGGCCCTACTGACTTGCTGGAGACAGAATTGGAAGGGGCCTGACTGACTGGAGACAGAGTTTGAGGGTGCCTGACTGACTGGCTGGAGACAGAGTTGGAGGGTGCCTGACTGACTGGCTGGAGACAGGGTTGGAGGGGGCCCTACTGACTTGCTGGAGACAGAATTGGAAGGGCCTGACTGACTGGCTGGAGAGAGAGTTGGTGGGTGTCTGACTTACTGGCTGGAGACATAGTTGGAGTGTGCCTGCCTGACTGTCTGGAGACAGAGTTGGAGGGGGCCTGACTAACTGGAGACAGAGTTTTAGGGGGGCTGACTTGACTGGCTGTAGACAGAGTTGGAGGGGTCCTGACTAACTGGCCAGAGACAGAGTTGGAGGGGGCCTGACTGACTGGCTGGAGAAAGAGTTTGAGGGTGCCTGACTGACTGGCTGGAGACAGTATTGGAGGGAACCCAACTGACTTGCTGGGGACAGGGTTTGAGGGTGCCTGACTGACTGGCTGGAAACAGAGTTGGAGGGTGCCTGACTCACTGGCTGGAGACAGAGTTGGAGGGGGCCTGACTGACTTGAGACAGAGTTGTAGGGGGCTAACTGGCTGGCTGTAGACAGAGTTGGAAGGGGCCTGACTGACTGGCCGGAGACAGAGTTGGAGGGTTCCTGACTGACTGGCTGGATACAGAGTTGGAGGGGGTCTGACTGACTGGCTGGAGACAGAGTTGGAGGGTGCCTGACTGACTGGCTGGAGACAGAGTTGGAGGGTGCCTGACTAACTGGCTGGAGACAGGGTTGGAGGGGGCCCTACTGACTTGCTGGAGACAGAATTGGAAGGGGCCTGACTGACTGACTGGAGACAGAGTTTGAGGGTGCCTGACTGACTGGCTGGATACAGAGTCGGAGGGGGTCCGACTGACTGGCTGGAGACAGACAGAGTTGGAGGGGGTCTGACTGACTGGCTGGAGACAGACAGAGTGGGAGGGGGTCTGACTGACTGGCTGGAGACAGAGCTGGAGTGGGCCCTACTGACTTGCTGGAGACAGAGTTGGAGGGGGTCTGACTGACTGGCTGGAGACAGAGTTGGAGGGTGCCTGACTGACTGGCTGGAGACAGAGTTGGAGGGTGCCTGGCTGACTGGCTGGATGCAGAGTTGGAGGGGTTCTGACTGACTGGCTGGAGACAGACAGAGTTGGATGGGGTCTGACTGACTGGCTGGAGACAGAGCTGGAGGGGGCCCTACTGACTTGCTGGAGACAGAAATGGAAGGGGCCTGACTGACTGACTGGAGACAGAGTTTGAAGGTGCCTGACTGACTGGCTGGAGACAGAGGTGGAGGGTTCCTGACTGACTGGCTGGAGACAGGGTTGGAGGGGGCCCTACTGACTTGCTGGAGACAGAATTGGAAGGGGCCTGACTGACTGGCTGGAGACAGAGTTGGAGGGTGTCTGACTGACTGGCCGGAGACATAGTTGGAGGGTGCCTGCCTGACTGGCTGGAGACAGAGTTGGAGGGGGCCTGACTAACTGGAGACAGAGTTTTAGGGGGGCTGACTGACTGGCTGTAGACAGAGTTGGGGGGGTCCTGACTAACTGGTCGAAGACAGAGTTGGAGGGGGCCTGACTGACTGGCTGGAGAAAGAGTTTGAGGGTGCCTGACTGACTGGCTGGAGACAGTATTGAAGGGAGCCCAACTGACTTGCTGGAGACAGGGTTTGAGGGTGCCTGACTGACTGGCTGGAAACAGAGTTGGAGGGTGCCTGACTCACTGGCTGGAGACAGAGTTGGAGGGGGCCTGACTGACTGGAGACAGAGTTGTAGGGGGCTGACTGGCTGGCTGTAGACAGAGTTGGAAGGGGCCTGACTGACTGGCCGGAGACAGAGTTGGAGGGTTCCTGACTGACTGGCTGGAGAAAGAGTTTGAGGGTGCCTGACTGACTGGCTGGAGACAGGATTGGAGGGAGCCCGACTGACTTGCTGGAGGCAGGGTTTGATGGTGCCTGACTGACTGGCTGGAGACAGAGTTAGAGGGTGCCTGGCTGAGTGGATGGAGACTGAATTGGAGGGAGCCTGGCTGATTGGCTGGAGACAGTTGGAGGGTGCCTGACTGACTGGCTGGAGACAGAGTTGGAAGGGGCGTGATTGACTGGCTGGAGACAGAGTTGGAGGGAGCCTGGCTGACTGGCTGGAGACTGAATTGGAGGGGCCCTGACTGACTGGAGACAGAGTTGGAGGGTGCCTGACTGACTGGATGGAGACAGAGTTGGAGAGAGCCTGACTGACTGGCTGGAGACAGAGTTGGAGGGTGCCTGGCTGATTGCCTGGGGACAGAGTTGGAGGGTGCCTGACTAACTGGCTGGAGACAGAGTTGGAGGCGGCCTGGCTGACTGGCTGGAGACAGAGTTGGAGGAGGGGCTGACTGACTAGCCTGAGACAGAGTTGGAGGTTGCCTGACTAACTGGCTAAATACAGAATTGGACGGGGTCTGACTGACTGGATGGAGACAGAGTTGGTGGGTGACTGGCTGACTGGCTGGAGACTGAATTGGACAGGGCCTGACCGACTGGAGACAGAGTTGGTGGGTGCCTGACTGACTGGCTGGAGACAGAGTTGGAGGGTGCCTGACTGACTGGCTGGAGACAGGGTTGGAGGGGGCCCGACTGACTTGCTGGAGACAGAATTGGAAGGGGCCTGACTGACTGGCTGGAGACAGAGTTTCAGGGTGCCTGACTGACTGGCTGGAGACAGAGTTGGAGGGTGCCTGACTGACTGGCTGGAGAGAGAGTTGGAGGGCGTGTGACTGACTGGCTGGAGACAGAGTTGGAGGGTGCCTGGCTGACTGGCTGGATACAGAGTTGGAGGGTGCCTGGCTGACTGGCTGGATACAGAGTTGGAGGGGTTCTGACTGACTGGCTGGAGACAGAGCTGGAGGGGTCCCTACTGACTTGCTGGAGACAGAATTGGAAGGGGCCTGACTGACTGACTGGAGACAGAGTTTGAGGGTGCCTGACTGACTGGCTGGATACAGAATTGGAGGGGGTCTGACTGACTGGCTGGAGACAGACAGAGTTGGAGGGGGTCTGACTGACTGGCTGGAGACAGAGTTGGAGGGTGCCTGACTGACTGGCTGGAGACAGGGTTGGAGGGGCCCCTACTGACTTGCTGGAGACAGAATTGGAAGGGGCCTGAATGACTGACTGGAGACAGAGTTTGAGGGTGCCTGACTGACTGGCTGGATACAGAGTTGGAGGGGGTCTGACTGACAAGCTGGAGACAGACAGAGTTGGAGGGCGTCTGACTGACTGGCTGGAGACAGACAGAGTGGGAGGGTGTCTGACTGACTGGCTGGAGGCAGAGTGTGAGGGTGCCTGACTTACTGGCTGGATACAGAGTTGGAGGGTGTCTGACTGACTGGCTGGAGACAGAGAGAGTTGGAGGGGGTCTGACTGACTGGCTGGAGACAGAGTTGGAGGGTGCCTGACTGACTGGCTAGAGACAGAGTTGGAGGGTGCCTGGCTGACTGGCTGGATACAGAGTTGGAGGGGTTCTGACTGACTGGCTGGAGACAGACAGAGTTGGATGGGGTCTGACTGACTGGCTGGAGACAGAGCTGGAAGGGGCCTGACTGACTGACTGGAGACAGAGTTTGAGGGTGCCTGACTGACTGGTGGGAGACAGTGTTGGAGGGTGCCTGACTGACTGGCTGGAGACAGGGTTGGAGGGGGCCCTACTGACTTGCTGGAGACAGAATTGGAGGGTGTCTGACTGACTGGCTGGAGACATAGTTGGAGGGTGCCTGTCTGACTGGCTGGAGACAGAGTTGGAGGGTGCCTGACTGACTGGCTGCAGACAGAGTTGGAGGGGGCCTGACTAACTGGTGACAGAGTTTTAGGGGGGCTGACTGACTGGCTGTAGACAGAGTTGGAGGGGACCTGACTAACTGGCCGGAGACAGAGTTGGAGGGGGCCTGACTGACTGGCTGGAGAAAGAGTTTGAGGGTGCCTGACTGACTGGCTGGAGACAGTATTGGAGGGTGCCTGACTGACTGGCTGCAGACAGAGTTGGAGGGGGCCTGACTAACTGGTGACAGAGTTTTAGGGGGGCTGACTGACTGGCTGTAGACAGAGTTGGAGGGGACCTGACTAACTGGCTGGAGAAGGAGTTGGAGGGGGCTGGCTGACTGGCTGGAGACAGAGTTGGAGGGGGGCTAACTGACTGGACCGAGACAGAGTTGGAGGATGCATGACTGACTGGCTGGATACAGAGTTGGAGGGGGTCTGACTGAAAGGCTGGAGAAAGAGTTGGTGGGTGACTGGCTGACTGGCTGGAGACTGAATTGGACAGGGCCTGACTGATTGGAGACAGAGTTGGAGGGTGCCTGGCTGATTGCCTGGAGACAGAGTTGGAGGGTGCCTGACTGACTGGCTGCAGACAGAGTTTGAGGGGGCCTGACTGATAGGCCAGAGACAGAGTTGGAGGGCGCCTGACTGACTTGCTGGATACAGAGTTGGAGGGGGTCTGACTGACAGGATGGAGACAGAGTTGGAGGGGCCTGATTGACTGGCTGGAGACAGAGTTGGAGGGTGCCTGAATGACTGGCTGGAAACAGAGTTGGAGGGTGCCTGACTGACTGGCTGGAGACAGGGTTGGAGGGGGCCCTATTGACTTGCTAGAGACAGAATTGGAATGGGCCTGACTGACTGACTGGAGACAGAGTTGGAGGGTGCCTGGCTGACTGGCTGGATACAGAGTTGGAGGGTGCCTGGCTGACTGGCTGGATACAGAGTTGGAGGGGTTCTGACTGACTGGCTGGAGACAGAGCTGGAGGGGGCCCTACTGACTTGCTGGAGACAGAATTGGAAGGGGCCTGACTGACTGACTGGAGACAGAGTTTGAGGGTGCCTGACTGACTGGCTGGATACAGAATTGGAGGGGGTCTGACTGACTGGTTGGAGACAGACAGAGTTGGAGGGGGTCTGACTGACTGGCTGGAGACAGAGTTGGAGGGTGCCTGACTGACTGGCTGGAGACAGGGTTGGAGGGGCCCCTACTGACTTGCTGGAGACAGAATTGGAAGGGGCCTGAATGACTGACTGGAGACAGAGTTTAAGGGTGCCTGACTGACTGTCTGGATACAGAGTTGGAGGGGGTCTGACTGATAAGCTGGAGACAGACAGAGTTGGAGGGGGTCTGACTGACTGGCTGGAGACAGACAGAGTGGGAGGGGGTCTGACTGACTGGCTGGAGGCAGAGTTTGAGGGTGCCTGACTTACTGGCTGGATACAGAGTTGGAGGGGGTCTGACTGACTGGCTGGAGACAGACAGAGTTGGAGGGGTTCTGACTGACTGGCTGGAGACAGAGTTGGAGGGTGCCTGACTGACTGGCTAGAGACAGAGTTGGAGGGTGCCTGGCTGACTGGCTGGATAAGGAGTTGGAGGGGTTCTGACTGACTGGCTGGAGACAGACAGAGTTCGATGGGGTCTGACTGACTGGCTGGAGACAGAGCTGGAGGGGGCCCTACTGACTTGCTGGAGACAGAATTGGAAGGGGCCTGACTGACTGACTGGAGACAGAGTTTGAGGGTGCCTGACTGACTGGCCGGAGACAGAGTTGGAGGGTGCCTGACTGACTGGCTGGAGACAGGGTTGGAGGGGGCCCTACTGACTTGCTGGAGACAGAATTGGAAGGAGCCTGACTGACTGGCTGGAGACAGAGTTGGAGGGTGTCTGACTGACTGGGTGGAGACATAGTTGGAGGGTGCCTGCCTGACTGGCTGGAGACAGAGTTGGAGGGTGCCTGACTGACTGGCTGCAGACAGAGTTGGAGGGGGCCTGACTAACTGGTGACAGAGTTTTAGGGGGGCTGACTGACTGGCTGTAGACAGAGTTGGAGGGGACCTGACTAACTGGCCGGAGACAGAGTTGGAGGGGGCCTGACTGACTGGCTGGAGAAAGAGTTTGAGGGTGCCTGACTGACTGGCTGGAGACAGTATTGGAGGGCGTCCAACTGACTTGCTGGAGACAGGGTTTGAGGGTGCCTGACTGACTGGCTGGAAACAGAGTTGGAGGGTGCCTGACGCACTGGCTGGAGACAGAGTTGAAGGGGGCCTGACTGACTGGAGACAGAGTTGGAAGGGGCCTGACTGACTGGCCGGAGACAGAGTTGGAGGGTTCCTGACTGACTGGCTGGAGAAAGAGTTTGAGGGTGCCTGACTGACTGGCTGGAGACAGGATTGGAGGGAGCCCGACTGACTTGCTGGAGACAGGGTTTGAGGGTGCCTGACTGACTGGCTGGAGACAGAGTTAGGGGGTGTCTGGCTGAGTGGCTGGAGACTGAATTGGAGGGAGCCTGGCTGATTGGCTGGAGACAGAGTTGGAGGGTGCCTGACTGACTGGCTGGAGACAGAGTTTGAGGGTGCCTGACTGACTGGCCGGAGACAGAGTTGGAGGGTGCCTGACTGACTGGCTGGAGACAGGGTTGGAGGGGGCCCTACTGACTTGCTGGAGACAGAATTGGAAGGAGCCTGACTGACTGGCTGGAGACAGAGTTGGAGGGTGTCTGACTGACTGGGTGGAGACATAGTTGGAGGGTGCCTGCCTGACTGGCTGGAGACAGAGTTGGAGGGTGCCTGACTGACTGGCTGCAGACAGAGTTGGAGGGGGCCTGACTAACTGGTGACAGAGTTTTAGGGGGGCTGACTGACTGGCTGTAGACAGAGTTGGAGGGGACCTGACTAACTGGCCGGAGACAGAGTTGGAGGGGGCCTGACTGACTGGCTGGAGAAAGAGTTTGAGGGTGCCTGACTGACTGGCTGGAGACAGTATTGGAGGGCGTCCAACTGACTTGCTGGAGACAGGGTTTGAGGGTGCCTGACTGACTGGCTGGAAACAGAGTTGGAGGGTGCCTGACGCACTGGCTGGAGACAGAGTTGAAGGGGGCCTGACTGACTGGAGACAGAGTTGGAAGGGGCCTGACTGACTGGCCGGAGACAGTATTGGAGGGCGTCCAACTGACTTGCTGGAGACAGGGTTTGAGGGTGCCTGACTGACTGGCTGGAAACAGAGTTGGAGGGTGCCTGACGCACTGGCTGGAGACAGAGTTGAAGGGGGCCTGACTGACTGGAGACAGAGTTGGAAGGGGCCTGACTGACTGGCCGGAGACAGAGTTGGAGGGTTCCTGACTGACTGGCTGGAGAAAGAGTTTGAGGGTGCCTGACTGACTGGCTGGAGACAGGATTGGAGGGAGCCCGACTGACTTGCTGGAGACAGGGTTTGAGGGTGCCTGACTGACTGGCTGGAGACAGAGTTGGAGGGTGCCTGACTGACTGGCTAGAGACAGAGTTGGAGGGTGCCTGGCTGACTGGCTGGATAAGGAGTTGGAGGGGTTCTGACTGACTGGCTGGAGACAGACAGAGTTCGATGGGGTCTGACTGACTGGCTGGAGACAGAGCTGGAGGGGGCCCTACTGACTTGCTGGAGACAGAATTGGAAGGGGCCTGACTGACTGACTGGAGACAGAGTTTGAGGGTGCCTGACTGACTGGCCGGAGACAGAGTTGGAGGGTGCCTGACTGACTGGCTGGAGACAGGGTTGGAGGGGGCCCTACTGACTTGCTGGAGACAGAATTGGAAGGAGCCTGACTGACTGGCTGGAGACAGAGTTGGAGGGTGTCTGACTGACTGGGTGGAGACATAGTTGGAGGGTGCCTGCCTGACTGGCTGGAGACAGAGTTGGAGGGTGCCTGACTGACTGGCTGCAGACAGAGTTGGAGGGGGCCTGACTAACTGGTGACAGAGTTTTAGGGGGGCTGACTGACTGGCTGTAGACAGAGTTGGAGGGGACCTGACTAACTGGCCGGAGACAGAGTTGGAGGGGGCCTGACTAACTGGCTGGAGAAAGAGTTTGAGGGTGCCTGACTGACTGGCTGGAGACAGTATTGGAGGGCGTCCAACTGACTTGCTGGAGACAGGGTTTGAGGGTGCCTGACTGACTGGCTGGAAACAGAGTTGGAGGGTGCCTGACGCACTGGCTGGAGACAGAGTTGAAGGGGGCCTGACTGACTGGAGACAGAGTTGGAAGGGGCCTGACTGACTGGCCGGAGACAGAGTTGGAGGGTTCCTGACTGACTGGCTGGAGAAAGAGTTTGAGGGTGCCTGACTGACTGGCTGGAGACAGGATTGGAGGGAGCCCGACTGACTTGCTGGAGACAGGGTTTGAGGGTGCCTGACTGACTGGCTGGAGACAGAGTTAGGGGGTGTCTGGCTGAGTGGCTGGAGACTGAATTGGAGGGAGCCTGGCTGATTGGCTGGAGACAGAGTTGGAGGGTGCCTGACTGACTGGCTGGAGACAGAGTTGGACGAGCCTGGCTCACTGGCTGGAGACAGAGTTGTAGGGGGCCTGACTGACTGGCCCGAGACAGAGTTGGAGGGTGCCTGACTGACTGGCTGGATACAGAGTTGGAGGGGGTCTGAATGACTGGCTGGAGACAGTATTGAAAGGAGCCCGACTGACTTGCTGGAGACAGGGTATGAGGATGCCTACCTGACTGGCTGGAGACAGAGTTGGAAGGGGCCTGATTGACTGGCTGGAGACAGAGTTGGAGGGAGCCTGGCTGACTGGCTGGAGACTGAATTGGAGGGGCCCTGACTGACTGGAACCAGAGTTGGAGGGTGCCTGACTGACTAGATGGAGACAGAGTTGGAGAGAGCCTGACTGACTGGCTGGAGACAGAGTTGGAGGGTGCCTGGCTGATTGCCTGGGGACAGAGTTGGAGGGTGCCTGACTAACTGGCTAGAGACAGAGTTGGAGGCGGCCTGGCTGACTGGCTGGAGACAGAGTTGGAGGGGGGGCTAAATGACTGGCCTGAGACAGAGTTGGAGGTTGCCTGACTAACTGGCTAAATACAGAATTGGACGGTGTCTGACTGACTGGCTGGAGACAGAGTTGGTGGGTGACTGGCTGACTGGCCGGAGACTGAATTGGACAGGGCCTGACCGACTGGAGACAGAGTTGGAGGGTGCTTGGCTGATTGCCAGGAGACAGAGTTGGAGGGGGCCTGACTGACTGGTCCGAGACAGAGTTGGAGGGTGCCTGACTGACTGGCTGGATCCAGAGTTGGCGGGGTCTGACTGTTTGGCTGGAGACGGATTGGAGGGAGCCTGACTGACTGGCTGGAGACAGGGTTTGAGGGTGCCTGACTGACTGGCTGGAGACAGAGTTGGAAGGGTCTGACTGACTGGCTGGAGACGGATTGGAGGGAGCCTGATTGACTGGATGGAGACAGAGTTGGAGAGAGCCTGAATGACTGGCTGGTGACAGAGTTGGAGGTTGCCTGGCTGATTGCCTGGGGACAGAGTTGGAGGGTGCCTGACTGACTGGCTGGAGATAGAGTTGGAGGCGGCCTGGCTGATTGGCTGGAGGCAGAGTTGGAGGGGGGCTGACTGACTGGCCCGAGACAGAGTTGGAGGTTGCCTGACTAACTGGCTAAATACAGAATTGGAGGGGGTTTGACAGAATTGCTGGAGACAGAGTTAGTGGGTGACTGGCTGACTGGCTGGAGACTGAATTGAACGGGGCCTGACTGACTGGAGACAGAGTTGGAGGGTGCCTGGTTGATTGCCTGGAGACAGAGTTGGAGGGTGCCTGACTGACTGGCTGCAGACAGTGTTTGAGGGGGCCTGACTGACTGGCCAGAGACAGAGTTGGAGGGTGCCTGACTGACTGCCTGGATACAGAGTTGGAGGGGGTCTGACTAACTGGATAGAGACAGAGTTGGAGGGGCCTGATTGACTGGCTGGAGACAGAGTTGGAGGGTGCTTGACTGACTGGCTGGAGACAGAGTTGGAGGGTGCCTGACTTACTGGCTGGAGACAGGGTTGGGGGGGGGCCACTGACTTGCTGGAGACAGAATTGGAAGTGGCCTGACTGACTGGCTGGAAACACAGTTTGAGGGTGCCTGACTGAGTGGCTGGAGACAGGGTTGGAGGGGCCCGACTGACTAGCTGGAGACAGAGTTGGAGGGTGCCTGACTGACTGGCTGGATAGAGAGTTGGAGGGCTCATGACTGACTGGCTGGAGACAGGGTTGGAGGGGGCCTGACTGACTTGTTGGAGACAGAGTTGGAAGGGGCCTGTCTGACTGGCTGGAGACAGAATTGGAGAGTGCCTGACTGACTGGCTGGAGACAGAGTTGGAGGGTGCCTGACTGACTGGCTGGAGACAGGGTTGGAGGGGCCCGACTGACTTGCTGGAGACAGAATTGGAAGGGGCCTGACTGACTGGCTGGAGACAGAGTTTGAGGGTGCCTGACTGACTGGCTGGAGACAGAGTTGGAGGGTGCCTGACTGACTGGCTGGAGAGAGAGTTGGAGGGCGTGTGACTGACTGGCTGGAGACAGGGTTGGAGGGGGCCTGACTGACTGGCTTGAGACAGAGTTGGAAGGGGCCTGACTGACTGGCTGGAGACAGAGTTTGAGGGTAATTGACTGACTGGCTAGAGACAGGGTTGGAGGGGCCCGACTGACTTGCTGGAGACAGAGTTGGAAGGGGCCTGACTGACTGGCTGGAGACAGAATTGGAGGGTGCCTGGCTGACTGGCTGGAGACTGAATTGGAGGGGGTCCAACTGACTGGCCGGAGACAGAGTTGGAGAGTGACTGACTGACTGGCTGGAGACAGAGTTGGATGGGCCTGACTGACTGCTGACAGAGTTGGAGGATGCCTGACTGACTAACTGACTGGAGACAGAGTTGGAGGATGCCTGACTGACTAACTGGCTAGAGACAGAGTTGGAGGGTGCCTGACTGACTGACTGGCTGGAGACAGAATTAGAGGGGACCTGGCTGATTGGCTGGAGACAGAGTTGGAGGGTGCCTGACTGACTGGCTGGAGACAGAGTAGGATGGGCCTGGCTGACTAACTGGCTAGAGACAGAGTTGGAGGGTGCCTGACTGACTGACTGGCTGGAGACAGAATTAGAGGGGACCTGGCTGATTGGCTGGAGACAGAGTTGTAGGGGGCCTGACTGACTGGTCCGACAGAGCTGGAGGGTGCCTGACTGACTGGCTGAATACAGAGTTGGAGGGGGTCTGACTGACTGGCTGGAGACAGAGTTGGATGGGCCTGGCTGACTGGCTGAATACAGAGTTGGAGGGTGCCTGACTGCCTGGCTGGATACAGAGTTGGAGGGGATCTGACTGACTGGCTGGAGACAGAGTTGGAGGGGGCCTGACTTACTGGGGACAGAGTTGGAGGGGCCGTGGCTGACTGGCTGGAGACAGAGATTGAAGGGGCCTGACTGAGTGGCCCGAGACAGAGATGGAGGGTGCCTGACTGAATGGCTGAATACAGAGTTGGAGGGGGTCTGACTGACTGGCTGGAGACAGAGTTGGAGGGTGCCTGACCGACTGGCTGAATACAGAGTTGGAGGGTGCCTGACAGACTGGCTGGATACAGAGTTGGAGGGGATCTGACTGACTGGCTGGAGACAGAGTTGGAGGGGGCCTGACTGACTGGAGACAGAGTCGGAGGGGCCGTGGCTGACTGGCTGGAGACAGAGATTGAGGGGGCCTGACTGAGTGGCCCAAGGCAGAGATGGAGGTTGCCTGACTGACTGGCTGGATACAGAGTTGGAGGATGCCTGGCTGACTGGCTGGAGACAGAATTGGAGGCGGTCCAACTGACTGGCTGGAGTCAGAGTTGGAGAGTGACTGACTGACTGGCTGGAGACAGAGTTGGATGGGCCTGACTGACTGGAGACAGAGTTGGAGGATGCCTGACTGACTGACTGACTGACTGACTGGAGACAGAGTTGGAGGATGCCTGACTGATTGACTGGCTGGAGACAGAGTTAGAGGGTGCCTGGCTGACTGGCTGGATACAGAGTTGGAGGGGTTCTGACTGACTGGCTGGAGACAGACAGAGTTGGAGGGGGTCTGACTGACTGGCTGGAGACAGAGCTGGAGTGGGCCCTACTGACTTGCTGGAGACAGAATTGGAAGGGGCCTGAGGGTGCCTGACTGACTGGCTGGAGACAGAGTTGGAAGGGGCCCGATTGACTGGATGGAGACAGAGTTGGAGAGAGCCTGACTGACTGGCTGGTGACAGAGTTGGAGGTTGCCTGGCTGATTGCCTGGGGACAGAGTTGGAGGGTGCCTGACTAACTGGCTGGAGACAGAGTTGGAGGCGGCCTGGTTGATTGGCTGGAGGCAGAGTTGGAGGAGGGCTGACTGACTGGCCCGAGACAGAGTTGGAGGTTGCCTGACTAACTGGCTAAATACAGAATTGGAGGGGGTTTGACTGAATGGCTGGAGACAGAGTTATTGGGTGACTGGCTGACTGGCTGGAGACTGAATTGAACGGGCCTGACTGACTGGAGACAGAGTTGGAGGGTGCCTGGCTGATTGCCTGGAGACAGAGTTGGAGGGTGCCTGACTGACTGGCTGCAGACAGCGTTTGAGGGGGCCTGACTGACTGGCCAGAGACAGAGTTGGAGGGTGCCTGACTGACTGCCTGGATACAGAGCTGGAGGGGGTCTGACTGACTGGAAAGAGACAGAGTTGGAGGGGCCTGATTGACTGGCTGGAGACAGAGTTGGAGGGTGCTTGACTGACTGGCTGGAGACAGAGTTGGAGGGTGCCTGACTTACTGGCTGGAGACAGGGTTGGGGGGGCGACTGACTTGCTGGAGACAGAATTGGAAGTGGCCTGACTGACTGGCTGGAGACACAGTTTGAGGGTGCCTGACTCAGTGGCTGGAGACAGGGTTGGAGGGTCCCGACTGACTAGCTGGAGACAGAGTTGGAGGGTGCCTGACTGACTGGCTGGATAGAGAGTTGGAGGGCTCATGACTGACTGGCTGGAGACAGGGTTGGAGGGGGCCTGACTGACTTGTTGGAGACAGAGTTGGAAGGGGCCTGTCTGACTGGCTGGAGACAGAATTGGAGAGTGCCTGACTGACTGGCTGGAGACAGAGTTGGAGGGTGCCTGACTGACTGGCTGGAGACAGGGTTGGAGGGGGCCCGACTGACTTGCTGGAGACAGAATTGGAAGGGGCCTGACTGACTGGCTGGAGACAGAGTTTGAGGGTGCCTGACTGACTGGCTGGAGACAGAGTTGGAGGGTGCATGACTGACTGGCTGGAGATAGAGTTGGAGGGCGTGTGACTGACTGGCTGGAGACAGGGTTGGAGGGGGCCTTACTGACTTGCTGGAGACAGAATTGGTAGGGCCTGAGGGTGCCTGACTGACTGGCTGGAGACAGAGTTGGAAGGGGCCCGATTGACTGGATGGAGACAGAGTTGGAGAGAGCCTGACTGACTGGCTGGTGACAGAGTTGGAGGTTGCCTGGCTGATTGCCTGGGGACAGAGTTGGAGGGTGCCTGACTAACTGGCTGGAGACAGAGTTGGAGGCGGCCTGGCTGATTGGCTGGAGGCAGAGTTGGATGGGGGCTGACTGACTGGCCCGAGACAGAGTTGGAGGTTGCCTGACTAACTGGCTAAATACAGAATTGGAGGGGGTTTGACTGAATGGCTGGAGACAGAGTTATTGGGTGACTGGCTGACTGGCTGGAGACTGAATTGAACGGGGCCTGACTGACTGGAGACATAGTTGGAGGGTGCCTGGCTGATTGCCTGGAGACAGAGTTGGAGGGTGCCTGACTGACTGGCTGCAGACAGCGTTTGAGGGGGCCTGACTGACTGGCCAGAGACAGAGTTGGAGGGTGCCTGACTGACTGCCTGGATACAGAGCTGGAGGGGGTCTGACTGACTGGATAGAGACAGAGTTGGAGGGGCCTGATTGACTGGCTGGAGACAGAGTTGGAGGGTGCTTGACTGACTGGCTGGAGACAGAGTTGGAGGGTGCCTGACTTACTGGCTGGAGACAGGGTTGGGGGGGGGGCGACTGACTTGCTGGAGACAGAATTGGAAGTGGCCTGACTGACTGGCTGGAGACACAGTTTGAGGGTGCCTGACTGAGTGGCTGGAGACAGGGTTGGAGGGGCCCGACTGACTAGCTGGAGACAGAGTTGGAGGGTGCCTGACTGACTGGCTGGATAGAGAGTTGGAGGGCTCATGACTGACTGGCTGGAGACAGGGTTGGAAGGGGGCTGACTGACTTGTTGGAGACAGAGTTGGAAGGGGCCTGTCTGACTGGCTGGAGACAGAATTGGAGAGTGCCTGACTGACTGGCTGGAGACAGAGTTGGAGGGTGCCTGACTGACTGGCTGGAGACAGGGTTGGAGGGGGCCCGACTGACTTGCTGGAGACAGAATTGGAAGGGGCCTGACTGACTGGCTGGAGACAGAGTTTGAGGGTGCCTGACTGACTGGCTGGAGACAGAGTTGGAGGGTGCCTGACTGACTGGCTGGAGAGAGAGTTGGAGGGCGTGTGACTGACTGGCTGGAGACAGGGTTGGAGGGGGCCTGACTGACTGGCTTGAGACAGAGTTGGAAGGGGCCTGACTGACTGGCTGGAGACAAAGTTTGAGGGTAATTGACTGACTGGCTAGAGACAGGGTTGGAGGGGCCCGACTGCCTTGCTGGAGACAGAGTTGGAAGGGGCCTGACTGACTGGCTGGAGACAGAATTGGAGGGTGCCTGGCTGACTGGCTGGAGACTGAATTGGAGGGGGTCCAACTGACTGGCCGGAGACAGAGTTGGAGAGTGACTGACTGACTGGCTGGAGACAGAGTTGGATGGGCCTGACTGACTGGAGACAGAGTTGGAGGATGCCTGACTGACTAACTGACTGGAGACAGAGTTGGAGGATGCCTGACTGACTAACTGGCTAGAGACAGAATTGGAGGGTGCCTGACTGACTGACTGGCTGGAGACAGAATTAGAGGGGACCTGGCTGATTGGCTGGAGACAGAGTTGGAGGGTGCCTGACTGACTGGCTGGAGACAGAGTAGGATGGGCCTGGCTGACTGGCTGGAGACAGAGTTGTAGGGGGCCTGACTGACTGGTCCGACAGAGTTGGAGGGTGCCTGACTGACTGGCTGAATACAGAGTTGGAGGGGGTCTGACTGACTGGCTGGAGACAGAGTTGGATGGGCCTGGCTGACTGGCTGAATACAGAGTTGGAGGGTGCCTGACTGCCTGGCTGGATACAGAGTTGGAGGGGATCTGACTGACTGGCTGGAGACAGAGTTGGAGGGGGCCTGACTTACTGGGGACAGAGTTGGAGGGGCCGTGGCTGACTGGCTGGAGACAGAGATTGAAGGGGCCTGACTGAGTGGCCCGAGGCAGAGATGGAGGTTGCCTGACTGACTGGCTGGATACAGAGTTGGAGGATGCCTGGCTGACTGGCTGGAGACAGAATTGGAGGCGGTCCAACTGACTGGCTGGAGTCAGAGTTGGAGAGTGACTGACTGACTGGCTGGAGACAGAGTTGGATGGGCCTGACTGACTGGAGACAGAGTTGGAGGATGCCTGACTGACTGACTGACTGACTGACTGGAGACAGAGTTAGAGGGTGCCTGGCTGACTGGCTGGATACAGAGTTGGAGGGGTTCTGACTGACTGGCTGGAGACAGACAGAGTTGGAGTGGGTCTGACTGACTGGCTGGAGACAGAGCTGGAGTGGGCCCTACTGACTTGCTGGAGACAGAATTGGAAGGGGCCTGAGGGTGCCTGACTGACTGGCTGGAGACAGAGTTGGAAGGGGCCCGATTGACTGGATGGAGACAGAGTTGGAGAGAGCCTGACTGACTGGCTGGTGACAGAGTTGGAGGTTGCCTGGCTGATTGCCTGGGGACAGAGTTGGAGGGTGCCTGACTAACTAGCTGGAGACAGAGTTGGAGGCGGCCTGGCTGATTGGCTGGAGGCAGAGTTGGAGGGGGGCTGACTGACTGGCCCGAGACAGAGTTGGAGGTTGCCTGACTAACTGGCTAAATACAGAATTGGAGGGGGTTTGACTGAATGGCTGGAGACAGAGTTATTGGGTGACTGGCTGACTGGCTGGAGACTGAATTGAATGGGGCCTGACTGACTGGAGACAGAGTTGGAGGGTGCCTGGCTGATTGCCTGGAGACAGAGTTGGAGGGTGCCTGACTGACTGGCTGCAGACAGCGTTTGAGGGGGCCTGACTGACTGGCCAGAGACAGAGTGTGAGGGTGCCTGACTGACTGCCTAGATACAGAGCTGGAGGGGGTCTGACTGACTGGATAGAGACAGAGTTGGAGGGGCCTGATTGACTGGCTGGAGACAGAGTTGGAGGGTGCTTGACTGACTGGCTGGAGACAGAGTTGGAGGGTGCCTGACTTACTGGCTGGAGACAGGGTTGGGGGGGCGACTGACTTGCTGGAGACAGAATTGGAAGTGGCCTGACTGACTGGCTGGAGACACAGTTTGAGGGTGCCTGACTGAGTGGCTGGAGACAGGGTTGGAGGGGCCCGACTGACTAGCTGGAGAAAGAGTTGGAGGGTGCCTGACTGACTGGCTGGATAGAGAGTTGGAGGGCTCATGACTGACTGGCTGGAGACAGGGTTGGAAGGGGCCTGTCTGACTGACTGGAGACAGAATTGGAGAGTGCCTGAATGACTGGCTGGAGACAGAGTTGGAGGGTGCCTGACTGACTGGCTGGAGACAGGGTTGGAGGGGGCCCGACTGACTTGCTGGAGACAGAATTGGAAGGGGCCTGACTGATTGGCTGGAGACATAGTTTGAGGGTGCCTGACTGACTGGCTGGAGACAGAGTTGGAGGGTGCATGACTGACTGGCTGGAGATAGAGTTGGAGGGCGTGTGACTGACTGGCTGGAGACAGGGTTGGAGGGGGCCTTACTGACTTGCTGGAGACAGAATTGGAAGGGGCCTGAGGGTGCCTGACTGACTGGCTGGAGACAGAGTTGGAAGGGGCCCGATTGACTGGATGGAGACAGAGTTGGAGAGAGCCTGACTGACTGGCTGGTGACAGAGTTGGAGGTTGCCTGGCTGATTGCCTGGGGACAGAGTTGGAGGGTGCCTGACTAACTGGCTGGAGACAGAGTTGGAGGCGGCCTGGCTGATTGGCTGGAGGCAGAGTTGGATGGGGGCTGACTGACTGGCCCGAGACAGAGTTGGAGGTTGCCTGACTAACTGGCTAAATACAGAATTGGAGGGGGTTTGACTGAATGGCTGGAGACAGAGTTATTGGGTGACTGGCTGACTGGCTGGAGACTGAATTGAACGGGGCCTGACTGACTGGAGACATAGTTGGAGGGTGCCTGGCTGATTGCCTGGAGACAGAGTTGGAGGGTGCCTGACTGACTGGCTGCAGACAGCGTTTGAGGGGGCCTGACTGACTGGCCAGAGACAGAGTTGGAGGGTGCCTGACTGACTGCCTGGATACAGAGCTGGAGGGGGTCTGACTGACTGGATAGAGACAGAGTTGGAGGGGCCTGATTGACTGGCTGGAGACAGAGTTGGAGGGTGCTTGACTGACTGGCTGGAGACAGAGTTGGAGGGTGCCTGACTTAGTGGCTGGAGACAGGGTTGGGGGGGGGCGACTGACTTGCTGGAGACAGAATTGGAAGTGGCCTGACTGACTGGCTGGAGACACAGTTTGAGGGTGCCTGACTGAGTGGCTGGAGACAGGGTTGGAGGGGCCCGACTGACTAGCTGGAGACAGAGTTGGAGGGTGCCTGACTGACTGGCTGGATAGAGAGTTGGAGGGCTCATGACTGACTGGCTGGAGACAGGGTTGGAGGGGGCCTGACTGACTTGTTGGAGACAGAGTTGGAAGGGGCCTGTCTGACTGGCTGGAGACAGAATTGGAGAGTGTCTGACTGACTGGCTGGAGACAGAGTTGGAGGGTGCCTGACTGACTGGCTGGAGACAGGGTTGGAGGGGGCCCGACTGACTGGCTGGAGACAGAGTTGGAGGGTGCCTGACTGACTGGCTGGAGAGAGAGTTGGAGGGCGTGTGACTGACTGGCTGGAGACAGGGTTGGAGGGGGCCTGACTGACTGGCTTGAGACAGAGTTGGAAGGGGCCTGACTGACTGGCTGGAGACAGAGTTTGAGGGTAATTGCCTGACTGGCTAGAGACAGGGTTGGAGGGGCCCGACTGCCTTGCTGGAGACAGAGTTGGAAGGGGCCTGACTGACTGGCTGGAGACAGAATTGGAGGGTGCCTGGCTGACTGGCTGGAGACTGAATTGGAGGGGGTCCAACTGACTGGCCGGAGACAGAGTTGGAGAGTGACTGACTGACTGGCTGGAGACAGAGTTGGATGGGCCTGACTGACTGGAGACAGAGTTGGAGGATGCCTGACTGACTAACTGACTGGAGACAGAGTTGGAGGATGCCTGACTGACTAACTGGCTAGAGACAGAATTGGAGGGTGCCTGACTGACTGACTGGCTGGAGACAGAATTAGAGGGGACCTGGCTGATTGGCTGGAGACAGAGTTGGAGGGTGCCTGACTGACTGGCTGGAGACAGAGTAGGATGGGCCTGGCTGACTGGCTGGAGACAGAGTTGTAGGGGGCCTGACTGACTGGTCCGACAGAGTTGGAGGGTGCCTGACTGACTGGCTGAATACAGAGTTGGAGGGGGTCTGACTGACTGGCTGGAGACAGAGTTGGATGGGCCTGGCTGACTGGCTGAATACAGAGTTGGAGGGTGCCTGACTGCCTGGCTGGATACAGAGTTGGAGGGGATCTGACTGACTGGCTGGAGACAGAGTTGGAGGGGGCCTGACTTACTGGGGACAGAGTTGGAGGGGCCGTGGCTGACTGGCTGGAGACAGAGATTGAAGGGGCCTGACTGAGTGGCCCGAGACAGAGATGGAGGGTGCCTGACTGAATGGCTGAATACAGAGTTGGAGGGGGTCTGACTGACTGGCTGGAGACAGAGTTGGAGGGTGCCTGACCGACTGGCTGAATACAGAGTTGGAGGGTGCCTGACAGACTGGCTGGATACAGAGTTGGAGGGGATCTGACTGACTGGCTGGAGACAGAGTTGGAGGGGGCCTGACTGACTGGAGACAGAGTTGGAGGGGCCGTGGCTGACTGGCTGGAGACAGAGATTGAGGGGGCCTGACTGAGTGGCCCGAGGCAGAGATGGAGGTTGCCTGACTGACTGGCTGGATACAGAGTTGGAGGATGCCTGGCTGACTGGCTGGAGACAGAATTGGAGGCGGTCCAACTGACTGGCTGGAGTCAGAGTTGGAGAGTGACTGACTGACTGGCTGGAGACAGAGTTGGATGGGCCTGACTGACTGGAGACAGAGTTGGAGGATGCCTGACTGACTGACTGACTGACTGACTGGAGACAGAGTTGGAGGATGCCTGACTGATTGACTGGCTGGAGACAGAGTTAGAGGGTGCCTGGCTGACTGGCTGGATACAGAGTTGGAGGGGTTCTGACTGACTGGCTGGAGACAGACAGAGTTGGAGGGGGTCTGACTGACTGGCTGGAGACAGAGCTGGAGTGGGCCCTACTGACTTGCTGGAGACAGAATTGGAAGGGGCCTGAGGGTGCCTGACTGACTGGCTGGAGACAGAGTTGGAAGGGGCCCGATTGACTGGATGGAGACAGAGTTGGAGAGAGCCTGACTGACTGGCTGGTGACAGAGTTGGAGGTTGCCTGGCTGATTGCCTGGGGACAGAGTTGGAGGGTGCCTGACTAACTGGCTGGAGACAGAGTTGGAGGCGGCCTGGCTGATTGGCTGGAGGCAGAGTTGGAGGGGGGCTGACTGACTGGCCCGAGACAGAGTTGGAGGTTGCCTGACTAACTGGCTAAATACAGAATTGGAGGGGGTTTGACTGAATGGCTGGAGACAGAGTTATTGGGTGACTGGCTGACTGGCTGGAGACTGAATTGAACGGGGCCTGACTGACTGGAGACAGAGTTGGAGGGTGCCTGGCTGATTGCCTGGAGACAGAGTTGGAGGGTGCCTGACTGACTGGCTGCAGACAGCGTTTGAGGGGGCCTGACTGACTGGCCAGAGACAGAGTGTGAGGGTGCCTGACTGACTGCCTAGATACAGAGCTGGAGGGGGTCTGACTGACTGGATAGAGACAGAGTTGGAGGGGCCTGATTGACTGGCTGGAGACAGAGTTGGAGGGTGCTTGACTGACTGGCTGGAGACAGAGTTGGAGGGTGCCTGACTTACTGGCTGGAGACAGGGTTGGGGGGGGCGACTGACTTGCTGGAGACAGAATTGGAAGTGGCCTGACTGACTGGCTGGAGACACAGTTTGAGGGTGCCTGACTGAGTGGCTGGAGACAGGGTTGGAGGGGCCCGACTGACTAGCTGGAGAAAGAGTTGGAGGGTGCCTGACTGACTGGCTGGATAGAGAGTTGGAGGGCTCATGACTGACTGGCTGGAGACAGGGTTGGAGGGGGCCCGACTGACTTGCTGGAGACAGAATTGGAAGGGGCCTGACTGACTGGCTGGAGACATAGTTTGAGGGTGCCTGACTGACTGGCTGGAGACAGAGTTGGAGGGTGCCTGACTGACTGGCTGGAGAGAGAGTTGGAGGGCGTGTGACTGACTGGCTGGAGACAGGGTTGGAGGGGGCCTGACTGACTGGCTTGAGACAGAGTTGGAAGGGGCCTGACTGACTGGCTGGAGACAGAGTTTGAGGGTAATTGACTGACTGGCTAGAGACAGGGTTGGAGGGGCCCGACTGAATTGCTGGAGACAGAGTTGGAAGGGGCCTGACTGACTGGCTGGAGACAGAATTGGAGGGTGCCTGGCTAACTGGCTGGAGACTGAATTGGAGGGGGTCCAACTGACTGGCCGGAGACAGAGTTGGAGAGTGACTGACTGACTGGCTGGAGACAGAGTTGGATGGGCCTGACTGACTGGAGACAGAGTTGGAGGATGCCTGACTGACTAACTGACTGGAGACAGAGTTGGAGGATGCCTGACTGACTAACTGGCTAGAGACAGAGTTGGAGGGTGCCTGACTGACTGGCTGGAGACAGAATTAGAGGGGACCTGGCTGATTGGCTGGAGACAGAGTTGGAGGGTGCCTGACTGACTGGCTGGAGACAGAGTAGGATGGGCCTGGCTGACTGGCTGGAGACAGAGTTGTAGGGGGCCTGACTGACTGGTCCGACAGAGTTGGAGGGTGCCTGACTGACTGGCTGAATACAGAGTTGGAGGGGGTCTGACTGACTGGCTGGAGACAGAGTTGGATGGGCCTGGCTGACTGGCTGAATACAGAGTTGGAGGGTGCCTGACTGCCTGGCTGGATACAGAGTTGGAGGGGATCTGACTGACTGGCTGGAGACAGAGTTGGAGGGGCCTGACTTACTGGGGACAGAGTTAGAGGGGCCGTGGCTGACTGGCTGGAGACAGAGATTGAAGGGGCCTGACTGAGTGGCCCGAGACAGAGATGGAGGGTGCCTGACTGAATGGCTGAATACAGAGTTGGAGGGGGTCTGGCTGACTGGCTGGAGACAGAGTTGGAGGGTGCCTGACCGACTGGCTGAATACAGAGTTGGAGGGTGCCTGACAGACTGGCTGGATACAGAGTTGGAGGGGATCTGACTGACTGGCTGGAGACAGAGTTGGAGGGGGCCTGACTGACTGGAGACAGAGTTGGAGGGGCCGTGGCTGACTGGCTGGAGACAGAGATTGAGGGGGCCTGACTGAGTGGCCCGAGGCAGAGATGGAGGTTGCCTGACTGACTGGCTGGATACAGAGTTGGAGGATGCCTGGCTGACTGGCTGGAGACAGAATTGGAGGCGGTCCAACTGACTGGCTGGAGTCAGAGTTGGAGAGTGACTGACTGACTGGCTGGAGACAGAGTTGGATGGGCCTGACTGACTGGAGACAGAGTTGGAGGATGCCTGACTGACTGACTGACTGGAGACAGAGTTGGAGGATGCCTGACTGATTGACTGGCTGGAGACAGAGTTAGAGGGTGCCTGGCTGACTGGCTGGATACAGAGTTGGAGGGGTTCTGACTGACTGGCTGGAGACAGACAGAGTTGGAGGGGGTCTGACTGACTGGCTGGAGACAGAGCTGGAGTGGGCCCTACTGACTTGCTGGAGACAGAATTGGAAGGGGCCTGACTGACTGGAGACAGAGTTTGAGGGTGCCTGACTGACTGGCTGGAGACAGAGTTGGAGGGTGCCTGACTGACTGGCTGGAGACAGGGTTGGAGGGGGCCCTACTGACTTGCTGGAGACAGAATTGGAAGGGCCTGACTGACTGGCTGGAGAGAGAGTTGGTGGGTGTCTGACTTACTGGCTGGAGACATAGTTGGAGTGTGCCTGCCTGACTGTCTGGAGACAGAGTTGGAGGGGGCCTGACTAACTGGAGACAGAGTTTTAGGGGGGCTGACTTGACTGGCTGTAGACAGAGTTGGAGGGGTCCTGACTAACTGGCCAGAGACAGAGTTGGAGGGGGCCTGACTGACTGGCTGGAGAAAGAGTTTGAGGGTGCCTGACTGACTGGCTGGAGACAGTATTGGAGGGAACCCAACTGACTTGCTGGGGACAGGGTTTGAGGGTGCCTGACTGACTGGCTGGAAACAGAGTTGGAGGGTGCCTGACTCACTGGCTGGAGACAGAGTTGGAGGGGGCCTGACTGACTTGAGACAGAGTTGTAGGGGGCTAACTGGCTGGCTGTAGACAGAGTTGGAAGGGGCCTGACTGACTGGCCGGAGACAGAGTTGGAGGGTTCCTGACTGACTGGCTGGATACAGAGTTGGAGGGGGTCTGACTGACTGGCTGGAGACAGAGTTGGAGGGTGCCTGACTGACTGGCTGGAGACAGAGTTGGAGGGTGCCTGACTAACTGGCTGGAGACAGGGTTGGAGGGGGCCCTACTGACTTGCTGGAGACAGAATTGGAAGGGGCCTGACTGACTGACTGGAGACAGAGTTTGAGGGTGCCTGACTGACTGGCTGGATACAGAGTCGGAGGGGGTCCGACTGACTGGCTGGAGACAGACAGAGTTGGAGGGGGTCTGACTGACTGGCTGGAGACAGACAGAGTGGGAGGGGGTCTGACTGACTGGCTGGAGACAGAGCTGGAGTGGGCCCTACTGACTTGCTGGAGACAGAGTTGGAGGGGGTCTGACTGACTGGCTGGAGACAGAGTTGGAGGGTGCCTGACTGACTGGCTGGAGACAGAGTTGGAGGGTGCCTGGCTGACTGGCTGGATGCAGAGTTGGAGGGGTTCTGACTGACTGGCTGGAGACAGACAGAGTTGGATGGGGTCTGACTGACTGGCTGGAGACAGAGCTGGAGGGGGCCCTACTGACTTGCTGGAGACAGAAATGGAAGGGGCCTGACTGACTGACTGGAGACAGAGTTTGAAGGTGCCTGACTGACTGGCTGGAGACAGAGGTGGAGGGTTCCTGACTGACTGGCTGGAGACAGGGTTGGAGGGGGCCCTACTGACTTGCTGGAGACAGAATTGGAAGGGGCCTGACTGACTGGCTGGAGACAGAGTTGGAGGGTGTCTGACTGACTGGCCGGAGACATAGTTGGAGGGTGCCTGCCTGACTGGCTGGAGACAGAGTTGGAGGGGGCCTGACTAACTGGAGACAGAGTTTTAGGGGGGCTGACTGACTGGCTGTAGACAGAGTTGGGGGGGTCCTGACTAACTGGTCGAAGACAGAGTTGGAGGGGGCCTGACTGACTGGCTGGAGAAAGAGTTTGAGGGTGCCTGACTGACTGGCTGGAGACAGTATTGAAGGGAGCCCAACTGACTTGCTGGAGACAGGGTTTGAGGGTGCCTGACTGACTGGCTGGAAACAGAGTTGGAGGGTGCCTGACTCACTGGCTGGAGACAGAGTTGGAGGGGGCCTGACTGACTGGAGACAGAGTTGTAGGGGGCTGACTGGCTGGCTGTAGACAGAGTTGGAAGGGGCCTGACTGACTGGCCGGAGACAGAGTTGGAGGGTTCCTGACTGACTGGCTGGAGAAAGAGTTTGAGGGTGCCTGACTGACTGGCTGGAGACAGGATTGGAGGGAGCCCGACTGACTTGCTGGAGGCAGGGTTTGATGGTGCCTGACTGACTGGCTGGAGACAGAGTTAGAGGGTGCCTGGCTGAGTGGATGGAGACTGAATTGGAGGGAGCCTGGCTGATTGGCTGGAGACAGTTGGAGGGTGCCTGACTGACTGGCTGGAGACAGAGTTGGAAGGGGCGTGATTGACTGGCTGGAGACAGAGTTGGAGGGAGCCTGGCTGACTGGCTGGAGACTGAATTGGAGGGGCCCTGACTGACTGGAGACAGAGTTGGAGGGTGCCTGACTGACTGGATGGAGACAGAGTTGGAGAGAGCCTGACTGACTGGCTGGAGACAGAGTTGGAGGGTGCCTGGCTGATTGCCTGGGGACAGAGTTGGAGGGTGCCTGACTAACTGGCTGGAGACAGAGTTGGAGGCGGCCTGGCTGACTGGCTGGAGACAGAGTTGGAGGAGGGGCTGACTGACTAGCCTGAGACAGAGTTGGAGGTTGCCTGACTAACTGGCTAAATACAGAATTGGACGGGGTCTGACTGACTGGATGGAGACAGAGTTGGTGGGTGACTGGCTGACTGGCTGGAGACTGAATTGGACAGGGCCTGACCGACTGGAGACAGAGTTGGTGGGTGCCTGACTGACTGGCTGGAGACAGAGTTGGAGGGTGCCTGACTGACTGGCTGGAGACAGGGTTGGAGGGGGCCCGACTGACTTGCTGGAGACAGAATTGGAAGGGGCCTGACTGACTGGCTGGAGACAGAGTTTCAGGGTGCCTGACTGACTGGCTGGAGACAGAGTTGGAGGGTGCCTGACTGACTGGCTGGAGAGAGAGTTGGAGGGCGTGTGACTGACTGGCTGGAGACAGAGTTGGAGGGTGCCTGGCTGACTGGCTGGATACAGAGTTGGAGGGTGCCTGGATGACTGGCTGGATACAGAGTTGGAGGGGTTCTGACTGACTGGCTGGAGACAGAGCTGGAGGGGTCCCTACTGACTTGCTGGAGACAGAATTGGAAGGGGCCTGACTGACTGACTGGAGACAGAGTTTGAGGGTGCCTGACTGACTGGCTGGATACAGAATTGGAGGGGGTCTGACTGACTGGCTGGAGACAGACAGAGTTGGAGGGGGTCTGACTGACTGGCTGGAGACAGAGTTGGAGGGTGCCTGACTGACTGGCTGGAGACAGGGTTGGAGGGGCCCCTACTGACTTGCTGGAGACAGAATTGGAAGGGGCCTGAATGACTGACTGGAGACAGAGTTTGAGGGTGCCTGACTGACTGGCTGGATACAGAGTTGGAGGGGGTCTGACTGACAAGCTGGAGACAGACAGAGTTGGAGGGGGTCTGACTGACTGGCTGGAGACAGACAGAGTGGGAGGGTGTCTGACTGACTGGCTGGAGGCAGAGTGTGAGGGTGCCTGACTTACTGGCTGGATACAGAGTTGGAGGGTGTCTGACTGACTGGCTGGAGACAGAGAGAGTTGGAGGGGGTCTGACTGACTGGCTGGAGACAGAGTTGGAGGGTGCCTGACTGACTGGCTAGAGACAGAGTTGGAGGGTGCCTGGCTGTCTGGCTGGATACAGAGTTGGAGGGGTTCTGACTGACTGGCTGGAGACAGACAGAGTTGGATGGGGTCTGACTGACTGGCTGGAGACAGAGCTGGAAGGGGCCTGACTGACTGACTGGAGACAGAGTTTGAGGGTGCCTGACTGGCTGGTGGGAGACAGTGTTGGAGGGTGCCTGACTGACTGGCTGGAGACAGGGTTGGAGGGGGCCCTACTGACTTGCTGGAGACAGAATTGGAGGGTGTCTGACTGACTGGCTGGAGACATAGTTGGAGGGTGCCTGTCTGACTGGCTGGAGACAGAGTTGGAGGGTGCCTGACTGACTGGCTGCAGACAGAGTTGGAGGATGCCTGACTGACTAACTGACTGGAGACAGAGTTGGAGGATGCCTGACTGACTAACTGGCTAGAGACAGAGTTGGAGGGTGCCTGACTGACTGGCTGGAGACAGAATTAGAGGGGACCTGGCTGATTGGCTGGAGACAGAGTTGGAGGGTGCCTGACTGACTGGCTGGAGACAGAGTAGGATGGGCCTGGCTGACTGGCTGGAGACAGAGTTGTAGGGGGCCTGACTGACTGGTCCGACAGAGTTGGAGGGTGCCTGACTGACTGGCTGAATACAGAGTTGGAGGGGGTCTGACTGACTGGCTGGAGACAGAGTTGGATGGGCCTGGCTGACTGGCTGAATACAGAGTTGGAGGGTGCCTGACTGCCTGGCTGGATACAGAGTTGGAGGGGATCTGACTGACTGGCTGGAGACAGAGTTGGAGGGGCCTGACTTACTGGGGACAGAGTTAGAGGGGCCGTAGCTGACTGGCTGGAGACAGAGATTGAAGGGGCCTGACTGAGTGGCCCGAGACAGAGATGGAGGGTGCCTGACTGAATGGCTGAATACAGAGTTGGAGGGGGTCTGGCTGACTGGCTGGAGACAGAGTTGGAGGGTGCCTGACCGACTGGCTGAATACAGAGTTGGAGGGTGCCTGACAGACTGGCTGGATACAGAGTTGGAGGGGATCTGACTGACTGGCTGGAGACAGAGTTGGAGGGGGCCTGACTGACTGGAGACAGAGTTGGAGGGGCCGTGGCTGACTGGCTGGAGACAGAGATTGAGGGGGCCTGACTGAGTGGCCCGAGGCAGAGATGGAGGTTGCCTGACTGACTGGCTGGATACAGAGTTGGAGGATGCCTGGCTGACTGGCTGGAGACAGAATTGGAGGCGGTCCAACTGACTGGCTGGAGTCAGAGTTGGAGAGTGACTGACTGACTGGCTGGAGACAGAGTTGGATGGGCCTGACTGACTGGAGACAGAGTTGGAGGATGCCTGACTGACTGACTGACTGGAGACAGAGTTGGAGGATGCCTGACTGATTGACTGGCTGGAGACAGAGTTAGAGGGTGCCTGGCTGACTGGCTGGATACAGAGTTGGAGGGGTTCTGACTGACTGGCTGGAGACAGACAGAGTTGGAGGGGGTCTGACTGACTGGCTGGAGACAGAGCTGGAGTGGGCCCTACTGACTTGCTGGAGACAGAATTGGAAGGGGCCTGACTGACTGGAGACAGAGTTTGAGGGTGCCTGACTGACTGGCTGGAGACAGAGTTGGAGGGTGCCTGACTGACTGGCTGGAGACAGGGTTGGAGGGGGCCCTACTGACTTGCTGGAGACAGAATTGGAAGGGCCTGACTGACTGGCTGGAGAGAGAGTTGGTGGGTGTCTGACTTACTGGCTGGAGACATAGTTGGAGTGTGCCTGCCTGACTGTCTGGAGACAGAGTTGGAGGGGGCCTGACTAACTGGAGACAGAGTTTTAGGGGGGCTGACTTGACTGGCTGTAGACAGAGTTGGAGGGGTCCTGACTAACTGGCCAGAGACAGAGTTGGAGGGGGCCTGACTGACTGGCTGGAGAAAGAGTTTGAGGGTGCCTGACTGACTGGCTGGAGACAGTATTGGAGGGAACCCAACTGACTTGCTGGGGACAGGGTTTGAGGGTGCCTGACTGACTGGCTGGAAACAGAGTTGGAGGGTGCCTGACTCACTGGCTGGAGACAGAGTTGGAGGGGGCCTGACTGACTTGAGACAGAGTTGTAGGGGGCTAACTGGCTGGCTGTAGACAGAGTTGGAAGGGGCCTGACTGACTGGCCGGAGACAGAGTTGGAGGGTTCCTGACTGACTGGCTGGATACAGAGTTGGAGGGGGTCTGACTGACTGGCTGGAGACAGAGTTGGAGGGTGCCTGACTGACTGGCTGGAGACAGAGTTGGAGGGTGCCTGACTAACTGGCTGGAGACAGGGTTGGAGGGGGCCCTACTGACTTGCTGGAGACAGAATTGGAAGGGGCCTGACTGACTGACTGGAGACAGAGTTTGAGGGTGCCTGACTGACTGGCTGGATACAGAGTCGGAGGGGGTCCGACTGACTGGCTGGAGACAGACAGAGTTGGAGGGGGTCTGACTGACTGGCTGGAGACAGACAGAGTGGGAGGGGGTCTGACTGACTGGCTGGAGACAGAGCTGGAGTGGGCCCTACTGACTTGCTGGAGACAGAGTTGGAGGGGGTCTGACTGACTGGCTGGAGACAGAGTTGGAGGGTGCCTGACTGACTGGCTGGAGACAGAGTTGGAGGGTGCCTGGCTGACTGGCTGGATGCAGAGTTGGAGGGGTTCTGACTGACTGACTGGAGACAGACAGAGTTGGATGGGGTCTGACTGACTGGCTGGAGACAGAGCTGGAGGGGGCCCTACTGACTTGCTGGAGACAGAAATGGAAGGGGCCTGACTGACTGACTGGAGACATAGTTTGAAGGTACCTGACTGACTGTCTGGAGAGAGAGGTGGAGGGTTCCTGACTGACTGGCTGGAGACAGGGTTGGAGGGGGCCCTACTGACTTGCTGGAGACAGAATTGGAAGGGGCCTGACTGACTGGCTGGAGACAGAGTTGGAGGGTGTCTGACTGACTGGCCGGAGACATAGTTGGAGGGTGCCTGCCTGACTGGCTGGAGACAGAGTTGGAGGGGGCCTGACTAACTGGAGACAGAGTTTTAGGGGGGCTGACTGACTGGCTGTAGACAGAGTTGGGGGGGTCCTGACTAACTGGTCGAAGACAGAGTTGGAGGGGGCCTGACTGACTGGCTGGAGAAAGAGTTTGAGGGTGCCTGACTGACTGGCTGGAGACAGTATTGAAGGGAGCCCAACTGACTTGCTGGAGACAGGGTTTGAGGGTGCCTGACTGACTGGCTGGAAACAGAGTTGGAGGGTGCCTGACTCACTGGCTGGAGACAGAGTTGGAGGGGGCCTGACTGACTGGAGACAGAGTTGTAGGGGGCTGACTGGCTGGCTGTAGACAGAGTTGGAAGGGGCCTGACTGACTGGCCGGAGACAGAGTTGGAGGGTTCCTGACTGACTGGCTGGAGAAAGAGTTTGAGGGTGCCTGACTGACTGGCTGGAGACAGGATTGGAGGGAGCCCGACTGACTTGCTGGAGGCAGGGTTTGATGGTGCCTGACTGACTGGCTGGAGACAGAGTTAGAGGGTGCCTGGCTGAGTGGATGGAGACTGAATTGGAGGGAGCCTGGCTGATTGGCTGGAGACAGTTGGAGGGTGCCTGACTGACTGGCTGGAGACAGAGTTGGAAGGGGCGTGATTGACTGGCTGGAGACAGAGTTGGAGGGAGCCTGGCTGACTGGCTGGAGACTGAATTGGAGGGGCCCTGACTGACTGGAGACAGAGTTGGAGGGTGCCTGACTGACTGGATGGAGACAGAGTTGGAGAGAGCCTGACTGACTGGCTGGAGACAGAGTTGGAGGGTGCCTGGCTGATTGCCTGGGGACAGAGTTGGAGGGTGCCTGACTAACTGGCTGGAGACAGAGTTGGAGGCGGCCTGGCTGACTGGCTGGAGACAGAGTTGGAGGAGGGGCTGACTGACTAGCCTGAGACAGAGTTGGAGGTTGCCTGACTAACTGGCTAAATACAGAATTGGACGGGGTCTGACTGACTGGATGGAGACAGAGTTGGTGGGTGACTGGCTGACTGGCTGGAGACTGAATTGGACAGGGCCTGACCGACTGGAGACAGAGTTGGTGGGTGCCTGACTGACTGGCTGGAGACAGAGTTGGAGGGTGCCTGACTGACTGGCTGGAGACAGGGTTGGAGGGGGCCCGACTGACTTGCTGGAGACAGAATTGGAAGGGGCCTGACTGACTGGCTGGAGACAGAGTTTCAGGGTGCCTGACTGACTGGCTGGAGACAGAGTTGGAGGGTGCCTGACTGACTGGCTGGAGAGAGAGTTGGAGGGCGTGTGACTGACTGGCTGGAGACAGAGTTGGAGGGTGCCTGGCTGACTGGCTGGATACAGAGTTGGAGGGTGCCTGGCTGACTGGCTGGATACAGAGTTGGAGGGGTTCTGACTGACTGGCTGGAGACAGAGCTGGAGGGGTCCCTACTGACTTGCTGGAGACAGAATTGGAAGGGGCCTGACTGACTGACTGGAGACAGAGTTTGAGGGTGCCTGACTGACTGGCTGGATACAGAATTGGAGGGGGTCTGACTGACTGGCTGGAGACAGACAGAGTTGGAGGGGGTCTGACTGACTGGCTGGAGACAGAGTTGGAGGGTGCCTGACTGACTGGCTGGAGACAGGGTTGGAGGGGCCCCTACTGACTTGCTGGAGACAGAATTGGAAGGGGCCTGAATGACTGACTGGAGACAGAGTTTGAGGGTGCCTGACTGACTGGCTGGATACAGAGTTGGAGGGGGTCTGACTGACAAGCTGGAGACAGACAGAGTTGGAGGGCGTCTGACTGACTGGCTGGAGACAGACAGAGTGGGAGGGTGTCTGACTGACTGGCTGGAGGCAGAGTGTGAGGGTGCCTGACTTACTGGCTGGATACAGAGTTGGAGGGTGTCTGACTGACTGGCTGGAGACAGAGAGAGTTGGAGGGGGTCTGACTGACTGGCTGGAGACAGAGTTGGAGGGTGCCTGACTGACTGGCTAGAGACAGAGTTGGAGGGTGCCTGGCTGACTGGCTGGATACAGAGTTGGAGGGGTTCTGACTGACTGGCTGGAGACAGACAGAGTTGGATGGGGTCTGACTGACTGGCTGGAGACAGAGCTGGAAGGGGCCTGACTGACTGACTGGAGACAGAGTTTGAGGGTGCCTGACTGACTGGTGGGAGACAGTGTTGGAGGGTGCCTGACTGACTGGCTGGAGACAGGGTTGGAGGGGGCCCTACTGACTTGCTGGAGACAGAATTGGAGGGTGTCTGACTGACTGGCTGGAGACATAGTTGGAGGGTGCCTGTCTGACTGGCTGGAGACAGAGTTGGAGGGTGCCTGACTGACTGGCTGCAGACAGAGTTGGAGGGGGCCTGACTAACTGGTGACAGAGTTTTAGGGGGGCTGACTGACTGGCTGTAGACAGAGTTGGAGGGGACCTGACTAACTGGCCGGAGACAGAGTTGGAGGGGGCCTGACTGACTGGCTGGAGAAAGAGTTTGAGGGTGCCTGACTGACTGGCTGGAGACAGTATTGGAGGGTGCCTGACTGACTGGCTGCAGACAGAGTTGGAGGGGGCCTGACTAACTGGTGACAGAGTTTTAGGGGGGCTGACTGACTGGCTGTAGACAGAGTTGGAGGGGACCTGACTAACTGGCTGGAGAAGGAGTTGGAGGGGGCTGGCTGACTGGCTGGAGACAGAGTTGGAGGGGGGCTAACTGACTGGACCGAGACAGAGTTGGAGGATGCATGACTGACTGGCTGGATACAGAGTTGGAGGGGGTCTGACTGAAAGGCTGGAGAAAGAGTTGGTGGGTGACTGGCTGACTGGCTGGAGACTGAATTGGACAGGGCCTGACTGATTGGAGACAGAGTTGGAGGGTGCCTGGCTGATTGCCTGGAGACAGAGTTGGAGGGTGCCTGACTGACTGGCTGCAGACAGAGTTTGAGGGGGCCTGACTGATAGGCCAGAGACAGAGTTGGAGGGCGCCTGACTGACTTGCTGGATACAGAGTTGGAGGGGGTCTGACTGACAGGATGGAGACAGAGTTGGAGGGGCCTGATTGACTGGCTGGAGACAGAGTTGGAGGGTGCCTGAATGACTGGCTGGAAACAGAGTTGGAGGGTGCCTGACTGACTGGCTGGAGACAGGGTTGGAGGGGGCCCTATTGACTTGCTAGAGACAGAATTGGAATGGGCCTGACTGACTGACTGGAGACAGAGTTGGAGGGTGCCTGGCTGACTGGCTGGATACAGAGTTGGAGGGTGCCTGGCTGACTGGCTGGATACAGAGTTGGAGGGGTTCTGACTGACTGGCTGGAGACAGAGCTGGAGGGGGCCCTACTGACTTGCTGGAGACAGAATTGGAAGGGGCCTGACTGACTGACTGGAGACAGAGTTTGAGGGTGCCTGACTGACTGGCTGGATACAGAATTGGAGGGGGTCTGACTGACTGGTTGGAGACAGACAGAGTTGGAGGGGGTCTGACTGACTGGCTGGAGACAGAGTTGGAGGGTGCCTGACTGACTGGCTGGAGACAGGGTTGGAGGGGCCCCTACTGACTTGCTGGAGACAGAATTGGAAGGGGCCTGAATGACTGACTGGAGACAGAGTTTAAGGGTGCCTGACTGACTGTCTGGATACAGAGTTGGAGGGGGTCTGACTGATAAGCTGGAGACAGACAGAGTTGGAGGGGGTCTGACTGACTGGCTGGAGACAGACAGAGTGGGAGGGGGTCTGACTGACTGGCTGGAGGCAGAGTTTGAGGGTGCCTGACTTACTGGCTGGATACAGAGTTGGAGGGGGTCTGACTGACTGGCTGGAGACAGACAGAGTTGGAGGGGTTCTGACTGACTGGCTGGAGACAGAGTTGGAGGGTGCCTGACTGACTGGCTAGAGACAGAGTTGGAGGGTGCCTGGCTGACTGGCTGGATAAGGAGTTGGAGGGGTTCTGACTGACTGGCTGGAGACAGACAGAGTTCGATGGGGTCTGACTGACTGGCTGGAGACAGAGCTGGAGGGGGCCCTACTGACTTGCTGGAGACAGAATTGGAAGGGGCCTGACTGACTGACTGGAGACAGAGTTTGAGGGTGCCTGACTGACTGGCCGGAGACAGAGTTGGAGGGTGCCTGACTGACTGGCTGGAGACAGGGTTGGAGGGGGCCCTACTGACTTGCTGGAGACAGAATTGGAAGGAGCCTGACTGACTGGCTGGAGACAGAGTTGGAGGGTGTCTGACTGACTGGGTGGAGACATAGTTGGAGGGTGCCTGCCTGACTGGCTGGAGACAGAGTTGGAGGGTGCCTGACTGACTGGCTGCAGACAGAGTTGGAGGGGGCCTGACTAACTGGTGACAGAGTTTTAGGGGGGCTGACTGACTGGCTGTAGACAGAGTTGGAGGGGACCTGACTAACTGGCCGGAGACAGAGTTGGAGGGGGCCTGACTGACTGGCTGGAGAAAGAGTTTGAGGGTGCCTGACTGACTGGCTGGAGACAGTATTGGAGGGCGTCCAACTGACTTGCTGGAGACAGGGTTTGAGGGTGCCTGACTGACTGGCTGGAAACAGAGTTGGAGGGTGCCTGACGCACTGGCTGGAGACAGAGTTGAAGGGGGCCTGACTGACTGGAGACAGAGTTGGAAGGGGCCTGACTGACTGGCCGGAGACAGAGTTGGAGGGTTCCTGACTGACTGGCTGGAGAAAGAGTTTGAGGGTGCCTGACTGACTGGCTGGAGACAGGATTGGAGGGAGCCCGACTGACTTGCTGGAGACAGGGTTTGAGGGTGCCTGACTGACTGGCTGGAGACAGAGTTAGGGGGTGTCTGGCTGAGTGGCTGGAGACTGAATTGGAGGGAGCCTGGCTGATTGGCTGGAGACAGAGTTGGAGGGTGCCTGACTGACTGGCTGGAGACAGAGTTTGAGGGTGCCTGACTGACTGGCCGGAGACAGAGTTGGAGGGTGCCTGACTGACTGGCTGGAGACAGGGTTGGAGGGGGCCCTACTGACTTGCTGGAGACAGAATTGGAAGGAGCCTGACTGACTGGCTGGAGACAGAGTTGGAGGGTGTCTGACTGACTGGGTGGAGACATAGTTGGAGGGTGCCTGCCTGACTGGCTGGAGACAGAGTTGGAGGGTGCCTGACTGACTGGCTGCAGACAGAGTTGGAGGGGGCCTGACTAACTGGTGACAGAGTTTTAGGGGGGCTGACTGACTGGCTGTAGACAGAGTTGGAGGGGACCTGACTAACTGGCCGGAGACAGAGTTGGAGGGGGCCTGACTGACTGGCTGGAGAAAGAGTTTGAGGGTGCCTGACTGACTGGCTGGAGACAGTATTGGAGGGCGTCCAACTGACTTGCTGGAGACAGGGTTTGAGGGTGCCTGACTGACTGGCTGGAAACAGAGTTGGAGGGTGCCTGACGCACTGGCTGGAGACAGAGTTGAAGGGGGCCTGACTGACTGGAGACAGAGTTGGAAGGGGCCTGACTGACTGGCCGGAGACAGTATTGGAGGGCGTCCAACTGACTTGCTGGAGACAGGGTTTGAGGGTGCCTGACTGACTGGCTGGAAACAGAGTTGGAGGGTGCCTGACGCACTGGCTGGAGACAGAGTTGAAGGGGGCCTGACTGACTGGAGACAGAGTTGGAAGGGGCCTGACTGACTGGCCGGAGACAGAGTTGGAGGGTTCCTGACTGACTGGCTGGAGAAAGAGTTTGAGGGTGCCTGACTGACTGGCTGGAGACAGGATTGGAGGGAGCCCGACTGACTTGCTGGAGACAGGGTTTGAGGGTGCCTGACTGACTGGCTGGAGACAGAGTTGGAGGGTGCCTGACTGACTGGCTAGAGACAGAGTTGGAGGGTGCCTGGCTGACTGGCTGGATAAGGAGTTGGAGGGGTTCTGACTGACTGGCTGGAGACAGACAGAGTTCGATGGGGTCTGACTGACTGGCTGGAGACAGAGCTGGAGGGGGCCCTACTGACTTGCTGGAGACAGAATTGGAAGGGGCCTGACTGACTGACTGGAGACAGAGTTTGAGGGTGCCTGACTGACTGGCCGGAGACAGAGTTGGAGGGTGCCTGACTGACTGGCTGGAGACAGGGTTGGAGGGGGCCCTACTGACTTGCTGGAGACAGAATTGGAAGGAGCCTGACTGACTGGCTGGAGACAGAGTTGGAGGGTGTCTGACTGACTGGGTGGAGACATAGTTGGAGGGTGCCTGCCTGACTGGCTGGAGACAGAGTTGGAGGGTGCCTGACTGACTGGCTGCAGACAGAGTTGGAGGGGGCCTGACTAACTGGTGACAGAGTTTTAGGGGGGCTGACTGACTGGCTGTAGACAGAGTTGGAGGGGACCTGACTAACTGGCCGGAGACAGAGTTGGAGGGGGCCTGACTAACTGGCTGGAGAAAGAGTTTGAGGGTGCCTGACTGACTGGCTGGAGACAGTATTGGAGGGCGTCCAACTGACTTGCTGGAGACAGGGTTTGAGGGTGCCTGACTGACTGGCTGGAAACAGAGTTGGAGGGTGCCTGACGCACTGGCTGGAGACAGAGTTGAAGGGGGCCTGACTGACTGGAGACAGAGTTGGAAGGGGCCTGACTGACTGGCCGGAGACAGAGTTGGAGGGTTCCTGACTGACTGGCTGGAGAAAGAGTTTGAGGGTGCCTGACTGACTGGCTGGAGACAGGATTGGAGGGAGCCCGACTGACTTGCTGGAGACAGGGTTTGAGGGTGCCTGACTGACTGGCTGGAGACAGAGTTAGGGGGTGTCTGGCTGAGTGGCTGGAGACTGAATTGGAGGGAGCCTGGCTGATTGGCTGGAGACAGAGTTGGAGGGTGCCTGACTGACTGGCTGGAGACAGAGTTGGACGAGCCTGGCTCACTGGCTGGAGACAGAGTTGTAGGGGGCCTGACTGACTGGCCCGAGACAGAGTTGGAGGGTGCCTGACTGACTGGCTGGATACAGAGTTGGAGGGGGTCTGAATGACTGGCTGGAGACAGTATTGAAAGGAGCCCGACTGACTTGCTGGAGACAGGGTATGAGGATGCCTACCTGACTGGCTGGAGACAGAGTTGGAAGGGGCCTGATTGACTGGCTGGAGACAGAGTTGGAGGGAGCCTGGCTGACTGGCTGGAGACTGAATTGGAGGGGCCCTGACTGACTGGAACCAGAGTTGGAGGGTGCCTGACTGACTAGATGGAGACAGAGTTGGAGAGAGCCTGACTGACTGGCTGGAGACAGAGTTGGAGGGTGCCTGGCTGATTGCCTGGGGACAGAGTTGGAGGGTGCCTGACTAACTGGCTAGAGACAGAGTTGGAGGCGGCCTGGCTGACTGGCTGGAGACAGAGTTGGAGGGGGGGCTAAATGACTGGCCTGAGACAGAGTTGGAGGTTGCCTGACTAACTGGCTAAATACAGAATTGGACGGTGTCTGACTGACTGGCTGGAGACAGAGTTGGTGGGTGACTGGCTGACTGGCCGGAGACTGAATTGGACAGGGCCTGACCGACTGGAGACAGAGTTGGAGGGTGCTTGGCTGATTGCCAGGAGACAGAGTTGGAGGGGGCCTGACTGACTGGTCCGAGACAGAGTTGGAGGGTGCCTGACTGACTGGCTGGATCCAGAGTTGGCGGGGTCTGACTGTTTGGCTGGAGACGGATTGGAGGGAGCCTGACTGACTGGCTGGAGACAGGGTTTGAGGGTGCCTGACTGACTGGCTGGAGACAGAGTTGGAAGGGTCTGACTGACTGGCTGGAGACGGATTGGAGGGAGCCTGATTGACTGGATGGAGACAGAGTTGGAGAGAGCCTGAATGACTGGCTGGTGACAGAGTTGGAGGTTGCCTGGCTGATTGCCTGGGGACAGAGTTGGAGGGTGCCTGACTGACTGGCTGGAGACAGAGTTGGAGGGGGGGCTAAATGACTGGCCTGAGACAGAGTTGGAGGTTGCCTGACTAACTGGCTAAATACAGAATTGGACGGTGTCTGACTGACTGGCTGGAGACAGAGTTGGTGGGTGACTGGCTGACTGGCCGGAGACTGAATTGGACAGGGCCTGACCGACTGGAGACAGAGTTGGAGGGTGCTTGGCTGATTGCCAGGAGACAGAGTTGGAGGGGGCCTGACTGACTGGTCCGAGACAGAGTTGGAGGCGGCCTGGCTGATTGGCTGGAGGCAGAGTTGGAGGGGGGCTGACTGACTGGCCCGAGACAGAGTTGGAGGTTGCCTGACTAACTGGCTAAATACAGAATTGGAGGGGGTTTGACAGAATTGCTGGAGACAGAGTTAGTGGGTGACTGGCTGACTGGCTGGAGACTGAATTGAACGGGGCCTGACTGACTGGAGACAGAGTTGGAGGGTGCCTGGTTGATTGCCTGGAGACAGAGTTGGAGGGTGCCTGACTGACTGGCTGCAGACAGTGTTTGAGGGGGCCTGACTGACTGGCCAGAGACAGAGTTGGAGGGTGCCTGACTGACTGCCTGGATACAGAGTTGGAGGGGGTCTGACTAACTGGATAGAGACAGAGTTGGAGGGGCCTGATTGACTGGCTGGAGACAGAGTTGGAGGGTGCTTGACTGACTGGCTGGAGACAGAGTTGGAGGGTGCCTGACTTACTGGCTGGAGACAGGGTTGGGGGGGGGGCCACTGGCTTGCTGGAGACAGAATTGGAAGTGGCCTGACTGACTGGCTGGAAACACAGTTTGAGGGTGCCTGACTGAGTGGCTGGAGACAGGGTTGGAGGGGCCCGACTGACTAGCTGGAGACAGAGTTGGAGGGTGCCTGACTGACTGGCTGGATAGAGAGTTGGAGGGCTCATGACTGACTGGCTGGAGACAGGGTTGGAGGGGGCCTGACTGACTTGTTGGAGACAGAGTTGGAAGGGGCCTGTCTGACTGGCTGGAGACAGAATTGGAGAGTGCCTGACTGACTGGCTGGAGACAGAGTTGGAGGGTGCCTGACTGACTGGCTGGAGACAGGGTTGGAGGGGCCCGACTGACTTGCTGGAGACAGAATTGGAAGGGGCCTGACTGACTGGCTGGAGACAGAGTTTGAGGGTGCCTGACTGACTGGCTGGAGACAGAGTTGGAGGGTGCCTGACTGACTGGCTGGAGAGAGAGTTGGAGGGCGTGTGACTGACTGGCTGGAGACAGGGTTGGAGGGGGCCTGACTGACTGGCTTGAGACAGAGTTGGAAGGGGCCTGACTGACTGGCTGGAGACAGAGTTTGAGGGTAATTGACTGACTGGCTAGAGACAGGGTTGGAGGGGCCCGACTGACTTGCTGGAGACAGAGTTGGAAGGGGCCTGACTGACTGGCTGGAGACAGAATTGGAGGGTGCCTGGCTGACTGGCTGGAGACTGAATTGGAGGGGGTCCAACTGACTGGCCGGAGACAGAGTTGGAGAGTGACTGACTGACTGGCTGGAGACAGAGTTGGATGGGCCTGACTGACTGCTGACAGAGTTGGAGGATGCCTGACTGACTAACTGACTGGAGACAGAGTTGGAGGATGCCTGACTGACTAACTGGCTAGAGACAGAGTTGGAGGGTGCCTGACTGACTGACTGGCTGGAGACAGAATTAGAGGGGACCTGGCTGATTGGCTGGAGACAGAGTTGGAGGGTGCCTGACTGACTGGCTGGAGACAGAGTAGGATGGGCCTGGCTGACTAACTGGCTAGAGACAGAGTTGGAGGGTGCCTGACTGACTGACTGGCTGGAGACAGAATTAGAGGGGACCTGGCTGATTGGCTGGAGACAGAGTTGTAGGGGGCCTGACTGACTGGTCCGACAGAGCTGGAGGGTGCCTGACTGACTGGCTGAATACAGAGTTGGAGGGGGTCTGACTGACTGGCTGGAGACAGAGTTGGATGGGCCTGGCTGACTGGCTGAATACAGAGTTGGAGGGTGCCTGACTGCCTGGCTGGATACAGAGTTGGAGGGGATCTGACTGACTGGCTGGAGACAGAGTTGGAGGGGGCCTGACTTACTGGGGACAGAGTTGGAGGGGCCGTGGCTGACTGGCTGGAGACAGAGATTGAAGGGGCCTGACTGAGTGGCCCGAGACAGAGATGGAGGGTGCCTGACTGAATGGCTGAATACAGAGTTGGAGGGGGTCTGACTGACTGGCTGGAGACAGAGTTGGAGGGTGCCTGACCGACTGGCTGAATACAGAGTTGGAGGGTGCCTGACAGACTGGCTGGATACAGAGTTGGAGGGGATCTGACTGACTGGCTGGAGACAGAGTTGGAGGGGGCCTGACTGACTGGAGACAGAGTCGGAGGGGCCGTGGCTGACTGGCTGGAGACAGAGATTGAGGGGGCCTGACTGAGTGGCCCAAGGCAGAGATGGAGGTTGCCTGACTGACTGGCTGGATACAGAGTTGGAGGATGCCTGGCTGACTGGCTGGAGACAGAATTGGAGGCGGTCCAACTGACTGGCTGGAGTCAGAGTTGGAGAGTGACTGACTGACTGGCTGGAGACAGAGTTGGATGGGCCTGACTGACTGGAGACAGAGTTGGAGGATGCCTGACTGACTGACTGACTGACTGACTGGAGACAGAGTTGGAGGATGCCTGACTGATTGACTGGCTGGAGACAGAGTTAGAGGGTGCCTGGCTGACTGGCTGGATACAGAGTTGGAGGGGTTCTGACTGACTGGCTGGAGACAGACAGAGTTGGAGGGGGTCTGACTGACTGGCTGGAGACAGAGCTGGAGTGGGCCCTACTGACTTGCTGGAGACAGAATTGGAAGGGGCCTGAGGGTGCCTGACTGACTGGCTGGAGACAGAGTTGGAAGGGGCCCGATTGACTGGATGGAGACAGAGTTGGAGAGAGCCTGACTGACTGGCTGGTGACAGAGTTGGAGGTTGCCTGGCTGATTGCCTGGGGACAGAGTTGGAGGGTGCCTGACTAACTGGCTGGAGACAGAGTTGGAGGCGGCCTGGTTGATTGGCTGGAGGCAGAGTTGGAGGAGGGCTGACTGACTGGCCCGAGACAGAGTTGGAGGTTGCCTGACTAACTGGCTAAATACAGAATTGGAGGGGGTTTGACTGAATGGCTGGAGACAGAGTTATTGGGTGACTGGCTGACTGGCTGGAGACTGAATTGAACGGGCCTGACTGACTGGAGACAGAGTTGGAGGGTGCCTGGCTGATTGCCTGGAGACAGAGTTGGAGGGTGCCTGACTGACTGGCTGCAGACAGCGTTTGAGGGGGCCTGACTGACTGGCCAGAGACAGAGTTGGAGGGTGCCTGACTGACTGCCTGGATACAGAGCTGGAGGGGGTCTGACTGACTGGAAAGAGACAGAGTTGGAGGGGCCTGATTGACTGGCTGGAGACAGAGTTGGAGGGTGCTTGACTGACTGGCTGGAGACAGAGTTGGAGGGTGCCTGACTTACTGGCTGGAGACAGGGTTGGGGGGGCGACTGACTTGCTGGAGACAGAATTGGAAGTGGCCTGACTGACTGGCTGGAGACACAGTTTGAGGGTGCCTGACTCAGTGGCTGGAGACAGGGTTGGAGGGTCCCGACTGACTAGCTGGAGACAGAGTTGGAGGGTGCCTGACTGACTGGCTGGATAGAGAGTTGGAGGGCTCATGACTGACTGGCTGGAGACAGGGTTGGAGGGGGCCTGACTGACTTGTTGGAGACAGAGTTGGAAGGGGCCTGTCTGACTGGCTGGAGACAGAATTGGAGAGTGCCTGACTGACTGGCTGGAGACAGAGTTGGAGGGTGCCTGACTGACTGGCTGGAGACAGGGTTGGAGGGGGCCCGACTGACTTGCTGGAGACAGAATTGGAAGGGGCCTGACTGACTGGCTGGAGACAGAGTTTGAGGGTGCCTGACTGACTGGCTGGAGACAGAGTTGGAGGGTGCATGACTGACTGGCTGGAGATAGAGTTGGAGGGCGTGTGACTGACTGGCTGGAGACAGGGTTGGAGGGGGCCTTACTGACTTGCTGGAGACAGAATTGGTAGGGCCTGAGGGTGCCTGACTGACTGGCTGGAGACAGAGTTGGAAGGGGCCCGATTGACTGGATGGAGACAGAGTTGGAGAGAGCCTGACTGACTGGCTGGTGACAGAGTTGGAGGTTGCCTGGCTGATTGCCTGGGGACAGAGTTGGAGGGTGCCTGACTAACTGGCTGGAGACAGAGTTGGAGGCGGCCTGGCTGATTGGCTGGAGGCAGAGTTGGATGGGGGCTGACTGACTGGCCCGAGACAGAGTTGGAGGTTGCCTGACTAACTGGCTAAATACAGAATTGGAGGGGGTTTGACTGAATGGCTGGAGACAGAGTTATTGGGTGACTGGCTGACTGGCTGGAGACTGAATTGAACGGGGCCTGACTGACTGGAGACATAGTTGGAGGGTGCCTGGCTGATTGCCTGGAGACAGAGTTGGAGGGTGCCTGACTGACTGGCTGCAGACAGCGTTTGAGGGGGCCTGACTGACTGGCCAGAGACAGAGTTGGAGGGTGCCTGACTGACTGCCTGGATACAGAGCTGGAGGGGGTCTGACTGACTGGATAGAGACAGAGTTGGAGGGGCCTGATTGACTGGCTGGAGACAGAGTTGGAGGGTGCTTGACTGACTGGCTGGAGACAGAGTTGGAGGGTGCCTGACTTACTGGCTGGAGACAGGGTTGGGGGGGGGGGCGACTGACTTGCTGGAGACAGAATTGGAAGTGGCCTGACTGACTGGCTGGAGACACAGTTTGAGGGTGCCTGACTGAGTGGCTGGAGACAGGGTTGGAGGGGCCCGACTGACTAGCTGGAGACAGAGTTGGAGGGTGCCTGACTGACTGGCTGGATAGAGAGTTGGAGGGCTCATGACTGACTGGCTGGAGACAGGGTTGGAAGGGGGCTGACTGACTTGTTGGAGACAGAGTTGGAAGGGGCCTGTCTGACTGGCTGGAGACAGAATTGGAGAGTGCCTGACTGACTGGCTGGAGACAGAGTTGGAGGGTGCCTGACTGACTGGCTGGAGACAGGGTTGGAGGGGGCCCGACTGACTCGCTGGAGACAGAATTGGAAGGGGCCTGACTGACTGGCTGGAGACAGAGTTTGAGGGTGCCTGACTGACTGGCTGGAGACAGAGTTGGAGGGTGCCTGACTGACTGGCTGGAGAGAGAGTTGGAGGGCGTGTGACTGACTGGCTGGAGACAGGGTTGGAGGGGGCCTGACTGACTGGCTTGAGACAGAGTTGGAAGGGGCCTGACTGACTGGCTGGAGACAGAGTTTGAGGGTAATTGACTGACTGGCTAGAGACAGGGTTGGAGGGGCCCGACTGCCTTGCTGGAGACAGAGTTGGAAGGGGCCTGACTGACTGGCTGGAGACAGAATTGGAGGGTGCCTGGCTGACTGGCTGGAGACTGAATTGGAGGGGGTCCAACTGACTGGCCGGAGACAGAGTTGGAGAGTGACTGACTGACTGGCTGGAGACAGAGTTGGATGGGCCTGACTGACTGGAGACAGAGTTGGAGGATGCCTGACTGACTAACTGACTGGAGACAGAGTTGGAGGATGCCTGACTGACTAACTGGCTAGAGACAGAATTGGAGGGTGCCTGACTGACTGACTGGCTGGAGACAGAATTAGAGGGGACCTGGCTGATTGGCTGGAGACAGAGTTGGAGGGTGCCTGACTGACTGGCTGGAGACAGAGTAGGATGGGCCTGGCTGACTGGCTGGAGACAGAGTTGTAGGGGGCCTGACTGACTGGTCCGACAGAGTTGGAGGGTGCCTGACTGACTGGCTGAATACAGAGTTGGAGGGGGTCTGACTGACTGGCTGGAGACAGAGTTGGATGGGCCTGGCTGACTGGCTGAATACAGAGTTGGAGGGTGCCTGACTGCCTGGCTGGATACAGAGTTGGAGGGGATCTGACTGACTGGCTGGAGACAGAGTTGGAGGGGGCCTGACTTACTGGGGACAGAGTTGGAGGGGCCGTGGCTGACTGGCTGGAGACAGAGATTGAAGGGGCCTGACTGAGTGGCCCGAGGCAGAGATGGAGGTTGCCTGACTGACTGGCTGGATACAGAGTTGGAGGATGCCTGGCTGACTGGCTGGAGACAGAATTGGAGGCGGTCCAACTGACTGGCTGGAGTCAGAGTTGGAGAGTGACTGACTGACTGGCTGGAGACAGAGTTGGATGGGCCTGACTGACTGGAGACAGAGTTGGAGGATGCCTGACTGACTGACTGACTGACTGACTGGAGACAGAGTTGGAGGATGCCTGACTGATTGACTGGCTGGAGACAGAGTTAGAGGGTGCCTGGCTGACTGGCTGGATACAGAGTTGGAGGGGTTCTGACTGACTGGCTGGAGACAGACAGAGTTGGAGTGGGTCTGACTGACTGGCTGGAGACAGAGCTGGAGTGGGCCCTACTGACTTGCTGGAGACAGAATTGGAAGGGGCCTGAGGGTGCCTGACTGACTGGCTGGAGACAGAGTTGGAAGGGGCCCGATTGACTGGATGGAGACAGAGTTGGAGAGAGCCTGACTGACTGGCTGGTGACAGAGTTGGAGGTTGCCTGGCTGATTGCCTGGGGACAGAGTTGGAGGGTGCCTGACTAACTAGCTGGAGACAGAGTTGGAGGCGGCCTGGCTGATTGGCTGGAGGCAGAGTTGGAGGGGGGCTGACTGACTGGCCCGAGACAGAGTTGGAGGTTGCCTGACTAACTGGCTAAATACAGAATTGGAGGGGGTTTGACTGAATGGCTGGAGACAGAGTTATTGGGTGACTGGCTGACTGGCTGGAGACTGAATTGAATGGGGCCTGACTGACTGGAGACAGAGTTGGAGGGTGCCTGGCTGATTGCCTGGAGACAGAGTTGGAGGGTGCCTGACTGACTGGCTGCAGACAGCGTTTGAGGGGGCCTGACTGACTGGCCAGAGACAGAGTGTGAGGGTGCCTGACTGACTGCCTAGATACAGAGCTGGAGGGGGTCTGACTGACTGGATAGAGACAGAGTTGGAGGGGCCTGATTGACTGGCTGGAGACAGAGTTGGAGGGTGCTTGACTGACTGGCTGGAGACAGAGTTGGAGGGTGCCTGACTTACTGGCTGGAGACAGGGTTGGGGGGGGCGACTGACTTGCTGGAGACAGAATTGGAAGTGGCCTGACTGACTGGCTGGAGACACAGTTTGAGGGTGCCTGACTGAGTGGCTGGAGACAGGGTTGGAGGGGCCCGACTGACTAGCTGGAGAAAGAGTTGGAGGGTGCCTGACTGACTGGCTGGATAGAGAGTTGGAGGGCTCATGACTGACTGGCTGGAGACAGGGTTGGAAGGGGCCTGTCTGACTGACTGGAGACAGAATTGGAGAGTGCCTGAATGACTGGCTGGAGACAGAGTTGGAGGGTGCCTGACTGACTGGCTGGAGACAGGGTTGGAGGGGGCCCGACTGACTTGCTGGAGACAGAATTGGAAGGGGCCTGACTGATTGGCTGGAGACATAGTTTGAGGGTGCCTGACTGACTGGCTGGAGACAGAGTTGGAGGGTGCCTGACTGACTGGCTGGAGAGAGAGTTGGAGGGCGTGTGACTGACTGGCTGGAGACAGGGTTGGAGGGGGCCTGACTGACTGGCTTGAGACAGAGTTGGAAGGGGCCTGACTGACTGGCTGGAGACAGAGTTTGAGGGTAATTGACTGACTGGCTAGAGACAGGGTTGGAGGGGCCCGACTGAATTGCTGGAGACAGAGTTGGAAGGGGCCTGACTGACTGGCTGGAGACAGAATTGGAGGGTGCCTGGCTAACTGGCTGGAGACTGAATTGGAGGGGGTCCAACTGACTGGCCGGAGACAGAGTTGGAGAGTGACTGACTGACTGGCTGGAGACAGAGTTGGATGGGCCTGACTGACTGGAGACAGAGTTGGAGGATGCCTGACTGACTAACTGACTGGAGACAGAGTTGGAGGATGCCTGACTGACTAACTGGCTAGAGACAGAGTTGGAGGGTGCCTGACTGACTGGCTGGAGACAGAATTAGAGGGGACCTGGCTGATTGGCTGGAGACAGAGTTGGAGGGTGCCTGACTGACTGGCTGGAGACAGAGTAGGATGGGCCTGGCTGACTGGCTGGAGACAGAGTTGTAGGGGGCCTGACTGACTGGTCCGACAGAGTTGGAGGGTGCCTGACTGACTGGCTGAATACAGAGTTGGAGGGGGTCTGACTGACTGGCTGGAGACAGAGTTGGATGGGCCTGGCTGACTGGCTGAATACAGAGTTGGAGGGTGCCTGACTGCCTGGCTGGATACAGAGTTGGAGGGGATCTGACTGACTGGCTGGAGACAGAGTTGGAGGGGCCTGACTTACTGGGGACAGAGTTGGAGGGGCCGTGGCTGACTGGCTGGAGACAGAGATTGAAGGGGCCTGACTGAGTGGCCCGAGACAGAGATGGAGGGTGCCTGACTGAATGGCTGAATACAGAGTTGGAGGGGGTCTGGCTGACTGGCTGGAGACAGAGTTGGAGGGTGCCTGACCGACTGGCTGAATACAGAGTTGGAGGGTGCCTGACAGACTGGCTGGATACAGAGTTGGAGGGGATCTGACTGACTGGCTGGAGACAGAGTTGGAGGGGGCCTGACTGACTGGAGACAGAGTTGGAGGGGCCGTGGCTGACTGGCTGGAGACAGAGATTGAGGGGGCCTGACTGAGTGGCCCGAGGCAGAGATGGAGGTTGCCTGACTGACTGGCTGGATACAGAGTTGGAGGATGCCTGGCTGACTGGCTGGAGACAGAATTGGAGGCGGTCCAACTGACTGGCTGGAGTCAGAGTTGGAGAGTGACTGACTGACTGGCTGGAGACAGAGTTGGATGGGCCTGACTGACTGGAGACAGAGTTGGAGGATGCCTGACTGACTGACTGACTGGAGACAGAGTTGGAGGATGCCTGACTGATTGACTGGCTGAAGACAGAGTTAGAGGGTGCCTGGCTGACTGGCTGGATACAGAGTTGGAGGGGTTCTGACTGACTGGCTGGAGACAGACAGAGTTGGAGGGGGTCTGACTGACTGGCTGGAGACAGAGCTGGAGTGGGCCCTACTGACTTGCTGGAGACAGAATTGGAAGGGGCCTGACTGACTGGAGACAGAGTTTGAGGGTGCCTGACTGACTGGCTGGAGACAGAGTTGGAGGGTGCCTGACTGACTGGCTGGAGACAGGGTTGGAGGGGGCCCTACTGACTTGCTGGAGACAGAATTGGAAGGGCCTGACTGACTGGCTGGAGAGAGAGTTGGTGGGTGTCTGACTTACTGGCTGGAGACATAGTTGGAGTGTGCCTGCCTGACTGTCTGGAGACAGAGTTGGAGGGGGCCTGACTAACTGGAGACAGAGTTTTAGGGGGGCTGACTTGACTGGCTGTAGAGAGAGTTGGAGGGGTCCTGACTAACTGGCCAGAGACAGAGTTGGAGGGGGCCTGACTGACTGGCTGGAGAAAGAGTTTGAGGGTGCCTGACTGACTGGCTGGAGACAGTATTGGAGGGAACCCAACTGACTTGCTGGGGACAGGGTTTGAGGGTGCCTGACTGACTGGCTGGAAACAGAGTTGGAGGGTGCCTGACTCACTGGCTGGAGACAGAGTTGGAGGGGGCCTGACTGACTTGAGACAGAGTTGTAGGGGGCTGACTGGCTGGCTGTAGACAGAGTTGGAAGGGGCCTGACTGACTGGCCGGAGACAGAGTTGGAGGGTTCCTGACTGACTGGCTGGATACAGAGTTGGAGGGGGTCTGACTGACTGGCTGGAGACAGAGTTGGAGGGTGCCTGACTGACTGGCTGGAGACAGAGTTGGAGGGTGCCTGACTAACTGGCTGGAGACAGGGTTGGAGGGGGCCCTACTGACTTGCTGGAGACAGAATTGGAAGGGGCCTGACTGACTGACTGGAGACAGAGTTTGAGGGTGCCTGACTGACTGGCTGGATACAGAGTCGGAGGGGGTCCGACTGACTGGCTGGAGACAGACAGAGCTGGAGGGGGTCTGACTGACTGGCTGGAGACAGACAGAGTGGGAGGGGGTCTGACTGACTGGCTGGAGACAGAGCTGGAGTGGGCCCTACTGACTTGCTGGAGACAGAGTTGGAGGGGGTCTGACTGACTGGCTGGAGACAGAGTTGGAGGGTGCCTGACTGACTGGCTGGAGACAGAGTTGAGGGTGCCTGGCTGACTGGCTGGATGCAGAGTTGGAGGGGTTCCGACTGACTGGCTGGAGACAGACAGAGTTGGATGGGGTCTGACTGACTGGCTGGAGACAGAGCTGGAGGGGGCCCTACTGACTTGCTGGAGACAGAATTGGAAGGGGCCTGACTGACTGACTGGAGACAGAGTTTGAAGGTGCCTGACTGACTGGCTGGAGACAGAGGTGGAGGGTTCCTGACTGACTGGCTGGAGACAGGGTTGGAGGGGGCCCTACTGACTTGCTGGAGACAGAATTGGAAGGGGCCTGACTGACTGGCTGGAGACAGAGTTGGAGGGTGTCTGACAGACTGGCCGGAGACATAGTTGGAGGGTGCCTGCCTGACTGGCTGGAGACAGAGTTGGAGGGTGCCTGACTGACTGGCTGGAGACAGAGTTGGAGGGGGCCTGACTAACTGGAGACAGAGTTTTAGGGGGGCTGACTGACTGGCTGTAGACAGAGTTGGGGGGGTCCTGACTAACTGGTCGAAGACAGAGTTGGAGGGGGCCTGACTGACTGGCTGGAGAAAGAGTTTGAGGGTGCCTGACTGACTGGCTGGAGACAGTATTGAAGGGAGCCCAACTGACTTGCTGGAGACAGGGTTTGAGGGTGCCTGACTGACTGGCTGGAAACAGAGTTGGAGGGTGCCTGACTCACTGGCTGGAGACAGAGTTGGAGGGGGCCTGACTGACTGGAGACAGAGTTGTAGGGGGCTGACTGGCTGGCTGTAGACAGAGTTGGAAGGGGCCTGACTGACTGGCCGGAGACAGAGTTGGAGGGTTCCTGACTGACTGGCTGGAGAAAGAGTTTGAGGGTGCCTGACTGACTGGCTGGAGACAGGATTGGAGGGAGCCCGACTGACTTGCTGGAGGCAGGGTTTGATGGTGCCTGACTGACTGGCTGGAGACAGAGTTAGAGGGTGCCTGGCTGAGTGGATGGAGACTGAATTGGAGGGAGCCTGGCTGATTGGCTGGAGACAGTTGGAGGGTGCCTGACTGACTGGCTGGAGACAGAGTTGGAAGGGGCGTGATTGACTGGCTGGAGACAGAGTTGGAGGGAGCCTGGCTGACTGGCTGGAGACTGAATTGGAGGGGCCCTGACTGACTGGAGACAGAGTTGGAGGGTGCCTGACTGACTGGATGGAGACAGAGTTGTGGAGAGCCTGACTGACTGGCTGGAGACAGAGTTGGAGGGTGCCTGGCTGATTGCCTGGGGACAGAGTTGGAGGGTGCCTGACTAACTGGCTGGAGACAGAGTTGGAGGCGGCCTGGCTGACTGGCTGGAGACAGAGTTGGAGGAGGGGCTGACTGACTAGCCTGAGACAGAGTTGGAGGTTGCCTGACTAACTGGCTAAATACAGAATTGGACGGGGTCTGACTGACTGTATGGAGACAGAGTTGGTGGGTGACTGGCTGACTGGCTGGAGACTGAATTGGACAGGGCCTGACCGACTGGAGACAGAGTTGGTGGGTGCCTGACTGACTGGCTGGAGACAGAGTTGGAGGGTGCCTGACTGACTGGCTGGAGACAGGGTTGGAGGGGGCCCGACTGACTTGCTGGAGACAGAATTGGAAGGGGCCTGACTGACTGGCTGGAGACAGAGTTTCAGGGTGCCTGACTGACTGGCTGGAGACAGAGTTGGAGGGTGCCTGACTGACTGGCTGGAGAGAGAGTTGGAGGGCGTGTGACTGACTGGCTGGAGACAGGGTTGGAGGGGGCCTGACTGTCTTGCTTGAGACAGAGTTGGAAGGGGCCTGACTGACTGGCTGGAGACAGAGTTTGAGGGTAACTGACTGACTGGCTAGAGACAGGGTTGGAGGGGCCCGACTGACTTGCTGGAGACAGAGTTGGAGGGGGCCTGACTGACTGGAGACAGAGTTGTAGGGGGCTGACTGGCTGGCTGTAGACAGAGTTGGAAGGGGCCTGACTGACTGGCCGGAGACAGAGTTGGAGGGTTCCTGACTGACTGGCTGGAGAAAGAGTTTGAGGGTGCCTGACTGACTGGCTGGAGACAGGATTGGAGGGAGCCCGACTGACTTGCTGGAGGCAGGGTTTGATGGTGCCTGACTGACTGGCTGGAGACAGAGTTAGAGGGTGCCTGGCTGAGTGGATGGAGACTGAATTGGAGGGAGCCTGGCTGATTGGCTGGAGACAGTTGGAGGGTGCCTGACTGACTGGCTGGAGACAGAGTTGGAAGGGGCGTGATTGACTGGCTGGAGACAGAGTTGGAGGGAGCCTGGCTGACTGGCTGGAGACTGAATTGGAGGGGCCCTGACTGACTGGAGACAGAGTTGGAGGGTGCCTGACTGACTGGATGGAGACAGAGTTGGAGAGAGCCTGACTGACTGGCTGGAGACAGAGTTGGATGGGCCTGGCTGACTGGCTGAATACAGAGTTGGAGGGTGCCTGACTGCCTGGCTGGATACAGAGTTGGAGGGGATCTGACTGACTGGCTGGAGACAGAGTTGGAGGGGCCTGACTTACTGGGGACAGAGTTAGAGGGGCCGTAGCTGACTGGCTGGAGACAGAGATTGAAGGGGCCTGACTGAGTGGCCCGAGACAGAGATGGAGGGTGCCTGACTGAATGGCTGAATACAGAGTTGGAGGGGGTCTGGCTGACTGGCTGGAGACAGAGTTGGAGGGTGCCTGACCGACTGGCTGAATACAGAGTTGGAGGGTGCCTGACAGACTGGCTGGATACAGAGTTGGAGGGGATCTGACTGACTGGCTGGAGACAGAGTTGGAGGGGGCCTGACTGACTGGAGACAGAGTTGGAGGGGCCGTGGCTGACTGGCTGGAGACAGAGATTGAGGGGGCCTGACTGAGTGGCCCGAGGCAGAGATGGAGGTTGCCTGACTGACTGGCTGGATACAGAGTTGGAGGATGCCTGGCTGACTGGCTGGAGACAGAATTGGAGGCGGTCCAACTGACTGGCTGGAGTCAGAGTTGGAGAGTGACTGACTGACTGGCTGGAGACAGAGTTGGATGGGCCTGACTGACTGGAGACAGAGTTGGAGGATGCCTGACTGACTGACTGACTGGAGACAGAGTTGGAGGATGCCTGACTGATTGACTGGCTGGAGACAGAGTTAGAGGGTGCCTGGCTGACTGGCTGGATACAGAGTTGGAGGGGTTCTGACTGACTGGCTGGAGACAGACAGAGTTGGAGGGGGTCTGACTGACTGGCTGGAGACAGAGCTGGAGTGGGCCCTACTGACTTGCTGGAGACAGAATTGGAAGGGGCCTGACTGACTGGAGACAGAGTTTGAGGGTGCCTGACTGACTGGCTGGAGACAGAGTTGGAGGGTGCCTGACTGACTGGCTGGAGACAGGGTTGGAGGGGGCCCTACTGACTTGCTGGAGACAGAATTGGAAGGGCCTGACTGACTGGCTGGAGAGAGAGTTGGTGGGTGTCTGACTTACTGGCTGGAGACATAGTTGGAGTGTGCCTGCCTGACTGTCTGGAGACAGAGTTGGAGGGGGCCTGACTAACTGGAGACAGAGTTTTAGGGGGGCTGACTTGACTGGCTGTAGACAGAGTTGGAGGGGTCCTGACTAACTGGCCAGAGACAGAGTTGGAGGGGGCCTGACTGACTGGCTGGAGAAAGAGTTTGAGGGTGCCTGACTGACTGGCTGGAGACAGTATTGGAGGGAACCCAACTGACTTGCTGGGGACAGGGTTTGAGGGTGCCTGACTGACTGGCTGGAAACAGAGTTGGAGGGTGCCTGACTCACTGGCTGGAGACAGAGTTGGAGGGGGCCTGACTGACTTGAGACAGAGTTGTAGGGGGCTAACTGGCTGGCTGTAGACAGAGTTGGAAGGGGCCTGACTGACTGGCCGGAGACAGAGTTGGAGGGTTCCTGACTGACTGGCTGGATACAGAGTTGGAGGGGGTCTGACTGACTGGCTGGAGACAGAGTTGGAGGGTGCCTGACTGACTGGCTGGAGACAGAGTTGGAGGGTGCCTGACTAACTGGCTGGAGACAGGGTTGGAGGGGGCCCTACTGACTTGCTGGAGACAGAATTGGAAGGGGCCTGACTGACTGACTGGAGACAGAGTTTGAGGGTGCCTGACTGACTGGCTGGATACAGAGTCGGAGGGGGTCCGACTGACTGGCTGGAGACAGACAGAGTTGGAGGGGGTCTGACTGACTGGCTGGAGACAGACAGAGTGGGAGGGGGTCTGACTGACTGGCTGGAGACAGAGCTGGAGTGGGCCCTACTGACTTGCTGGAGACAGAGTTGGAGGGGGTCTGACTGACTGGCTGGAGACAGAGTTGGAGGGTGCCTGACTGACTGGCTGGAGACAGAGTTGGAGGGTGCCTGGCTGACTGGCTGGATGCAGAGTTGGAGGGGTTCTGACTGACTGGCTGGAGACAGACAGAGTTGGATGGGGTCTGACTGACTGGCTGGAGACAGAGCTGGAGGGGGCCCTACTGACTTGCTGGAGACAGAAATGGAAGGGGCCTGACTGACTGACTGGAGACAGAGTTTGAAGGTGCCTGACTGACTGGCTGGAGACAGAGGTGGAGGGTTCCTGACTGACTGGCTGGAGACAGGGTTGGAGGGGGCCCTACTGACTTGCTGGAGACAGAATTGGAAGGGGCCTGACTGACTGGCTGGAGACAGAGTTGGAGGGTGTCTGACTGACTGGCCGGAGACATAGTTGGAGGGTGCCTGCCTGACTGGCTGGAGACAGAGTTGGAGGGGGCCTGACTAACTGGAGACAGAGTTTTAGGGGGGCTGACTGACTGGCTGTAGACAGAGTTGGGGGGGTCCTGACTAACTGGTCGAAGACAGAGTTGGAGGGGGCCTGACTGACTGGCTGGAGAAAGAGTTTGAGGGTGCCTGACTGACTGGCTGGAGACAGTATTGAAGGGAGCCCAACTGACTTGCTGGAGACAGGGTTTGAGGGTGCCTGACTGACTGGCTGGAAACAGAGTTGGAGGGTGCCTGACTCACTGGCTGGAGACAGAGTTGGAGGGGGCCTGACTGACTGGAGACAGAGTTGTAGGGGGCTGACTGGCTGGCTGTAGACAGAGTTGGAAGGGGCCTGACTGACTGGCCGGAGACAGAGTTGGAGGGTTCCTGACTGACTGGCTGGAGAAAGAGTTTGAGGGTGCCTGACTGACTGGCTGGAGACAGGATTGGAGGGAGCCCGACTGACTTGCTGGAGGCAGGGTTTGATGGTGCCTGACTGACTGGCTGGAGACAGAGTTAGAGGGTGCCTGGCTGAGTGGATGGAGACTGAATTGGAGGGAGCCTGGCTGATTGGCTGGAGACAGTTGGAGGGTGCCTGACTGACTGGCTGGAGACAGAGTTGGAAGGGGCGTGATTGACTGGCTGGAGACAGAGTTGGAGGGAGCCTGGCTGACTGGCTGGAGACTGAATTGGAGGGGCCCTGACTGACTGGAGACAGAGTTGGAGGGTGCCTGACTGACTGGATGGAGACAGAGTTGGAGAGAGCCTGACTGACTGGCTGGAGACAGAGTTGGAGGGTGCCTGGCTGATTGCCTGGGGACAGAGTTGGAGGGTGCCTGACTAACTGGCTGGAGACAGAGTTGGAGGCGGCCTGGCTGACTGGCTGGAGACAGAGTTGGAGGAGGGGCTGACTGACTAGCCTGAGACAGAGTTGGAGGTTGCCTGACTAACTGGCTAAATACAGAATTGGACGGGGTCTGACTGACTGGATGGAGACAGAGTTGGTGGGTGACTGGCTGACTGGCTGGAGACTGAATTGGACAGGGCCTGACCGACTGGAGACAGAGTTGGTGGGTGCCTGACTGACTGGCTGGAGACAGAGTTGGAGGGTGCCTGACTGACTGGCTGGAGACAGGGTTGGAGGGGGCCCGACTGACTTGCTGGAGACAGAATTGGAAGGGGCCTGACTGACTGGCTGGAGACAGAGTTTCAGGGTGCCTGACTGACTGGCTGGAGACAGAGTTGGAGGGTGCCTGACTGACTGGCTGGAGAGAGAGTTGGAGGGCGTGTGACTGACTGGCTGGAGACAGAGTTGGAGGGTGCCTGGCTGACTGGCTGGATACAGAGTTGGAGGGTGCCTGGCTGACTGGCTGGATACAGAGTTGGAGGGGTTCTGACTGACTGGCTGGAGACAGAGCTGGAGGGGTCCCTACTGACTTGCTGGAGACAGAATTGGAAGGGGCCTGACTGACTGACTGGAGACAGAGTTTGAGGGTGCCTGACTGACTGGCTGGATACAGAATTGGAGGGGGTCTGACTGACTGGCTGGAGACAGACAGAGTTGGAGGGGGTCTGACTGACTGGCTGGAGACAGAGTTGGAGGGTGCCTGACTGACTGGCTGGAGACAGGGTTGGAGGGGCCCCTACTGACTTGCTGGAGACAGAATTGGAAGGGGCCTGAATGACTGACTGGAGACAGAGTTTGAGGGTGCCTGACTGACTGGCTGGATACAGAGTTGGAGGGGGTCTGACTGACAAGCTGGAGACAGACAGAGTTGGAGGGCGTCTGACTGACTGGCTGGAGACAGACAGAGTGGGAGGGTGTCTGACTGACTGGCTGGAGGCAGAGTGTGAGGGTGCCTGACTTACTGGCTGGATACAGAGTTGGAGGGTGTCTGACTGACTGGCTGGAGACAGAGAGAGTTGGAGGGGGTCTGACTGACTGGCTGGAGACAGAGTTGGAGGGTGCCTGACTGACTGGCTAGAGACAGAGTTGGAGGGTGCCTGGCTGACTGGCTGGATACAGAGTTGGAGGGGTTCTGACTGACTGGCTGGAGACAGACAGAGTTGGATGGGGTCTGACTGACTGGCTGGAGACAGAGCTGGAAGGGGCCTGACTGACTGACTGGAGACAGAGTTTGAGGGTGCCTGACTGACTGGTGGGAGACAGTGTTGGAGGGTGCCTGACTGACTGGCTGGAGACAGGGTTGGAGGGGGCCCTACTGACTTGCTGGAGACAGAATTGGAGGGTGTCTGACTGACTGGCTGGAGACATAGTTGGAGGGTGCCTGTCTGACTGGCTGGAGACAGAGTTGGAGGGTGCCTGACTGACTGGCTGCAGACAGAGTTGGAGGGGGCCTGACTAACTGGTGACAGAGTTTTAGGGGGGCTGACTGACTGGCTGTAGACAGAGTTGGAGGGGACCTGACTAACTGGCCGGAGACAGAGTTGGAGGGGGCCTGACTGACTGGCTGGAGAAAGAGTTTGAGGGTGCCTGACTGACTGGCTGGAGACAGTATTGGAGGGTGCCTGACTGACTGGCTGCAGACAGAGTTGGAGGGGGCCTGACTAACTGGTGACAGAGTTTTAGGGGGGCTGACTGACTGGCTGTAGACAGAGTTGGAGGGGACCTGACTAACTGGCTGGAGAAGGAGTTGGAGGGGGCTGGCTGACTGGCTGGAGACAGAGTTGGAGGGGGGCTAACTGACTGGACCGAGACAGAGTTGGAGGATGCATGACTGACTGGCTGGATACAGAGTTGGAGGGGGTCTGACTGAAAGGCTGGAGAAAGAGTTGGTGGGTGACTGGCTGACTGGCTGGAGACTGAATTGGACAGGGCCTGACTGATTGGAGACAGAGTTGGAGGGTGCCTGGCTGATTGCCTGGAGACAGAGTTGGAGGGTGCCTGACTGACTGGCTGCAGACAGAGTTTGAGGGGGCCTGACTGATAGGCCAGAGACAGAGTTGGAGGGCGCCTGACTGACTTGCTGGATACAGAGTTGGAGGGGGTCTGACTGACAGGATGGAGACAGAGTTGGAGGGGCCTGATTGACTGGCTGGAGACAGAGTTGGAGGGTGCCTGAATGACTGGCTGGAAACAGAGTTGGAGGGTGCCTGACTGACTGGCTGGAGACAGGGTTGGAGGGGGCCCTATTGACTTGCTAGAGACAGAATTGGAATGGGCCTGACTGACTGACTGGAGACAGAGTTGGAGGGTGCCTGGCTGACTGGCTGGATACAGAGTTGGAGGGTGCCTGGCTGACTGGCTGGATACAGAGTTGGAGGGGTTCTGACTGACTGGCTGGAGACAGAGCTGGAGGGGGCCCTACTGACTTGCTGGAGACAGAATTGGAAGGGGCCTGACTGACTGACTGGAGACAGAGTTTGAGGGTGCCTGACTGACTGGCTGGATACAGAATTGGAGGGGGTCTGACTGACTGGTTGGAGACAGACAGAGTTGGAGGGGGTCTGACTGACTGGCTGGAGACAGAGTTGGAGGGTGCCTGACTGACTGGCTGGAGACAGGGTTGGAGGGGCCCCTACTGACTTGCTGGAGACAGAATTGGAAGGGGCCTGAATGACTGACTGGAGACAGAGTTTAAGGGTGCCTGACTGACTGTCTGGATACAGAGTTGGAGGGGGTCTGACTGATAAGCTGGAGACAGACAGAGTTGGAGGGGGTCTGACTGACTGGCTGGAGACAGACAGAGTGGGAGGGGGTCTGACTGACTGGCTGGAGGCAGAGTTTGAGGGTGCCTGACTTACTGGCTGGATACAGAGTTGGAGGGGGTCTGACTGACTGGCTGGAGACAGACAGAGTTGGAGGGGTTCTGACTGACTGGCTGGAGACAGAGTTGGAGGGTGCCTGACTGACTGGCTAGAGACAGAGTTGGAGGGTGCCTGGCTGACTGGCTGGATAAGGAGTTGGAGGGGTTCTGACTGACTGGCTGGAGACAGACAGAGTTCGATGGGGTCTGACTGACTGGCTGGAGACAGAGCTGGAGGGGGCCCTACTGACTTGCTGGAGACAGAATTGGAAGGGGCCTGACTGACTGACTGGAGACAGAGTTTGAGGGTGCCTGACTGACTGGCCGGAGACAGAGTTGGAGGGTGCCTGACTGACTGGCTGGAGACAGGGTTGGAGGGGGCCCTACTGACTTGCTGGAGACAGAATTGGAAGGAGCCTGACTGACTGGCTGGAGACAGAGTTGGAGGGTGTCTGACTGACTGGGTGGAGACATAGTTGGAGGGTGCCTGCCTGACTGGCTGGAGACAGAGTTGGAGGGTGCCTGACTGACTGGCTGCAGACAGAGTTGGAGGGGGCCTGACTAACTGGTGACAGAGTTTTAGGGGGGCTGACTGACTGGCTGTAGACAGAGTTGGAGGGGACCTGACTAACTGGCCGGAGACAGAGTTGGAGGGGGCCTGACTGACTGGCTGGAGAAAGAGTTTGAGGGTGCCTGACTGACTGGCTGGAGACAGTATTGGAGGGCGTCCAACTGACTTGCTGGAGACAGGGTTTGAGGGTGCCTGACTGACTGGCTGGAAACAGAGTTGGAGGGTGCCTGACGCACTGGCTGGAGACAGAGTTGAAGGGGGCCTGACTGACTGGAGACAGAGTTGGAAGGGGCCTGACTGACTGGCCGGAGACAGAGTTGGAGGGTTCCTGACTGACTGGCTGGAGAAAGAGTTTGAGGGTGCCTGACTGACTGGCTGGAGACAGGATTGGAGGGAGCCCGACTGACTTGCTGGAGACAGGGTTTGAGGGTGCCTGACTGACTGGCTGGAGACAGAGTTAGGGGGTGTCTGGCTGAGTGGCTGGAGACTGAATTGGAGGGAGCCTGGCTGATTGGCTGGAGACAGAGTTGGAGGGTGCCTGACTGACTGGCTGGAGACAGAGTTTGAGGGTGCCTGACTGACTGGCCGGAGACAGAGTTGGAGGGTGCCTGACTGACTGGCTGGAGACAGGGTTGGAGGGGGCCCTACTGACTTGCTGGAGACAGAATTGGAAGGAGCCTGACTGACTGGCTGGAGACAGAGTTGGAGGGTGTCTGACTGACTGGGTGGAGACATAGTTGGAGGGTGCCTGCCTGACTGGCTGGAGACAGAGTTGGAGGGTGCCTGACTGACTGGCTGCAGACAGAGTTGGAGGGGGCCTGACTAACTGGTGACAGAGTTTTAGGGGGGCTGACTGACTGGCTGTAGACAGAGTTGGAGGGGACCTGACTAACTGGCCGGAGACAGAGTTGGAGGGGGCCTGACTGACTGGCTGGAGAAAGAGTTTGAGGGTGCCTGACTGACTGGCTGGAGACAGTATTGGAGGGCGTCCAACTGACTTGCTGGAGACAGGGTTTGAGGGTGCCTGACTGACTGGCTGGAAACAGAGTTGGAGGGTGCCTGACGCACTGGCTGGAGACAGAGTTGAAGGGGGCCTGACTGACTGGAGACAGAGTTGGAAGGGGCCTGACTGACTGGCCGGAGACAGTATTGGAGGGCGTCCAACTGACTTGCTGGAGACAGGGTTTGAGGGTGCCTGACTGACTGGCTGGAAACAGAGTTGGAGGGTGCCTGACGCACTGGCTGGAGACAGAGTTGAAGGGGGCCTGACTGACTGGAGACAGAGTTGGAAGGGGCCTGACTGACTGGCCGGAGACAGAGTTGGAGGGTTCCTGACTGACTGGCTGGAGAAAGAGTTTGAGGGTGCCTGACTGACTGGCTGGAGACAGGATTGGAGGGAGCCCGACTGACTTGCTGGAGACAGGGTTTGAGGGTGCCTGACTGACTGGCTGGAGACAGAGTTGGAGGGTGCCTGACTGACTGGCTAGAGACAGAGTTGGAGGGTGCCTGGCTGACTGGCTGGATAAGGAGTTGGAGGGGTTCTGACTGACTGGCTGGAGACAGACAGAGTTCGATGGGGTCTGACTGACTGGCTGGAGACAGAGCTGGAGGGGGCCCTACTGACTTGCTGGAGACAGAATTGGAAGGGGCCTGACTGACTGACTGGAGACAGAGTTTGAGGGTGCCTGACTGACTGGCCGGAGACAGAGTTGGAGGGTGCCTGACTGACTGGCTGGAGACAGGGTTGGAGGGGGCCCTACTGACTTGCTGGAGACAGAATTGGAAGGAGCCTGACTGACTGGCTGGAGATAGAGTTGGAGGGTGTCTGACTGACTGGGTGGAGACATAGTTGGAGGGTGCCTGCCTGACTGGCTGGAGACAGAGTTGGAGGGTGCCTGACTGACTGGCTGCAGACAGAGTTGGAGGGGGCCTGACTAACTGGTGACAGAGTTTTAGGGGGGCTGACTGACTGGCTGTAGACAGAGTTGGAGGGGACCTGACTAACTGGCCGGAGACAGAGTTGGAGGGGGCCTGACTAACTGGCTGGAGAAAGAGTTTGAGGGTGCCTGACTGACTGGCTGGAGACAGTATTGGAGGGCGTCCAACTGACTTGCTGGAGACAGGGTTTGAGGGTGCCTGACTGACTGGCTGGAAACAGAGTTGGAGGGTGCCTGACGCACTGGCTGGAGACAGAGTTGAAGGGGGCCTGACTGACTGGAGACAGAGTTGGAAGGGGCCTGACTGACTGGCCGGAGACAGAGTTGGAGGGTTCCTGACTGACTGGCTGGAGAAAGAGTTTGAGGGTGCCTGACTGACTGGCTGGAGACAGGATTGGAGGGAGCCCGACTGACTTGCTGGAGACAGGGTTTGAGGGTGCCTGACTGACTGGCTGGAGACAGAGTTAGGGGGTGTCTGGCTGAGTGGCTGGAGACTGAATTGGAGGGAGCCTGGCTGATTGGCTGGAGACAGAGTTGGAGGGTGCCTGACTGACTGGCTGGAGACAGAGTTGGACGAGCCTGGCTCACTGGCTGGAGACAGAGTTGTAGGGGGCCTGACTGACTGGCCCGAGACAGAGTTGGAGGGTGCCTGACTGACTGGCTGGATACAGAGTTGGAGGGGGTCTGAATGACTGGCTGGAGACAGTATTGAAAGGAGCCCGACTGACTTGCTGGAGACAGGGTATGAGGATGCCTACCTGACTGGCTGGAGACAGAGTTGGAAGGGGCCTGATTGACTGGCTGGAGACAGAGTTGGAGGGAGCCTGGCTGACTGGCTGGAGACTGAATTGGAGGGGCCCTGACTGACTGGAACCAGAGTTGGAGGGTGCCTGACTGACTAGATGGAGACAGAGTTGGAGAGAGCCTGACTGACTGGCTGGAGACAGAGTTGGAGGGTGCCTGGCTGATTGCCTGGGGACAGAGTTGGAGGGTGCCTGACTAACTGGCTAGAGACAGAGTTGGAGGCGGCCTGGCTGACTGGCTGGAGACAGAGTTGGAGGGGGGGCTAAATGACTGGCCTGAGACAGAGTTGGAGGTTGCCTGACTAACTGGCTAAATACAGAATTGAACGGTGTCTGACTGACTGGCTGGAGACAGAGTTGGTGGGTGACTGGCTGACTGGCCGGAGACTGAATTGGACAGGGCCTGACCGACTGGAGACAGAGTTGGAGGGTGCTTGGCTGATTGCCAGGAGACAGAGTTGGAGGGGGCCTGACTGACTGGTCCGAGACAGAGTTGGAGGGTGCCTGACTGACTGGCTGGATCCAGAGTTGGCGGGGTCTGACTGTTTGGCTGGAGACGGATTGGAGGGAGCCTGACTGACTGGCTGGAGACAGGGTTTGAGGGTGCCTGACTGACTGGCTGGAGACAGAGTTGGAAGGGTCTGACTGACTGGCTGGAGACGGATTGGAGGGAGCCTGATTGACTGGATGGAGACAGAGTTGGAGAGAGCCTGAATGACTGGCTGGTGACAGAGTTGGAGGTTGCCTGGCTGATTGCCTGGGGACAGAGTTGGAGGGTGCCTGACTGACTGGCTGGAGATAGAGTTGGAGGCGGCCTGGCTGATTGGCTGGAGGCAGAGTTGGAGGGGGGCTGACTGACTGGCCCGAGACAGAGTTGGAGGTTGCCTGACTAACTGGCTAAATACAGAATTGGAGGGGGTTTGACAGAATTGCTGGAGACAGAGTTAGTGGGTGACTGGCTGACTGGCTGGAGACTGAATTGAACGGGGCCTGACTGACTGGAGACAGAGTTGGAGGGTGCCTGGTTGATTGCCTGGAGACAGAGTTGGAGGGTGCCTGACTGACTGGCTGCAGACAGTGTTTGAGGGGGCCTGACTGACTGGCCAGAGACAGAGTTGGAGGGTGCCTGACTGACTGCCTGGATACAGAGTTGGAGGGGGTCTGACTAACTGGATAGAGACAGAGTTGGAGGGGCCTGATTGACTGGCTGGAGACAGAGTTGGAGGGTGCTTGACTGACTGGCTGGAGACAGAGTTGGAGGGTGCCTGACTTACTGGCTGGAGACAGGGTTGGGGGGGGGCCACTGACTTGCTGGAGACAGAATTGGAAGTGGCCTGACTGACTGGCTGGAAACACAGTTTGAGGGTGCCTGACTGAGTGGCTGGAGACAGGGTTGGAGGGGCCCGACTGACTAGCTGGAGACAGAGTTGGAGGGTGCCTGACTGACTGGCTGGATAGAGAGTTGGAGGGCTCATGACTGACTGGCTGGAGACAGGGTTGGAGGGGGCCTGACTGACTTGTTGGAGACAGAGTTGGAAGGGGCCTGTCTGACTGGCTGGAGACAGAATTGGAGAGTGCCTGACTGACTGGCTGGAGACAGAGTTGGAGGGTGCCTGACTGACTGGCTGGAGACAGGGTTGGAGGGGCCCGACTGACTTGCTGGAGACAGAATTGGAAGGGGCCTGACTGACTGGCTGGAGACAGAGTTTGAGGGTGCCTGACTGACTGGCTGGAGACAGAGTTGGAGGGTGCCTGACTGACTGGCTGGAGAGAGAGTTGGAGGGCGTGTGACTGACTGGCTGGAGACAGGGTTGGAGGGGGCCTGACTGACTGGCTTGAGACAGAGTTGGAAGGGGCCTGACTGACTGGCTGGAGACAGAGTTTGAGGGTAATTGACTGACTGGCTAGAGACAGGGTTGGAGGGGCCCGACTGACTTGCTGGAGACAGAGTTGGAAGGGGCCTGACTGACTGGCTGGAGACAGAATTGGAGGGTGCCTGGCTGACTGGCTGGAGACTGAATTGGAGGGGGTCCAACTGACTGGCCGGAGACAGAGTTGGAGAGTGACTGACTGACTGGCTGGAGACAGAGTTGGATGGGCCTGACTGACTGCTGACAGAGTTGGAGGATGCCTGACTGACTAACTGACTGGAGACAGAGTTGGAGGATGCCTGACTGACTAACTGGCTAGAGACAGAGTTGGAGGGTGCCTGACTGACTGACTGGCTGGAGACAGAATTAGAGGGGACCTGGCTGATTGGCTGGAGACAGAGTTGGAGGGTGCCTGACTGACTGGCTGGAGACAGAGTAGGATGGGCCTGGCTGACTAACTGGCTAGAGACAGAGTTGGAGGGTGCCTGACTGACTGACTGGCTGGAGACAGAATTAGAGGGGACCTGGCTGATTGGCTGGAGACAGAGTTGTAGGGGGCCTGACTGACTGGTCCGACAGAGCTGGAGGGTGCCTGACTGACTGGCTGAATACAGAGTTGGAGGGGGTCTGACTGACTGGCTGGAGACAGAGTTGGATGGGCCTGGCTGACTGGCTGAATACAGAGTTGGAGGGTGCCTGACTGCCTGGCTGGATACAGAGTTGGAGGGGATCTGACTGACTGGCTGGAGACAGAGTTGGAGGGGGCCTGACTTACTGGGGACAGAGTTGGAGGGGCCGTGGCTGACTGGCTGGAGACAGAGATTGAAGGGGCCTGACTGAGTGGCCCGAGACAGAGATGGAGGGTGCCTGACTGAATGGCTGAATACAGAGTTGGAGGGGGTCTGACTGACTGGCTGGAGACAGAGTTGGAGGGTGCCTGACCGACTGGCTGAATACAGAGTTGGAGGGTGCCTGACAGACTGGCTGGATACAGAGTTGGAGGGGATCTGACTGACTGGCTGGAGACAGAGTTGGAGGGGGCCTGACTGACTGGAGACAGAGTCGGAGGGGCCGTGGCTGACTGGCTGGAGACAGAGATTGAGGGGGCCTGACTGAGTGGCCCAAGGCAGAGATGGAGGTTGCCTGACTGACTGGCTGGATACAGAGTTGGAGGATGCCTGGCTGACTGGCTGGAGACAGAATTGGAGGCGGTCCAACTGACTGGCTGGAGTCAGAGTTGGAGAGTGACTGACTGACTGGCTGGAGACAGAGTTGGATGGGCCTGACTGACTGGAGACAGAGTTGGAGGATGCCTGACTGACTGACTGACTGACTGACTGGAGACAGAGTTGGAGGATGCCTGACTGATTGACTGGCTGGAGACAGAGTTAGAGGGTGCCTGGCTGACTGGCTGGATACAGAGTTGGAGGGGTTCTGACTGACTGGCTGGAGACAGACAGAGTTGGAGGGGGTCTGACTGACTGGCTGGAGACAGAGCTGGAGTGGGCCCTACTGACTTGCTGGAGACAGAATTGGAAGGGGCCTGAGGGTGCCTGACTGACTGGCTGGAGACAGAGTTGGAAGGGGCCCGATTGACTGGATGGAGACAGAGTTGGAGAGAGCCTGACTGACTGGCTGGTGACAGAGTTGGAGGTTGCCTGGCTGATTGCCTGGGGACAGAGTTGGAGGGTGCCTGACTAACTGGCTGGAGACAGAGTTGGAGGCGGCCTGGTTGATTGGCTGGAGGCAGAGTTGGAGGAGGGCTGACTGACTGGCCCGAGACAGAGTTGGAGGTTGCCTGACTAACTGGCTAAATACAGAATTGGAGGGGGTTTGACTGAATGGCTGGAGACAGAGTTATTGGGTGACTGGCTGACTGGCTGGAGACTGAATTGAACGGGCCTGACTGACTGGAGACAGAGTTGGAGGGTGCCTGGCTGATTGCCTGGAGACAGAGTTGGAGGGTGCCTGACTGACTGGCTGCAGACAGCGTTTGAGGGGGCCTGACTGACTGGCCAGAGACAGAGTTGGAGGGTGCCTGACTGACTGCCTGGATACAGAGCTGGAGGGGGTCTGACTGACTGGAAAGAGACAGAGTTGGAGGGGCCTGATTGACTGGCTGGAGACAGAGTTGGAGGGTGCTTGACTGACTGGCTGGAGACAGAGTTGGAGGGTGCCTGACTTACTGGCTGGAGACAGGGTTGGGGGGGCGACTGACTTGCTGGAGACAGAATTGGAAGTGGCCTGACTGACTGGCTGGAGACACAGTTTGAGGGTGCCTGACTCAGTGGCTGGAGACAGGGTTGGAGGGTCCCGACTGACTAGCTGGAGACAGAGTTGGAGGGTGCCTGACTGACTGGCTGGATAGAGAGTTGGAGGGCTCATGACTGACTGGCTGGAGACAGGGTTGGAGGGGGCCTGACTGACTTGTTGGAGACAGAGTTGGAAGGGGCCTGTCTGACTGGCTGGAGACAGAATTGGAGAGTGCCTGACTGACTGGCTGGAGACAGAGTTGGAGGGTGCCTGACTGACTGGCTGGAGACAGGGTTGGAGGGGGCCCGACTGACTTGCTGGAGACAGAATTGGAAGGGGCCTGACTGACTGGCTGGAGACAGAGTTTGAGGGTGCCTGACTGACTGGCTGGAGACAGAGTTGGAGGGTGCATGACTGACTGGCTGGAGATAGAGTTGGAGGGCGTGTGACTGACTGGCTGGAGACAGGGTTGGAGGGGGCCTTACTGACTTGCTGGAGACAGAATTGGTAGGGCCTGAGGGTGCCTGACTGACTGGCTGGAGACAGAGTTGGAAGGGGCCCGATTGACTGGATGGAGACAGAGTTGGAGAGAGCCTGACTGACTGGCTGGTGACAGAGTTGGAGGTTGCCTGGCTGATTGCCTGGGGACAGAGTTGGAGGGTGCCTGACTAACTGGCTGGAGACAGAGTTGGAGGCGGCCTGGCTGATTGGCTGGAGGCAGAGTTGGATGGGGGCTGACTGACTGGCCCGAGACAGAGTTGGAGGTTGCCTGACTAACTGGCTAAATACAGAATTGGAGGGGGTTTGACTGAATGGCTGGAGACAGAGTTATTGGGTGACTGGCTGACTGGCTGGAGACTGAATTGAACGGGGCCTGACTGACTGGAGACATAGTTGGAGGGTGCCTGGCTGATTGCCTGGAGACAGAGTTGGAGGGTGCCTGACTGACTGGCTGCAGACAGCGTTTGAGGGGGCCTGACTGACTGGCCAGAGACAGAGTTGGAGGGTGCCTGACTGACTGCCTGGATACAGAGCTGGAGGGGGTCTGACTGACTGGATAGAGACAGAGTTGGAGGGGCCTGATTGACTGGCTGGAGACAGAGTTGGAGGGTGCTTGACTGACTGGCTGGAGACAGAGTTGGAGGGTGCCTGACTTACTGGCTGGAGACAGGGTTGGGGGGGGGGGCGACTGACTTGCTGGAGACAGAATTGGAAGTGGCCTGACTGACTGGCTGGAGACACAGTTTGAGGGTGCCTGACTGAGTGGCTGGAGACAGGGTTGGAGGGGCCCGACTGACTAGCTGGAGACAGAGTTGGAGGGTGCCTGACTGACTGGCTGGATAGAGAGTTGGAGGGCTCATGACTGACTGGCTGGAGACAGGGTTGGAAGGGGGCTGACTGACTTGTTGGAGACAGAGTTGGAAGGGGCCTGTCTGACTGGCTGGAGACAGAATTGGAGAGTGCCTGACTGACTGGCTGGAGACAGAGTTGGAGGGTGCCTGACTGACTGGCTGGAGACAGGGTTGGAGGGGGCCCGACTGACTTGCTGGAGACAGAATTGGAAGGGGCCTGACTGACTGGCTGGAGACAGAGTTTGAGGGTGCCTGACTGACTGGCTGGAGACAGAGTTGGAGGGTGCCTGACTGACTGGCTGGAGAGAGAGTTGGAGGGCGTGTGACTGACTGGCTGGAGACAGGGTTGGAGGGGGCCTGACTGACTGGCTTGAGACAGAGTTGGAAGGGGCCTGACTGACTGGCTGGAGACAAAGTTTGAGGGTAATTGACTGACTGGCTAGAGACAGGGTTGGAGGGGCCCGACTGCCTTGCTGGAGACAGAGTTGGAAGGGGCCTGACTGACTGGCTGGAGACAGAATTGGAGGGTGCCTGGCTGACTGGCTGGAGACTGAATTGGAGGGGGTCCAACTGACTGGCCGGAGACAGAGTTGGAGAGTGACTGACTGACTGGCTGGAGACAGAGTTGGATGGGCCTGACTGACTGGAGACAGAGTTGGAGGATGCCTGACTGACTAACTGACTGGAGACAGAGTTGGAGGATGCCTGACTGACTAACTGGCTAGAGACAGAATTGGAGGGTGCCTGACTGACTGACTGGCTGGAGACAGAATTAGAGGGGACCTGGCTGATTGGCTGGAGACAGAGTTGGAGGGTGCCTGACTGACTGGCTGGAGACAGAGTAGGATGGGCCTGGCTGACTGGCTGGAGACAGAGTTGTAGGGGGCCTGACTGACTGGTCCGACAGAGTTGGAGGGTGCCTGACTGACTGGCTGAATACAGAGTTGGAGGGGGTCTGACTGACTGGCTGGAGACAGAGTTGGATGGGCCTGGCTGACTGGCTGAATACAGAGTTGGAGGGTGCCTGACTGCCTGGCTGGATACAGAGTTGGAGGGGATCTGACTGACTGGCTGGAGACAGAGTTGGAGGGGGCCTGACTTACTGGGGACAGAGTTGGAGGGGCCGTGGCTGACTGGCTGGAGACAGAGATTGAAGGGGCCTGACTGAGTGGCCCGAGGCAGAGATGGAGGTTGCCTGACTGACTGGCTGGATACAGAGTTGGAGGATGCCTGGCTGACTGGCTGGAGACAGAATTGGAGGCGGTCCAACTGACTGGCTGGAGTCAGAGTTGGAGAGTGACTGACTGACTGGCTGGAGACAGAGTTGGATGGGCCTGACTGACTGGAGACAGAGTTGGAGGATGCCTGACTGACTGACTGACTGACTGACTGGAGACAGAGTTAGAGGGTGCCTGGCTGACTGGCTGGATACAGAGTTGGAGGGGTTCTGACTGACTGGCTGGAGACAGACAGAGTTGGAGTGGGTCTGACTGACTGGCTGGAGACAGAGCTGGAGTGGGCCCTACTGACTTGCTGGAGACAGAATTGGAAGGGGCCTGAGGGTGCCTGACTGACTGGCTGGAGACAGAGTTGGAAGGGGCCCGATTGACTGGATGGAGACAGAGTTGGAGAGAGCCTGACTGACTGGCTGGTGACAGAGTTGGAGGTTGCCTGGCTGATTGCCTGGGGACAGAGTTGGAGGGTGCCTGACTAACTAGCTGGAGACAGAGTTGGAGGCGGCCTGGCTGATTGGCTGGAGGCAGAGTTGGAGGGGGGCTGACTGACTGGCCCGAGACAGAGTTGGAGGTTGCCTGACTAACTGGCTAAATACAGAATTGGAGGGGGTTTGACTGAATGGCTGGAGACAGAGTTATTGGGTGACTGGCTGACTGGCTGGAGACTGAATTGAATGGGGCCTGACTGACTGGAGACAGAGTTGGAGGGTGCCTGGCTGATTGCCTGGAGACAGAGTTGGAGGGTGCCTGACTGACTGGCTGCAGACAGCGTTTGAGGGGGCCTGACTGACTGGCCAGAGACAGAGTGTGAGGGTGCCTGACTGACTGCCTAGATACAGAGCTGGAGGGGGTCTGACTGACTGGATAGAGACAGAGTTGGAGGGGCCTGATTGACTGGCTGGAGACAGAGTTGGAGGGTGCTTGACTGACTGGCTGGAGACAGAGTTGGAGGGTGCCTGACTTACTGGCTGGAGACAGGGTTGGGGGGGGCGACTGACTTGCTGGAGACAGAATTGGAAGTGGCCTGACTGACTGGCTGGAGACACAGTTTGAGGGTGCCTGACTGAGTGGCTGGAGACAGGGTTGGAGGGGCCCGACTGACTAGCTTGAGAAAGAGTTGGAGGGTGCCTGACTGACTGGCTGGATAGAGAGTTGGAGGGCTCATGACTGACTGGCTGGAGACAGTGTTGGAAGGGGCCTGTCTGACTGACTGGAGACAGAATTGGAGAGTGCCTGAATGACTGGCTGGAGACAGAGTTGGAGGGTGCCTGACTGACTGGCTGGAGACAGGGTTGGAGGGGGCCCGACTGACTTGCTGGAGACAGAATTGGAAGGGGCCTGACTGATTGGCTGGAGACATAGTTTGAGGGTGCCTGACTGACTGGCTGGAGACAGAGTTGGAGGGTGCCTGACTGACTGGCTGGAGAGAGAGTTGGAGGGCGTGTGACTGACTGGCTGGAGACAGGGTTGGAGGGGGCCTGACTGACTGGCTTGAGACAGAGTTGGAAGGGGCCTGACTGACTGGCTGGAGACAGAGTTTGAGGGTAATTGACTGACTGGCTAGAGACAGGGTTGGAGGGGCCCGACTGAATTGCTGGAGACAGAGTTGGAAGGGGCCTGACTGACTGGCTGGAGACAGAATTGGAGGGTGCCTGGCTAACTGGCTGGAGACTGAATTGGAGGGGGTCCAACTGACTGGCCGGAGACAGAGTTGGAGAGTGACTGACTGACTGGCTGGAGACAGAGTTGGATGGGCCTGACTGACTGGAGACAGAGTTGGAGGATGCCTGACTGACTAACTGACTGGAGACAGAGTTGGAGGATGCCTGACTGACTAACTGGCTAGAGACAGAGTTGGAGGGTGCCTGACTGACTGGCTGGAGACAGAATTAGAGGGGACCTGGCTGATTGGCTGGAGACAGAGTTGGAGGGTGCCTGACTGACTGGCTGGAGACAGAGTAGGATGGGCCTGGCTGACTGGCTGGAGACAGAGTTGTAGGGGGCCTGACTGACTGGTCCGACAGAGTTGGAGGGTGCCTGACTGACTGGCTGAATACAGAGTTGGAGGGGGTCTGACTGACTGGCTGGAGACAGAGTTGGATGGGCCTGGCTGACTGGCTGAATACAGAGTTGGAGGGTGCCTGACTGCCTGGCTGGATACAGAGTTGGAGGGGATCTGACTGACTGGCTGGAGACAGAGTTGGAGGGGCCTGACTTACTGGGGACAGAGTTGGAGGGGCCGTGGCTGACTGGCTGGAGACAGAGATTGAAGGGGCCTGACTGAGTGGCCCGAGACAGAGATGGAGGGTGCCTGACTGAATGGCTGAATACAGAGTTGGAGGGGGTCTGGCTGACTGGCTGGAGACAGAGTTGGAGGGTGCCTGACCGACTGGCTGAATACAGAGTTGGAGGGTGCCTGACAGACTGGCTGGATACAGAGTTGGAGGGGATCTGACTGACTGGCTGGAGACAGAGTTGGAGGGGGCCTGACTGACTGGAGACAGAGTTGGAGGGGCCGTGGCTGACTGGCTGGAGACAGAGATTGAGGGGGCCTGACTGAGTGGCCCGAGGCAGAGATGGAGGTTGCCTGACTGACTGGCTGGATACAGAGTTGGAGGATGCCTGGCTGACTGGCTGGAGACAGAATTGGAGGCGGTCCAACTGACTGGCTGGAGTCAGAGTTGGAGAGTGACTGACTGACTGGCTGGAGACAGAGTTGGATGGGCCTGACTGACTGGAGACAGAGTTGGAGGATGCCTGACTGACTGACTGACTGGAGACAGAGTTGGAGGATGCCTGACTGATTGACTGGCTGAAGACAGAGTTAGAGGGTGCCTGGCTGACTGGCTGGATACAGAGTTGGAGGGGTTCTGACTGACTGGCTGGAGACAGACAGAGTTGGAGGGGGTCTGACTGACTGGCTGGAGACAGAGCTGGAGTGGGCCCTACTGACTTGCTGGAGACAGAATTGGAAGGGGCCTGACTGACTGGAGACAGAGTTTGAGGGTGCCTGACTGACTGGCTGGAGACAGAGTTGGAGGGTGCCTGACTGACTGGCTGGAGACAGGGTTGGAGGGGGCCCTACTGACTTGCTGGAGACAGAATTGGAAGGGCCTGACTGACTGGCTGGAGAGAGAGTTGGTGGGTGTCTGACTTACTGGCTGGAGACATAGTTGGAGTGTGCCTGCCTGACTGTCTGGAGACAGAGTTGGAGGGGGCCTGACTAACTGGAGACAGAGTTTTAGGGGGGCTGACTTGACTGGCTGTAGAGAGAGTTGGAGGGGTCCTGACTAACTGGCCAGAGACAGAGTTGGAGGGGGCCTGACTGACTGGCTGGAGAAAGAGTTTGAGGGTGCCTGACTGACTGGCTGGAGACAGTATTGGAGGGAACCCAACTGACTTGCTGGGGACAGGGTTTGAGGGTGCCTGACTGACTGGCTGGAAACAGAGTTGGAGGGTGCCTGACTCACTGGCTGGAGACAGAGTTGGAGGGGGCCTGACTGACTTGAGACAGAGTTGTAGGGGGCTGACTGGCTGGCTGTAGACAGAGTTGGAAGGGGCCTGACTGACTGGCCGGAGACAGAGTTGGAGGGTTCCTGACTGACTGGCTGGATACAGAGTTGGAGGGGGTCTGACTGACTGGCTGGAGACAGAGTTGGAGGGTGCCTGACTGACTGGCTGGAGACAGAGTTGGAGGGTGCCTGACTAACTGGCTGGAGACAGGGTTGGAGGGGGCCCTACTGACTTGCTGGAGACAGAATTGGAAGGGGCCTGACTGACTGACTGGAGACAGAGTTTGAGGGTGCCTGACTGACTGGCTGGATACAGAGTCGGAGGGGGTCCGACTGACTGGCTGGAGACAGACAGAGCTGGAGGGGGTCTGACTGACTGGCTGGAGACAGACAGAGTGGGAGGGGGTCTGACTGACTGGCTGGAGACAGAGCTGGAGTGGGCCCTACTGACTTGCTGGAGACAGAGTTGGAGGGGGTCTGACTGACTGGCTGGAGACAGAGTTGGAGGGTGCCTGACTGACTGGCTGGAGACAGAGTTGAGGGTGCCTGGCTGACTGGCTGGATGCAGAGTTGGAGGGGTTCCGACTGACTGGCTGGAGACAGACAGAGTTGGATGGGGTCTGACTGACTGGCTGGAGACAGAGCTGGAGGGGGCCCTACTGACTTGCTGGAGACAGAATTGGAAGGGGCCTGACTGACTGACTGGAGACAGAGTTTGAAGGTGCCTGACTGACTGGCTGGAGACAGAGGTGGAGGGTTCCTGACTGACTGGCTGGAGACAGGGTTGGAGGGGGCCCTACTGACTTGCTGGAGACAGAATTGGAAGGGGCCTGACTGACTGGCTGGAGACAGAGTTGGAGGGTGTCTGACAGACTGGCCGGAGACATAGTTGGAGGGTGCCTGCCTGACTGGCTGGAGACAGAGTTGGAGGGTGCCTGACTGACTGGCTGGAGACAGAGTTGGAGGGGGCCTGACTAACTGGAGACAGAGTTTTAGGGGGGCTGACTGACTGGCTGTAGACAGAGTTGGGGGGGTCCTGACTAACTGGTCGAAGACAGAGTTGGAGGGGGCCTGACTGACTGGCTGGAGAAAGAGTTTGAGGGTGCCTGACTGACTGGCTGGAGACAGTATTGAAGGGAGCCCAACTGACTTGCTGGAGACAGGGTTTGAGGGTGCCTGACTGACTGGCTGGAAACAGAGTTGGAGGGTGCCTGACTCACTGGCTGGAGACAGAGTTGGAGGGGGCCTGACTGACTGGAGACAGAGTTGTAGGGGGCTGACTGGCTGGCTGTAGACAGAGTTGGAAGGGGCCTGACTGACTGGCCGGAGACAGAGTTGGAGGGTTCCTGACTGACTGGCTGGAGAAAGAGTTTGAGGGTGCCTGACTGACTGGCTGGAGACAGGATTGGAGGGAGCCCGACTGACTTGCTGGAGGCAGGGTTTGATGGTGCCTGACTGACTGGCTGGAGACAGAGTTAGAGGGTGCCTGGCTGAGTGGATGGAGACTGAATTGGAGGGAGCCTGGCTGATTGGCTGGAGACAGTTGGAGGGTGCCTGACTGACTGGCTGGAGACAGAGTTGGAAGGGGCGTGATTGACTGGCTGGAGACAGAGTTGGAGGGAGCCTGGCTGACTGGCTGGAGACTGAATTGGAGGGGCCCTGACTGACTGGAGACAGAGTTGGAGGGTGCCTGACTGACTGGATGGAGACAGAGTTGTGGAGAGCCTGACTGACTGGCTGGAGACAGAGTTGGAGGGTGCCTGGCTGATTGCCTGGGGACAGAGTTGGAGGGTGCCTGACTAACTGGCTGGAGACAGAGTTGGAGGCGGCCTGGCTGACTGGCTGGAGACAGAGTTGGAGGAGGGGCTGACTGACTAGCCTGAGACAGAGTTGGAGGTTGCCTGACTAACTGGCTAAATACAGAATTGGACGGGGTCTGACTGACTGTATGGAGACAGAGTTGGTGGGTGACTGGCTGACTGGCTGGAGACTGAATTGGACAGGGCCTGACCGACTGGAGACAGAGTTGGTGGGTGCCTGACTGACTGGCTGGAGACAGAGTTGGAGGGTGCCTGACTGACTGGCTGGAGACAGGGTTGGAGGGGGCCCGACTGACTTGCTGGAGACAGAATTGGAAGGGGCCTGACTGACTGGCTGGAGACAGAGTTTCAGGGTGCCTGACTGACTGGCTGGAGACAGAGTTGGAGGGTGCCTGACTGACTGGCTGGAGAGAGAGTTGGAGGGCGTGTGACTGACTGGCTGGAGACAGGGTTGGAGGGGGCCTGACTGTCTTGCTTGAGACAGAGTTGGAAGGGGCCTGACTGACTGGCTGGAGACAGAGTTTGAGGGTAACTGACTGACTGGCTAGAGACAGGGTTGGAGGGGCCCGACTGACTTGCTGGAGACAGAGTTGGAGGGGGCCTGACTGACTGGAGACAGAGTTGTAGGGGGCTGACTGGCTGGCTGTAGACAGAGTTGGAAGGGGCCTGACTGACTGGCCGGAGACAGAGTTGGAGGGTTCCTGACTGACTGGCTGGAGAAAGAGTTTGAGGGTGCCTGACTGACTGGCTGGAGACAGGATTGGAGGGAGCCCGACTGACTTGCTGGAGGCAGGGTTTGATGGTGCCTGACTGACTGGCTGGAGACAGAGTTAGAGGGTGCCTGGCTGAGTGGATGGAGACTGAATTGGAGGGAGCCTGGCTGATTGGCTGGAGACAGTTGGAGGGTGCCTGACTGACTGGCTGGAGACAGAGTTGGAAGGGGCGTGATTGACTGGCTGGAGACAGAGTTGGAGGGAGCCTGGCTGACTGGCTGGAGACTGAATTGGAGGGGCCCTGACTGACTGGAGACAGAGTTGGAGGGTGCCTGACTGACTGGATGGAGACAGAGTTGGAGAGAGCCTGACTGACTGGCTGGAGACAGAGTTGGAGGGTGCCTGGCTGATTGCCTGGGGACAGAGTTGGAGGGTGCCTGACTAACTGGCTGGAGACAGAGTTGGAGGCGGCCTGGCTGACTGGCTGGAGACAGAGTTGGAGGAGGGGCTGACTGACTAGCCTGAGACAGAGTTGGAGGTTGCCTGACTAACTGGCTAAATACAGAATTGGACGGGGTCTGACTGACTGGATGGAGACAGAGTTGGTGGGTGACTGGCTGACTGGCTGGAGACTGAATTGGACAGGGCCTGACCGACTGGAGACAGAGTTGGTGGGTGCCTGACTGACTGGCTGGAGACAGAGTTGGAGGGTGCCTGACTGACTGGCTGGAGACAGGGTTGGAGGGGGCCCGACTGACTTGCTGGAGACAGAATTGGAAGGGGCCTGACTGACTGGCTGGAGACAGAGTTTCAGGGTGCCTGACTGACTGGCTGGAGACAGAGTTGGAGGGTGCCTGACTGACTGGCTGGAGAGAGAGTTGGAGGGCGTGTGACTGACTGGCTGGAGACAGGGTTGGAGGGGGCCTGACTGTCTTGCTTGAGACAGAGTTGGAAGGGGCCTGACTGACTGGCTGGAGACAGAGTTTGAGGGTAACTGACTGACTGGCTAGAGACAGGGTTGGAGGGGCCCGACTGACTTGCTGGAGACAGAGTTGGAAGGGGCCTGACTGACTGGCTGGAGACAGAATTGGAGGGTGCCTGGCTGACTGGCTGGAGACTGAATTGGAGGGGGTCCAACTGACTGGCCGGAGACAGGGTTGGAGGGGCCCGACTGACTTGCTGGAGACAGAGTTGGACGGGGCCTGACTGACTGGCTGGAGACAGAATTGGAGGGTGCCTGACTGACTGGCTGAATACAGAGTTGGAGGGGGTCTGACTGACTGGCTGGAGACAGTGGTGTAAGGGTCCTGACTGACTGGCTGGAGACAGAGTTGGAGGGTGTCTTACTGAGTGGCTGGAGACAGAGTTGGAGGGTGCCTGTCTGACTGGCTGGAGACAGGGTTGGAGGGGGCCCTACTGACTTGCTGGATTCAGAATTGGAAGGGGCCTGACTGACTGGCTAGAGACAGAGTTGGAGGGTGTCTGATTGACTGGCTGGAGACATAGTTGGAGGGTGCCTGCCTGACTGGCTGGAGACAGAGTTGGAGGGGGTCTGACTGACTGGCTGGAGACAGAGTTGGAGGGGGCCTGACTGACTGGAGACAGAGTTGTAGGGGACTGACTTGCTGGCTGTAGACAGAGATGGAGGGTTCCTGACTGACTGGCTGGAGAAAGAGTTTGAGGGTGCCTGACTGACTGGCTGGAGACAGGATTGGAGGGAGCCCGACTGACTTGCTGGAGACAGGGTTTGAGAGTGCCTGACTGACTGGCAGGAGACAGCGTTGGAGGGTGCCTGGCTGATTGCCTGGGGGCAGAGTTGGAGGGGGCCTGACTAACTGGCTGGAGACAGAGTTGGAGGCGGCCTGGCTGATTGGCTGGAGGCAGAGTTGGAGGGGGCTGACTGACTGGCCCGAGACAGAGTTGGAGGTTGCCTGACTAACTGGCTAAATACAGAATTGGAGGGGGTCTGACTGACTGGCTGTAGACAGAGTTAGTGGGTGACTGGCTTACTGGCTGGAGACTGAATTGGACAGGGCCTGACTGACTGGAGACAGAGTTGGAGGGTGGCTGGCTGATTGCCTGGAGACAGAGTTGGAGGGTGCCTGACTGACTGGCTGCAGACAGCGTTTGGGGGTGCCTGACTGACTGGCCAGAGACAGAGTTGGAGGGTGCCTGACTGACTGGCTGGATACAGAGTTGGAGGGGGTCTGACTGACTGGATAGAGACAGAGTTGGAGGGGCCTGATTGACTGGCTGGAGACAGAGTTGGAGGGTGCTTGACTGACTGGCTGGAGACAGAGTTGGAGGGTGCCTGACTTACTGGCTGGAGACAGGGTTGGGGGGGCCCGACTGACTTGCTGGAGACAGAATTGGAAGGGGCCTGAGTGACTGGCTGGAGACACAGTTTGAGGGTGCCTGACTGAGTGGCTGGAGACAGGGTTGGAGGGGCCCGACTGACTGGCTAGAGACAGAGTTGGAGGGTGCCTGACTGACTGGCTGGATAGAGAGTTTCAGGGCGCATGACTGACTGGCTGGAGACAGGGTTGGAGGGGGCCTGACTGACTTGCGGAGACAGAGTTGGAAGGGGCCTGTCTGACTGACTGGAGACAGAATTGGAGGGTGCCTGACTGACTGGCTGGAGACAGAGTTGGAGGGTGCCTGACTGACTGGCTGGAGACAGGGTTGGAGGGGGCCCGACTGACTTGCTGGAGACAGAATTGGAAGGGGCCTGACAGAATGGTTGGAGACAGAGTTTGAGGGTGCCTGACTGACTGGCTGGAGACAGAGATGGAGGGTGCCGGACTGACTGGCTGGAGAGAGAGTTGGAGGGCCTGTGACTGACTGGCTGGAGACAGGGTTGGATTGGGCCTGACTGACTTGCTTGAGACAGAGTTGGAAGGGGCCTGACTGACTGGCTGGAGACAGAGTTTGAGGGTAACTGACTGACTGGCTAGAGACAGGGTTGGAGGGGCCCGACTGACTTGCTGGAGACAGAGTTGGAAGGGGCCTGACTGACTGGCTGGACACAGAATTGGAGGGTGCCTGGCTGACTGGCTGGAGACTGAATTGGAGGGGGTCCAACTGACTGGCCGGAGACAGAGTTGGAGAGTGACTGACTGACTGACTGACTGGCTGGAGACAGAGTTGGATGGGCCTGACTGACTGGAGACAGAGTTGGAGGGTGCCTGACTGACTGGCTGGAGACAGGGTTGGAGGGGGCCCGACTGACTTGCTGGAGACAGAATTGGAAGGGGCCTGACTGACTGGCTGGAGACAGAGTTGGAGGGTGCCTGACTGACTGGCTGGAGAGAGAGTTGGAGGGCGTGTGACTGACTGGCTGGAGACAGGGTTGGAGGGGGCCTGACTGACTTGCTTGAGACAGAGTTGGAAGGGGCCTGACTGACTGGATGGAGACAGAGTTTGAGGGTAACTGACTGACTGGCTAGAGACAGGGTTGGAAGGGCCCGACTGACTTGCTGGAGACAGAGTTGGAAGGGGCCTGAATGACTGGCTGGAGACAGAGTTGGAGGGTGCCTGACTGACTGGCTGGAGAGAGAGTTGGAGGGCGTGTGTCTGACTGGCTGGAGACAGGGTTGGAGGGGGCCTGACTGACTTGCTTGAGACAGAGTTGGAGAGTGACTGACTGACTGGCTGGAGACAGAGTTGGATGGGCCTGACTGACTGGAGACAGAGTTGGAGGATGTCTGACTGACTGACTGACTGGAGACAGAGTTGGAGGATGCCTGACTGACTAACTGGCTGGAGACAGAGTTGGAGGGTGCTTGACTGACTGGCTGGAGACAGAATTAGAGGGGGCCTGGCTGATTGGCTAGAGACAGAGTTGGAGGGTGCCTGACTGACTGGCTGGAGACAGAGTTGGATGGGCCAGTCTGACTGGCTGGAGACAGAGGTGTAGGGGGCCTGACTGACTGTTCTGAGACAGAGTTGGAGGGTGCCTGACTGACTGGCTGAATACAGAGTTGGAGGTGGCCTGAATGACTGGCTGGAGACAGAGTTGGATGGCCCTGGCTGACTGTCTGAATACAGAGTTGGAGGGTGCCTGACTGACTGGCTGGATACAGAGTTGGAGGGGATCTGACTGACTGGCTGGAGACAGAGTTGGAGGGGATCTGACTGACTGGCTGGAGACAGAGTTGGAGGGGCCCTGGCTGACTGACTGGAGACAGAGATTGAGGGGGCCTGACTGAGTGGCCCGAGACAGAGATGGAGGGTGCCTGACTGACTGGCTGAATACAGAGTTGGAGGGGGTTTGACTGTCTGGCTGGAGACAGAGTTGGATGGACCTAGCTGACTGGCTGAATACAGAGTTGGAGAGTGCCTGACTGACTGGCTGGAGACAGGGTTGGAGGGGGCCTGACTGACTTGCTGGAGACAGAGTTGGAAGGGCCAGGCTGACTGGCTGGAGACAGAGGTGTAGGGGGCCTGACTGACTGTTCTGAGACAGAGTTGGAGGGTGCCTGACTGACCGGCTGGAGACAGAATATGAGGGTGCCTGACTGACTGGCTTGAGACAGAGTTGGAGGGTGCCTGACTGACTGGCTGGAGACAGGGTTGGAGGGGGCCCGACTGACTTTCTGGAGACAGAATTGGAAGGGGCCTGACTGACTGGCTGGAGAGAGAGTTGGAGGGCGTGTGACTGACTGGCTGGAGACAGGGTTGGAGGGGGGCTGACTGACTTGCTTGATACAGAGTTGGAAGGGGCCTGACTGACTGGCTGGAGTCAGAGTTGGAGGGGATCTGACTGACTGGCTGGAGACAGAGTTGGAGGGGGCCTGACTGACTGGAGACAGAGTTGGAGGGGCCGTGGCTGACTGGCTGGAGACAGGGATTGAGGGGGCCTGACTGAGTGGCCCGAGACAGAGATGGAGGTTGCCTGACTGACTGGCTGGATACAGAGTTGGAGGGGATCTGACTGACTGGCTGGAGACAGAGTTGGAGGGGGCCTGACTGACTGGGGACAGAGTTGGAGGGGCTGTGGCTGACTGGGCTGGAGACAGAGATTGAGGGGGCCTGACTGAGTGGCCGGAGACAGAGATGAAGGGTGCGTGACTGACTGGCTGGATACAGAGTTGGAGGGTGCCTGACTTTCTGGCTGGATACAGAGCTGGAGGGGGTCTGACTGGCTGGAGACAGAGTTGGAGGGTGCCTGACTACTGGCTGGAGACAGAGTTGGAGGGGGCCAAACTGACTGGATGGATACAGAGTTGGAGGGGGCCTGACTGACTGGCTGGATACAGAGTTGGAGGGGTCTGACTGGCTGGAAACAGATTTGGAGGGTACCTGACTGACTGTCTGGAGACAGAGTTGGAGGGGGCCTGACTGACTGGACGGAGGCAGAGTTGGAGGGTGCCTGACTGACTGGCTGGATACAGAGTTGGAGGGGGTCTGACTGACTGGCTGGAGACAGGATTGGAGGGAGCCCGACTGACTTGCTTGAGACAGGGTTTGAGGGTGCCTGACTGACTGGCTGGAGACAGAGTTGGAAGGGGCCTGATTGACGGGCTGGAGACAGAGTTGGAGAGAACCTGACTGACTGGCTGGAGACAGAGTTGGAGGTTGCCTGGCTGATTGCCTGGGGACAGAGTTGGAGGGTGCCTGACTAACTGGCTGGAGACAGAGTTGGAGGCGGCCTGGCTGACAGGCTGGAGGCAGAGTTGGAGGGGGGCTGACTGACTGGCCCGAGACAGAGTTGGAGGTTGCCTGACTAACTGGATAAATACAGAATTGGAGGGGGTCTGCCTGACTGACTGCTGACAGAGTTGGTGGGTGACTGGCTGACTGGCTGGAGACTGAATTGGACGGGGCCTGACTGACTGGAGACAGAGTTGGAGGGTGCCTGGCTGATTGCCTGGAGACAGAGTTGGAGGATGCCTGACTGACTGACTGGCTGGAGACAGAGTTGGAGGGTGCCTGACTGACTGGCTGAGACAGAATTGGAGGGGGCCTGGCTGATTGGCTGGAGACAGAATTGGAGGGTGCCTGACTGACTGGCTGGAGACAGAGTTGGATGGGCCTGGCTGACGGGCTGGAGACAGAGTTGTAGGGGGCCTGACTGACTGTTCTGAGACAGAGTTGGAGGGTGCCTGACTGACTGGCTGAATATAGAGTTGGAGGGGGTCTGACTGACTGGCTGGAGACAGAGTTGGATGGGCCTGGCTGACTGGCTGAATACAGAGTTGGAGGGTGCCTGACTGACTGGCTGGATACAGAGTTGGAGGGGATCTGACTGACTGGCTGGAGACAGAGTTGGAGGGGGCCTGACTGACTGGAGACAGAGTTGGAGGGGCCGTGGCTGACTGGCTGGAGACAGAGATTGAGGGGGCCTGACTGAGTGGCCCGAGACAGAGATGGAGGGTGCCTGACTGACTGGCTGAATACAGAGTTGGAGGGGGTCTGACTGACTGGCTGGAGACAGAGTTGATTGGACCTGGCTGACTGGCTGAATACAGAGTTGGAGGGTGCCTGACTGACTGGCTGAATACAGAGTTGGAGGGTGCCTGACTGACTGGCTGGATACAGAGTTGGAGGGGATCTGACTGGCTGGAGACAGAGTTGGAGGGGGCCTGACTGACTGGAGACAGAGTTGGAGGGGCCGTGGCTGACTGGCTGGAGACAGAGATTGAGGGGGCCTGACTGAGTGGCCCGAGACAGAGATGGAGGTTGCCTGACTGACTGGCTGGATACAGAGTTGGAGGGGATCTGACTGACTGGCTGGAGACAGAGTTGGAGGGGGCCTGACTGACTGGGGACAGAGTTTGAGGGGCTGTGGCTGACTGGGCTGGAGACAGAGATTGAGAGGGCCTGACTGAGTGGCCCGAGAGAGAGATGAAGGGTGCGTGACTGACTGGCTGGATACAGAGTTGGAGGGTGCCTGACTTTCTGGCTGGATACAGAGTTGGAGGGGGTCTGACTGGCTGGAGACAGAGTTGGAGGGTGCCTGACTGACTGGCTGGAGACAGAGTTGGAGGGGGCCAAACTGACTGGATGGATACAGAGTTGGAGGGGGTCTGACTGGCTGGAGACAGAGTTAGAGGGGGCCTGACTGACTGGCTGGATACAGAGTTGGAGGGGGTCTGGCTGGCTGGAAACAGATTTGGAGGGTACCTGACTGACTGTCTGGAGACAGAGTTGGAGGGGGCCTGACTGACTGGGCGGAGGCAGAGTTGGAGGGTGCCTGACTGACTGGCTGGATACAGAGTTGGAGGTGGTCTGACTGACTGGCTGGAGACAGGATTGGAGGGAGCCCGACTGACTTGCTGGAGACAGGGTTTGAGGGTGCCTGACTGACTGGCTGGAGACAGAGATGGAAGGGGCCTGATTGACTGGCTGGAGACAGAGTTGGAGAGAACCTGACTGACTGGCTGGAGACAGAGTTGGAGGGTGCCTGGCTGATTGCCTGAGGACAGAGTTGGAGGGTGCCTGAGTAACTGGCTGGAGACAGAGTTGGAGGCGGCCTGGCTGACTGGCTGGAGGCAGAGTTGGAGGGGGGCTGACTGACTGGCCCGAGACAGAGTTGGAGGTTGCCTGACTAACTGGCTAAATACAGAATTAGAGGGGGTCTGCCTGACTGGCTGCTGACAGAGTTGGTGGGTGACTGGCTGACTGGCTGGAGACTGAATTGGACGGGGCCTGACTGACTGGAGACAGAGTTGGAGGGGGCCTGACTGACTGGAGACAGAGTTGGAGGGGCCGTGGCTGACTGGCTGGAGACAGAGATTGAGGGGGCCTGACTGAGTGGCCCGAGACAGAGATGGAGGGTGCCTGACTGACTGGCTGAATACAGAGTTGGAGGGGGTCTGACCGACTGGCTGGATACAGAGTTGGAGGGGGTCTGACTGGCTGGAGACAGAGTTAGAGGGGGCCTGACTGACTGGCTGGATACAGAGTTGGAGGGGTCTGACTGGCTGGAAACAGATTTGGAGGGTACCTGACTGACCGGCTGGAGACAGAATTGGAGGGTGCCTGACTGACTGGCTTGAGACAGAGTTGGAGGGTGCCTGACTGACTGGCTGGAGACAGGGTTGGAGGGGGCCCGACTGACTTTCTGGAGACAGAATTGGAAGGGGCCTGACTGACTGGCTGGAGAGAGAGTTGGAGGGCGTGTGACTGACTGGCTGGAGACAGGGTTGGAGGGGGGCTGACTGACTTGCTTGATACAGAGTTGGAAGGGGCCTGACTGACTGGCTGGAGTCAGAGTTGGAGGGGATCTGACTGACTGGCTGGAGACAGAGTTGGAGGGGGCCTGACTGACTGGAGACAGAGTTGGAGGGGCCGTGGCTGACTGGCTGGAGACAGGGATTGAGGGGGCCTGACTGAGTGGCCCGAGACAGAGATGGAGGTTGCCTGACTGACTGGCTGGATACAGAGTTGGAGGGGATCTGACTGACTGGCTGGAGAGAGAGTTGGAGGGGGCCTGACTGACTGGGGACGGAGTTGGAGGGGCTGTGGCTGACTGGGCTGGAGACAGAGATTGAGGGGGCCTGACTGAGTGGCCGGAGACAGAGATGAAGGGTGCGTGACTGACTGGCTGGATACAGAGTTGGAGGGTGCCTGACTTTCTGGCTGGATACAGAGCTGGAGGGGGTCTGACTGGCTGGAGACAGAGTTGGAGGGTGCCTGACTGACTGGCTGGAGACAGAGTTGGAGGGGGCCAAACTGACTGGATGGATACAGAGTTGGAGGGGTCTGACTGGCTGGAAACAGATTTGGAGGGTACCTGACTGACTGTCTGGAGACAGAGTTGGAGGGGGCCTGACTGACTGGACGGAGGCAGAGTTGGAGGGTGCCTGACTGACTGGCTGGATACAGAGTTGGAGGGGGTCTGACTGACTGGCTGGAGACAGGATTGGAGGGAGCCCGACTGACTTGCTTGAGACAGGGTTTGAGGGTGCCTGACTGACTGGCTGGAGACAGAGTTGGAAGGGGCCTGATTGACGGGCTGGAGACAGAGTTGGAGAGAACCTGACTGACTGGCTGGAGACAGAGTTGGAGGTTGCCTGGCTGATTGCCTGGGGACAGAGTTGGAGGGTGCCTGACTAACTGGCTGGAGACAGAGTTGGAGGCGGCCTGGCTGACAGGCTGGAGGCAGAGTTGGAGGGGGGCTGACTGACTGGCCCGAGACAGAGTTGGAGGTTGCCTGACTAACTGGATAAATACAGAATTGGAGGGGGTCTGCCTGACTGACTGCTGACAGAGTTGGTGGGTGACTGGCTGACTGGCTGGAGACTGAATTGGACGGGGCCTGACTGATTGGAGACAGAGTTGGAGGGTGCCTGGCTGATTGCCTGGAGACAGAGTTGGAGGATGCCTGACTGACTGACTGGCTGGAGACAGAGTTGGAGGGTGCCTGACTGACTGGCTGAGACAGAATTGGAGGGGGCCTGGCTGATTGGCTGGAGACAGAATTGGAGGGTGCCTGACTGACTGGCTGGAGACAGAGTTGGATGGGCCTGGCTGACTGGCTGGAGACAGAGTTGTAGGGGGCCTGACTGACTGTTCCGAGACAGAGTTGGAGGGTGCCTGACTGACTGGCTGAATATAGAGTTGGAGGGGGTCTGGCTGACTGGCTGGAGACAGAGTTGGATGGGCCTGGCTGACTGGCTGAATACAGAGTTGGAGGGTGCCTGACTGACTGGCTGGATACAGAGTTGGAGGGGATCTGACTGACTGGCTGGAGACAGAGTTGGAGGGGGCCTGACTGACTGGAGACAGAGTTGGAGGGGCCGTGGCTGACTGGCTGGAGACAGAGATTGAGGGGGCCTGACTGAGTGGCCCGAGACAGAGATGGAGGGTGCCTGACTGACTGGCTGAATACAGAGTTGGAGGGGGTCTGACTGACTGGCTGGATACAGAGTTGGAGGGGGTCTGACTGGCTGGAGACAGAGTTAGAGGGGGCCTGACTGACTGGCTGGATACAGAGTTGGAGGGGTCTGACTGGCTGGAAACAGATTTGGAGGGTGCCTGACTGACTGGATGGATACAGAGTTGGAGGGGGTCTGACTGGCTGGAGACAGAGTTAGAGGGGGCCTGACTGACTGGCTGGATACAGAGTTGGAGGGGTCTGACTGGCTGGAAACAGATTTGGAGGGTACCTGACTGACTGTCTGGAGACAGAGTTGGAGGGGGCCTGACTGACTGGACGGAGGCAGAGTTGGAGGGTGCCTGACTGACTGGCTGGATACAGAGTTGGAGGGGGTCTGACTGACTGGCTGGAGACAGGATTGGAGGGAGCCCGACTGACTTGCTTGAGACAGGGTTTGAGGGTGCCTGACTGACTGGCTGGAGACAGAGTTGGAAGGGGCCTGATTGACGGGCTGGAGACAGAGTTGGAGAGAACCTGACTGACTGGCTGGAGACAGAGTTGGAGGTTGCCTGGCTGATTGCCTGGGGACAGAGTTGGAGGGTGCCTGACTAACTGGCTGGAGACAGAGTTGGAGGCGGCCTGGCTAACAGGCTGGAGGCAGAGTTGGAGGGGGGCTGACTGACTGGCCCGAGACAGAGTTGGAGGTTGCCTGACTAACTGGATAAATACAGAATTGGAGGGGGTCTGCCTGACTGACTGCTGACAGAGTTGGTGGGTGACTGGCTGACTGGCTGGAGACAGAGTTGGAGGATGCCTGACTGACTGACTGGCTGGAGACAGAGTTGGAGGGTGCCTGACTGACTGGCTGAGACAGAATTGGAGGGGGCCTGGCTGATTGGCTGGAGACAGAATTGGAGGGTGCCTGACTGACTGGCTGGAGACAGAGTTGGATGGGCCTGGCTGACTGGCTGGAGACAGAGTTGTAGGGGGCCTGACTGACTGTTCCGAGACAGAGTTGGAGGGTGCCTGACTGACTGGCTGAATATAGAGTTGGAGGGGGTCTGACTGACTGGCTGGAGACAGAGTTGGATGGGCCTGGCTGACTGGCTGAATACAGAGTTGGAGGGTGCCTGACTGACTGGCTGGATACAGAGTTGGAGGGGATCTGACTGACTGGCTGGAGACAGAGTTGGAGGGGGCCTGACTGACTGGAGACAGAGTTGGAGGGGGCGTGGCTGACTGGCTGGAGACAGAGATTGAGGGGGCCTGACTGAGTGGCCCGAGACAGAGATGGAGGGTGCCTGACTGACTGGCTGAATACAGAGTTGGAGGGGGTCTGACTGACTGGCTGGAGACAGAGTTGGATGGACCTGGCTGACAGGCTGAATACAGAGTTGGAGGGTGCCTGACTGACTGGCTGAATACAGAGTTGGAGGGTGCCTGACTGACTGGCTGGATCCAGAGTTGGAGGGGATCTGACTGGCTGGAGACAGAGTTGGAGGGGGCCTGACTGACTGGAGACAGAGTTGGAGGGGCCGTGGCTGACTGGCTGGAGACAGAGATTGAGGGAGCCTGACTGAGTGGCCCGAGACAGAGATGGAGGTTGCCTGACTGACTGGCTGGATACAGAGTTGGAGGGGATCTGACTGACTGGCTGGAGACAGAGTTGGAGGGGGCCTGACTGATTGGGGACAGAGTTTGAGGGGCTGTGGCTGACTGGGCTGGAGACAGAGATTGAGGGGGCCTGACTGAGTGGCCCGAGAGAGAGATGAAGGGTGCGTGACTGACTGGCTGGAGACAGAGTTGGAAGGGGCCTGATTGACGGGCTGGAGACAGAGTTGGAGAGAACCTGACTGACTGGCTGGAGACAGAGTTGGAGGTTGCCTGGCTGATTGCCTGGGGACAGAGTTGGAGGGTGCCTGACTAACTGGCTGGAGACAGAGTTGGAGGTGGCCTGGCTGACAGGCTGGAGGCAGAGTTGGAGGGGGGCTGACTGACTGGCCCGAGACAGAGTTGGAGGTTGCCTGACTAACTGGATAAATACAGAATTGGAGGGGGTCTGCCTGACTGACTGCTGACAGAGTTGGTGGGTGACTGGCTGACTGGCTGGAGACTGAATTGGACGGGGCCTGACTGACTGGAGACAGAGTTGGAGGGTGCCTGGCTGATTGCCTGGAGACAGAGTTGGAGGATGCCTGACTGACTGACTGGCTGGAGACAGAGTTGGAGGGTGCCTGACTGACTGGCTGAGACAGAATTGGAGGGGGCCTGGCTGATTGGCTGGAGACAGAATTGGAGGGTGCCTGACTGACTGGCTGGAGACAGAGTTGGATGGGCCTGGCTGACTGGCTGGAGACAGAGTTGTAGGGGGCCTGACTGACTGTTCTGAGACAGAGTTGGAGGGTGCCTGACTGACTGGCTGAATATAGAGTTGGAGGGGGTCTGACTGACTGGCTGGAGACAGAGTTGGATGGGCCTGGCTGACTGGCTGAATACAGAGTTGGAGGGTGCCTGACTGACTGGCTGGATACAGAGTTGGAGGGGATCTGACTGACTGGCTGGAGACAGAGTTGGAGGGGGCCTGACTGACTGGAGACAGAGTTGGAGGGGCCGTGGCTGACTGGCTGGAGACAGAGATTGAGGGGGCCTGACTGAGTGGCCCGAGACAGAGATGGAGGGTGCCTGACTGACTGGCTGAATACAGAGTTGGAGGGGGTCTGACTGACTGGCTGGAGACAGAGTTGATTGGACCTGGCTGACTGGCTGAATACAGAGTTGGAGGGTGCCTGACTGACTGGCTGAATACAGAGTTGGAGGGTGCCTGACTGACTGGCTGGATACAGAGTTGGAGGGGATCTGACTGGCTGGAGACAGAGTTGGAGGGGGCCTGACTGACTGGAGACAGAGTTGGAGGGGCCGTGGCTGACTGGCTGGAGACAGAGATTGAGGGGGCCTGACTGAGTGGCCCGAGACAGAGATGGAGGTTGCCTGACTGACTGGCTGGATACAGAGTTGGAGGGGATCTGACTGACTGGCTGGAGACAGAGTTGGAGGGGGCCTGACTGACTGGGGACAGAGTTTGAGGGGCTGTGGCTGACTGGGCTGGAGACAGAGATTGAGGGGGCCTGACTGAGTGGCCCGAGAGAGAGATGAAGGGTGCGTGACTGACTGGCTGGATACAGAGTTGGAGGGTGCCTGACTTTCTGGCTGGATACAGAGTTGGAGGGGGTCTGACTGGCTGGAGACAGAGTTGGAGGGTGCCTGACTGACTGGCTGGAGACAGAGTTGGAGGGGGCCAAACTGACTGGATGGATACAGAGTTGGAGGGGGTCTGACTGGCTGGAGACAGAGTTAGAGGGGGCCTGACTGACTGGCTGGATACAGAGTTGGAGGGGGTCTGGCTGGCTGGAAACAGATTTGGAGGGTACCTGACTGACTGTCTGGAGACAGAGTTGGAGGTGGTCTGACTGACTGGCTGGAGACAGGATTGGAGGGAGCCCGACTGACTTGCTGGAGACAGGGTTTGAGGGTGCCTGACTGACTGGCTGGAGACAGAGATGGAAGGGGCCTGATTGACTGGCTGGAGACAGAGTTGGAGAGAACCTGACTGACTGGCTGGAGACAGAGTTGGAGGGTGCCTGGCTGATTGCCTGAGGACAGAGTTGGAGGGTGCCTGAGTAACTGGCTGGAGACAGAGTTGGAGGCGGCCTGGCTGACTGGCTGGAGGCAGAGTTGGAGGGGGGCTGACTGACTGGCCCGAGACAGAGTTGGAGGTTGCCTGACTAACTGGCTAAATACAGAATTAGAGGGGGTCTGCCTGACTGGCTGCTGACAGAGTTGGTGGGTGACTGGCTGACTGGCTGGAGACTGAATTGGACGGGGCCTGACTGACTGGAGACAGAGTTGGAGGGGGCCTGACTGACTGGAGACAGAGTTGGAGGGGCCGTGGCTGACTGGCTGGAGACAGAGATTGAGGGGGCCTGACTGAGTGGCCCGAGACAGAGATGGAGGGTGCCTGACTGACTGGCTGAATACAGAGTTGGAGGGGGTCTGACTGACTGGCTGGATACAGAGTTGGAGGGGGTCTGACTGGCTGGAGACAGAGTTAGAGGGGGCCTGACTGACTGGCTGGATACAGAGTTGGAGGGGTCTGACTGGCTGGAAACAGATTTGGAGGGTACCTGACTGACTGTCTGGAGACAGAGTTGGAGGGGGCCTGACTGACTGGAGACAGAGTTGGAGGGGCCGTGGCTGACTGGCTGGAGACAGAGATTGAGGGGGCCTGACTGAGTGGCCCGAGACAGAGATGGAGGGTGCCTGACTGACTGGCTGAATACAGAGTTGGAGGGGGTCTGACTGACTGGAGACAGAGTTGGAGGGGCCGTGGCTGACTGGCTGGAGACAGAGATTGAGGGGGCCTGACTGAGTGGCCCGAGACAGAGATGGAGGGTGCCTGACTGACTGGCTGAATACAGAGTTGGAGGGGGTCTGACTGACTGGCTGGATACAGAGTTGGAGGGTGCCTGACTTTCTGGCTGGATACAGAGCTGGAGGGGGTCTGACTGGCTGGAGACAAAGTTGGAGGGTGCCTGACTGACTGGCTGGAGACAGAGTTGGAGGGGGCCAAACTGACTGGATGGATACAGAGTTGGAGGGGGTCTGACTGGCTGGAGACAGAGTTAGAGGGGGCCTGACTGACTGGCTGGATACAGAGTTGGAGGGGTCTGACTGGCTGGAAACAGATTTGGAGGGTACCTGACTGACTGTCTGGAGACAGAGTTGGAGGGGGCCTGACTGACTGGACGGAGGCAGAGTTGGAGGGTGCCTGACTGACTGGCTGGATACAGAGTTGGAGGGGGTCTGACTGACTGGCTGGAGACAGGATTGGAGGGAGCCCGACTGACTTGCTTGAGACAGGGTTTGAGGGTGCCTGACTGACTGGCTGGAGACAGAGTTGGAAGGGGCCTGATTGACGGGCTGGAGACAGAGTTGGAGAGAACCTGACTGACTGGCTGGAGACAGAGTTGGAGGTTTCCTGGCTGATTGCCTGGGGACAGAGTTGGAGGGTGCCTGACTAACTGGCTGGAGACAGAGTTGGAGGCGGCCTGGCTAACAGGCTGGAGGCAGAGTTGGAGGGGGGCTGACTGACTGGCCCGAGACAGAGTTGGAGGTTGCCTGACTAACTGGATAAATACAGAATTGGAGGGGGTCTGCCTGACTGACTGCTGACAGAGTTGGTGGGTGACTGGCTGACTGGCTGGAGACAGAGTTGGAGGATGCCTGACTGACTGACTGGCTGGAGACAGAGTTGGAGGGTGCCTGACTGACTGGCTGAGACAGAATTGGAGGGGGCCTGGCTGATTGGCTGGAGACAGAATTGGAGGGTGCCTGACTGACTGGCTGGAGACAGAGTTGGATGGGCCTGGCTGACTGGCTGGAGACAGAGTTGTAGGGGGCCTGACTGACTGTTCCGAGACAGAGTTGGAGGGTGCCTGACTGACTGGCTGAATATAGAGTTGGAGGGGGTCTGACTGACTGGCTGGAGACAGAGTTGGATGGGCCTGGCTGACTGGCTGAATACAGAGTTGGAGGGTGCCTGACTGACTGGCTGGATACAGAGTTGGAGGGGGCCTGACTGACTGGAGACAGAGTTGGAGGGGCCGTGGCTGACTGGCTGGAGACAGAGATTGAGGGGGCCTGACTGAGTGGCCCGAGACAGAGATGGAGGGTGCCTGACTGACTGGCTGAATACAGAGTTGGAGGGGGTCTGACTGACTGGCTGGAGACAGAGTTGGATGGACCTGGCTGACTGGCTGAATACAGAGTTGGAGGGTGCCTGACTGACTGGCTGAATACAGAGTTGGAGGGTGCCTGACTGACTGGCTGGATCCAGAGTTGGAGGGGATCTGACTGGCTGGAGACAGAGTTGGAGGGGGCCTGACTGACTGGAGACAGAGTTGGAGGGGCCGTGGCTGACTGGCTTGAGACAGAGATTGAGGGAGCCTGACTGAGTGGCCCGAGACAGAGATGGAGGTTGCCTGACTGACTGGCTGGATACAGAGTTGGAGGGGATCTGACTGACTGGCTGGAGACAGAGTTGGAGGGGGCCTGACTGATTGGGGACAGAGTTTGAGGGGCTGTGGCTGACTGGGCTGGAGACAGAGATTGAGGGGGCCTGACTGAGTGGCCCGAGAGAGAGATGAAGGGTGCGTGACTGACTGGCTGGAGACAGAGTTAGAAGGGGCCTGATTGACGGGCTGGAGACAGAGTTGGAGAGAACCTGACTGACTGGCTGGAGACAGAGTTGGAGGTTGCCTGGCTGATTGCCTGGGGACAGAGTTGGAGGGTGCCTGACTAACTGGCTGGAGACAGAGTTGGAGGCGGCCTGGCTGACAGGCTGGAGGCAGAGTTGGAGGGGGGCTGACTGACTGGCCCGAGACAGAGTTGGAGGTTGCCTGACTAACTGGATAAATACAGAATTGGAGGGGGTCTGCCTGACTGACTGCTGACAGAGTTGGTGGGTGACTGGCTGACTGGCTGGAGACTGAATTGGACGGGGCCTGACTGACTGGAGACAGAGTTGGAGGGTGCCTGGCTGATTGCCTGGAGACAGAGTTGGAGGATGCCTGACTGACTGACTGGCTGGAGACAGAGTTGGAGGGTGCCTGACTGACTGGCTGAGACAGAATTGGAGGGGGCCTGGCTGATTGGCTGGAGACAGAATTGGAGGGTGCCTGACTGACTGGCTGGAGACAGAGTTGGATGGGCCTGGCTGACTGGCTGGAGACAGAGTTGTAGGGGGCCTGACTGACTGTTCTGAGACAGAGTTGGAGGGTGCCTGACTGACTGGCTGAATATAGAGTTGGAGGGGGTCTGACTGACTGGCTGGAGACAGAGTTGGATGGGCCTGGCTGACTGGCTGAATACAGAGTTGGAGGGTGCCTGACTGACTGGCTGGATACAGAGTTGGAGGGGATCTGACTGACTGGCTGGAGACAGAGTTGGAGGGGGCCTGACTGACTGGAGACAGAGTTGGAGGGGCCGTGGCTGACTGGCTGGAGACAGAGATTGAGGGGGCCTGACTGAGTGGCCCGAGACAGAGATGGAGGGTGCCTGACTGACTGGCTGAATACAGAGTTGGAGGGGGTCTGACTGACTGGCTGGAGACAGAGTTGATTGGACCTGGCTGACTGGCTGAATACAGAGTTGGAGGGTGCCTGACTGACTGGCTGAATACAGAGTTGGAGGGTGCCTGACTGACTGGCTGGATACAGAGTTGGAGGGGATCTGACTGGCTGGAGACAGAGTTGGAGGGGGCCTGACTGACTGGAGACAGAGTTGGAGGGGCCGTGGCTGACTGGCTGGAGACAGAGATTGAGGGGGCCTGACTGAGTGGCCCGAGACAGAGATGGAGGTTGCCTGACTGACTGGCTGGACACAGAGTTGGAGGGGATCTGACTGACTGGCTGGAGACAGAGTTGGAGGGGGCCTGATTGACTGGGGACCGAATTTGAGGTGCTGTGGCTGACTGGGCTGGAGACAGAGATTGAGGGGGCCTGACTGAGTGGCCCGAGAGAGAGATGAAGGGTGCGTGACTGACTGGCTGGATACAGAGTTGGAGGGTGCCTGACTTTCTGGCTGGATACAGAGTTGGAGGGGGTCTGACTGGCTGGAGACAGAGTTGGAGGGTGCCTGACTGACTGGCTGGAGACAGAGTTGGAGGGGGCCAAACTGACTGGATGGATACAGAGTTGGAGGGGGTCTGACTGGCTGGAGACAGAGTTAGAGGGGGCCTGACTGACTGGCTGGATACAGAGTTGGAGGGGGTCTGGCTGGCTGGAAACAGATTTGGAGGGTACCTGACTGACTGTCTGGAGACAGAGTTGGAGGGGGCCTGACTGACTGGGCGGAGGCAGAGTTGGAGGGTGCCTGACTGACTGGCTGGATACAGAGTTGGAGGTGGTCTGACTGACTGGCTGGAGACAGGATTGGAGGGAGCCCGACTGACTTGCTGGAGACAGGGTTTGAGGGTGCCTGACTGACTGGCTGGAGACAGAGATGGAAGGGGCCTGATTGACTGGCTGGAGACAGAGTTGGAGAGAACCTGACTGACTGGCTGGAGACAGAGTTGGAGGGTGCCTGGCTGATTGCCTGAGGACAGAGTTGGAGGGTGCCTGAGTAACTGGCTGGAGACAGAGTTGGAGGCGGCCTGGCTGACTGGCTGGAGGCAGAGTTGGAGGGGGGCTGACTGACTGGCCCGAGACAGAGTTGGAGGTTGCCTGACTAACTGGCTAAATACAGAATTAGAGGGGGTCTGCCTGACTGGCTGCTGACAGAGTTGGTGGGTGACTGGCTGACTGGCTGGAGACTGAATTGGACGGGGCCTGACTGACTGGAGACAGAGGTGGAGGGTGCCTGGCTGATTGCCTGGAGACAGAGTTGGAGAATGCCTGACTGACTGACTGGCTGGAGACAGAGTTGGAGGGTGCCTGACTGACTGGCTGAGACAGAATTGGAGGGGCCTGGCTGATTGGCTGGAGACAGAATTGGAGGGTGCCTGACTGACTGGCTGGAGACAGAGTTGGATGGGCCTGGCTGACTGGCTGGAGACAGAATTGTAGGGGGCCTGACTGACTGGTCCGAGACAGAGTTGGAGGGTGCCTGACTGACTGGCTGAATACAGAGTTGGAGGGGGTCTGACTGACTGGCTGGAGACAGAGTTGGATCGGCCTGGCTGACAGGCTGAATACAGAGTTGGAGGGTGCCTGACTGACTGGCTGGATGCAGAGTTGGAGGGGATCTGACTGACTGGCTGGAGACAGAGTTGGAGGGGGCCTGACTGACTGGAGACAGAGTTGGAGGGGCTGTGGCTGACTGGCTGGAGACAGAGATTGAGGGGGCCTGACTGAATGGCCCGAGACAGAGATGGAGTGTGCCTGACTGACTGGATGAATACAGAGTTGGAGGGGGTCTGACTGACTGGCTGGAGACAGTGTTGTAAGGGTCCTGACTGACTGGCTGGAGACAGAGTTGGAGGGTGCCTGGCTGACTGAGTGGATACAGAGTTGGAGGGGGTCTGACTGACTGGCTGGAGACAGACAGAGTTGGAGGGGCCTGACTGACTAGCTGGAGACAGAGTTGGAGGGTGCCTTACTGACTGCCTGGAGACAGAATTGGAGGGTGCCTGGCTGGCTGGCTGGAGACAGGGTTGGAGGGGGCCCTACTGACTTGCTGGATTCCGAATTGGAAGGGGCCTGACTGACTGGCTGGAGACAGAGTTGGAGGGTGTCTGACTGACTGGCTGGAGACATAGTTGGAGGGTGCCTGTCTGACTGGCTGGAGACAGAGTTGGAGGGGGTCTGACTGACTGGCTGGAGACAGAGTTGGAGGGGGCCTGACTGACTGGAGACAGAGTTGTAGGGGACTGACTGGCTGGCTGTAGACAGAGATGGAGGGGGCCTGACTGACTGGCCGGACACAGAGTTGGAGGGTTCCTGACTTACTGGCTGGAGAAAGAGTTTGAGGGTGCCTGACTGACTGGCTGGAGACAGGATTGGTGGGAGCCCGACTGACTTGCTGGAGACAAGGTTTGAGGGTGCCTGACTGACAGGCGGGAGACAAAGTTGGAGGGTGCCTGGCTGATTGCCTGGGGGCAGAGTTGGAGGGGGCCTGACTGACTGGAGACAGAGTTGGAGGGTGCCTGACTGACTGGCTGGAGACAGGGTTGGAGAGAGCCTGACTGACTGGCGTGAGACAGAGTTGGAGGGTGCCTGGCTGATTGCCTGGGGGAAGAGTTGGAGGGTGCCTGACTAACTGGCTGGAGAAGGAGTTGGAGGGGGCTGGCTGACTGGCTGGAGACAGGGTTGGAGGGGCCCCTACTGACTTGCTGGAGACAGAATTGGAATGGGCCTGACTGACTGATTGGAGACAGAGTTGGAGGGTGCCTGGCTGACTGGCTGGATACAGAGTTGGAGGGTGCCTGGCTCACTGGCTGGATACAGAGTTGGAGGGGTTCTGACTGACTGGCTGGAGACAGAGCTGGAGGGGGTCTGACTGAAAGGCTGGAGACAGAGTTGGTGGGTGACTGGCTGACTGGCTGGAGACTGAATTGGACAGGGCCTGACTGATTGGAGACAGAGTTGAAGGGTGCCTGGCTGATTGCCTGGAGACAGAGTTGGAGGGTGCCTGACTGACTGGCTGCAGACAGAGTTTGAGGGGGCCTGACTGACTGGCCAGAGACAGAGTTGGAGGGCGCCTGACTGACTTGCTGGATACAGAGTTGGAGGGGGTCTGACTGACAGGATGGAGACAGAGTTGGAGGGGCCTGATTGACTGGCTGGAGACAGAGTTGGAGGGTGCCTGAATGACTGGCGGAAACAGAGTTGGAGGGTGCCTGACTGACTGGCTGGAGACAGGGTTGGAGGGGGCCCTATTGACTTGCTGGAGACAGAATTGGAATGGGCCTGACTGACTGATTGGAGACAGAGTTGGAGGGTGCCTGGCTGACTGGCTGGATACAGAGTTGGAGGGTGCCTGGCTCACTGGCTGGATACAGAGTTGGAGGGGTTCTGACTGACTGGCTGGAGACAGAGCTGGAGGGGGCCCTACTGACTTGCTGGAGACAGAATTGGAAGGGGCCTGACTGACTGACTGGAGACAGAGTTTGAGGGTGCCTGACTGACTGGCTGGATACAGAGTTGGAGGGGGTCTGACTGACTGGCTGGAGACAGACAGAGTTGGAGGGGGTCTGACTGACTGGCTGGAGACAGGGTTGGAGGGGCCCCTACTGACTTGCTGAGACAGAATTGGAAGGGGCCTGACTGACTGACTGGAGACAGAGTTTGAGGGTGCCTGACTGACTGGCTGGATACAGAGTTGGAGGGGGTCTGACTGACAAGCTGGAGGCAGAGTTGGAGGGGGGCTGACTGACTGGCCCGAGACAGAGTTGGAGGTTGCCTGACTAACTGGCTAAATACAGAATTAGAGGGGGTCTGCCTGACTGGCTGCTGACAGAGTTGGTGGGTGACTGGCTGATTGCCTGGAGACAGAGTTGGAGGGTGCCTGACTGACTGGCCAGAGACAGAGATGGAGGGCGCCTGACTGACTTGCTGGATACAGAGTTGGAGGGGGTCTGACTGACAGGATGGAGACAGAGTTGGAGGGGCCTGATTGACTGGCTGGAGACAGAGTTGGAGGGTGCCTGAATGACTGGCTGGAAACAGAGTTGGAGGGTGCCTGACTGACTGGCTGGAGACAGGGTTGGAGGGGGCCCTATTGACTTGCTGGAGACAGAATTGGAATGGGCCTGACTGACTGATTGGAGACAGAGTTGGAGGGTGCCTGGCTGACTGGCTGGATACAGAGTTGGAGGGTGCCTGGCTAACTGGCTGGATACAGAGTTGGAGGGGTTCTGACTGACTGGCTGGAGACAGAGCTGGAGGGGGCCCTACTGACTTGCTGGAGACAGAATTGGAAGGGGCCTGACTGACTGACTGGAGAC